>NW_027526203.1:18292660-18915177 GCF_048455015.1 Haemaphysalis longicornis | reverse complement strand
GAAGCAAATTATTAACTTTCCTTTAGAGGTGACGCCTTGCGCGATTCATTTTATTTTACATCAATACTGCAGTGTAATGAACTTCCACGTATGATTGCATTAACTGTTTATAGTGACGATTTTCCGCGCGCTTTGTAGAATTATTTTGTTATTTTGTCTCATATTTAATGCTTAGTGTTATGTATATTCCTTCTCTAATGCATGCAAAGGCAAGCAGGCATCAAATAAATAAATAAATAAATAAATAAAACAATGAATAAATAAATGAATAAAAAAGAATAAATAAATAAATAAATAAATAAATAAATAAATAAATAAATAAATAAATAAAAACTTCCAGAGGCGCAAGTTCGCCTCCGACGGGTTGAGAACCCTACGTATTCAACCTTGAACAATAAAATAGCTATTGCCCAATTCGTTGCAGTATGCAAGGTTTCCTGTGTGCATGCTACCATTGCTATGTTATTGGTTTGAAACAAATTATGTAACTCTAACTTTACGCCTTTCCTTGCGTGAACACATAGGGATACAACTGCAGCCACCTGAAGCAGGGCGTCATTCGCAATGCGTCTAGAATTTTTTGAACGTAGTATGACATTAGAAGAAAATTAAGTTCTTTCGGACTATTAGGTCGTGTGGACGTATACTCATGAAAACAACATTAAAATAGATTGAAAATGAAAGTACCTGTTAGCTCCTTCTTAGGATCAGCACTGCGCAAGGTCATCAGAAAAGTTGATCGAGTAAAAAATGTCTTTGCAAGAAAAATGGGCAAAAACTGGACATACTTTTTGTGAAGGAGTTATGTTAAATGCTCCTGAGTGTTTTGTTGAGAGCCAAAACGCTTCGTAAAGGTATTCACGCCGGTTTTATATACATCAAAATTGGTCAAGCAACTGTTATAAAAATAGTTTATGTAGTCATAGTATGAAAGTGTTCCGGAATATTGCTTTAAAAGAAATTGGCTAAAAGCGGCGCAATATATCTGTCTGAATTTCAACCCACTAAAGTATACGCCCTCCGCCGCCGCCCCCCCCCCCCCCTTCTCTTTCCCCGTTTATTACAGGTAAGCCACCCCATAGAGGATATCAGGACCTGGACAATACATCTATTCAAGCTCTACAAAAAACTGAATATTTTCTGTGTTCGGCAATAAAGGAGGCACAGCAATTAAAGGAACGACAATTTGTGAGCACTGTTTAATAAATGAATTTTGCTGTCAACTGAGCCTGGTAATTAAGCAAGGCTGCGCTGAAAGCTTGACGGCTGGTGGTTGCGCGCGAGCTCACTTTGATGTGGCTGCATTGGACCCAAAATGCTGGGTTTGTGCTGCTTCTGCACTGCGCGAATGAGTCATCTGCTTGCTCGACATGCAGTGACCGGCCTCAGTACAGTTAACGTACTGTGGCTGAACTCCAATGCCCGTAGCACGGCCGTATTTCCGGTAGCTTTAGTCCGGCTGGAGTCCGACGACCGCATCTCGGCTGTCCTCCGGTGGCCGTACTTCGGCCGTACACGGGTGGCTTTGGAACGGCCGGAGCTCTACGGCTGCAATCTGGCCGTATGACTGTAAGCCGGTCGACTGGCCGACGGACACTGGCCGTTGGACAGCCATGGGAGTACGGCCGTATACGGCCAAAAGGCCCACATTTAGACATGGGCCGAGCATGGCTGCCGGAAAACAGCCGGACAGAAAATCACCGGCCAAAGTACACCGGCCTGTTTTAGGCAGAACAGTCCTGTGCTGCCTGGGAATACATAGGTGGTATTTGCAGCTCTGTTTTAATTTAAAACTACGCTCATCTTCCCGCGAGGGAACCCCGATGTGATCGACGCATCAGGGGGGAGCGTTTGCACTGACGCAGGTATTGGATTGCGTCAGTCCACTCGCTGAAGGGACTGTCGCTTCCATAACGTCTTCATCGGAAGATCTTGCATGGAGATATCGTCAAGCAAAGTCAAATCAAGTGCGAGAGCGAGCGCTGGATTGATCCGGCGCCGTGCGCTCCCCCGCTTATATTCCCGCTTTTGAAAGGAGAGGAGCGGGGGGGAGAGTGTGCACACATGCGCGCACCCGGAGCGGCGAAGCGCACACGCGCAGCTGTTGTTATGATAATGAGACGGAGTGAGAGTGCGCACGCATGCGCGCACCCAGAGCAGCGAAGTGCACACGCGCAACTGTTGTTATGATAATGAGACGAAGTGAGAGTGTTGCGCACAGCTGTCAGAGAGGAGAACGGAGGAGAGTTGCACATGTGCAGTGAGCGTGCGGACAACGCCACGGCAATGACAACGCCGATGGAGGGACATGCCCGCGAGTAAGAAATGCGTCGCATCTAAAAGCAGGACTCCTTGATTTTTGCAATATGAAACACCAAATACGCCTTGACAACGTATTGACCCAAGACACAAAAAGCGCTTGCAGCGCCCCCTTTTAGCGGCACTCTAACAATTGGGACAGTAGAAAAAGTGCTAGTAGATGGCACGCGAGGAGTCAAATGGGGCAAAAGTGAATTGACTTGGGCAAGCCTCCAACGTGCTTATCCTGGGAGGACCGAGACGGGTGGGTAACAGCCTGAGAGGTTGGCGGGAAAAAGGGGCGTTTACATTTGTGGGCTGCAGAGTATATGGTCTTTCGGCATTTGCAGTGAAGCTTGTAGATCGGCGACCAATATGTGTTTTTTGCGATTGGGGTTATTTTGGGGTTTACAGGTTCATTGCCCCTGTGATTTGTATCACTT
Organism: Haemaphysalis longicornis; assembly: GCF_048455015.1. Lineage (NCBI taxonomy): Eukaryota > Metazoa > Arthropoda > Arachnida > Ixodida > Ixodidae > Haemaphysalis > Haemaphysalis longicornis. The sequence continues at coordinate 18,912,436 of NW_027526203.1, read as the reverse complement.
TGGACGCAACTTCTCCGCTTAGGTGGGATTTTAGGGTTAAAATTGTCTTTACCTGGCGAGCGCATTAGAGGGACATTGTGTGCGAATACCTTCCGGGATTCAAAAAGGGCAGCGACTGTGCGTTTCATGCATCAGAAGTTTCAGTGGGGCAATGCTTACTCGTGGCACTACAGCTGGCCATTCTAGTGAAACGCGAAAATTGGTGGCGCTATTACCCGCAGAAACGCTTCCAGTGTAGGCGTGAAAACGCGTCCGACCCCCGTATTTGAGCGGGATGCCTAGTTCGTTGGCTGGATTTTGTCATCTACTACTATAGAACGACTGCGGGCTTCTACCGCCGGAGCTGGTGTCGGTTCTCAGACCAGCCCCTTAACGCTACCACCACATTCCCAGGCAGCACAGGACTGTTCGGCCTAAAACAGGCTGGTGCACTTTGGCCGGTGATTTTCTGTCCGGCCGTTTTCCGGCAGCCATGTTCAGCCGATGTCCAAATGTGGGCCTTTTGGCCGTATACGGCCGTACTCCCATGGCTGTCCAACGGCCAGTGTCCGTTGGCCAGTCGACCGGCTTACGGTCATACGGCCAGATTCCAGCCGTAGGGCTCCGGCCATTCCAAAGCAACCCGTGTACGGCCGAAGTACGGCCGCCGGAGGACAGCCGAGATGCGGTCGCCGGACTCCAGCCGGACTAAAACTACCGGAAATACGGCTGTGCTACGGGCATTGGAGTTCAGCCACAGTACGTTAACTGCACTGAGGCCGGTCACTGCATGTAGCGCAAGCAGATGACTCATTCGCGCAGTGCAGAAGCAGCACAAACCCAGCATTTTGGGTCCAATGCAGCCACATCAAAGTGAGCTCGCGCGCAACCACCAGTCGTCAAGCTTTCAGCGCAGCCTTGCTTAATTACCAGCCTCAGTTGACAGCAAAATTCATTTATTAAGCAGTGCTCACAAATTGTGGTTCCTTTAATTGCTGTGCCTCTTTTACTGCCGAACACAGAAAATATTCAGTTCTTTCTAGAGCTTAAATAGATGTATTGTCCAGGTCCTGATATCCTCTGTGGGGCGGCTTACCTGTAATGAACGGGGAAAGAGGAGGGGGGGGGGCGGCAGAGGGCACATACTTTAGTGGGTTGAATTTCAGAGAGATAAATTCCGCCGCTTTTAGCCAATTTCTTTCAGCGCAATATTCCGGAACACTTTCATGCTATGACTACATAAAATATTTTTATAACAGTTGCTTGACCAATTTTGATGTATATAAAACCGGCGTGAATGCCTTTAAGAAGCGTTTTGGTTCTCAACAAAACACTCAGGAAGATTAATTATAACTCCTTCACAAAAAAAGTATGTCCAGTTTTGCCCATTTTTCTTGCAAAGACATTTTCTACTCGATCAACTTTTCTGATGATCTTGCGCAGGGCTGATCCTAAAAAGGAGCGAACAGGTACTTTCATTTTCAATCTATTTCAATGTTGTTTTCATGAGTATACGTCCACACCACTTAATAGTCCAAAAGAACTTAATTTTCTTCTAATGTCACACTACGTTAAAAAATTCTAGACGCGTTGCGAATGACGCCCTGCTTCAGGTGGCTGCTGTTGTATCCCTCTGTGTTCACGCAAGGAAAGGCGTAAAATTAGAGTTACATATATTGTTTCAAACCAATAACATAGCAATGGTAGCATGCATGCAGGAAACCTTGCACACTGCAACCAATAGGGCAATAAATATTTTATTGGTCAAGGTTGAATGCCTAGGGTTCTCAACCTGTCGGAGGCAAACTTGCGCCTCTGGAAGTTTATTTATTTATTTATTTATTTATTTATTTATTTATTTATTTATTTATTTATTTATTTATTTATTTATTTGTTTGTTTATTTATTTATTCGTTTATTTATTTATTTTCATTCATTTATTTATTCATTGTTTTATTTATTTATTTATTTATTTGATGCCTGCTTGCCTTTGCACGCATTACAGAAGGGAGATACATAACACTAAGCATTAAATATGAGACAAAATAACAAAATAATTTTACAAAGCGCGCTGAAAATCGTCAATGTAAACAGTTATTCAATCATACGTGAAAGATAATTACACTGCAGTATTGATGTAAAATAAAATGAGTCGCGCAAGGCGTCACGTTTAAAGGAAAGTTAATAATTTGCTTTAAGCTAGCGGTCCCACTTTGCGATGTGTAGAACGGAGCTTGGACATACTTCTCCCCTTCTACTCCAGTTTTGGAATGATAGATATTACGAAAAAAGTTCAACCTGTGGTTTTGTCTGTGATCTTTCACGTCCTGCCATTTCAGTTTACTTTTACTTTCTCTCATGCTAAGTTGAGCGTGCCAATTACCTAATACGAATCCCACTGACATATTCTGTATGTTTCGGAGCGTATCAATCAGCTCTTTGGTGTAGGGATTTACGAAAACCCATGCGTACTCCAACATTGAGCGCACATGAGTAAAATACGGTTGTTCTTTTCAGTAGATGGAGGTTCACTGAAATTTTGTCTCAGAAAGCCAAAAATATATGCAGCCATAACTTTTATGGTGTGAGCCTGCCTATTTAACCTCTAACAACTCCCTAAATAAACTCCTAGGTATTTTATTCCTCGGCCGTTGTCACAGCAGCATAATTTACGGTGTACGTATTCAATTGGAATGAAGGTTTTGTTGTAAAGGTGCCGTTAACACACTGTTTAACATCCAAAAACTTTTTTGAATCAGCACACCAGGATGTTATTAAATTCGAATAAAGCTGCAGGTATACGGAATCACGTTCATTCGCTATAGTCCAGTAAACTACACAGTACTCTTGAACAAAGCTATAGGGCCAAGAGTAATAACAATGCGAAAACCGATTCATTCAGTTCATAGGATGAAATGTACTACGCAGAAGGTGATATGGAACACCATCATTTGCTGTTTTGCAGTCCAAGAATATACAGTCAACCACTTTAAAGGGGCACTGACACAAAAATTTTGCATCTTGTTTTTTTTGTTGCGATAAGTAGCTAGTGACCTACTTATAACCTGTAGAAACCTCATTTGCTTCAGCGTGCGACGGTTGTTTAATTAGAGGCATTTTCAATGCGGCCAGTCGCAGTTTCGGTTTCAGCGAGTGCCGCGAAACGATGGATTTTGTGGATTTTGTGTGAACAAAGCTGACCACGTGACCGTCGGAGGGATATCACAGAGCAGAGCCGCCATAGCACTGTCGAATCCGCATCGACGGCAGTTTCTGCGAATGCCCCCACGTACTGATCTCGTGAGGCGCTTAATTAAAAAGCGACCGTGGATGTGACGCAGGCGCTGCGAGTGCAAATGCTACCGCGGCTAAAGAACGACGCGCGACGCTCGAGACGGTGGGTGGCAAGGCGCGCGCTGGGAGCAGCCGGCCGGTCTGCCTACAGGTCCGCCTACAGATGTGTTCGGCTCAGCACTGCGGCGGATATTCGAGTGCCGCTCTCGTAATCGGTGCAGATGACAATTTTTAATGCAACCAGCCATCGCATCATTAACTCCTTTCTCATGTAAGCCACCATGGTTGGGACTTGGGGACAATTTCGTGCAGCGGTAACAAGCTATCACTCGAGGTACTTGCGCCGGCCTGGGCCACTTCGCGGCCGTGGCTGCCGCCTGCACAGCGACCGTGCGGCTAGATCAGTGAGCTTTTCGTGCCTCCGGCGCGTTTTCGCATCCAATGGTAATAAACAGTAATAGAAACAGAGTGCCTGGAATCGCTGTAGAACTTTGGTCGCGGCCAGCTGCCCGATTAGCTGACGAAATCACGGCGCCTCCGCCGCCAACGATCGTGTCGTTCGTTCTCGAGAGCAGAAGCTCCGCCCTCCGGCCCTCCGATTGGAGCGGCGAGCCAGGCGAGCCGGCAAAAAACGCCGGTAGTGCGGAAGCGGCAAACACAAACTCGTGACGTGTTGGATGTTGTTTATTTACAATTGCGCCTGCTCGGTTGCGTTTCGCACACTTCAAAATTGATTTTAAATATGTTCTAGGCTGTATTCGCCGCTGATATTTTGCAGATGATGTATATGTGTTCCCACCAATCTATCTCCGAAGTTATCTCGCCTTCAAAATTTTGTGTCAGTGCCCCTTTAAGCTTATCTATTGCAAGAGCCAAACCATGCGTGAACTGAACAATCAGCGTTGAGCAAGAAAATCCTGACAAAATCCGTGTTTGCTAGGATGCCGGCGATTATGTTTAACCAAATGAGTAATATCCCAAGAGTAGCAACGCTCACCTTCAAACATCGGAACTTAATTAACGGCTAGGCTTCGTCAGTGACAAGGCTCTGTTGTTATCGCAAATTTAAAATAATTTTTTTTCTAAATAGGCAGTCGTAAAATACCATGTAGTAACATAGTGCAGAGCATGAAGTTGATCCTACCAAGCACGAGCGAGTCTCTTCTACGTTTATCACCAACAACATAGTGCAACATTGCTTGTCGCAAATTAAGTGTAAGCAGAATAACTTGCACTTTTGCTCGCACTTGCCTTTCTTTGGTGGGGAGTCCTTGACATGGTGGCGGTTTAGCTCCTGCGTGGTGGCCGCTTGCTCGACGCCCTTGAAGGCCAGTTATTTTGGTGAACCATCTCCATCTCGGATCGGACATCTCTGCCGGGTCGATGTCTCCACTGCTCTCCATTTCTTGAGGGGGCGAATAGCCTCGAGCTGATGCGTAGACGAAGCCGGCGGCATAGCCGTGGTAGCGGCGATGAATGGCGAGGATTAGCTCACCCGTCGGTGTGGCACAGTCTTCATGTGGCAATAAATGACATTTCGGTGGCCTAAAAGGTTCCCGGCTAATGTCCAGTGAGTCCTGGCACCTTGCCCGTTCACCAAGAACACTCATTACTGTTTGACAAACGATGTTCGTTCATTTAAAACGTAGAAACACGGAGCGGATGAAAAACGCGTCCCCGTTGTTCGGCTCCCTAACGGCTTTTTCTCCCCCCAGGAAAAAACCGTTCGGTCTCCTTCCAAACACGTCTTTGCATGAATTCTCGGCGCCCAGGCACGTGCCGTTGTTCGGCTGTATGCCGTTTGCCGAAAAAATGACGTATAACAAGATACCATACGTAGGCCGGCCTCCTCTTGAACACCGGTTGCCAAATATTCTGTGGCCATTCGCTTGCCGTAATTCGGCCGAGGACAGCTAACCGAATCAAACGCGTATATTCTGGGGCCGTACATCGGCCGATATCCTTCATAACACTGGTTTCCCGAAGAAAACGAATAATCTACCGCCTGACGCGCGGTTCACCGTTGAAACAACGAATGCACGGCAGCCGCGCTCCGGCCGGTCTCCTTTCGAACACTAACTGCCGCAAGAATACGCATATTCTGTGGCCGGTCGCTTGCCGTGCTTCGGCCGATTACCGCTTCCCGAAGAAAAAACGGATGCCCTAAGGCCGTACTTCGGCCGTTCTCTTTCTCAACATCGGTAGCCGTAAGAGAACGGAATATCTGGCAGCCGGTTAGCTGCCGTTGTGCGTCCGGACACGGGCGGACGGAAAAATACCGAAGTGCTGGTTGCCGAATGTTGGCCGTTCAACGCATGATCAGTGGCTACCAGAACCTGGATGCTGGCCGGACATTCCAGAAAGCGGCCATAGACGGGCCGGTCTTGGGGCACACTTTCTGTGCCGTCTGGGTTAGTATTCCTGAAGACTGCAGGCAACGTATTTATTTAGGTGTTTTATTCCTGAAAGGTAGCTGCCTTCACCCAGTCACGCTAATAGTGTTTATCGTGCGCGTCTCCCCTTATATTCTTTAGAGTTCAAAAATTCTCAGGACGTCTATGATGAGTATTTACAGCTGTCTTTGCAAGAGGCCTTCCAGTTGTACCCTCTGCTGAAGCATTGCGCTACCGAGGTGGCGAGTTTGACTTTTGTACGGGGACAACGCTTTTCTGAAGAATACAAGTATCAAAAGCGCTATGTGTATGCGAATATTAGGCAAAATCCAAATACCCGCATGTAGTCAAAAATCAAGTTGTCTAGCATAAAATTAACAAAGCTCAGCATAGTTTCTAGACTTGGAGATTTTAGTTTGAAGTCCACTCATCCATCGATTACCGAACGCCGGTAGTTCAATAAGCAGATGTGTCTGCCCTTGTCCTGCAATAAAACCTTCACGGCTACTGCGGAGGAGAGTTGCCCATTTGGCTCTGCAACATTTCTGTGCCTGTGCACTTAACAAGTTCTTTGTTTTAGGTGCGTGGGTGGGAGAGGGGTTGAGGAAAGAGGTAAAAACAAAAAACCCCGTGAATAAACAAACAAGCGAAGTTGCTTGTGATCGTTACAGAAGCCATGGGTCGTTAGCCACAGGGATGAACAATTTGCGATGCACTCTACAAACTGTTCACGGAGTGAAATTGGGGTAGGGAATAGAGCATTAGAGACGTTGTGTGTTTGCTTCCGATTTGCCTCATCGACTGCAGCGCGCATCAGCCAGGACAGATCGACCATGTTGCTTCATAGTAGGGTAAAACAACCTAGTGCACTATTCCAAAAATGAACGAAGATACCCTGAAATTTTGATCAATGTCACCTTGCAAATGATTGTTCACCTTATGACGTATTTGTAGTTTCGCTGCTACATATCTGATGTGGGTCCATTCAATCCGTTTTTGCTACTTTTACTTGTTGTACCTATCGATTCTGCGTTTGATACAGCAACGTACTGATGTAGTTCAGTCTTGGAAGAGCAGTCATATCCTGCCGCGTTAATTTTATTCATTTAGTTGTTGCAAGTGCGTAGTGACTTGCATCCACAAGTCAACAAACATTTCGCTTTATCCAAACTCATTTCACAGGCTGTCCGGCGTTACGCATGTTGTTTTTAAACGGTGTCGAACGGACAGAAATATGTGCATCAAAGCCTCGTTACTGAAACCAAGTAATAAAAAAATTTTAAAGTTGTAACCTGCATGTGCGCTACATGCAACGCAACCCACTTATCTAAAGTGGGCTTCCAGTACACAGAAAAACAAACCCTGGTTTACGCGTGAGGTTAAGCTTGTACTCAAAAAGAAAGCCAGTATCTTTAATTAAAAGATAGGTCAGCAAAGGAACGAAGACATTTTCAGCAGCCTCGAAAAAATTACTAGCGAGATTAGGATGAAAACAAGGTGGGCCAAACAGAAATTGTATTCTCCCTTAATTAAGCGAAAACCTTAAACGCAGTCCTAAGGAAGTGTCGAAGTTGGAAAAGCAAAGTGGCAAGGAGGAAGAAACTGTTCTTTTGTGTTTTACGATCAAGGTTTCATAACTATGACGTCGGTAAAGCTAATCACTTCAACAAATATTTCCACTCAGTTTTTTCTGCACCCATGATTGGTATACCTATTACAGCATGTTCTCAGTGCCATCCGCCGGCAATTCCAGATATAAATGTAGCATATAATGAAGTATTAGAGCTTTTTGAAGCACTGAAACCTCATTCTGCCCCCGGTTCTGACGTGATACCTTGTTTAGTTTTGAAACACTGCGCAGCCATGGTGTCGAAATTTCTTGCCGTGATATTCAGATTATCTATGTTTTCACGCCAGTTGCTATTAAAATGTAAATCTGTTAACGTCGTACCTATTTATAACAACAGACCCCGTTAGCAGGCGCCCCAACTACCGACCCATACCGTTGATGAACGTGGGCTGCAAATCCTTCAGCATATTATCTACTTGAATATATTTCATCATTTGCATGTAAGTAATTTCTTTATGAACTGCCAACAACGTTTCAGAGCAGGGCGTTTATGCTCAACCCCATTAGTAGAAATCTGCCATGACATTGCTTCTTCATTTGATTCATGTACTCAAGTAGATTAAATATTTTTGGATTTCCGAAAGGCTTTTGATGTAGTGTCTCGCTCTCATTTGCTTCCTAAGTTATCTTATCTTAGTCTTCCTGAAAACGTGCTTGGGTGGGTGCACACGTCTTTTTTCTGATCTTTCTCTAAAGGTTCTTATTAGCGTCTTCGAATCCAAGCTCATTCCCTTCACATCAAGTGTCCCACAGGAGTAATTGGTCCCTGTTGTTATTAATTTTTCGGTAATGTTATTGGTTCAAACGTTTCATCTCAACTACGGCTATGCGCTGATTAGTGTGTATAATATAGGGACATCAACAATCCAAATGACGCTGCTAAATTACAGTCGTGCCTTAACGCCATTGTTAACTGGTGTGATAAGTGGAACATGCAACTAAACGTCTCTAAATGCAACCGCGTGCGTTTCGGCCGAAAACGCTTCGTACCGAAGCTACTGACTATATAACGTTGGTGAGAATTGAAATTTCATACCATGTAAATACATGGGCCTCACATTCTCTTCCAACCTGAGCTGGACCCAAACACACTCAAATTATTGCAGTGAAGCCTGGCCGTGTACTCAATTTTATTAGGAGAAATTTCAATCATGCGCCGCAGGATGTAAAGGAGACTTTTTATATAACTGATGTGCGCCCCATAATACAATATTCTGCTACACGGGATCCGGACCCCAAGGTACTCCTTAACCAACTAGAATAGATCAAAAGCCGTACTGCCCGCATTGTCACTGGTGTGTTCGGCAAGATTACCAGTATTTCTGCAATAAAAAGGAACTGTCATGGAACTGTTTACCAACCAGTGTTTTGGAATGGGCTTCCCCATTCCATTCCAATTCCATTTCGAGGAATTAGAACTTTTCTTGATTTCATTCTTTTTAATTCCTCGGAATCACAGAAGTTAGCTCATTCCCATTCCTGGAATTGACAGGAAGTTCAATTCCTTTCCTTTAATTCCTTAACGTAAAAACTACCTCAGGTGCTCTATCGAGTTGGAGAGGAACGCAACATGAATCTGATGTTATCATACGGGTAGAACACTGCAAAAGTATGCAAAATGTATCGCTTGTCACCGAAGTTTAGAGGTGGTAGCAGGTTGGTTACACATCTCGTGCAGAACTACCCAATGCAAAAAATTAGCGCCCCTTCCTAACGAAAGCAGAGAGAAGCACGAAAGTTAAAAGTGCGTCCAACTTTCTCTGACAGTGCGTCTAACCGATCGTCAAATCTTCAGACACCCAAACCGCAAGCGAACAACGAACCCAAGCAACGATTTTTCGTGCACTAAGTAAACGCAGCTACGAACGACCTAAATTCACACCGTTACGTGGTTTATGAGATAAGGGATTACTATTGTACTCCTTCATGATCGACGCATGTGTTGTCTTATTTAGAACCGTTCGTTTATGCGATTTTCAAGTTAGTATTTTGACACAATGCAAGCACAGTTTCTGAGCGAGAGCGAGAGGGAGACTAAATCTGTGGCCCCCGGTTTCACGCACGCGCCGTGTGTGCAGAGACCTTGTCAGAGCTTTTCGGTCGCGCAACCAGTCTAAAGGGTAATGAATTAAGTTTTCCGACCGAGTGCGATCTACCTCACTAAAAAAGCTGTAGCTTTAAAAAGGGGCAGTGTCACACTGCTCCTTTTTGCATAATAAGAACAGGGATCCGACTACTTATTATAGTATCCGCATGTTAGCATGTTTTAACGGTTTGCTCTTGCGGGACACGAGGTGAAGCAGCTATTACGTTTATGTCAGCTTTTTCCGTTTTCTTGCACAGACTCTGCCCTGCTATCTTGCTATGTGCATTGCGTGCCGTCATACCAGCGTAATTAGTATGCTGTGGATAACTGATTGATTGTAAGGTTTAACGCGCCGACGCAACGCAGGCGATGAGGCGCGCCGTAGTGGAGGGCTCCGTATTAATTTTGACCACCCGGGGATCTTTAACGTGCCTCGAAATCTCGTACACACGGGCGTTCTTGCTTTTCGACTCAAGTAGAAAAGCGGCCGCTGCGGCCGGGAATCGAACCCGCGACCTCGTACTCAACAGCGCAACGCTGCTGTGGATAACTCACTGTCATGTCGCGTGGAGATTGCTCACATGTACACGCTTTCAAAGTGCTTACTTGAATGATTTCAAGTGAGTTTACAGCCTTGAGCACTAATGCTACTGTACCAACGCGAGAGACGGGAGGGCACAGAACACCGTTATCAGTTCTTGCAATCACCGTACGAAAGTCGCGACCGCTTCCACGTTCACCCCCACTGCGCTTGTTTATTGTCCTTGAATTACCTCAGACCAATGCGCTCAAAACGGGACATTATTTATGACCCCCTCATTTAAAGGGAGCGAACCACACCGTGACGGGAGCCCTGTCAAAATACAGAAGACTAGTCAGGTAGTTTGTGTCCATGAAAGCGGAACCAATATGCACGAGGACCTGATCAAAATTTTGAAATGAGATCTTCCTACCTAAATAGTGGCGATGCTCCAACTTTCAAGCCGACGACTAAGGCTTCAGTAATCAGGTATGTTTGTATACCCCAGGCGTAAAGGGCACGTGCACAGAAGGACAACAACCAAACCATGAATACGTTTGGCACGACTGGAGGAGTGGGCCGCACATTGCTTTTGAAGCAAACCACGGTGTCGCACTCCTGAGAGCTGGCTAAGCACTCGCAAATAGGGGCGCTATTGGAGCCGCAACTATTGCAAACAAACGCCTTTTGGCAGCTGTGTGTTCTGCATTGCTTTACAGCACGAGGACGCGGGTTCGATTTTTGGCCGTGGTGGCCGCTTTTCTGCTGCAGGCGAAAAGCAAAAACGCACGCGTATGTACGAGATTTCGGAACACGTTGAAGATCCCCAGGTGGTCGAAATTAATCCGGAGACCTCCGCTACGGCGCGCCTCATCGCCTGCGTTGCGTCGGCGCGTTAAACATGACCATGAATGAATGAATGAATGAATCAATAAAAGCATTGTCTAAAAATATCTAGTGTAATGGTATATCCCAGCTGCCCACTACCAGAGCTTGGAGGTAGAAAGCTCAGTAACATATCCGAAGCCCGCTTCTTACGCTCACATTGGCTGGTACCGGGCACGGAAATTCATCACCCACAATTTTTTTCTGCCTTTATTTTGATTTGCTGGAGCCCCGGGGCCCCATTTCAACACACAGACAGACGGTCGACAATTTCGCCCGTATTCCCGCTACATGCCTACCAGGTCGGCTTGCAAGCTGCAATGCTACTCACTTCGCGCTGGGTACGGAGGGTGGAAGGAGAACGCCAAGCAGACTCGCTGTTTCATGTTTCATACGCGAACGCTTTGTATTGTTAGCTCCAGGATTCCGCAGCATCAGCTTGTGGTGAGAAACACCGCGGCTTGTGCTTCTGGATGCTATTCCCCGCCTAATGGCCTGGCAACAGTGCACCTGCCATTGAGACGCCGGTCTGCCATTGGCGCCACGAAGTATTGTAAACAGAAAGCTATGCCTCAAAAAGCCTTCCGAAGCTCGAAGAGCCGACCTAGCGGAGCCACCGGCCATGCGCGCTAGCGCTATAGTGCCTAAAATATACTTCTAGGCACTATACTTGCGCGACTCGCAAGTTCATTTTCAAACGCGCTGAAGCAGGCTGCGCGGATTCAGTTTCTTTAGATGCCGGGTATGCGTTCTCGTTTTCGTCGCCGCTGCTCCCTTTGAGATATACCAACGCAGTCGTCGCCACAGACTACTTAAGTAGCCAGAAGGCTCCAGTGATAGTAACACCGTCGTCTGAAAATCACCATTCCATTCCCATTCCATTCCGGGCGAAAGGAGCCTAATTCCATTCCCATTCCATTCCTCCAAGCGCTGTCCTCATTCCATTCCCATTCCATTCCGGCATCTCGAAAATGTGGAATGAATCCGGAGTCATTCCGATTCCGGAATGGTAACTCCGCAACACTGTAATACCAACTCGTCTTACAGTATGTCGCATGTTATTCCTCAATCAAATAGCCAACGATAAAGCCAGTATTAACCACCGCATTTAAAAAGGCCGCTTACTTTTCAAAAAGGACAGACAATAGCAAAAACAACATAGGAATTCATTGCCGCCCCTCGTTCTTTTAATAGTCTTTTTTCCCGCGAAAAAATGGCGATAGGAGTAGGCTGCCGTATAATGTCTTGTGTGCATTCGTGCCACATTACACACCGCTCTAACGCGTTACCTTTTAGCGACATGGAACGCAGTATTACTTGAATTGCTGTGAACGTGTTCCTGATTTTAAAGCTAAGCTTTACTGTTCCCACTCATGGCGTCTGTAACGCGAAAAAGCCCTGTAGGAAAGCCCACTTTCTGTGACGATGAGCGGAATGATCGTGGGTGAAGTGAAAGAAAAAAAAACCCTACAGTGGCCGCAATCGACCCTGGATCCCTAGCATTATGAAGTCGGCGCCTCCATTGCTGCACTTCGCCATGGTGGAAACTCGATTGATTGATTGTAGTGTTTAACGCGCCGACGCAACGCAGGCGATGAGGCGCGCCGTAGTGAGGGCTCCGGATTAATTTTGACCCCCTGGGGATCTGTAACGTGCGCCGAAATCTCGTACACACGGGCGTTTTTGCTTTTCGCCTCAATCAGAAAAGCGACTACCGCGGCCGGGAATCGAACCCGTGACCTCGTGCTCACCAGCGCAACGCCTTAGCCACTGAGCCACCGCGGCGGGTGGAAACTTACTCGAAACGTTGATGACAGCCAAAGAATCCGTCACGGGAAAGCCTCGTGTTCGACCATCGTCGTCGTTAGGCGAAGTGGTGCATGATTTTTTTTTTTTTTGGCTGTTGTAGCTTTTATGAGTACTTGGCACTGCTTCGTATTGCAATGTTTTTATGACCCGGCGACTGGTTTTATATAATGTCCCTATTTTTTTATCTTTCTCTTCGATACATTCTTTTTCTGTTGTTCATTTGTCTTCCTTATCGTTTGGTGTTGTACAATGCTCTTGACTGCACTGTTTTAAGAAATGTATGTGTCGATATTTTATACTTGTATATTTTTGCCTTAGCGCGAGATTGCTGCTTCCATTTTTGGACTGTACACGTTCTTCTATGTATCTCCTACAAAAATGCCCTCTGGGCGAATGAAGTAATCTGAACAAATGATAAAGAAATAAAAATGGTGCCTTTCAAAGATGACATGAATTGCTGAGACCAAATTTCTCGGGCCGTTCCTAATAATGTTTTTACGAGATAGCAAACCGTGAGTTAAACGGTTGCCTTGCGAGCTACAAGTGGGCCTATTGTCGCTCATGCGAACTGGTTCTACGGAATTCTAGGCAAGGCTAGACTCGCGTAGTGATACAACACCCACTAATTCTTCGAATGGCTTGTTTTTTGTTGCTTTGTTTTGGTTTTCGAGCAGGTTTCCATTCTCTGTGTCTTGGGTTTTAGCCCACCAGCGTTATTAGGCTCATTTTTCCATTTCCCCGTGCCTGCTAGCCATCCGCTTTCAGCCGTGCTCATCAAGCGTCCGCGGCAATACGTCACCGATGGTAACAGGAAACTACAACAGAGGCAGCCATATACGAGGGCTTGTTGGAATCTGGAATGCCGAGCAGGGGCAATTAGACTCTGAAAGGAGGACAACGATGCTACGGCGGAGGCAAAAATAAGATACGTGATCTGAGCAGGCACCGCACCTGCGCAGTGCAGTTAGTTGGTGAGCAGACACGATGGTACCTCGTGCCGCAACTTAGGCCACCACCAAAATGCCTCTCTGACGGCCGAAAACAAAACCAGCTATGGGGCCACGATACCAGTGACGCCGTACATACACAGACGCGCGTGCATGGAGGCACCTAAATGCTGTCGCGAACATTGTGTCACCTAGCCTACAAAGTTCGCCCAAGATTAACGCCAGCCTTTCAAAAACCAAGAAAATTCGATATTGTAACCAGGAACGAAATAAAATGTGTCCGAACCCGAATCATAACCGAATATATGCGGCGTCTAATTACGCGAAATTAAAATGTTTCGCGGTTGTGTCACCGCCACAAGTTCTGTCCGTGAAACGATGAATGGCGCCATGGGACAAATAAAAATAAACCCATAAAATTGGGCCAGCATGAAATCCCTGAAAGAATTCACGTACGTTTCCTCGACATGGCCCCGCAGAGAACAGGCGGAGCTCGTCTGACAATCGCCAAAAGTAAAGGAAATCTTTGAACCCTTTTGCCCAACCAGTAAACCGCCCGTACAGGGTAAGTGCAGGAATGACAGAAAATATGATTAAATTTGTGCAGGCAGTGATCATAGATAGAACAGATATCGTACAGCCTGCAGTACCACAAACTACTTACCCGCACTGACGACGGCCCTTAACCTTCCTAGTTTTGGAATCACCGCAACGGCTTTTATATTGTTCCTTATAACACCAGTGAAGAAATCGGAAGGTCTTTCTCCTAGCACAAATAGGGTGTCTGGGAAAAACAAAGTGGGGACCGGTCCTCCTAAAAATGAGTACATCTCCTGAAAAAAGAAGGCGGGACGCCCCATTGGATGCGTCACTGATCAAGCGAATTTCCATAAAAGCCGTCACCCTACTGAAAAACCTACATTCAACCTAGCCGTGGACAGGTGATAATTCATAATCACATTTCCAAATCCACGAAAACAACAGTATAGCCTGACGCCGGGACGTTGGAAACTACAAGGCAGCAATTTTCGCATTGGAGTACTGTGGACACTGTGATTGAATTGCCTTGATTGAATTGAATCGACACTGTGATTGAATTGCCTTCATGTGCACATGAATTAAATAATCTTCGCGATCCCTCTAGCGCTTGAGAAATATTTTCCAATCCACAATGAATAAAGTTCGCATATACATTCACACGTGGACACACGGGTCTGGAATGGACCGACGCAGCCGACCAAAATCCGCTCGAGCTCGCATTCCGTAGTCCCTGTTGACCACGACTAGTATTACTTAACCCTCGGAAAAATATAGAACACGTCTTCTCATCCTGCGCGTGCGAACACTATCATTCCCCGTGCGCCACGGGTATCTCATCGCTTAAGAATCGCAAACCCTGGTCAGGGTAAATCCAACACATCGATCCATAAATGCAGATGGGCGAAGTTTTTTTGTCAGGAAATGTCGGAGATGGACCTAAAACTATGCTACATGCGGCCAAACACCCACTCTCTACTGCAAAATCTGGTCATAGCGAAGGATATGCTCAAAGGGTGAACAATTCCAACATTACATATTCAACTTATATCGACACATGAAAAGCGACCCTGACCAGGTTGTCATTGCAAGCTCAGCGTGAGCTGATTATGGGGTCCTGCAATTCAGGCTTAACGCATCGGTTCTCCAGCTCTTTATCCCCTTCTCCCGAATTGTCAATAAATCTTACTACACAGACATTTCCCTTTCTCTCTCTCCTACTCTCTCGCTGTCTTGTTAATGAAAAACTCAAATTTCAGTCAGGTCAGCACAATAAACACGTTTAAACTTTGACACTGTCGCTTTTTCTCCCAAATTGACCGACATCCCACAGCCGCAACTTTTCAGCCATTATCTTAAATGACGCAATACTAGATGGCGTCTGAGTTTCCTGCGCCGCCGTGATTAAAACCCTTGCGGCTACCCTAGCTCTCGTCTTTGAAATTCACTACTTGTAAAGCAGAAATGTTAAATGCAACAACTCTGTTAGAAAACGTTTACTCGATGCCGTGGTAACGCATGGGCGCCACACATCTCAAGGCCTAAACGCAGATGTCATCTGCAACTTTTTTTCCTCGCTTGGTTTTTGTCATTTGATGTTAAAAAATGATATTTTTTCGAACCATGCCTCCTAATTTGTTTAATTATGTGTTTCGTTTCCAGCGCCTGGCTGCGCCCGGCTGTTCGAAGCGAAGCGCGTGTTTCCTTCCGTTTCATTTGTATGCCGCACAAGGTATCTTATTTGGTAGGGAGAATGTCTCCCCATGTCGTCATTAAGTAGATTGCTGTATGATCGCGAGGGTTTCTGATGTAATTTGATTGTTCTGGAAAGAATATCGATGGGATATGAATTCCCGCAGGAAAAATCCCGACGATCGCCTGTGCACGTCACTCGCTCGACTGCTGCTTCGAAGCTTGTGTATTCTGTTTAGGTTTCTTGCGGAGACTAAGTTCGCTCCTATAGACCTTGTTGACTGAATTAAAGTCGATTGTTTTTGGCTTCGTGACAATATTGTTTGCCTCGTAAGTCCTATAGCAGATGGCAAAGAAAAAATCATGAGAGCAACAATATCTAGCCGAGGGTACAAATCTCCCGTGTATTCAATACCCACGGGCTTCCTAAAGAACTTTGTGATTTCATTTTCGCCCGTTGCTTATGTATTGCATTTCCCTTTTCTACTTCGGTTCTCCAACTATGTGGCCGCAACTACTGCTGTATAGTTGCACCCCAATATATTGCCGTTAGAGGAAAAAATATGTCCTGTCCACAAATATGCCGAATATTACTTTGTAACAGCCGCCGAAACTATAGATTCGAGTGTATAGTCGCCGGGTGTATAGTTGCACTCCAATATATTGCCGTTAGAGGAAATAAGATGTCCTGTCCACAAATATGCCAAATATTACTTTGTAACACCCGCGAACTTGTGACTTTCAAGATTCTCGACACACGAGTGAGTCATGTCTTCACGACATTTCATCACGACATTTTTGCATAAACAAAAAACAACGCTCGCGAGTCGACGCGATTGTCTTAAACACCAGCAGACCACCACGATATTTTGGGGTAGCATCTTAGAGTAAACAAAGACCCAGGTAAACTATGCTTATCACGTATAATTCCCTCACTCTGCCGTTCTCGAGTTGTACTTTTTCTGCGCAGCTAGCAGACGAGACCGTCGCCTTGTTGCGTTGCGGGGCGGCAGACAAGGAGGGCAAAAGAGAGACAATTTACGCTACAATCGTATGTACGAGATGACGGTGTTTTCAGGGGCGTGCCCGCGCCGGCAATGCCGCCTTCCGAGCACCATGCCTGCTCCTCAGTCTGGCCGCTTATCGCAGTGTCAAAGCTGGAAACCATTCCAACAGTAGAATTATATGCTTAACGCCGGCTGAGAAGACACTCAAAGGCAAACCGCCAGCTTCATAACTGACTGCAACGGCCAACTCAAGGGGCCACTGACATGTGGATCTGCAATGGATACGCAACGCATCTGTTCAAAGGATCGGATATGCTCAATAAAGTCGCTAATCAGCCGTGAGTTTCCGGCGGCCGTGAGACTCTGAGTCTCTGAGTGGCTATCTGGAATGCGGGTGGGTAGATTTTCGTCGCAGCCACATCGTAATTGGGGAATCACACCAGAACTTCTGAAGGCATTGTTACCACTTTTGGCCAATCCCTTTGCGTGGGTATGAGACCAACCGGAAAATGATTCAGAAGTATGTGCTGAGAAACTACAAATCTGCGTCATGGAACGGCCACTGTTAGAGCTAACACAGAGTGTATGGCCGCGTAGGGCTCCTGAACGCGTAGAGCCGGATTCGCGCACATGCTCTGCGCGAATCCGTGCAATAGGCGGAGATAGCTGCGCGTCGTCTGCTATATGGTTCTTACCGCTATTTCGCACGCGCTATTGTGGGAAAGCACTGCAGCCATGATGATGATGATGATGATGGTTGGTGTTTAATGGCGCAACGCCGACGAGGGCAAAGAGTGCCAGAGAAGTCATTTAATGAAAAGAAGTGATTACCACAAAAGGTAGGTATAAAACGTGCAAACTATACATAGTAGATCAATAAAGATAATGATGATGGCTGGTGTATAGGGCCAGATTTGATTATGCGTGATAGGAAATGAGGTTTAAAAACTTGACATCTGACAAATACTTAAAAAGGCGTTTCACAGAAACCATGCCATCGTCACCCAGAAGCAACGATGGGTGTAGGGGAATATGTTGTCTGTAGAGTTCTCTGAAGTGTTTGTGTCGTGTTGTGTCAAGTCCCTTGCATTGTATGAGTATGTGGACTACGGATAGGCCCTCCCCACACCTGCTACACAGGGGTCTTGGAGATCCCGTGAGCAGGTGCGAGTGCGTTACATGCGTATGGCCTATCCGTAGCCTAGCTAAGGTAACTTCAATGTGCCTGTTGTGTGAGTCAGTAGTGTATTGTCCCAAGTGTGGTTTTATGACGTGTAGTTTGTTGTCTGTCTGTTCGCTCCAGTCTGCTTGCCAAGTTTTACGGAGTTGCTGTCTTATGTGTGGCCTGAGGTCTGTGTAAGGTAGTGTTGTTATATTTACTGTGTTTCGGAGTGCAGCATGGGCGGCCATTTCATCCGCCAGTTCATTTCCGCCGATGCCAGAGTGGCCTAGCACCCAACACACAGTCACCTGAAGGTTTGAAGAATACACCAGCATAATTGATTTGAAGACAAGGTTGACTACATGGTTTTGCGATGACTTTCCGGATGTTAATGCACGGACGACGCTCAGCGAATCTGTATAGATGATGGATTTAGGAATATTATGTTCAACTATGTGATTTACAGCCAGAAATATGCCATATGCTTCTGCCGAAAAAATACTTGTCTTTGCATTCATGGTTCTACCTCCTTCAAAATTGGGTCCATCAGCAGCACAAGACACCGCAGTGAACGTTTTGGAAGCATCACTGAAAAACTCTGCACCCCTGTATTTATCCTGCAGATACATGAAATGCTGCTGAATCGCAATTCTTGGTGCCCTGCTCTTATCAAGATGCGTAAAAGACAGGTCACAGAGCACAGGGCGCAGATTCCATGGTGGTATAAAATCAGTGATGGGTGTCTTGTGAATGTCTAAAAAGGGTACCTCATGCTCAGTGGCTTCGTCTCTTACTCTAAGTGAAAAAGGCAGAGAGATGGATGGACGATTTAAGAACAGTTGTTGTGAGGATGTGTTATTAATGGTGGAATTAAAATGGTGGTTAGTCAGGGCCATGATTTTCGAGGCATACAACAAATCCATGTAAATCCTCTGGTGATATAGGGACCATTTATCACACTCGGCGTAGAGGCTCTCGACTGGGCTAGTGCGAAAAGCACCACATGCAAGGCGAAGATCCAGATGCAGCACTGGGTCGAGCATTTTCAGTGCCGTTTTTGTGGCAGACCCATAAATGACGCTGCCATAGTCCAATCGGGACCCCACTAGGCTGGTAAAAATGCGTAAGAGGAGTTGCTTATCCGTTCCATAGGACTGATGTGACAAGATTTTAAGAACGTTGAGAGCCGTTAGACATTTATGTTTCAATTGCTTAATGTGAGGGATCAATGTAAGTTTTTCATCCAACACCACTCCTAAAAACTTGTGTTCCTTCCTCACAGGAAGCGAAACGCTATTAAGTGTAATGTCTGGGTCCGCATGGATCCCACGCTTCCTGGAGAAGACAACACAGGTGCTTTTTTCTGGATTAAGTTTAAACCCATTCTTTTCTGCCCAGCTGGCAAGTTTTTTGACAGCCAGCTGGACTTGACGCTCACAGATGGACATATTGCTTGATTTAAAAGATACCTGGACGTCATCTACATACATAGAACAAGAAATTTTACGTGGCAATGCCTTCCCAAGGGAGTTCATTTTAACTATGAAACGAGTGCAGCTTAAAACTGCACTTTGCGGAACGCCGTTTTCTTGTACATGAACCCTTGAGAGTGCGCTACCAACTCTCACACGAAAAGTTCTTTGGGACAGATAACTAACAAGAATGTTCATCATGTTCCCTGAGACACCAAATGACTTCAGGTCACTGAGGATCCCGTAGCGCCAGGCGGTGTCATATGCCTTCTCAAGGTCAAAAAACACCGTTGTGCAAAACTGTTTGTGAATGAAAGCGTCCTTTATGTATGTTTCAAGGGCGACAAGTTGGTCATTTGTAGATCGCCCCGCCCTGAAGCCTGCCTGGCAGCCCTCGAGAAGACCGTTGTACTCAAGAAAGTACACAAGTCTCCTGTTTATCATCTTCTCGAGGAGCTTGCACAGGCAGCTTGTAAGGGCGATGGGCCGATAGCTAGCGGGAGAGGAAGGGTCCTTCCCTTCCTTCAGGAAAGCCACTACTATGGCCTCCCTCCAAGAGCGAGGAATGTGCCCCGAAAGCCATATGTTATTGTATAGATGTAGAAGTGTTTCAAGGGTGTTTGAGTGTAGGTGTTGTATCATGGTGTATGTGATTTTGTCTGCACCTGGAGCTGAAGGCTTACATGTTGCCAGGGCTGACTTCAGCTCATGAATTGAAAAAAGAGAATTGTAAGAAGTGTGCGACTTGTTGCTATCACGCAGTGATTTCTTCTCCGCAGACGTTTTGTGCTTCATGAAAGTGTTTGTGTAGTGTGCTGAGCTGGACACGTGTTCAAAGTGTTGTGCAAGTGTGTTGGCCTGGTCTTCGAGTGTGTCCCCTGTTGTGCTAACCAGGGGCAGGCTGTGTGTCTGTTGTCTTTTCAGCTTGCGTATATGTGTCCAGACTTTGTGTGTGTCCGTGTATGAATTAATGGATGTCAAGAAGGTTCGCCAACTCTCTCGTTTTGCCTCACAGCGCACACGTTTTCCCATCGCCTTTGCCCTTTTGAACAAGAGGAGGTTTCCCGACGTGGGGTACCGACGAAGGATACCCCACGCCTTGTTCTGGGCCTCCCGCGCCCGCCTACAGTCATCATTCCACCACGGCCTCCGCTGGTTGCGCGGGACACCACAGGCGTGGGGAATGGACTTATCGGCGGCGTCGAGGATGTGCGCCGTGAGTAGTTGGCAAGCTTCTTCAACGTGTAGGTGTCTAATGGTTGTGTGGTGTAGTTTGGATGTCTCTGTAAATGTACTCCAGTTTGCTCTGGCTTCATTGAACCTGTTAAGGGAAGGTGAACTGTTCGGGCCTTTACCTATGTATGTTAATGTGGTTGGGAAGTGGTCACTACCATATGGGTTAGTGCCAACATCCCACTCAAGAGATGGAAAGAGAACTGCGGAACCAATAGCCAAGTCGAGGTGTGAATATGTGTTGTGTCCTATATTATGGTATGTAGGCTTGTTTTTATTGAATAGGCATGCTCCTGAGGATGTTAGAAATTTTTCTATAAGGCGACCTCGGGCATCTGGGCGCGAAGAGCCCCAGAGTACATTGTGTGCATTGAGGTCGCCTAAAAGGACAAATGGTGCAGGTAGCTGATCTACAAGGCCCTCGAAATCCGAGCTCGAGAGCTGGAAATCAGGGGGGATGTAAACGGAGCATAGTGTTATTAGCCTATTGAAGATTATTGTACGAATGGCAACAGCCTCAAGGACTGTCTGTAATTGGATAGTGTGACACGCCAGGGACTTTCGGGCAATGATGGCCACACCACCGGAAGATGTAGCACCACCGTCCCTGTCCTTCCTAATTACCAGGTAAATATTCAAAAAGTTTGTATGTTTGGAATTTAAATGTGTTTCTTGTATACACATGACACTTGGCTGATTGGAGTGCAGTATTTCGTACACATCGTCAAGATTTTTAAGGAGGCCTCTACAGTTTTATTGAATTATGTTTTCTCTTCCCATTATTTAGTGCGAGAGCTACTGGAGTGTGTATGTTTATGTGTCGTCTTTCGGGGCTGTGACTCTCGTCTTTTTGGGCTTGTCGGGAGGCTTTGGCGTCGGTACACGTTTCTTGCGGTGCACCGCAGACAAGAACGGTCCGACATCCGTTTCGTCGTCTGATGTCCTCGGAGTACCTGACTGATCAGGCCCCTTGGACCGCGCACACGTTTGGGCGCACTTTGACTGACCCACAACCACCGAGGGTTTAAGGAATGCCTCGGATGGCTCAGGGGGTGCGGTGGGGGTGGGAGCTGCCGCTGGTTCCTCCGTCTCCATCGCGTCTGCGCCCTCGCCTGTGGTTTGGGATGCTGGAGCGGAAGTGGAGGATGCAGCATCGCTCCCAGCAGAAGTGGTTGCCCCCACAGCCGCTGCTTGCTCAGCGAGTGCTGTGGAGGCGGGTTGGGCTGCCTGAGGCAACCCAGGGGGGGGGGGGGCGGGGGCGGGACCAAGTCCGACTCGCGGTACTGGGTCCCTGCCCAAACCAGACGCCGCTCCGCCCCCCGGCGAGCTGCGTCGGCGTACCTCCCCAGGGTGAAAGAGGCGACCCTCTTCCGCGCCTCTGGGTAGGTGATGTTCTCTGTCACTTTCACGTTGATTATTTACTTTTCGAGATGAAATTTCTTGCACTTCCTGGAGTAGGCCGCATGTGGGTCCCTGCAGTTTGCGCAAGTGAGGTTATCAGAGTTGCAATTGTCGGTGGGGTGGTCCTACGCTGCGCATTTCGCACAGGTTGTTTTGCCGCGGCAAGAGGTTGTGCTGTGCCCGAACCGCTGGCACTTCGAGCAGCGGCACGGGTTCGGTATGTACGGGCGAATAGAGCATCGGATGTAGCCTGCATTTATGTATTGCGGAAGTGTCGATCGGTCGAAGGTCAGGATAATGTGCTTGGTGGGGATAATCTTATCGTCCCTGCGCATCGTGATGCGGCGCACGGCTGTGACGCCCTGGTCTTTTAAACCTTCAAGAAGGTCGGAATCTGTTTCTGAAAAGAGATCAGACTCTGAAATGAAACCCTGGGAGCTGTTCAGGCTCCGGTGGGGCGTGATCCTGATGTCCAGGTCATGGATGCGAGTTTGGGCAAGAAGTGTGCGGGATTGTTTTTCAGTGTTGAGTTCGACAGGGATTTCTCCTGTCCTGAGCTTTTTGGCTTCATACTTTTCACCTAATGTGCTTTGCAGAAATTTCGAGACAAGGAATACCGACAGTGAAGCGACGTGTCTCGTTGGGTCAGCTGATTCGATCACAAGAAAACGAGAATAGTTATTCCCGTTTGTTGAAGAGACAGTTGCTGACAGAGGTGGGAATGAAACTTCGGTGCGGCCCCTTTTCGGGGGCCGATCACGTCTGGGGGGGTTTAGAAAATGCCATATATCATAGTATAGAAGCAGGGGACGGGGGTACTTTCTTCTTTGACTTTACCCTGATGGTCAAAGAGGTCCCGGAGCTCCCTGCCTGGTAAACAGACAGGGAACCCATCCGCCGGAGCTTGACCTGGGCTCCGACGGCCACCGTTCGTGGTTTCTAACCCTCCACCTATAAACACATCGCCACGGTTGGATCGAGCTTATGTTTGGGGGCTCGGGGTCCGCGGTATCGCCAGTACCGTCACCAAGATTGCTCAAGGTGCCCCGTGCGGGGAGCACTGCAGCCATGGCACGCTGTTGATGTATTGTAAGAATTCTTCTAATTGATCTTCTTTTGTAATTGATCTTCTAGTCACTCTGAAGCATGTATTTACCAAATCAACATTCTTTGTAGTGCGATTTTTTTGCAAGGATAAAAATTCTGAAAACGCCCTCTGTAACGAAAAGGACCCTCCCGAAGTCGAAGGCTTATTTAATATTTTCTGTGTGCACCAGTACGTGCTTTCATAACTTTGTTAGAATACGTCTTGTTAGAGTACCGTGGCTAGATTGTTTGTGTAATTATGCCGCACGTGTCCAAGTGGGAGGAACCGTTCCAGGCGAGGCGCAGCTATATCTCCGCCTCTGGCACTGACTGCGCATGGACAGCACGATTCTTGCGGCGCCGTTCGTAGCGTTTCGCCGCGCTTTCTTGTTACTTCGAACAGCGGCCACGCTTGTATGTGCACGACACGCACGCTAAGTAGCAGTAAACTATTGCCAGAGTAATCCAGAATTGTTTCAAATAAAAGCCTACAAAGACCTAAGCGCCCCTCGGATGCCTTAATCTCTGTGGCGTTGGCTTAGGGTCGAGGTTAATTAACTGCGTGCTGCCGCGCATGCCTGGATTGGATTCCCGTTAATACCACTGAGTACACTTGCAATCCCCATTGGTCATTCTCCTTGAGTGGCTATGAGACGCGTCCATAGAGAATTCAGATCTATATATACTGCGAAACTAAAAATCTACATGATGGCAATTTCGTGGTACCAGTATAATACACATGCAATGCAGGAGTAATGTACCGCACAGGGAAACGAGGGGGCTTTGGGATTCCAAGCCCCTAAGCGTGCTCTAGTGCACCTCGAAAGCTGTGTTTCGGGTGGCGTAGGTGTCGAGCAGTGCCTAACCGGCTTGTCTGTCAACGCCCGACCTTGGGTGCGCTTCCCAATACGGCATCTGTTCTCTTTTTCTGTTTAGTCGAAGGCGGGTGCAATTATGGGACCATACATTGGTCACAACTTCGGATTTCTGGCCTCATGAACCATGTATTGATTTCGGTTTAATGATAGTGCGAACGCCACAACTGTAAGAAGATATTCAGTTCTGTTCCTTTGCAGAACTGCCGCCGAGTTATGGTATTCGGATAGTGCCCCCCAGCAGTCGTAGTCATACGATTTATCAACCTATCTACGGGCTGTGACAACCGCCTGACACGAACGGTCTCCATTGCTGGACACGTACAAGCACAGTACATAAGCGTTCGTCTACGACATGCCAGGTTGACAAGTGGAACATGTCCATTATTGGAGCGCAGTGAGGCGCCAGGTACCAGTGACTGAACGTGTGAAGTCCACCGCGTCTGAACAGTTCCGGAGAGGAGGTTTCGTCGCCTAAAAATACACGGAAATAGACGGGGAAATAAGGCGCATGTGACCGGTTGGGGCGGATTTTTTGTTTTAAATAAGCTAAAGGAAAAATAAATGCATCGGATATTGGGTGTACTAGGGCAACCTCTGAGTCTTCTCATCCCCTTGCCACAGACGTATTGCAAGTGAGGCGTGGCAGAGCAATTCCTGTACGTACGAACGAATTTTCCCTGGATCTAGGAGCATACTGCAGTCTGCGCAAGAGGATAAATCATAGAGCCTTCAACATCATCCATTCGACAGTTTTTCAAGAGTCATGCAGACCAAATAGAGCTCCAATTTTGAAATAACATGCTTGAAAACTAACTCCAGTCTTTTCCACTCGCGACGACCCTTTTTTAACCACAATATAGATAGGACACTTAAACACTTTTCAATTGCACGCAGCAGGGCGATAGCAGCGATGTAATAGGCACATACAAAAACTTTTATTGTGTTAACAGCACATTAGCCCTCAAACAGTGCAATAAAACGAAAGTAGGGGCAAAACTACAATCGCATATTCAGGTTTCGTGGGTGCGTCAATGATACTGTTCTTTCTTCAAAAAAGAACACTAGCTATGTCTGCAGCAAGCATATGACGGAATGTACTTATTGTGGTTTTCCTAGAGATTCGATGACGCAAGTTTCGGTTTCGGCTAGCAGCGACAATATGCGTGGAGTCCGACATTGCACTCGGTCGTGCATTCTGCCTATCTCAAGACTAGGCAGAATACCGCGCTTGTGCCACGCTGTCGGCTGCTGAATGGGTCGGATAAGCTTTTAAGCCCCGAATAGCGTGAACAAGTATCATACGGCTTACAGCCAAATGACGAGCCGATAGAGGTGTACGCAGTGGCTGAACCCCCTCCTCGTCTTAGGGGACGCTGAACTGCGAGGCGTTTCGCCCGCACTTTCACAGCTTGCCTGGATATCGTCTCTGTGTCGTAAGAAGCACGTTCACACTAGCCGGGATACAGTCGGCTGATACATCACTGCGCCTGCAAGATGTTGGTGTCTGCGAGATGTCACATACCGCTGACGAGCGGTATATGCCAAGGCGGCGAAAACGCCCCACGCGTCAGTGTCTGCCTGCACGCAGCCTGCATGCCGCTGGTTCAGCCTGCGGAAAGTTGCAGGTATCGCAGAACTATAACGCATCTATATGGCGTCATTATACTTTTTCCGTATTTGTTCTTCTTCTTAATGGACTAGTCGTGGAGGCACCAGAGAGTCTTGGACATTTTCCCCATCTCGCCAATCCAAAATGTAATATGTTTAATATTAATATTAAATTTATGACTATATTTTGTGCCCCCCTCTAGCAACATGTGAATGTGGAAGCGAGTGCAGCGATTTGTTTCGTTTGATTGATCGGAACGTCATACGGCCCGCGACAAACGCATGGCTTTCGAGTGATACCATCAATACAGTACCAATATTTTCTTAACAATAAAAGACCGAGCATATTTTCTGTGGTAGACACTAATTTTTTTACAAGACAGCTCACCTCTAAAAACCTTCTGGGACGCTTAAGACATGTAAAGGTCCTAGTTTTAGTAACAAAACTAACCTTCTGTCGTAACATATCAAGCTAGACCCCTGATACACCCGTATTCTGAATCTATATAAATATAGTAGTGCACAGAAATAGTGTCCACGCTTCATTCACACTCTGAAGGCTGTTTAAAACCTTGTAGCGCGGACTTGGCGTGGACTGTAGAAGTGGAAGGCGAAAATCACCGCCTCTTATTGCGAGCTGAGACATTGTATAGCTTTAGATGTACTTTTAAGATCAGGCAGGACTGTGTAATCATGGTCTTTTTGGTTAATGACTGTCTAAAAATGGTGAGGTTTATGCATTATCTTTGTCTATGCCTTATTTTATTTTAAATATTTTGTACCCCTTCTCCCCTAACCAAACACTGCTCTTGCTCGTTGAAAAAAAAAGCCTCTTGTGCCCGCAAAGACAAACGTTTTGAATGCGTGATTATATTTTCAGGAGTTTCTTTTGCACACGCGATCTCGTTCAGTTGTGCTTGGAAGTGACCTCTCGCAACAACCGTCCGTTGTCGATCGGAAGAGTAAACACCGTCTAAATACAGCGGTTAGCGAGCCGGAACGTCTCCGTGGGCGGAGCGCCGAGGCTAGCGATTGGCCCATGCCTGGTGCACGAGAAGATCCCTCACTGCAACAAAAGAGTGAGCCCTCATTAGCTGGCATCATTTTCAGGCAAGGGCCAAGCATCGCCTATATAGCCGCTTGCAGGGTTCTCTGCCGGCACACGCTTGCTCCGCTGAAGGCCGCCTGAACATGGTAAACCTTGGGGACATGTTTCCCAATTTCACCGTTGAGACCACAATGGGTACATTGGTCCTGCACGATTTCTTCAATGACAGGTAAGTCCCGCTGTCAGACCTAGAATTTTGATTTCCCAGGTTCTGATTGACTTTATTCACAGCTTGCCTACTACATTCCTTTGTTTTTGTTTTCGTGAACCGGCCAACTTCGAAATATTTTTTCCGGAGCTTCAGCCCACTTTTAACTTCAAACCCGTGTAATTTGTTTCCTTGTTATGGTGCATAGTAAAGTCAAATATTCAACAACGTGTGCCACAAGGTTCGCAATTGAGTTGCATTTTTTTTGTCACAGCATTCACAGCATTCTGTCACAGCATTCTGTAAGGCATAGGAACTTTTACTTTCAAGACTTAATCCATCTACTCAGACGATGTCCTTTTCAGTTTAAAATAATGCACCCTCTCTTTGTGTAAAGGACCAACAGGCTTACGAGCTAACAAACTCCCATTATTTTATCCTGGAAGCACTGCCAGAACATGAGCTACAGCATAATGAGGTTCCCCGCCTCGAAAAAGCAGAACGCGAAATTTCAGGGTGTTCTGCGGCATGGGAAACATATTCCATTTCTTACATCAAACATGTGCGAACGGAAAGAATAAAGAACATAACATTCGGGAAGCCTTTATCCATCATAATTACGCTTGTACTTATTTCATCTTTTTAGCAGTTGAAAGCTATACTTCCTAGATCTTGTAACAGTTAAGGTAGGTTCCCCCGGGTGACCAAGATAGTACATGGTGCGTTTCAAAACGGCTCTGAAGTTGTTGGATCCAGTCCTGCATCCAGAACTTCAATCTACAGGTGGAGCTATCCGGAGGAGCCTTACATAGCGCTTGTATTTGTAATGCAATCACTGAGGCTTAGAAATGCAGCGCACCATCACAGCTTTGACTTATGCTGTCGAGGTAACATCAACGGCCGGCAATCTTTGTAACCACATCATCAAAAACACACCAGCCACTAAAATATTTTAAAATCAGCCTTCAATTTCTGCGCCGTTTTTTTACGAGGGCAAGCGCAATCTGAGTTACATCCGGTTTCCTGTAGCGACACTGACAGAGCTCCAATCACTCACCCCACTGTTCATAGATGCCCTTAAGCTCCTAAACGACGTCTACATCCATTGGTTTCATTCGTCGGAGATGGTCGAACCTATTCGCTCTCACAAATGGGGCGTACTGGTCTATCATGAGTACATCTTCTGGTTTAGGCATGTTCTACTTGCGCAAGTAAAACAAGGAATACTGTGTTACTCTGAGGTCGTAAAGTTACTTCTAGTGTAATTTTTGGTGCAAACCCGGAAGTTTCTTTCCAATAACCGCTTTGGTAATTCGGCCCTTAAAGCACTTCTGATCTACGCCGCTTAGACGTGGGGCAATGATAATTTCATAGTGGCGTCACCGTCTTCTCGCCGTCCGGAGTAAATGTCTCTGCAGTGCAAGAAACAAAACCTGAGCAATTCTCATTCTTTGCTAGATTATTATCTGCGTAGAGGCGATTAGCACTGCACTGATGGTGGTGGCTATGTACTGGGTGACGTAAACCCTACCTGACCACAGGAGGTAGCTACTGCTGTGCCTCCAGTGATCAACAAGGGGTTAAATTTTCTTATTTTCTCTGGCTGGTCTTGGTGGCGGGAAGTGTGAGAAGCCATCCCTTTTGCTTTGGACAACCTGACAGTGGTTGACGGCCTCGACGCAGATGACGTTGCTTCTGGCCTCCTGAGCTTCCTTTTTCAGTGGTATCGCAAGCTGGGTTCCGGGAACAGCTGAAAACTACCCCTTCAAAAATCACAGAAAGAAAGCATTACCAAGAAGATAACCACATAGAAATAAAGGTAAATGAAACTAGCGGGAGCACAGCAATACACAATACATTAAACATGGACAACCAGGTAGAAAGGGATGCAGAAGCGATTGACGTGTGTTTGGTCGCCACCCCTAAGGGAGTACTTTCTTTCAAATGATCTGGTCGTGGCACTGCAGTGACCAAATAAGAAACCTAGAATATGGCGAAAACCTGCCGAAGGTAGGAAGACACACACCCTACACGTATTATAACCACATGTGTCTATACATACATACTTGCATACATACATACATACATACATACATACATACATACATACATACATACATACATACACACACACATACATACATACATACATACATACATACATACATACATACATACATACACACATACATACATACATACATACATACATACATACATACATACATACATACATACATACATACATACATACATACATACATACATAATCCTTTCAGTAATCTGCCGAGAGTAGTCAAAATTTTAGTGCTTCCGTTTCAAAGTCATGACACGCAGTTTGATTCAAACCAGTAACTACTGAAATTTATATTTTACTCAGTAAAATTTCTTGTTGAGTTCTACATCGAGAGGCCACACAAGAGACTGGTTCAGACGTACCGCGAAGCTGGTGGGCCTGACAGGAATGGTAATTGAGATAAAAGAGCCGGCATTTCGAGTGATGTTCTCAGGCGAAGTAGCATAAACTTCCCGAGCCCTTCTTCCCAACACGCAGCTGTAGAAGTGACCCCACAGTTCCGTGATGTTCGCCTGGTTCGATGCGACAATTGCTTTTGACGTTTCACTGTGGATTACCCGGGTAAATCTGGTGAGGGCTAAACTGCTTGGAGTCTTGACAAAAGTGAACTACTTAAAAGGTCCTGAGCAGTACAGCAAAGTAAATATTGGACAATAGAGACAAGTGCAGTATGCTTTATGAAATCAAAGGCCCGGGAAGATTCTGTCATAGTGGTGCACAGCACTTTATAGTCTAAGCGTGGTGAAATAAAGTTTGACCTCTTCGTACGCGTGATAATCTGTGCGCCTTTGGTTCCCATGACAAGCAGCTCACGTGGAACATGGCACTGAACCGACGCACGAACGCAAGAAGCACGGCCTGGAGCGCGGGTGGGCGACCACATGAGGGGCACCGAATTACCTAGCTGTACACGGACGACGGTGCGCTTTCACTGAGCACTCTTCTTTATTTTTACGATTAAGCTTCTACATAGTCAGGTAACTCTCCCCTTATAGTTTATTTCCTCTATTATAAAAGTAGATAGCGTGAGGGTCAGCCCCTGGTGAGTGAGCGCCTACGGCATCGAGTGGTTGACCCCGACTATACGCCTTACTGACTATGACTGCGATCACCCCTTACCATTAGCGAATCTCTCCAGGACTGGTCAGTGTGAGTGGACACTTACACTCACCACTAATTACTACAGCCGCCATTCGCACTCGTGAATGCGCCATTTCTCCACATCATATATTCTTGCCACTTTAGAAAATATGATTAGTCTGCTTTGCCTCCTGCAATTAAAGCATAATGGGCGGAAAAAATTATGAGGCATACATTTGAACCAGCGAAGTATATTTCTTTCGCTTTTAGTTGGAGGTGTATCAGGGTATGCTGAAAAAGTAGAAGAACAAGGGCAGGGGGAAAGGGACTATGTCCATGGCACAACCGGCTCGCCTGTCATGCTGTTTGCTTGGACTTCGCGACACTTGCCAATTTGTTGCATCTAATTGAATCAATCCACGCCATATCCGCCAGTTACCCTGGTAGTATCACATGTGGGCGTAAGCATGGGCCTGACGAACATCCTTGTAAAGCACGAGACACATGGGCGACTGGTGCATGGTATTCGCATGGGACTGGTCGTTACGAGGGTCGCCACGACTAGCCGTACGCGTGAATTTGAGACAAATGCTCCAAAGTGCTCTTGAAATGCGTCGTCGGCGTCGCTCCACCAACTGTTTTTTCCCCATGGTTGCCTCCCTGTTTAGTCGTACTCCGGCGGATTTAGACATGTGCAAGAGAAATGCGAGCAGGAAAATGAAACATTTATCAACTTGAAGTAAAAATTAATAGCGCTATTACGTTATACATTGCGTTTATATGTTCAGTAAATCGATGTGGACATGGTTAGCACCGACGATTCAGCTCGTCCATGCTGTTCGTACCGCTGGCAACATGTGCCCACGGCGGAGAGTGCGCGGGTCGGCGGACACCGCGCGAGCGCGCACTGCACTATTAGCTTCAAAATAATTGGAACTGCCACTAGCGCCTCCTTGGGGATTTGAAAGAAACTGTCAGAGTGACGTCATTATGACGAAACCTTCGGGCTCTCACTGGCTGCGGCGGCACGATGATAGCACCGACAGTACCATTGCATATGGCTCGCCAGTCGTACGTCGTGAGCCTCCTCCGGCGAGCGTACGACGCCAAAGCCGGTCCTAGCGATTAGTTGTAACGATCAATCACATCCCAATCGCATGCCGTCGTCGTGCATGTGCCTCGCGCTTAATGGTTAATACCTTTACAAGGCTGCTCATCAAGCCATTTACCTAGATGCCGTTTGGTGAAGTTAGTCTCAAGAATTCTCTGCGTGGTTCCACTTCTACACAATTCCAACCGGCTTTCTGGTCTCCCGTGAAAGCTAGAAAAGAAAGTATGTTGCTGAGGGGACAAAACTTGAATAAAGCAATGCTTTTTCTCGCAAGTAGCACGTGTAATGTGTGTTGGAAAAGGGCTTCTCAATGCTGCTACCTGCATCAGCTCATTTGCAAGGCATGGTAATAAATGTCGGTGTTTTGTCTGTTTGTGAGGAGCGCTACGCAGACAAGAATACCGGATATCTCTATGGAATGATCCGACACCTTCAGTGCACCTTGGCGTGAAAACCGCTCGCCCGCATGTTTTGAAGAACGTTTAAAGCTGCACAATGAACAGCAGCAAGAACCTAGCAGCGACGAACATCTGTCATCGCATGCCGCTCACTCCATGAAGGCAAGGGTTTGTTCGTGGCATACAATGGCATTCAAGTAATTTTACTGCCTACCCTTCGTACTATTATCTTCTCGGGTGCACTTTTAAACCACTACAACTTAGAAGTCGAATTCAGGCTCTACGCCTGAAGCTGAACATGCCCACAAGGCTCGGATTACAAAATCAAACCTACCTTCACAAAAATATTCTTTTTGTCACCCGCATCAGAAAAACGGCTAGTGTGGCCTGAGGATGAACTCAAAATCTCCTGCTCAGGAGCATATAACATTTTTCACATAGCCATTGCACTGGGTCACTACTACCTTGTCATGCCCCTATTCGGTACTAACGGTGGCAGGGTGTTCCAACGAGTGATGGGAGAGGTGTGTCCGGTCGACATATTAAATTTTGAAAAAAATTTTATACCATTTGCGCCCAGGTGAAAACATAGCTGGAATAAGTTTAATGAAACAAATGTTTTGCCTAGCCGAAAAAATTACGAAAGCCGGGTCGGGTGCCACGTGCGTTGGACGAGTCGCGAGAATTTCGAAACTTTTACGGCTGTAAAACACGAACGATTCCAGCTGTTACCGCAGAAGGTTTTCTGGGGAGACTTGCATACTCTCTACTGAGTTCGCATACTTATTTTGTATTTCCCAGTGAACTTCTTTTAATTAAAAAATTAGGAAGTTTACACTTTTTTAAAAAATTCCAAAATGTCGGGCCCTGTTTCTTTGCACGTAGACAAGTTCGGGAGTTTAATGTCTTACCTAAGTGTTGTTTCTATCCTTGCCCATTCTTCCTTCCAATTTTACTTTATTCACAAAAAGTGGTTGCATTTCAGGTCAGTTGAACAATTTGGTCTACTTTAAAAGAAGATACAAAAAAAGGCCATCTTCGATTTTTTGCACAAATTGAAGCCAACGTTGTCCCCTATCACAGGCTTGAAACCACGTTGCCCTATTTTTGTGACTCTGTATTTACAAAGCACTATGACCTTGTAGCAGTATTGCGGGGCTGTACTATAGTGGTCTGTAGCAAACTTGTGATATACAATTTAACGCGAGCAATGGCCGGTGCAATTTATAAAATCATGAAATGAAAATGGAGGTAGCCATGCTTTCTTGAAATTAAGCTTTAATGAAGTACACACTCCCTGAATATTATGTAAAAGCAATGGGTCTGAAGTGGATTATTGGTGGCTTATTCTACTTGTGCGTAACCACACTAATACAAAACCGGCCTAAACCAGCCTTTTTAAGAAACCTGAACATAAAATGATTAAGAAAATAATTGCATTTGGTAAAAAACAACACTCGTGAGAACGGATAAAAAACTGCTGAATTAATCGAGGCATTTTCTTTGCCAGATCAAAAACTCACGCTCGCTTCATACTGCGGTCCTTGCACCCGATATACCACCGCGTTTTTACTTCAACCTTGAGTCTACAGCCACTTTAGGTTCTGTGTGGCCCCTTACGCCGGTGCAAGGGTTCTTAGCCCCGAAAAAGCCATGTAGTCTTAGCAGGTGACAGCGGTTTTATAGGCACGTTCCGCTGATCTTTGTCGTACAAGGCGCAGCGCCATTTTTCATATCCTTGAGGTTCAGGGCGCTATTTCTATTGTGAAAGATATCCTGGTCATCATGACCTTAGTTCATAGCATTCAATTTACGTAAGCGTCGCCGCCTTGACTGAGATACCAACAGCCATGAAAATCACGAATTGAAATAACGGGTACACACATACTGAAGCATCTTGGAAATACTATAAGAAAAGGCAAGATGAACGAACAGTTTAAGCGGTGGAAGTGACAATACATCAGCCGCTGATATTGTAGCCGACCAATCAGGTTGTAGGTAATGAAAAAGGCTAGGAGGAATTGATGCATTCATAACGGCTGCCCTTCTTTACGCCTTGTCTCAGCGACAGTCCCGTAGACAGTTGGAACAGCACGCTGCAGGCTATGGGTGATAACGGGTCCAGAAACACCTCTCCTTTTTCCGTGCCCTAGCGTCCACAACAGACAAGTTTATTCGAAAAGTTCTGCGCTCATAGCGTCCTCTCTCTGGTGCAAGGTGCCAATACGAGTCTCAGGCGTCAAATGCATGCTCAAGTTCATCGACCGTCGTGCCGAGGTCGGGGCTTCAGTTACGACCTCATGCGCTGCAATCAGACCCACTATGTTTTTTTTTATGAAAACATTTATAATGTCCTCTTTCTCTCGCCTGGCGAAAGAATTCCAACCACGTTGTTTCCATTTGGCGGTGGCTTAAAGGGGATATTTCTGAACTCTGAGCAAACTTCTCCAGCTTCTAAACAGCGAAGTTAGCAGGAGCAAACAATTCCTCGGATGCCGACATATCTAAACAATCAACACACAGTTCTCTGAAGTCACGTAACCTACTCTAGAACGAGAACACTACATTCGTACCTCAGTAGTGGCAGCTTCATTTAAAGACAGACTACTTCAACACGACCGTTCCTTTGAGAGGTGAAACAAAGCAGGTAGAACAGCGGTGCCCAACATTGTTGCTTTCCACCGGAAGATGTTTCCCAGGCGCTTCAAGCCGGACTTGAACATCATGAAATTGCGCAGACTCAACACAGACAAAAGAAGAAACCAGACAGATGAGAGCGGTTTCGTCTGTCTAATTTTTTACTTGTGTCCGTGTCAAGTCACAAGTTGTTCAAGAACTACTTCCCACTAGTCCAGCTTTCTATCTTATAAAGCTGGACTGCGTTATAACATAGTAGTCTCTTCCCAGGAATCTAGAGGTCATTAATCGACTTTTCCTGCTCGGCAACCCACAAAAAACCGTGAGAAGTGCATTAAAAGATGTATTCAGAAAATGTGAGTGCCCTAGCTTGATACATGCACTTAGAAGGCATTTCTAAAACGTATTAAAATGTATACTTTATTCACGGGTAATTTCAAGAAAGCGTAGTCACCTCCGTTTTACTGTCATGATTTGTTAGCTGCACCGGCCATTTCTCGCGTTACATTGGTGTCGCACGTTTGCTACAGACCACTCTAGTACATCCCCGCAATACTGATGCAAGGTCGTATTTAGTGCTTTGTAGCTACAAAATAACGAAAATACTACAACACGTTTTCAAGCCTGTCATCGAGAACAATCTTCGATTCAATTTGTGACACTTCAAAGAAATTCGAATATCGCCTTTTTTTGATGTCGGGTTTCAAAGCAGACCGAAATGCGAGACTTACCTTCAGTTCTGCGCATTTTTCATAATGAACGTCTTTCTCTACATAAACTAAATTTAGCATAAAGAATACAAAACGATGAAAAAAAACACTTAAAGAATGGCCCTCCCTTACTTGCCTAGATGCGGAGAAACAGGGCCGGACATTTTGGCAATTTTCGAAAAAAAAATGGGAAATTTGTAATTTTTATTTACAAAGAATGTTACTTGAAAATATAAATAAAGGTACCCAAACCTATTGGGTAGTATGGAAGTCTCCGCAGAAAAAACCCTGCGCCAACAGCTGCAATGGTTTTGTTTTGCAGCCGTAGCTTTGAATTCTGCGCTAGTCGTCCAACGCACCTACAAATTTTTTTCTGCAAGGAATTTTTTTTTTATTTTTTCAGAAAAATTCAGATGTTTTCCTCTAGTCACAAAGGGCGGCGTATAAAATTTCCGTCAAAAATAAGATATCGACGGGACACCGCTCTCCCATCTCTCGTCAAAGTGCTGAAAGTAAAATATGACAATATCAACTTGTACATTGAAGAATTATCACTAGAAGGAAACTCGTTTCAGGTCGTGGATGTTCCAGATCTCTTGGGAATCGGATATGGGCTCGTCAATATATGCGTGTCATGACTGGAAACCACGGCACTCAATGACTGCTGGGAAAGCGCAACTCCATCGCTGAACAGCATTTAGGTGGTCATGTCGGCTAATAGGTGCATCGCAGGGTCGGTTCAAAAAAGAGGCAACTACGTGATAGAAAAAACGACAGACCGGGCTGAGGCGCCCTTATCTAGTTGTAGTGTGCCTCTGTCCTGACCGCTATTTTATCCTGACGTAGACGCCTGGCACTTAAACCAATCCTGGCATTGCTAAATTATAGCGGGAAAACAAGGAGAATTAAAGAGCACTTGCACGTAAATGCTACAGTAACAAATCTAGGGTTATTGCTCTGACCTGCGCTGTGTGACCGCCTCCCGAAACTACTGTCACGGCAATTCCACTACACGAAAGTTTAACCCCCCCCCACCCCCGAAATAAATGCTCGTTGCGTGTACGGGGCCGCAATAAAACAAGCCCTAACTTATGCAACCACAGAGTTTTTCAGTACCTTGCACAAACGATTAAACTTCTCAAGGCGTACACCAAGTGGCATCTCTTTCGCAGCTGGGGTATCCTGTTCTCGCACCCGTCAGACTTCACGCCGGTGTGCACTACCGAGCTGGGCGCCATGGCCAAGATATTCCCCGACTTTGAGAAGAACAACATCAAGGTTATCGCTCTTTCGTGCAACTCGCTCGAGTCACACAAGCTGTGGATCAAGGTAAGAGTCCGTGGCTTCGATGCTGACCTTTCGTTGAGAATATTTGATTTTTTTAACTTCCCTTCTTTCAAAAGGGAAAGTTCGACAATTTTGCGGGTTTCGAGACATTACGTGAGTTCGATTACTGCAATGTTCTCAGGAAATGGTTCAGTAATCTATAGCATACCTTTGCGTTGGGGTTTAACAGATCTTTAATCAGTGAATTGTTTCGCAGCATTTGCGAGCTTTGAAATACCACAGTGAAAATCACTCAGACCGAGTACAAGAAGTCGTTGTGTGCGCCGCTCCGACCATTTACAAAGAGTTACTGAAGTGAATTCGTCAGTCTTACTTGCGGCTGCACTGGGCACCAAAACCACTTGATGCATCAGGCAGGTTTAGAATATGGGGAACCCAGTGTTGGGGGTACAGGTGTAAGTTTCCATAAAATTTTCAGGGGCATGAAAAAAGCAATTCTTTCTCGTGTTTTTTTCTCAGAAAATATGAAAATTGAAAAGAAGACGATTCTGCAAAGATCTTCAAAATATTCGACATACTTCTTACGGCGGAAGCTCTAGATGTCTCATCAAACGCGAACAGTAGCCGTAGTAGCTGGCGACTGCATTACTGAAACCAAATAAAGGGTGCTGTGAAAAAAAATAAGTAAATGAAATATACATAAAAACGTATTTGGTTTCGAATGGGATTTTAAGCCGCGTCGCCAAGAGCTGCAGCCAAGTGTGGTGACTACAGCGCTAACACTGTGGCGTGCCTGGATAGAACAATAACTATCCGGATGCGTGCCGCAAGAAAGGTGAACGAGACGGCACGGGAAACGCGATTCAGCCTTGAAGAAGTTTTCGATGATCACGTTCAAATCAATTAAATGACTAAAGTGTCCGATGAACTTATTCGTTTACACGGAAAAGAATATAATTGTTTCATGCTGTATCACAAAAGTCCCATCACAGCTTCCGCTCTCAAAATCTGCGCACGACTTCACGTCAAGTCATTGATTTCAGAAACCGTTTCCCTCACGGCCGATTGGTCGCATCACAACAAATTTCCCAGGAGCAATGTTTTTTTTAACGTTACCGTGGTTGAAAAAGAAAAGCTGTTTTCTTCCTAATGTCTTCTCTTTAATTTTCTACCACTGACATCTCTACCACGGGGCCCCCAGGAAGTGGGAGGAACGCAAACGCAACTCGCTCGCGCGTGACGAGTTTTCAATAAGTGTCCTCCCCAGCAACATGCAGCCTGGATTGGGTTGCTGTGATGCAGGGAACTTTAGGCTTAGCGTCCCGGCAGATATTTCATTGCTGCTTTCGCTAACATTACAGAAGCTGCACGCAGTTTTTCGCCACACTATTGTCTCCTTAATTCCTCGCATTTGTAATTTCGTTTTCGCCGTGCTTGCCATTTGGCGATCGGTGGCAAGATGTCTGCTGCGGCCTTTCTTGATTCTTGCGTGTCGGCAGCGCCATCTGTCGGCTGCTCGCAACACAGCGAGTGCACGGGCAGTGGCTAGGTCGCTCAGCACTGCCCGCGTCCGGTAAGGGTGGCGAAGCTGTAGGCATAGCCCTACGGAAGATTTGTTCGCCGTCTTGACAATCACCGCAGATAACAATCACTCGTGCAATTTTCACCACGCTATCAGCCACTTTGTCGCATGTGTAACCCCTTTTTTACCGATTAGTTTGATTCTGGCAAGCGGCGACAAGCGGTAGCTGCCGCGGTATGTGCCGGTTCGAGCCGCATCGTGAGCCAGGTTGGCAGGTACGGCCGCTGTGAGTGCGCAGTGCTTCCGCGTGCAGAAAACGCTTGATTATTTCGTACTTCATTTCTCTCTCGCGAATGACGAGAAAAATCTACAAGCTTAGCTGAGCCATCGTCGCGGCCCAATCAACGTGAAAACGAGCCGCCTCTTTCGCTTCAGCCGTAGTCACGTAGATCTCTCTGACTACGAGAAGGACGCTAGCAATGCAAGCCCCTTTGGGGCCAGTCCTGGGGCGCCCGCTATTTCTGCAAAATAGCAAGCGGATTCAATGCAAACCTAAAACCTCGAGGACGGCTAGACCTGCGAATGTGTGGTATTGCGCCCCAAGCTCGTTGGGGAACCCAGAACGATGGGGCTGCCTATTATTACCTGTCTATTATATCACTTTTTAACCGAAGTCTGGAGCCTTATGTTAGAGCACTAGGAAAGTCTTGAACCCTCTGTTGTTCGCGATCGCCTTACTAACTACCGCAATGAAGTCACACTATGTAGTTTGCACTGCTATTTCAGACTACCACAATGCTTGCCCATTTTATGGGCAATAGCTATAGCCCGTACGTTCACGCGCAGGTTGTACAGGTTAGTCATGCTAACCATTTAACTCCGGGCTTCCTTGTATGTCGTCATATTTTGGTTAATGGGTCTTATTCTATAGGATTATGGAACAGGATCCCGTTCAGACGGGGCCCCGTTCGTACGGGGGCCTGTTCAGACGGGGGCCAGTTCAGACGGGTATCCTGTAAAGAGAAGACCCCTTTTCAGCTGAACCTGTATGACTGACCCGTTAAAGACACGTATGAGTAGTCTCAACAACAGGTATACAGGTTTTGCTTGCCTTGCATTAGCACTGTATGACTGACCGGTTAAAAACCCGTTATAAGTTGTCTCATCAACAGGTAGACAGTTTTTATTGTCTTGCAGTCGACAGCAATCTTATTAATGTGCTCATGTTTTCAGGAATAACACTAGCCTGAGAGCAGTTTAATGTCATCGAGAAAGACAACATGCTTGTCCTTTGATTTTCCTCTAATGTGGACAACCATGGGAGGTAGAGTTAAGCTTTTTATAGTCTGTTAGTGCCATCATGTTCATTGAATCCATCATGACGAGGAGAAGAGGTCAACCATGCCTGAAGAAGAAAATATCGTATAGTTAGTGTCATCTTTAGGTTTCCATTACATACTACAATTGAATATCATTAATTTGAACTCGCCTAATTAAAACTTCCGGTTTATTCGAGCTGACGCTGCAGTCTCAATGAAGTTATGTGTATTTCAATGGCTGAAAACGTACGGTAATTCAAAATCGCAAGCATCTGCGACGATTCAAACATGCCGCGCTGTGAAAATGCCTCCAATCTGGTGACGATTTTCTATGTTGCTGGGGCATGGCCGGGCTAGACTCTCCTCCCTCACCTCCCAGGAGAGAGTCCCGTGTGGCCGTGACTTTTCCATTCCGGTGGCTCTTCCGTTTCCGTCTCCCGTAACCAATCAGCACGAACCAACCCATCAACCAATCCCGTTTTTACCCCTAGCTTTCTCGCCTGGCTGCGGAAAAAAAAGCATTTGCAGAAAAAAGCCACGGCAGCAGAGAGGCATCATTCTTTGTGCGTGTTTGTGCAGTGAGCTTTGTTCAGAGTGCGCACGTCACATTGTTACGTGGGCAAGCCGGGGCACATATTGCCCACCAAAGGACCTGACAACGAAGACGAAAATTCTGGACAAAGCTGACAGAGGTGTTCTCACCGAGATTGAGGTCACAAAGAAATACGACATAACAAAGACCACCCCATCAACTTGCTTAGAGAATAGGGAGTCTATCAGAGCTGGACATAAAAATCAGAAAGTCCAGCTATCCCAAAAGCGGATGTGGACATTAGTTTATCCCCAACTTGAAGACGCCCTTCTTATTTGGATAAAGCACGTTACTAGCCGTAACCTTCCACTGAGCGGGCTGATCATTTCAGCCAAAGCAAAGAGTTCACAAACAAGATGACCACCAAAGAATTCATGGCGCCAATCGGGTGGCTGTTGCATTTCAAGGAATACCACGGGCTGACTTCGAAGACGGTTTGTGGCGAGAAAGCGGACGTAGGCGCAGCCGCATTCGAATAGTGCCTTTCTGACAGACCGAAGGATCGCCTTGCTTCGGACCCGCTTGATGATGTCTTTTACGTCGATGAAACAATGCAGTATTACGAACTGCTCCCCAAAAGACAATCAATTTTCAAGGCAACTATTGCGCCGGCAGCAAGCAAAGTAAGGAGAGGCTCTCGGTGATGGTGTTCGCAAATGCGAAGGGCACGGATTGGTTGCCGGTAATCAGCAAATCGGCCAAGTCTCACTGTTTTAAAGGCTTCAAGACCTTGCGCGTAGATTACATTGCTAAGAAGAAGTCGTTCGTGAATGAATGAACACTTTTTGAGACTGGGTGCGTACTGTGGGAAAAACTTTTGGCACTACATGCTGGCACGTTCTCCTCTTCATCGACAACCGCACGGCTCACTGCAACGTCAAAAGGCCTATGTGTTATTCGGTTGGTTTTCCTACCAGAAAACAACAGCTGTGCTCGAGCCCATGGATATGGGCATCATTGAAAATTTGAAAAGTCTTTAGAGGCAGTATATCGTGGAATGTATGGTGTTGTGCCCTTGACAGTGAGAAAGCATATGCCGCCCACCTCCTCGGTGGTATACAAATCCTTGCCACCGCATGGTTCTCCATTAAGCCAGACGCCATCAGCAATTGCTTCCCGCGATGTGGTTTCAGCAAACCAGCGGCCAGTAGTGATGCAGATCATGCCAATGATCAAGCGGTGCAGACTTTCTAGGATGATAACTTTATGTCCGAAAAGGGCGGGAGTGTTCTTCCGCACTGCGTGGCCTTCCAGAGTAATGTGAATGTGGACGTAGGTGTACAAAACTGTGGTGTCGTCACGAACGCCGATATTAACAGGCTGCGTGCCCTCAATAGGGTATGTCTCAGGACACTTCTGATCTCAGTGTCGATGACTCTGACACCAGCGACGAAGTGCGCCTTCCCCCGTAGACTGCACCAAGTTTAACTGAAGTAGCATGGGCGCTGGACTTCCCCGCGCACTTCTCTTTCCAGCAAAATCCAAACGCTGGTTTGGAACTTGTTACGAAGCTTCAAGCGATGTTCATCGATTCACTGCGGGAAAAACGAGACGTGTGCAGACGCGCATAACCGTTTTGTTTCCTAGTGATGTGTATGTTGTTGTTTGGAACGAAAATACGCACGAATACACCTTGAAGTACTTCCCACTTGTGTGTTGGCGTATTTCACATGTGCCCCTGCAGGTAAGTTCTCAGTGCAATAAATTTAGTTAATTCAAACTTCTTTATATTAGAAAAACATTTTGGGTCCCTTCGTGTTCGATTTAATGAGATTTGACTGTATATACATTCATTCCGAAACACTGATACTGCTCCACTTACAGCTCAGTGCTTGCACTTTGGCGGATGTCATTGCCTCTTTGGTCACACTTCTGTAGCCTGATGTTTTGACAATGCAGAGGCAGGGCAGTGCCATCAGTCTCTGGCGCCATAGGTCGGTGCCCACCAAAGGCGCCATGCCCTTTTTTGAAAAACTGAGCCACGGAATTACACTCCAGGGGCCTCCACTCATTTGCTCGAAAGGACAGTCCAGTGCTGAAGTGTACCTGCGTACGAAAAGAACACGACTGCAGAAATTTACTGACTACCAAAGGACTAAGAACACAAAAGAAATACTCATGTACCATAAAGCAATGCACAAGAGTTATAAAACTTTGCATAGACACAATAGAATTTCAGCAATTGGTATATAGGAAACAACAGTTTTTTTTATTTTTTGCCAACCTATGGAATGGCAATTAAATGTTTTTTGAGAAGGCAGTAAAAATGAACTTGATCAGGGATGGCACGAAATAAGAGAAGAAGAAGAGAATATGGCACATGGCACCGACATAAGTGCGACATCAAGAAGTTTTTCTGCCCGGAACTTGAATGCCAGCAAAAAAATGCTACAAGTCTGTATGAACTTTGGGGACTGACTTAAAAAGGTCATGAAGAGATTTTGTAAGATTTATGTTGTATGGAATTCAAAATTGTGGACTTTTGACATGCAAACTATTGCTATTTTATAGCCACTTCATTCTACAGTATCCGCAATTAAGTAAAGAAATGTAGTTATTCTTTCCAGGGGTTTATTTTCTCAAGTCGTGAAACGATATCGTGTTAACAAGCCAGTCATAGATGTCTCATCAGCTCAAAATGTCGGCGTTGAGCAGGCTTTTCAGATTTATTGTGGTGAAGCAGCGTGCAAAAACCAGGACCGAACTATACTTCATCAGAGTGATTTCTTGGGCGAGTTGGTCATTCATCGTGTAAGTAAG
Source organism: Haemaphysalis longicornis (assembly GCF_048455015.1). Classification (NCBI taxonomy): domain Eukaryota; kingdom Metazoa; phylum Arthropoda; class Arachnida; order Ixodida; family Ixodidae; genus Haemaphysalis; species Haemaphysalis longicornis. The sequence goes on along the minus strand of NW_027526203.1, from coordinate 18,870,068 downwards.
CGCGAAATGAACAAGGACGAACGAAGTGAACGGCGCTCGAAGTGAGCGCCGTGTTTGGTTTACTTCGTTCGTCCTTGTTCATTTCGCGATTACTTACACACACAGGACAGAACGAAAAGGACAACAGCACGTGCGCTGACTATCAACTGAAATGTTTATTAAACATTGAAAAGGTATATAAGAGCGTGTGCGACCATACCAATCTTGACGTATATCTCACGTGTGTACAGAACAACCACCCATTCAACACCTGCCCAGATAGGCCACTTCGCAGTCCAGTAGCGATATTTGCGGGCACTAATATATTCTTCTGGATTCTTTTTCATATAAAAGCCTTCAGCTGTCTGTCCTGCTTTTTTCACGCTGTTTCACCACTATGAGTCTGTACCAACTGGCTCCGTTTTCAACACTTTTGAGGCTTTTCAGATACTGCCACAACATGGCGCCATGACAAAATTCGCACGCAGCTGACTGAGCAATGTCTGACCTCTGACACGACTGGCCAACATGGCCGAACTCCCAATACAAACCCTTCCATACCTGGGCAAGCTGCAGAATCACAAGTAACCACGCTGAACGTAAATTGAATATTTGTAAACTTTTTTCCTATTTTGTTCTAGCGTAACTGTCATCCTCATAGTCCACATTCTTACATCTAGCTCACGTAGCCCCTTATGTGAGTGAAGCGAACATGAACTTCCTGACCTGGTGATATAAATTACCGAGAGCTTAAAACTGGAACTCACTGCATGAAGAAGTATACTGAACAAACTTAAAGTACATAGTTTATTTAGTTGGAAGGTAAGATGAACCCATCTTTTATTAGCCAAGTGCAATATTATCAAACAAGAAACAGTGATACGGTACGTCAAAAAGCTTCACCTACATGCATTTGATTGTTTAGCTGGAACAAATAAAGTGAACAACGTTGCTTAGCTGAATATGCTTGCCCATGACTTACTCCAAAGCATTCAACAGTAAGCTACAGGTTATAAAAGCTGGACTGGAGTGCAGGGCTATAAATACAAACCAGTTTTTGTGCCATATTTTTCACATGCGCACGCTTTTTCTGCCGGTAGGTGAGTGACTGAGGTATCTGACTCCAAAAGAGCCTGGCATGCAAACAGCAAGTTTGAATCACAAGTACAGAAAGATTTTTTTGTTCGAGAGGCTCCGTGGCACTTGATACGAGAACGGTAACATACCGAAAAGGGTGCAACGAAAAAATGCAAGCTCGAGCGGGAAACTGCATGCAAACAGCCAGTAGGTCCGCGTGCTAATACAACTAAAGCGCAACTTCCAAAGCGCTGGCAACACTGGTTCCGTAGGTAGAAAACTGTTCATAATCAATACAGGCTGCGTCATTTTTTCAAAATGCGGCTTACAGCTTTGCGAAGCAATATATGCAAAGTGTTTAACTTCTGGATGCTCTTAACATGATGTCGCTGCTCGTTGCACCTTTGTGTTTGCTCGGAGGGTGCACGTTTTGTGTGTGTTTAGAGTATACCCCCTTGGTATTACCTATAGGTTGTTTGTGATGATGTGGATAGCAAAACTGGGCATCAAGGCAGGCTACAACCTCACACATGGCCAAAGTTAGGAATTTCCACAATTTTTATAATTCCTTGCAAGACAACAACTGCTCGCAGCTGACTTGCATGTCTGTTTAGTTTTGGGATGGAAAGAAATTGCAGCCACAGCCCCTTGACCCTGCACTGTAAGTCACAAAGTGTGACTCTTACAATTGAGGGTGCAAAAAAAGCGGAGGTCGCGATACCATAATTCAGTGCACTGCACGGGCCCGGGCTGGCCCGAAAGTCCGGGCCCGACCCGGTCCGCGGGCCTGGCCGGGCCACCCGAAGTCGATTTTCGGCGGGCCCAGGCCGGGATTGGGCTCAAAGGCGTGGGCCTGGTCCGGGCTCGGGCTCGACGCCCTGGGCCCGGGCTGGGCTCGGGCTTGAATTCATAGGCCCGGCCCCTAATAGGTCCGACGCGAAGTGTACACAAGAGACTTGAAATGGGTATTCTGAGTTTATTTTTACACGATTCATGATGTTAGTTCTACGAATTGTTTTAAAAAGGTGTTTAGCTAGGTGCGATAGTCACTATACTGTTTTTTAATGACATTTTAAGTACTACATAAAGATTTTAAATTTTCGTGTATAGCATACCAAAGACACGATTGCAAAGAATGCCCTAGCGGGGAAGGAATTAATTCAGACGACCTGGAGCTGCGTACCTATGTCAATGTACATGTGTGTTTTAGATGTCACCCCAATCGAAATACGGCTGCCCTGTCGGGAATCAAACTCACGTGCTAGACGAAAGAACACCGCTTAAAAACCACTGCAGGAAAAATATTTCAACGTACGTACATACTCGTCCATTCAAATGCGGAGCGAAAAATTTGAGCAATACCAGCTTGTGGCTGATATTGCCATACGTGATACGTGAGGTGTCCATGAGTCTGATCGTCAATGGTGATGGTGTCTCTCCGACTCTCTCGTGAAGGAATACAAGCTTTCACACCCATGCGGCGTGAACTGCAGACGGTGTAAGGTAAAGTACTTTTATACCTTTATTTTTTGCGTTTCAGTTCATGACGTGCTTGTACAGACTACATGCTCCGTCTGATTGCCCGCTACGAAGACACTGAACCAAATATTATAATCAATTTTTCTTCACCGTGTAATTAAAAGCGGGCCTGGTCACACACACGCGGGCTCTCCCTAGGCTCAAAAATAAATGACCGGGCCGGGCCAGGCCTGGACTTGCGACGACGGGCCCGGACTTGCGACGACGGGCCCGGGACGGGCCCGGGAGGCCTCGCTTATAAATGCCCGGGCCCGGGCCGGGCCCGGGCTAGGCGTTACGGGCCCGGGTCGGGTTCAGGCTTCACAAAGCGGGCTCGGGCAGGACTCGGTGCTTGAAATCAGGCTCGTGCAGTGCTGTACTATTCACACAAAAAATATTGCAAAATTATGTGTATTCTGGAAAAACAGTTTATTTTGGGCTAGTTACTCACATGTGAATCATTTAAAATCATGCAAGAAAAAACAAATTTTACAAGTGAATATTAATTTGATCGCTCATGAAAGAAGCCAGGAGAAAAAAATTCCAAGAACTGTATGTAAAACCAAAAAAGAAACAATATTTTAGAGCAATATCACCTCATGTAGCACACGAGCCTGACGTGGCCACAGCTCCAACTAGGTGCCGTCCCGCAGGCTCCGCTAAGTTACTGGCAGCCAGGCTGCAAATGTTGAGGCACAATGAGCACACATAAAAATCTTAACAAGTCCGGCAATTTAGCCACCTGTATCAAGGAAATGCACACGCTGTTAAAATACTGAAGTTTTTTTGAGTGACTGGTTTTCATGCAGATGAAAAGCATAAGTCCTGGCATTGTAACTGTTTTGGTCGCTCGAGGAGACCTCAGCTAAAGAAAATTACAATGAGTGGGGCTAAAAGGAAAGCACAAGAGACAATGGCAGAAAACTGAGGGGGCATAGTTGAGCAACATAACTACCTGTCAGGTGATGGGATATTCTTCGGTGAGAGGTAACAAATAGGCTGAGAAAAACACAGGAGCATGAACTGACAAGCTTGCATTGACTGGGCAAACCAAGCCATGAACACCTGTCCCCTTCTGTTGGGAGATTTTGTTGCATATTAGCATGACGCTTTTCACGACAAAGATTTAACAGCACACAGTAGAGTAGGAAAAGCTATTACGAGTATCACGAACGCGTGGTTAGGGGCCACTTTCCTCTGTCAGCATTCCCAGAATTTTAGTTCATTTTCCTTATCGATTAAACCAAAAGCAAAAACAAAGCACTATTATACTGTACAGCTAAACTCATTTTGTGCTGTAGTCAAATATTGTGGCTTCTCCAAGTGCACTGTGCTTCCTCACAACCAGGAGATAGCATCTACTTTACTTATCCTCAGGTGAATAATCTGAAAGGGTGTGATTACAGGCAATAAAATGTTTGTGCACTGCAGTGTAGGATGTTTAATAAAACAACTATACAGTATCGGCTATTACAGTCGAGAAAATTCTCAGCCGTATTGTATTACGGCAGATACCACAACAAACCCCATTTTCAGACCTTGTCAGACAAGCCAACACAAGCATGGCACCCTTAGGGGAAATGTATGCAGCTACGTGCATACTGTAGCGATATTTATAACCAGCTACTGCAATTGGATTCCGTTTGTGCATCTGTCTGGCATTAGGCAACCCTGTGATGCCTCTTTATGAATGTCACAGAGGAAGCTGTTCGAATTGCTTTTATTTTTTATTTTTACGCTGAAATATTTACTACTACTACTCAGTGCTCGAACATAGACAAATCTGGTGGTTGTTTTTTTTTTTCTTTTTCTAGGTGCGTGCTCTTAGAGGTGACCTAGCAGGCATCAAAAGCCATAAACGTGTGCACGTTTGTGCACAATTCCAGATTTGCATTTTTTTCAGACACATCTTTAAAAAACTACTTGTCTCTGGTTTTTCCCGTTTACGACGTTTTTGAGAATTTTGCCTCTGGTGCACAGAAGCTTTCAATTGACGGTGGAATCATGGCCTTAGAAACTCTCGCTAGAGTTCCAGTCACAGCTAAAAGGTCGGCGACTCAGTGGCTTTTACTGTGCACCATATAGAGAGTGCAATTGGCAGTTGACTCAATACAGCTCATTCAGAGGCCTTCACAACACCTGTGTAGCCTATCGTACTGCTGTTAGCACTTGCTTCAGTGATACTGCTTTAAAAAAGTACCTCTACGAAGAATCCTTCAACTTCAAGATGTGTTTGCTACTAAAGAGCAAGAGAACCAAGTGGCAGCAACCAGGCTTTCAGAAGATGTCTGCGTGATGTGACGTAAACAAAGGAGCTCCAAATTTTCCTGCAATATTTTGAGGAAGAGTTCAAGGACATATGTTTGTGATAACTTCAAGACTCCCTCCCAGTATTTATAAAGGAGCAATGTATGAACCAATGGCCCCTCAAGTCTAAAATAATTGAGGTCAAGGCTCTTCAAATAACCTTTGGTTGCAACAATCCCCACTTCCCTTTAAGACCAGCACAAGCTGCATAAGCAACTTTGTGTAACGCGAGGTATTTTTGACCATCACATGCATCAAATAAAATGTCTTTTGCGAGGCACATTGTGTCATACCTTTTACATCCATAAGATAGAATTGGCATCAAATTATCTTTTGGATGCATGTGAAGTAAGAATACCGGCACGTTAAAATCAGAGGCATTTTAGAAATCTGCAAATATGGTGACATATGGTGCAGTACATTGACAACAGAACATCGCATCTAAAACAGACAAACCAATGTAAAAAAACAGCACCAATTTTGAATAGCAGCTAGGTCGAGAAAAGTAGTATGCATTCACAAAAAAACAGTACAGCAAGTGGGGGCCCGCTATAAGAACACTGGGCTTTTGACCTTGCAGTGGCGCTATTTGTGTGGCAACGCCGACACCATTTGTGCGTTTGTATTCTGCCGCACGAACAGCGCATTTGCTGGGGTGAAACGTGGTTTGCGGCATGGTGTGGGTGATGTTTTTTCTACGTGATTCTTGGACTTCGGGAATTCCTTGTCATTAGTAGCCAGCATTTCTGTCACTTTGAAATTCCAGACTGCGCTGTTCCCTTTACAACCGCAGACCCGAAGCAAACCGCACAACGAAAGCAAGCGCATCGGTTTTTTTTTCTGTTTCGAAGTGAAGGCTTGAAGATGGTATGACTTCATGCGAGGAATTAAAAAAAAAACTATCCATGACGGGGCTAATCAGTACCGAATGTGTTGTGCCTGTTTTACTTCTGTTGGGGACAATGCATCCTTGAAGCTTTCACCTCCCACTTCGTCACAAGCTGGAAACATTATGTACTGCTTGTAATGGTCATTAATTAAATTAGCCGGTGAACGTTATGGATGAGATGAACCCGACTAGTCCCCCAGCTTCAACCTTGGCTACTTCGAGTGTTTTGAGGTGGCTGCGCGTACATTCAATTCCACTTGTCAGGTAATTGTATAATTGTGGACATCCAGTTTCTTTGTCGCGTTCGACTGTTCTCTAATAACCAAGCATGGTCAGTGATAACATACTAAACCTTGACGTCGGACTACATGGGTACACAGTTTGACTAACTCCAAAGGAGTACAGAGACGAAGATGTATGAACTGACAATTTATAGTGAGCGCTCTTCTTAGTCTCTTGTCTCTGTGCTGTTTTTGAAGTAGTCAAAGCGTTTCCATGATCTTGTTCGGCTTATAATTTCTGTGTTGTGCCACAGGTGTTATGCTGTGTTATGCCACAGGTGGAATCTGTGTAATTGATGGCGCATTTATTTTATCCCGTATATACTCCGCGATCCTTTCCACCCACGCCCTTTGTATAAGACTGTCACGCATTCAACATGTCAGAGCACCTCGCCACGTCAGACTCCTCGAAAAGCATGCAGTAGGCTTGGGTGGTAAGGTAAAACCATAGCCTTGTCTCACGCCACCACCCCAAAATATCGTCGGAGCCCTCAGTGGAGAAATTTTTTTCACTCGAGCCGTGGTTGTTTGTTGCAAAGCAAAAAATAAGGAAATCAGCACACGGGGATGACACCAAGCAGCACAAAGAGGATTGTGTTCCGCACCTGTCGAACCGTACAAATGGAGTTACCGCCACCGTGCAGGTACTGCCGCAATGCGGTAGTAGGTCTATTCCTCTACGGCAGACACAGTGGTCTCGCATGAGGAATGAAATGAGCTCAACGAATCAGGAGCATTGCGTTCCAGCTTCATTCCATCCCTTAGTGACAAGTACTGACTGCAGCCACACGCACACAACAGACTCTGCGACGAAAACATCAGCAATGCATTTAGCTGAACAACCCAGTCCCTGCCTTCTCTATCTGATAAATTAACTCTAAATAAACAAAGGACACACTGGCACACGCATACTAAAAAGTATGTGCATGTTTATCGTTATTTTATAGCCAGCATATTTTGCTTGAATAAGGCACTCTTCTACTGAAGGAACACAGACTTATTTCTATACCCATCGTATGGCTTTGAACCAAACGTCACTGCCTGTGCTTCAGACCAGCAGGAGTCCCGGCCAGACAGACTGCTCACATGCAGGATGGCCGTGCTCGATGGTGTCGTCCCACTGCCTGCCAAACCGCTTCCGCTCATTGACCAGCCAGACTCACTATTAGTGATCCTGAATAATCAGTGAGCGGAAGCGGTTTAACCGTTGGGTAAACATCAAGCACGCTGCTCTTATACAAGCTCCTGATATTAACTCTATAGCCATAAACGACGGCTGCCACTATGAGACGATTAGACGGCTACCGAATGGCCGCTTGCCGACCTTAAGGGAGCCATGAAGAGAAAATACAACTTTGTTTGATTTGAAAGAACTAGGATTCAATTTCTCACACAGTTCTATTAGAGCCACAAAAGATGTTTTTTTAAAGAAAAAAGCAAGAATTAATTAAAAACTTCCAAATTTTGCGCCACAGTGACGTGTAATGAGCAAAACTGACCTCATACGGGCGAACAATAAAACATATTTTCAGTGCGCTAAGTGCACGTTAGCATTCAACTGATGCGGTCAAATGGAACTAGAGACACCATTACAGACGCCCAGTCATGTGTCGTCGCGACAGGTCAGTTAGGCGGCTGCCAATCGCACAAACAAGGTTCCGTGACGTCATAGAAAAGTTGCGGGACATTGGCTAGGGGGTCGCGACTGCTTCACACGTTTTCTTTATATCTCCGTTATTAGTTTGAAGATTGTGATTATATTGGTATCATTGTTACCGGGACTAAGCAGTCTTTCTAATAAACCGAACTTGTATTTTGTCTTCATGGCTCCTTTAAGATCCTTCAAGTTATGGTCATATTTTGTTGCGGTACTCTTTGCACCACGTAAACAAGAAAACATGTGCTGAAACAGCTTGCATTCTCACAAACTACGCGTCTCTAACTTAAAACTGGCCGCATTTCAAATGAACAGCATCCTAGAAATTATGTACTTGCTCCCTTCAGGCTACCGCGAAATGAGACAATGCAATATGCTTCCCTTTCATTGTGTACGTTCCCCCTCGGTACCTCCTAGAGCAAAGTTTCACGTTGTACACACAACACAACAAGACGTTACTTAAACTGCGAGCAAAATAACGTCGAAGGAGTATCGCTGGCTAGCAACGCTGCGGCGCTAAGTGCGTACCTCGGCAAAGTTGGCGCGGCTAACTCAAACTCACTCACAATTTTTTTTTCGAATCACCACTCACTCAAACTCGGAATCAATGTTGAGCAGCACATCTACGCTCACTCAAACGCAAACTCACATTGAGCGCAAAACTCAGAACTCACTCGGACTCAAAACTTAAAATGTACTCAGAACTGAAAATGTACTCAAACTCAAAATGGACTCAAAACTCATATGTACTCAGAACTAAAAATGTACTAAAAATTCAATACGTACTCAAACTCAAAATGTACTCAAACTCAAAATGTACTCAGAACTCAAAATGGACTCAAACTGAAAATGTACTCAGAACTCAAAATGTACTCAGAACTCAAAATGTACTCAACACTCAATATGTACTCAGAACTCAAAATGGACTCAAACTTAAAATGTACTCAGAACTCAAAATGGACTCAAAACTCATATGAACACAGAACTCAAAATGTACTCAAAACTCAATATATACTCAAACTTTGGTCAACATGTACTCAAACTCAAAATGTACTCAAAACGCAAAATGGACTTAAACTCAAAATGTACTCAGAACTCACAATGGACTCAAAACTCAAAACGAATTCAGAACTCAACATGGGCTGAGAACTCAAAATGAATACAGAACTCAAATGGCCTCACAACTCTCTCGTGCTAAGAATTTACTGTGGCTCAGATGGACTCTGATTTCATTAGCATTCAGTGTTGTCAAATTCACGCGTAGTAAAAATATTACGGGTGCAAATTCATGAGCTCAAACTCTTGCATTCGGCACAACATGACACCGTAGCTCCTGTGAGGTCAGAAACAATTTTAGATGCAGATTTAATACAGCTATACCTGCTGCCCATGATGACTAGCGCTGTTTGCAAGCAATTGTACGTATATATTGGATACAAAACTCTTGATGCAGGCTTCGTGTTCGTGTTTATGACAGAGGCGCCCCAGACTCGTTGGTGTGCTGGGTCCCTGGTTCGAAACAAGCAACATTGGGCGAAGGGATGTGCGCTCACTGCTCCGTTCATTTATGTCGAAGCTGTTTAGGGTTACGGTTCCGTGCATTCTTGCTCTGCATCCTGAAAAACGCCTTGCGTCAAAGTGAACTGTCCCCGCGAATCTCTGAAGCGCGATGTGTTCATGGATATGCCTTTGCTTTTTTAATGCGCAGCATTCTTTGCCGAGTACCGCCCTCTCCCTACCCCCACCAGGATCGTGTAACGCCCTGCATTTACACAAAAATGCAGATATCACGGAAGTTCAATCTGTAATAATTAAAAAAGCGTAAATGTAGACAGGTGATCAAACTAAATGCTAAAAAACTAAAAAATAAGAAGAAAAATATCGAAAATGGCAAAACGTTTAACACAGGAGTCATGGATAGTCTCAGATTGGGTTAAAATTCAGAGACATGTGGCGCTAAAGAATGTGGGGTATCAAATTGAGGGTCTCGAGGAGGGAAATCACGTGGGGCAAACAGAAAAGTGCCTCGTGGTTTGCTGACGCACTTGTGTTAGTTTTTCTTAGCATTTGCTATGTGGGTTGAGCTCTCATAGCTCGGCTCAGCACCACGCTATCGTTGTAAGCAATTACCGCCACCGTACCCAGCCGTTAATTTCCAGCATGCACGCGTGTGCGTGTGCGAGTGTGAGTGCGTTTGCGAGTGCGTTTGCGTGCGTGTGCGTGCGTGTGTGCGCGCGTGTGCGTGTGCGTGTGCGTGCGTGCGTGCGCGCGTGTTCGTGCGTGCGTGTGTGTGTGTGTGCGTGCGTGTGCGTGTGTGTGCGTGTGTGCGTTTGCGCGTGCATGTGTGTGTGTGTGCGTGCGCGTGTGCGTGTGTGCGTGCGTGTGCGTGTGCGCGCGTGTGTGTGTGTGTGTGTGTGTGTGTGTGTGTGTGTGTGTGTGTGTGTGTGTGTGTGTGTGTGTGTGTGTGTGTGTGTGTGTACGTCAGTCATCTGTTCTTTCATTGTGTTTGATATGTAGTCGTTGGAGAACTGCAGAGCCCGGGTTAATTCTTTTCCTTTACATGATCATCATGTGCTAGTTTTGATATCTTGCGCTGATTTCTCATTGTAATAAAATCAGTTCGAACGCACACACAAACTGCGCTTGCTTATTTTTCTGAAATCTTTTCTTTCTGTCGCAATGTCTGTTTATGTCTTGGTGGCTCTGTCGCCTCTCTATTTTCTACACTCTAGCAAGGAGTTATTGTCTCACATGTAATTGGCCAATTCTGGATTCGAGGGCACGTTGGTACACTGTGGGAAGGAAATTACGGACACAAAACGCGGCCGCAAGGATTATTCATAAACAAATGTGAAAATCGCCTTTCTGATCAGCTGATTCCCCTGTTACCTATGGTCGTCCACAATTTCCACAACACGATATGTGTCGAGGGATTAGCTTGTTTGTTGGGACACGGGGAAAGGGGGGAAGTAACGTTTGATTGGCAGTTATTAGCAGAGAGTTTTTGTGTCTGGCGATTTAAGTTCAAGAGCTTGGCGTGGCTTTTATTTTTACCCCCTGCCATCCTCCCTCGATGATTCAGCAATTAGACGCCAATATTTTTATTACTATCTACCGAATTGATGGACATCTCTGGACAAGCCTTGGCATGTATATAGCGCAAATGCGCAAATGCTTTACGGGTTGGCAAGGGATTTCGGTTAAACCCGACCCAAAAATTAAAGAAAGATATCTTTTGCTATATCCTCATAGCTATAATCAGAAAGCATTTTTATATTTGTCTCACGTGATTCCCCTCGACGAGACCTTTAATTTGATACCCCACACACCCTAGCAGGATCATATGGAATTCATACCAGTTAAACTAACCATGACTCTCATGACTGTAACCAGGACGCATTATTTATATGTCTGACGTGATTCCCCAAACTGAAACCTTCAATTTGACACTCCACATAGTTTAGCGGCCTCACCTTGAATTTAACCTAATCTATGGCTAATAATTACTATCTCAGGATTAGAACCACGAAGCCTTTTTTTATTTGTACCGCGTGATTTCCCTCGTCAAGACCGTAAATTTGATACCCTACACGCCCTAGGGGTCACTTCGAATTTTAACCCAATATAAGACTCGCCATGAATATATTATGGTTATAACCAGGAAGAATTTTTGTATTTCTCACACGTGATTCCGCTCATCAATACCATTAATTTGATACCCATCACATCCTCGCGGAATCAATTTGAATGTTAAACCATTCAATGACTGACCATTACTATCTCAAGTTATAGGCATACCGCATTTTCGTCCCACGTGATTTTCCTCATCGGAACCGTCGATTTGATGCCCCGCACACCCAGTGATGTTGTGAATTTTAACCTAATTTATGACCCACCTTGAGTATGTCATGATAATAATCAGGAAGCACGTGATCACCCTCATCGAGACCTTTCATTTGATACGCCACACGCCCTAGCGCAATGAACTTAAATTTTAACCGAATCTATGACTAACCATGACTACGTCATTATTAGACCATAACTCATTTTGTCCCGAATGATTCCCCACATCGAGACCTTGAATTTCATTCCCCAGATGCCCTCGCAGCGTCATTTTGAATTTTACCCCAATCTATCACTCATTATGACTGCCTGATGACTACAATCAGGAAGCATTTTTTTATTTACCCCGCGTGATTCCGTTAATCGGGACCTTTCATTTGATACCTTACACGCCTTAGCGTCATCAGTTTGACATTCTGCCCAATCTAATCCGGTCATTATTCTGTTTAAAGAAGCGTCGCCCAGTCAATTCAGCTAATTCATTTGAAACAGCAGAAGGGACAGCCCCCGCCCCCTTTTCCCCCTGGCTCTCTCCTCTTCCTTTGTGACCCCTAGTATATCAAGCCGTTAACAGTAGCAGGCGAACAAGCAAGCGCCGCAGTGTGCTTTCCTACCACCCTTTCCCACCCTCTTAGTGGATCCATCAGGAGGAAAAGTTAAGACAACCCTTTTTCATGACCTCACCAGTCAATTAATACTCACGCGCCAGCCGCGAAAACTTGGTATACAGCAAGTGCTTAGTGTCATGATAATTCAACAAGAAAGAAAAAAAATCAGACACCCCCTCCCTCCCAACCGATCACGCGGATCGCGAATGGTGCCATACCCGCAGGTAACCTGAATTCTGAGCCCACAGCGACGCATGAAACTTAACAGCCAACCATAGCCGCCTGCTAGGCTACTCATATGTACTCAAACTCAAAATGGACTCAAAACTCATATGTACTCAGAACTCAAAATGTACTCAAATCTCAATATGTACTCAAACTCAAAATGTACTCAGAACTCAAAATGGACTCCAACTCAAAATGTACTCAGAACTGAAAATGGACTCAAACTCAAAATGTACTCAGAACTCAAAATAGACTCAAACTCAAAATGTACTCAGAACTCCAAATGGACTCAAACTCAAAATGTACTCAGAACTCCAAATGGACTCAAACTCAAAATGTACTCAGAACTCGAAATGACTCACAACTCAAAATGAACTCAAACTCAAAATGTACTCATAACTCAGAATGGACTCAGAATTCACTAGGTCTCAGGCGTACTCAATCGGACTCAAACTCAGCCGGGCTCGCTCGGCTTAAACTATCTCAAGCTCAAACTAACCATGCCACACTAGCCTCGCGCTCACTCAAACTCACGCGTGAGTTTGAGTCCAAATGAGTCTGAGTGAGTGGACTCATGAGTGAGTTCGCCGACCTCTGGCTAAGTGATCGAAGCAAGGAGCAACGACTGAATGCGTAGTCGAGCAAACACTGCATAAAATAAAAGGAAAAAGCGGCAGGTCGATCACTCCGGGACAGCATCAAGTAATTACTCAGTAAACCCCGCACGGGGCACCTTGAGTATTCATGGTGACGGTGAGCAGCGACACCGCGGACCCCGAGTTCCCAACATAAGCCGTGTCCAACCGTGGCGACGTGTTTAAAGGTGAAGGGTAGAAGCCGTAAACGTGGGCCGTCGGAGCCTTGGTCAAGCTCCGGCCGATGGGCTCCCTGTCTGTCTACCAGGCAGGGAGCTCCGGGACCTCTTTGACTACCAGGGTAAGGTCAAAGGAGAAAGTACCCCCGTCTCCCTGCTTTTTTCTATGCCATATGGATAATTCAAAACCCCCCGCCAAACTTGATCGGCCCCCGAAAAGGGGCCGCACCGAAGTTTCTTTTCCATCCCTACCAACCATCAACACTCCGAAACCTGACAACTATCCTCGGTTTTTGGTCCTTGAATCAGTAGATAAATCGAAACCCGTCTCCTCCCAGTCTGTATTCCTTGTCTCCAAGTTCCTTGAAGGAATCATTGGCAAATCTTTCGAGGCAAAAAAACTACGAACAGGCGAAGTACTAGTTGAAGTAAAAACTCAGCAGCAGTCCGCAATCCTCCTGAAACAAACCCGCATGGCAGATCTGGAGATCAAGGTCACACCCCACCGCAGCCTCAACAGCTTTCAGGGTGTGATCTCTGAGGCAGATCTCATTTCTGAAACCTATGCCGACCTTTTGGAAGGCTTAAGGGATCAGGGCGTCACGGCTGTAAAGCGCATATTCATACGCCGCGATGACAAACAAATAGCCACTAAACACATTATCCTGACTTTCGATAGATCCATCCTTCCAGAATCTATAAATGCCGGGTATATACATTGCAATGTCCGCCCGTACATCCCGAACCCACGGCGCTGTTTCAAGTGCCAACGGTTCGGGCATGGCACAAACTCTTGCCGTGGCCGACTTACCTGCGCTAAGTGCGGTCAGCATGACCATCCCTCAGAAAATTGTGAATCCGAAACCTTCAACTGTGCCAACTGCCAGGGATCCCATGCAGCGTACTCGCGAAAATGTGAAAAGTTTAAGCAGGAGAAACAGATAATTAATGTCAAGGTAACAGAGAACATCACCTTCCCAGAGGCGCGGAAGAGGTTCGCCTCTTTCCATCTGGGGAGGTACGCCGACGCAGCTCGCCGGGGGGCGGAGCGGCGTCTTGTTTCGGCGGGGACCCAGTACCGCGAGTCGGACTTGGTCCCGCCGCCGCCCCCCCCTGGGTTGCCTCAGGCAGCCCAACCCGCCTCCGCACCGCTCGCTGAGCCAGCAGCGGCTGTGGTCGCAACCACGTCTGGTGGAAGCGATGCTACATCCTCCACTTCCACTTCAGCGTCCCAAACCACAGGCGAGGGCGCAGAGGAGATGGACTTGGGGGAGCCAGCAGCAGCTCCCACCACCACCGCACCGCCTGCGCCATCCGAGGCGTTCCTGAATCCCTCGGTGGTTGCGGGCAAGGAAAAGCGCACCCCAAAGGGTTCGCGGTCCAAGGAGCCTGATCCCTCAGGCACTCCGAGGACATCCGAGGATGAAATGGACGTCGGTCCGTTCTTGTCTGCGGTGCACCGCAAGGAACGCGTCCCGACGCCAAAGCCTCCCGACAAGCCAAAAAAGACGAGAATCACAGCCCCGAAAGACGACACATAAACAACACAGTCCAGTAGCTCCGAACACTTCATAATGGGAAGAGAGAACATAGTACAATGGAACTGCAGAGGCCTCTTTAAAAATCTTGACGATGTAAATGAAATACTGCATGCTAATCAGCCAAGTGCAATGTGTGTTCAGGAAACACATTTGAATTCTAAACACACAAATTTCTTGAATAGTTACCTGGTATACAGAAAGGACAGGGATGGCTACACACACTCTTCTGGGGGTGTGGCCATAATCGCCTGGAAATCTTTAGCATGCCACCCTGTCACTTTGAACACCATCCTTGAGGCTGTAGCAATACGCTTAATAATATTTAATAGGTTGATAACTGTATGCTCCATATACATTCCTCCTGATGTTGCACTTTTAAGCTCTGACTTCGAGGCGCTGGTAGACCAGCTGCCCGAACCATACATCCTTACAGGCGACCTTAATGCTCACAACTCTCTTTGGGGCTCTTCCAGAACGGATGCCCGAGGTCGCCTGATAGAGAAATTCCTTACATCTTCTGGAGCATGCCTTTTCAACAGTAAACAGCCTACATAGCATAACATAGGACACAACACATACTCATGTCTTGACTTGGCGATTGGCTCAGCAGTTCTCTTTCCTCTCCTCGAGTGGGGTGTGGGCACTGACCCATACGGTAGTGACCACTTCCCCACCTCACTTACATACATAGGCAAAGGCCCATGCAGTCCATCTTCCCATAATAGGTTCAATGAAGCACGAGCTAACTGGAATACATTTACACAGACATCCAAACTACACCACACATCCATAGGACACCTACACGTCCAAGAAGCTACCCAACTGCTCACGGCGCACATCCTCGACGCCGCCGAAAAGTCCATTCCCCACGCCTCTGGTGCCCCGCGCAACCAGCGGAGGCCGTGGTGGAATGAGGACTGTAGGCGGGCGCGAGAGGCCCAGAACAAGGCGTGGGGTGTCCTTCGTCGGTACCCCACGTCGGGTAACCTCATTTTGTTCAAACGGGCCAAGGCGTTAGGAAAACGTGTGCGCCGTGAGGCAAAACGAGAGAGTTGGCGTTCCTTCATAACATCAATAAACTCATACAGACACACGGAAAGTATGGACAAGAATACGGAAACTCAAAGGACAACAAACACACAGCCTGCCTCTGGTCAGCACAACAGGGGACACACTCGAAGACCAGGCTGACACCCTCGCACAACACTTCCAACACGTGTCCAGTTCAGCACACTACACAAACACTTTCATGAAACACAAACAAACAGCCGAAAAGAAACCTATACTAGATAACAATAGGTCAACATCTTCTTATAACTCAGAGTTTTCACTGCATGAGCTGAGGGCTGCTTTGAGCACGTGTAAACCCTCAGCTCCAGGCCAAGACAACATCACATACACAATGATACAACACCTGCACGCAGACACTCTTCTAACACTCTTACACCTATATAACAAGATATGGCTTTCGGGGCACATTCCAAACTCTTGGAAGAAGGCTATAGTTGTTGCTTTTCTGAAAGAGGGAAAGGACCCGTCGTCCCCCTCAAGCTACCGTCCTATAGCCCTGACGAGCTGCCTGTGCAAGCTCTTCGAGAAGATGGTAAATCGCAGGCTCGTGTACTTCCTCGAGTACAACGGTCTTCTCGAGGGCTGCCAGGCAGGCTTTAGGGTGGGGCGATCGACGAACGATCAACTGGTTGCTCTTGATTCGTACATCACGGATGCCTTCGCGCATAAGCAGTACTGTTTAACTGTCTTTTTCGACCTCGAGAAGGCCTACGACACCGCTTGGCGCTACGGGATCCTCAGTGACCTGAAGTCATTCGGTGTCTCGGGTAACATGTTAAACACTCTTGTCAGTTACCTGTCAGAAAGAACGTTTCGAGTGAGAGTCGGTGGTGCACTCTCAAGGGTTCACGTGCAAGAAAATGCCGTGCCACAGGGTGGCGTGTTGAGCTGCACTATCTTCATAGTAAAAATGAACTCTCTTGGTAAGGCACTGCCACCCACAATCTCTTATTCCATGTATGTAGATGACGTCCAGATATCCTATAAATCATGTAATATGTCAGTCTGCGAACGTCAAGTGCAGCTTGGTGTCAAGAAACTTGCCAGCTGGGCAGACAACAATGGGTTTAAATTGAATCCTGCAAAAAGCTCCTGCGTTGTGTTCAACAGGAAGCGTGGGGTCCATCCGGACCCAGACATTACTCTTAATGGCGTGTCGCTTCCTGTGAACAAGGAGCACAAGTTCTTGGGTGTGGTGTTTGATCACAAACTCACATTCATTCCCCACATCAAGGAACTTAAAAATAAATGTCTCAAAACAATGAATATACTTAAGGTTCTCTCACACCAATCCTATGGTTCCGACAAAGAACTCTTGCTTCGCTTCTATACTGCTTTGGTTGGGTCTCGTTTGGACTATGGCAGTGTGGTATATGGGTCGGCGACTAAGACAGCCTTGCGAATTCTTGACCCAGTGCTACACTTGGGCCTTCGTCTTTCGTCGGGTGCTTTTCGCACTAGTCCTGCTGAGAGTCTTTATGTCGAATGTAATAAGTGGAGCCTTGAGAACCAACGAACATACATGGACTTGCTTTATGCTTTTAAAATTTCATCGCTGAATAATCATGCTTTTTATCCTGTCTTTAATGATACATCAACATCTCTGCTCTTTGTAAATCGCCCATCCGTTCCTCTGCCCTTCTCACTTAGAGTGAGAGAGCGAGCCTCAGATCTCAGTGCTTCGTTTTTAGACGTGTACAGGTCATCCTTTTCTAACAGTTTACCGCCTTGGCAAGTTCGCCCTGTGTCGTGCGACCTTTCTTTTATGAGACTTGATAAAAATCGTGTACCACGAGCTGCAATACTGCAGCACTTTCTGTCTTTGCAGTTTAAATACACATGTGCGGAATTTTATAGTGACGCTTCTAAAACCTCCCCTATGGTGTCGTGCGCTGCTCATGGTCCAAATTTTAATGCAGCCAGAACCATGAACGTGCACACAACAGTTTTTTCAGCAGAAGCGTATGGAATTTTACTGATTGTACGACACATTCTTGAAAATCAAATTCCCAATTCCATCATCTATACAGATTCTTTGAGTGTTGTTCGCGCACTGTCATCGCATACACCCCCCAAAAACCACATAGTTAATCTTGTATTTAACACTATCATGTCCGTGTATGCACAAAAGCATAAGCTGGTCCTCTGCTGGGTCCCAAGACATGCAGGGATCGCTGGGAATGAGTTGGCAGACGAGAGGGCCGCTGCTGCTGCACTCAGGAACACTGTAGACATTACAGCGATACCCTACACAGACCTCAAGCCACACATAAGACAACACCTGCGCAGAACATGGCAAACACACTGGGACGAGCAGACAGACAACAAACTACATTTAATAAAGCCACACTTGGGACGGTACACAGCTGACTCACACAACAGACACACGGAAGTCGCCTTGGGTAGGCTGCGGATAGGGCACACCCATGCGACGCACTCGTATCTGCTGACGGGATCTTCTAGACCCCAGTGCAGCAGGGGTATAGAAGCCCTATCCGTAGTGCACATTCTAATCACACGCAAGGCACTTCACACAACACGACACAAACACTTCAGAGAACTCTACAGACAACATATCCCACTACATCCATCATTGTTTCTAGGTGACGATGCCTGTGTTTCTGTGAAACGCGTGTTTGAGTATTTGTCAGATGTTAAGTTTTTAAATCTCATCTCCTATCACGCATAATCAAATCTGGCCCTATACACCAGTCATCACCATCATCTTTATTGATCTTAATATGTCCAGTTTACACGTTTTATACCTACCTTTTGTGGTAATCACTTCTTTTCATTAAATAACTTCTCTGGCGCTCTTTGCCCTCGTCGGCCTTGCGCCATTAAACACAAACCATCATCATCAATTACTCAGTAAAAATGGATACGTACTATTATGAGCAGTATGAAAGGGAACACAGGAACGCGTAGAAAACACCCTCAGACCCATCTGTGAGTGATACGCAGCGGCCGCCGTCGGAAACAAAGTGGAAAGGGGGACGCTGTTTTAACAACTGTCCGCATTCCCGCTGTGCAACTTATCGGCTGTACGACGATGCCACATTATCTGCGAAAGGACGTAGGCTGCTGCTTTGTATAAATGCCAGCTTCGTGGGGGTGCCAACAGTTAGTGGAAGAGCGCCGTCCTTTCCATCTTTGGTTTTCACAGCACCATCCGCGTATTACTCCGAGGCTGTTTCGAGGTTGTTTGCCACGCGTTCCTATGTACCCTTTTATATTCGTCATAATAGTACCTGAAAGTTTGAAAACAAGAAACCAACAAACTTTACCGCGGGCCGTTGCAACTACAAGCGCGGAAAGATAAAAATAAAGAGGGACAGCAAGACCCAGGGTTGCGAGGTGAGGCTGCAGCAGCCGCCGTCGTAGCTAACCGCAAGAGGTGACAAAACGGCTAACTGTTTATTACAACTATCCGTAAAAAACATGCAAATTTCGTACTAATAAATCATTGTCAAATTGTACAATTAACATTTTTACTCAAAGCTTTCAGGCTGAATTTTTCACGCTTTGTCCAGAGTACCACTGGACGTCATTATAACAGCAGCCTACAACGATGTCCGTCCGATTTCCTTATGTTGCGCAACGTCACGTCTGCGAGTTTTCCGCAACGTTTTTTTAGCTATAAAGAAGTCACGACTATTCCACCCTGAGAGTGTGGATGACCAGCGAATCTGTAAAGTCGTTGTCACTCATTTACGGTGAACACAACAGCAATTCAGGTTCGCTGCAAGATCGATTTGGCCAGATTGGTGTGGCATCGCAAGACAATTACCCTACGAAAATGCCATATATGGCCACGTCAGGAATTGACATATGTGGCCATATATGGGTGTGCCATATAGGGCCATATATGGCTTTATATGCCAAATTTATGACTTGGCCATATATGGGTGATGCCATATATAGATGTGTGCCATATATGGCCTTATATGCCCAATTCGTGACGTGGCCTTATATGGGTAAGCCATTTATGGTGGCCTAATATTATATATGGCTATATACGGATTGAGCTTATGACCACGTGGATGGCATATCTAATGAACTTCAGTTAACAGCAGCAATTATTGTGGCACCCCAAAATGCTGACAAACACTTCATCACATACCTTCCACATTTTATTAGAAAAACTGCTGCGCGTCCAGGCGACTTAAGGTGGCGGCAGGTTGCTTTGTTGTGGTGACGGGTCAGTGGCTGCATTCTTCTTGGCCACCTTGGCCGCCTTGGATGGAAGCACAAGTTTCTATCTGCATTTATTTAGATTTACCTCTTGTATTTAGCTGTGGCTTTCCTAAACCCTGCAAATGAAATAAAACAAATAGAATTATGGGTAGCGAATGTTTATGCTCTTTTTTCATTAATCCTGGATATAAATTCCGTAAAAATTACTGTCACCAACTCAAGAGGGCCTGAATCAATTTCTTCCCCTTGGAAATACTTTTATTCTGCCTTACACTCTTCACAACAGGATACAGAGCAAAATTGTTATTGATGATGCTGAATGGTAATTTGTTGCAATTTTGTCACTATAGTTCATGTTAAAACCGTCATGCAACTTTTATCAAATCAATTTTTCGTGTTTAAATCGAGAACTCCTAATTTGGACTATTCAGCATGAGGTTTAAAGAACTGCCCTTCAGCTAATCACTTCGTCAAATGTAACTGCAAATTGCAGCCCACAGAGCATTTTTTCTGCTTATGTAGATAAGAAAAAAGCAGCCCAAAATGGCATCAATTCCTGCATGGCGAGGTGTCTGCTGGATGGTTGGAATGTGCAAACACTTGGCTTTTAAACCCTTTCTGGAGAATGTAACCAGGCAAAAAAGCACCTCATTATTCCACCCCACGTAGTGCTAACACCGAAAACAACAAATAGAACTCATCAACAAATTCATCAACAAAATTCACCAGGAGAGCCTGCTCATGCAAGGGGCACATTTCTCGGGCAGATTTGACATGGCGGTAGTGCTACTAAGATTTCATTACCATGCATTTATAATCACGGAATTTTCTTTAAAGTATAAGTGAAAGCCCTGTGGATATTATTTCGTTATGATGTGTAAGCTATATTTAAATGCCCAGTGGAGTACAAATGAACGACGCTATAACGAGCGCTAATATAGCGAATTATCAGCTGTAGCGAACTTAATACGAACTTTGACTCGTCACGCTTCAATTCAGATGCACATTCTTTTTATAACAAAACTGAAACATTAAGCCCTGTGCTTTATCGGCTGTAATGAAGCAATATCTGGCTAGCACCGGGCTGAAAACTCGGAAGCTAGCATATAAAAGCAAAATAAACAATTTTTAAGATAACACATTATTTTGAAGAAACTTGAAAAAAACTCCCGATGTCCAAAACAGCACAAGTAGAAAATGCCCTTCCGTGCGAGGACACTGGCAAAAACTTCATCCTAATCCGAGCTGTGAAAAGCCACCAGATAAAGACCGCATCCTTCAAATAAATACGAACGCAAACCTGTTTTGCCAAACAAGCGATGCTCTTGTTTTTTCACGTTCTCAAGTTCCGCATTAAGACATTTACTTTCGCTGCCCGATTGAGTGATAAAAAAATGCGTTATCTTCCTTGACGTAACTAATGCAGCAGTCAGCCGCGCGATAAAGCGGTTTCAGGGAGAGCGCCCACTAAGCGCACAGACTGCGAGGGCACGTCAGCCTCCCAACAAAGCCCTGTGCATGCACTTGGAGGAGCGCGCTCCCGTGTTGATTGATTGTAGGGTTTAACGCGCCGACGCAACGCAGGCGATGAGGCGCGCCGTAGTGGAGGGCTCCGGAATAATTTTGACCACTTGGGGATCTTTAACGCGCGCCGAAATCTCGTACACATGGGCGTTTTTAATGCATTCCTTAGTCGAGCCATGTCAGGCGCCGTGCGGCGTCCACGCGCCTGCAGGTGTTATCTCTCCGCTCTCACCCCCTCTCCCATAGCAACAGCTGCGAGCGCGCGCGCTCCTCCTCTCCCTAGCTGGTGCGGGCGGATCAGCGGCGAGTGAATGGAGAGGAAGAGCGTGCTCGGGCGTGTGAGGGCGCGGTGAACTCCCGCGTGTGTGGGAGAGTGTAGGCGAAGGTAGGCGCGGTGCTTCGGTGCTTCTCCTCTCGACGCTCGCCCCATTGTCCCGTTCGCTCGGTCGCAAGTATATATAAATGGAATGTCTGCCGGCAACGGTACCTCGAGCAAGAAGTGTAATACAATCCAGTTCGAGAATTAAACCTCTCGCTGGAGTACATGCGCACCAAGTACTCTATGCTGTGTGCCTCAACCGCCTCCGAACTCTGCCCCACCACCATTCACCGCAGTTGCAGTGATCTAGTCTTTACCCGAAACTGTGACGCCCGCATGCTTCTCGAAGACCATTTGAGTACAACGACAACACAAACAGGTGTTAAATAAATGGTTACGCTACAAATCACCGTCTCCTCATTAAATATAAATTCCGCGCACTCTCGCGCAAAAGAAATGCATTCGCATTTCCTCACGATTCCCTTCGGGGAGGTGGGGTGAATTTTTCGCTTTTCGCCTCCATCAGGAAAGCGGCCGCCGCGGCCGGGAATCGAAGCGCTCCCGTGTTTACTGACACAAAGCATTCGACTGTACCTCCGCCGAACTAGTAGCCCGCACTAAGGTTCTGACAAATAGATGCAGCAAAAGGCGGTAAAACAGGGAAACACTGAGTGTCCAGGTTAACAGCTCTGAAGAAAACTAAGCGTCAACCCTTGCAACTTTTGGAAACGCAATTAGCTACAACCTCAACACGTATGTACGCGTACAACAAATTACCGAGAAGAAGCCCTAACGTTATTGCGATTTTCTTCAGCGGAAAAGGGGATGGAGAGGGTGAGCTGTAAACAGCGCTTCTATTAAAACAAGTAGGGTTGCCGCGGCAACTTTTCGAGAGAATTCAGAAGCGTAAAGCATCGCGTGATAGAACGCTTCATACGCGCCACCCAGTTTAAGGGAGTCTCGAACCAAACGCCGGTTCCACTGGTTCTAATGTGTTTATACCGATCGAGACTCGGACATCAGTTGTTTGGGTACACTTGTTGTACCCGCGATAGCGAAAGCCACTGGCTTGATCTGTATGCGTGGCTACACGGGTAATATCCACATCCGCGAAGTGAAGTTCGCATACCTATAGAAAAAATATTACCTCCAATAAGCAAAGCCTTCCGCTCTTGACATACAAAGTGCGGCTTGGGAGCCAGCTACACGTGCACGTGTATCCTCTTGAAATGAGAGCGCAATTCTACACCAAAATGAGAAACAAACTTACCCTGGAATTCTCGGTGGCTGTGAGGCATTCTCGCGGCATCGCGTGTATCCATGCATGCCTCAGTCTTTCTTCCCTCGGGAACTTGAACACGTGTACCTTCGTGTAGTCGCCGCGGCATCGTCGTACACAGCATTTGCACGGCATCTCCGCGTACTTCCTTTGACATCGCCAAAATTTGCAGACGCGGAGACACTCACAGAAACACGCAAAAAAGGAGCGACTCGACGGCGAAGAGACACACGTGGAAAAAGACACGCCGGGGAATGCCGAATGTGCGGGACCGTAGGGGCACCCTGCAGCCGGACGTGTGACTCCGAGAGGTCACAAAGGGGTGATCGCCTCCGCGGGGCGATCACTGAGGCGAAGGGCGAAGAACTAAGGCTTTCTCTCTTTCCAATCGTTGTACGTATACAAACCCACCGCGAGCTGTCGAAAGAGAAAATGAAAAACGTGCAAGGCTAGACAGCATAGCCGCTCCCCAAGCCGAAAGCTGAGGGGTGCCCCTTTGTTTATTTTGCCCGAGACGCCTTCCAAGAATGGTGGACCGGCCGCCGGCGTATGCTCAGATCGCTGCTAGGAAAAGGTTTATTTTCTTTCAAGATGCCATGCGCTGTAGGGCTGTTCGAATGATCTGAATCACGCGCCACGCACGTCTTGCTTTAGCGACCGCGACATTTGGTAGGCGCAGCAGGCGGCTCCGCTTCGGCACTGTGCTCTAGCTATCACTAACCTATCGAGTTGCGTCACTGTATAGCGTCCTCGATAAACATGCACCAGGGTTGCTCCCAAAACCGGCGGGGTGCACAGTGCCCCGCGACGGTGCGCACCGGCACGGGCCATTATAGGAGGACAAACTGAGTGGTTCTACCCAAATGCCATCTCGTTGGCTATGAAAGCAATTCATAAATGCTTTCACAATGGCAATAAAGTAGCGTAATATGACACAGCGCTCCTAAAAAGGGATGTTTATTGAGAGGCAATGATTGTATGGACAAAAAACCATATCTTTCTCAAACTGGAAAAAAAAATCACGATAGCAGAAGAGTTTTAGGCGAGAGTGTGATTTGTGAACATTCTCTTTGTCTACTGAATGTAATTTTAAACGTTCTCGCGAGAGCTCTCCGATTAATAAACAGGTTTCAAGCTTTCAAATGCCACCGCTACTTATTTTTTATACTGAAAATGTATTTTTTCTCTTAACTAATTAAGGCTGTTAACTGCGAAATGTTTTTCACAGCAAACATAACGAGCTATTGGACGATGCTGTACATAAATGCTGTGTTGAAAAAGAAAGAATAAAAACTGTTTGTTGTGCTGCTGTATATGACAAAAAAGAACGAAGGCAGCTGCATTAAATATAATTGCAGTTTTGAAAAATGCAAGGAAAGATCTCTGTATAGTGAAAAAAACTATCAGCATCCTACCTAGGCAAATAAAGAGAACGTGTGTTCGGGGAATTTATAATGAAAGGGAATTCATATTCCTGTGACTGGTAATCAAATATAGTATGTGCATATACAGGGTGTCCCAGCTATCATGTGCGAAGATTTAAAAAGAGAGCAATGGCGTAACTCGAAGAAAACGTAGTGCATAATGTTTGCAGTACTGTGAAAAAGGGGGCAGCATTGTTAGTTAATGAGAATTAACTAATTAATTGTAATTAATTATTTAACTCGAGAAGTACTGTCCTTATCACTGAAGTGTCAATGAGGCACTTGTAAGTACCCACGGGGGGCATCTAAATGCGGTATTTTCAGCGCGAAATTATTGCGTGCAAATTTATTCTGACTGATAAAGAAAACCCGCGAAATATGAAAAATACCAGGTGACGGCGCCTCTGCTCGCATTAGCGCGCATCATAAAGACCTCAAAGAGGCTGCCTCTAAGGTAGCCAGAATGAAATAAACAAAGAAAGGAAGAAGAAATATCCACCGAGTTTGTGCTTTATCTGCACGTGCCCCGCGAATCTCCCTGTTGCTGCTCCTTCCGTGCATGCCATTGTCAAGGTGATGCGCTGTCTCTACGGGTGGGTGACAGGCGAAGAATTTGCTTCAATCAGCTTATTCGGGGAGTCTGCTTTACAATGCGTGTGGAAGCGCTGTCACAGGGTCTTTTTGATATATCACGGGTTTTCTTTATCAGTCAGAATAAATTAGTACGCAATTAGTTCGTCGCTGAAAATACCGCAGTTAGACGCCCCTCGTTAGTACCTACAATTGCCTTATTGGCACTTCAGAGATTAGAACAGTAATTATCGAGCTAGATAATAATTACAATGAATTAGTTAAGCATCATTAACAAAAAAATACTCTCCGCTTCTCTACAGTACTGCAGATATTACGCACTAGGTTTTTTTCGAGTAACACCATTGCTCTTTTTTTAAATCTTGGTGCATGATAGCTGGAACACCCTGAATATTGTCTTGTCACTGTGTGAATCAATTGTATATATAAGTAAGGGGACGCATATTTGGCTGCATTTCGTGCAATACATAAATCTGATGGTGTCGTATAAGTGTTGTTCATGCCATATAAAGAAGCATCTAGCGCCATATATGGTGGAACAAGGCGCCATATATGAGTTAGTCGGGCCATATACGGCTGTACTTGGTGCCATTTATGGGTTAGGTGGGCTATATATGGCTGTAATTGGAGCCATATATGGCTTGGGCGCGCCATATATGGCTCTACGTGGGGCCATATAAGGCCATATTTGACGCCATATATGGGCTGACCACGCCATATATGGCCCTATTTGCCGCCATATATGGCAAGTTGTAGCCATATATGAACAAATATATCAATATATATGGCAGCATATAATTTATGCATGGGCCATATATGGCACTTTCGTAAGGGTTTAAACATCTCAAACATAAAACGCGTAACCACTCTCTTCCGGTCCCGTTGTTATCGCCGACTGCAACCATCCGATAACAACGGGACCATCCGAGTGCGACCATCCGAGGTAGGGCCATCCGATCTAAAGCCCAGGAGAACTCCTGGGCTTTAGAGGACTTCTACGCATTTCCGCAGGATTCTGATGCGAGGACTCCCACGCATTTCCGCAGGATTCTGATGCGACAGCAGCAATACCTGGGACTCCGTGCTTCCGCCACGCGCTCTGAAAGGACTTCATCTTACCGTTCCACACGATTGGCTTCGCGATCCGCCTTCGCTTTCAAATTGTTTGGATCCATCTACCACGTAATGCGCTCCGTTTCAATTTTAACATTTGAGCAAGCAGATGCTTATCGCCAACAGCAAAAAAAATTTGATGTCTACTGATAATCTGTCCAAAACTGTGTAAGCTAAATTGTGGCCTTAATCGGCTTTGTAGCTTCTGCTGGTTCTCACGATCATTTACTATTCTGGCAATAGTCGATTAGCAGCATGGGCAGTTTTCTTCGTGGTAAATGTAGCACCTTAATCCTCCAAAATAATCTTTGGACTAGCTTACTTAGGGTCATGTTTTGATATAGGTGTGTGGACATACTTTAGATTAAAAGGGTCGCATTTTACCATTCAAAGTAATTTATGACAAAAAAGTATCCTTTGTATGATTAATCTAAAGTTTTCATTACGTTTCCTTGCAATTAACTGGTAAAAGTTTTTTATGTTTGCTTGTAATTTATTGGTATAAAAATATTTAAATCTGCGACTGTTAATTTTTCATGTCAAAGTCAAATGTTTTAGTTATAATAATTTCCTCTAATTAGGTAAAATATTCGTTTATGGTTCTCTCTTCATTGGGGTACATCAGATTTCAGCCTTCAAATGCTAACTCTTTACGCCAAAAATCAAATTGGCATTGCATGCCCTTGTATTAGAATTTTAATGTGTAATGCACTTTTGGTAATAAGTTAGTAAGTCTTCTCTTTTTTAATTGTAACACTTAGGTATTGGAAGCCTGTGCAGAGGTAGTACATCATTGCCTGCTTTGATGCAAGCCAGTCGCTCTTAATCTCCCTTCTCTTTAGCTGCCCCAGAGTTTCACAATACGGCACCACTTGCAGTTGTGTTTTCCCGAAATGCAGTCCGACATAGAACAGAAGCGCCCAATGGCGGCCCTGTATGAGTTCAAACGGGTCTGCTCTGACCCCTGTATGGCCGCCTAGCTAGACCCGTTCGCGGTCGAACAGGTCTGGTTTGCACATGTATACGGGGCCAAATAGGGCCCGGTTAGTCCTGTATGATCGACAGACAGGGCATGTTTGATCTTGTATAATTCTCAAATGGGTCTGGTTTGAACCCGTTGAACCTGTACGGCCGTCAGATAGGTCCGGTACGAACCCGTTTGATGTTGAACAGTATTTTTCAATATGGGTGCCTGTCGCGTCCGCATTCTCCTTCTCTGTTGACACCCTTTTCTGGGCTAGGAAAGATGCCTCAGTTATCCCAGCCCCAACTTGTTTAACTTTTCACTCTGAATAACAATGATAACGTAAGGCTGCCAAACTGTGTACCAGATGGTGTGGAAGGAATGACACTTATATAGGCGCTTCCATTGGTAAATTGGTTGCATGAATTGAGAAAAAACGAACGTATCCTAAGTAGTGTAGATTTTAATTATATGTTAAAATAAACAACGTGCCGACGCACTTCAGTGTGCAGGAGGTCGCGGTAGGGGGTCTAAGTAATCTCTCACCGCAACTACGGCAGATATAACTCAGGTTAAGCGACACTTCTCAAAGCATGAACACTACTTTATTTTCTCAGTCTGTGACATCAATCACATATTTATTATGACAGGAATATGTGCCGATTTCACGTGCAGGGAATAAATATCATGATAATAAAAAGACAAACTAAAGATGTCTGCATGTCGTAAAGTATTTAGCACTAGGAGTGATCGTGGTCATGTTACATTCTGAAAAATACAAACACATATACCAGTGCAGTGAAACTAGTATTGTCACACTACAGCCACAATGCAGCCGTACGTAAGAGTAGCCGCATATTAATCACTGTACATGAAAAATGTTCCCTCAAGAACTTAAGTAGTATAGCCTAGCCAAACTAACAAATACAATCACTGAAATCTCCAACCTACAGAACCCCAGTGCTAACTCAAATGGCAGCCTGGAACAAAATACACGAAAAAAAGTAGCCGGAGTCCTACTTCCTTCCTGCATTGTACCAAGGAGCCATACGCCATCGAAGCACCCACGCTGGATTCGGGTATTCCCGACGTAAATTTAGACACTACGCCTTTTCAGTGTCACTGAAATCTATCAAAACAAAAAAGAAATGCATCGCTAAATTTCTTAAGTGGCGATTCGACTTTGTAATGTAGCGCCTTCTCGCAGTGCATCAGAAATTATATTTGGAACGCGGGTTTGGCGACGGCTCAGGGTATATCGTGCTGCACTTCCAGGTTTCGCCATGAGTTCATTCGCAAGGTACTTTTTTTAAACTACAAAGGAATACACGAGAACTGTTACTGGGTCATACTGTCAGCGGTGCCGATAGCCACGCTGCGAAACAATAGCATCAATTTCGGCAATGTCTGCATCAGGAGTGTAAGGGTTGCAGGCGCCAGCGACGCTGCAAAGTCGAAAGCGTGGGAAGCGGCGATTCCCTGAAGGGCGCCTGAAGGGCTTTCTGGCAGCCAGCCTGTCAACAGCAGGCGGCCTTTGGATCATGCCGCCTGCGGGGAGACGAATTGCCTTGAGCCTCAGCTGTGCTGTGGCGTTGTTTTGAGCGGCGAGTCGCAAAGCACAGTACGAGCGTGGGAAACCGCGTGTCGGATGCTCGATGAGCTTTTGCGTGGACGCGGTGGCGGTCGCTTCGGGGGCCGCCTGCGCGCGCGTTTAGCCAGAGGGACGGTTGTAAAACAAAGTGGCCCGACGCGCTTCTGATAACGGGGAGCAAGGGGCTGTCAACCGTGCTTTGTCGGCGGCCGATTGGGGCCGTGGTTGGGTCTTTGTTGGCCCGCGCGCACACTAAGGAGGTGCGAAGATGTTTCGTTGGGAATGCGACGCCGCGGGGTCCGCGCGCCCCATATGGTTTCTGCCGAGGATCGCCCGTCAATGGCGGGGAGCCTCGAGAGGCGCGCTGCGTGCGTTAAGAGAAACGGATACGGGTCACCCCGCGTTTGTTTTCTCGGTCCAGCTTTGGACAAGGCTTATACGCGTAAAGTGCGGGCGTGGGAACGGGCAGGGGAGGCGGCGTGCGT
This sequence comes from Haemaphysalis longicornis, assembly GCF_048455015.1. Taxonomy (NCBI): domain Eukaryota; kingdom Metazoa; phylum Arthropoda; class Arachnida; order Ixodida; family Ixodidae; genus Haemaphysalis; species Haemaphysalis longicornis. Next base: position 18,840,771 of record NW_027526203.1, on the reverse strand, counting down.
AGAAGCTTGCCCCGGGCGCTTGCACGTGTTTCCTCGGATGTTTGAGTGTTTGTTGTATTTGCGTGGTTCGCTTTTGATCTCTTCCTTGTTTTTCCTGGTGGGAGAGAGTGACCAGCGTTTGAGGGTTGCGGGGGGCGTTGCCTACCGTGGTTTAGGCCCGGATTTACTAATCCATCCTATCAGGTGCCCAGGAGATACCGATTGGCCTGTGTATCGGGGGTGGGGCCTAAGTAACCCATTAAAACCACAAGACGCGAGGTCTCGGGGTCGAATCCTCAAGGTTTTAATGTGCTATGCACGGCCGGCGTATTGCCGGGCTAGCCAGGTCAGGCTAGGGAGGATCTCACCACTTGGGTAGTTTTAGGCCAGGGTCCGTCACTGACGGGGGTGCCGCGTGCACAAAGTCTTAGCTGACCTAGAATCCCATTTTATTTCTTACTTTGTTAACTCTATCTTCAGTTTGTCAATATTCTATATATATCTTGTGTGTAAATATACAGTTTTGAAAACCCTCCATCAACCATCATCGTCGTGCCATCAAGTGCCGCCACCATCAGGCACCAGCGCAGATCATCATCTTCAACAACAACGAAAGAACCTAACATCATTTACTAGGAGTATCGATCTCGTATCACTAGCGAATAGCCTCCCCGCTCTCGATAAAATTCCAGCGCTACGCCGCGTTTACTCGGCGGCGCTATCACACTGCCGCGCTAATAACAAAGGCCGAAAGAGCGAGCGGGTACTTCTTAAAGTTCCCTCAACAGCAGCACGCGCCTCCTTCCTTCAATGGTTCTCAAGTGGGAAGCATTAGCATTTCAAGCGTATTTTGCCCTGGATGATGAGCTTGAAGAAAACGTATACACTTTAGGAAAGCCAAAAAGAATTCATTAATTATACTCCAAGTAACGTTCGGTGCTCAAATGTCGATTGCACGTCGCGCCAGAGCGCTTTCGCCGGAGGATCGGTTTTCAATTGCAAGCTGACTGCGCAGCGAGCATTCCGGAGGCCACGTGCTGTAAATAACGCGATGCAGGTGCGGTGCCGTATTACAATCGGTCAGGCGCATTGTAAACGCTTCCCCCGCACAGCTTTTTTTCGCGTGCAATCCAAAAATGAAAAAAAAAAATGACCATGCGAAACGCAACTGGTATTTCAGCTTTTTTGCCCACGTACAACAATGCGATACAAGCTGGTTTGTCCACGCGACGGATAAATTAGTTGAATGAATGAAACTTTATGAATGAATGATTGAAACGATACGGGTGGCTTGGTAGCCTAGTTGGGGAAGAGGGAAGAAGGGAAAGGGAGTGGGGTGGCCGTCAGAGTCGTCCGGTGAGGTCTGACGCTCGCAGGAACTCCCACAGGGAAAGGATCGTGCTCGCGGCGTCCAAGTGAGGGGGCGGGGTTGTCCATTCCTCCAATGAGGTAACGCCGGCGCAGTTAAATTTCGCCTCTCCATCTTCTTGGCGAACTGATGGAGGCGAAATAGGGATGTTCTTTTGATGCGCGAGCCGAGAGGACCATCTCGACTCGCTCCGATGACCGACGACCGATGCTTGGAGCGGGTGAGGGATGAGGACTGCCTTCCTTGCTGGATATTAGGTTTATTTACATTATTTACATGACTCCAAGTTTACATCACGTCAGAGTGACGGTTACATTGTCACTCTGACTGCAGCAGCCTGTTCGGCCGAGATCTATGCTGAGCTAGATCTGTCGACTGCGCCAGTTAAATTTCGCCTCTCCATCTTCTTGGCGAACTGATGGAGACGAAATATTGATGTTCTTTTGATGCGCGAGCCGAGAGGACGATCTCGACTCGCTCCGATGACCGACGACCGATGCTTGGAGCGGATGAGGGATGAGGACTGCCTTCCTTGCTAGATATTAGGTTTATTTACATTATTTACAAAACTCCAACTTTACATCAGGTCAGAGTGACGGTTACATTGTCACTCTGACCGCAGCAGCCTGGTCGGTCGAGAGGGGATCTAGTTTAGTATAGATCTCGGCCGAACAGGCTGCTGCGGTCAGAGTGACAATGTAACCGTCACTCTGACCTGATGTAAAGTTGGAGTTTTGTAAATAATGTAAATAAACCTAATATCTAGCAAGGAAGGCAGTCCTCATCCCTCACCCGCTCCAAGCATCGGTCGTCGGTCATCGGAGCGAGTCGAGATCGTCCTCTCGGCTCGCGCATCAAAAGAACATCATTATTTCGTCTCCATCAGTTCGCCAAGAAGATGGAGAGGCGAAATTTAACTGGCGCCCTTGTGCCTGTGCCTCAGCGGTGAAAGGCCCGGGCAGTCCCGCAGTAGGTGCCTTAACGTTGGAGAGGCACCGGTATTGCATGCTCAGCACGTTGCAGTGGCTGCCTGGTCACCCTCCTCGTTCTGATCGGTGATGTCCGCCTGTGGGTCACCGCCACGAGTTCTTTTGGATGCAGCGTGTGCTCGCCACTTTGCCAGAACATCTTCCGTAAGGGCAGCACCTGTCCTAGCCTTGTAGATTAGCACTTCCGCGCCGCGCGGAAGCCCTTTGGGAAGTGCGTGGGGATTGTGCGGCACCTTCGCCCTCAGTTCTCGTTTGGCTTGCACCTTTACCCGCTCGCGTTCCTCGTCCGGGTCAAAGAGCAGCGGAGCCTGAAGGACTACGTCAAGAGGGGACGAGCGGAAACGTACCAGCTCGCTCGCCGCGTCATGGGCGGCGCCCTTTCCGATGCTGCCCGCATGCCCTGAAACCCAGTCCACTCGCACCGTCACGCCGTAGAGCTCGCGAAGGGTTGCGCAAGCGACTTTAACGTTGTGCGCTAAGGTGCCTGCTCTAGGTGTCTTCGTCAGATGTTTGAGGGCGTCCAATGAGTCGGCAAAAACGGCGAAGGTTTGTCCTCGCACAGAAAATGGGCTGGTCCTTGCACATTCAGTCAACTTCTCTAGTGCATAAAGGATGGTGTCGGGCGCTTCGACGCACTAACTGGCGCGGGCCGTGGGACGAGCAGTGCACAAATGAAACGCACGTGTCGCGCGCCGCCTTGAAACGCCGTGCATTCCGAGGAAGGTCGCGCCTGCTCACAGCGGATGCCCTAATGGCCACCACATGGGGTTGGACCCCCACGAAGGACTCGCTTTTCCCTCTTCCCTGGCCCCCATCGGCAGGGCGGAGGGAGGTTGAAGACGGGAGACGCGGTCCAGGCGCAGGAGAGCTCGGTCTGTCGTCTTCGGACTGTTCCGCGAACTCCGGAACAGTACTCCGCGCGAGTACTGTTTTTTAATCGCCCGCTGGGCTGTAAATAAATGTACAGTTTTGTATCGGATCCCCTGAGTTTGTCGGTTGAGGATACCAGGGGTCAGATCCTCAGCGCTGCTGCGACTTGGAGGAGAAGCCCCGGGGAAAAGAACATCAACGAAGATAACTGGCGCAGTCGGCAGGATCTTCAACAGCGACGACTCAGCCTGCCGGCGGGCGAGACGGGCCCCTCGACGGACGGAGCACGCGGAGAAATTGCGGTCTGCTGTACGAGACCGGCAGGAGCAGCGAGCTCGCGACCAAGGAGGAGAAGCGGCTCGACCGGCGCTCAGCGAACATCTCAACGGAGACCGAGGCAATGACTGCGGCCTGCTGAGCGGCAGAGAAGCAGCTTGACCAGCGGTCAGTGGAGGCATCAGCAGCCCACTGAACGAGGAGCGGCAGGAGCAGCCAGCTGTCGGCAGGCGAGAAGTCGGCGGGCCATTGTTTGGTGGACACCTCGGCAGAAGGAGCCGCGCATAAATGGATACCCCATCTGCACCGGTGCGGCGTCTCTACAGGCACAGGGCTATGCAGGTCAGTGCCTCACTTGATGCTGTCTGCGGTTCACCATGACATCTAGCGGCTAACTAGGTGTAGCCGTGAGATAATGATGAGGATTAGTAAGCGTGCATGAACGTTGCAGGGACAGCAAGCATTGCAATGTCGTTCGCTGAGCAGAAGGCGCTATTGCAGGCGAAATTGAGAATCGCTGAGGCAGAGTTAGCAGCGGAACGTTCGAAGAGTGAACGTTTCAAGAGAGCTAACAAAGTTCCTGCCTTACCGATTGCTGAACGAGTAATGTTTAGCACTGATGGAGAGAGTGGACCGGGGTGCGCCCGTACGCCGAAAGATGTGCTGGGTGGAACCCATTCACTGGGCGTGCATGAGCGTCCTGTTTCGCGGGATTCGGCACGATCAGAATCTCGCGGGAAAGGCGAAGAGAGGATAGTGGCGCGCGTTCCTTCGCGGGCGCTCAGATTTCCTGCAACTGCGGAGCAGGATAGTGAAGCATCCCGCCTAGAAAACTTCACCGAAATGAAGATGGAGGTGAAGGAAGATGTTACGCGCGAGGCTGCATTGGGAAATGACAGGCAGTCAAAGGTGAATGAGAGTGTGCGCATGCCCGTGAAAAAGCTGATAGCCAGAGAAACAGCCTCAACTGCGTCGCGTGTTCGCGTTCATGTGGCCGATGGGCCCTTCTCTATTCCTTGCGTCACACAGCGGTGTGTGGTAGAGAACGGCGCTTCGTGCGCGAACGGTGATTCAGTGGCGGCCGAACGCAAGGGTTCGCACAGAAAGGAGCGGAAGAACTATGCAGTTCTCAGATCGGCCGTTCTGAAGGGGCTGGGGCTGGCTTCAGGTGAGCGTGTGCCCGTCGTCGCATCGTGCGGAGACGAGAACATTCTGGGAGCGTGGGCGAGCGGCCCGTTGCTTTGCAGAATGCAGCAGAACGGGAATTGCGCGAGGATGCAGTTGGTGTCACGCGCACTGCATCTTGTGTTTCTCGAGATACCCAGATGTCATGTCGCGAAAATGTGATTGCCATGGGAAACTCGAGTGAATTTACAGAGGGAAGTGTAAATAAGGGTACGGCTGCTTATATAATGCAGCCGCAAGCAGTTGCAGGTAAGACTGCAAGCATAGCTGAAGAGGCAGCCAATGTCAGCGTTAATGTGGCCACGAAGCAGCCCTCTGCTGCTTACGCTGACCAGCGGTGCGCAGTGGAGCACGGCGCTTGGAGCGCAGAAGCGGCCGAACCCGAGGGTTCGCCTAGAAAGCGGCGAAAGCGTCAGTCAGCTTCACCTCAGTACAGAGTGGCTTCAGCGCACGGTGACGAGCCAGCAGCGGTCCCTCCAGAGCGAGAAAGCTAGGAGGAGAAGGGTTCCTGTTACTGTTGTGCGACAGGGTGCGCCGCGTGGCAAGGGCGTTTTCGGACGACGACGGCCGGTGCGTACCGCTTTCTAAAGGCAGATCGCTCTGAATGAGCTAGATAAGGATTGTGCATATTTTGCCATGGTGAACTGCAGCCAGTGTCAAGAGGCACTGACCGTGCTGATTGACGTCGCCAATTGAAAGAACGATGGAGCACGCGCGAAAAGTGTGTGTGGTGTGTGTGTGTTTCGTGTGTGAAACATCCCTGAAGTTATGTTTCACAGTGGCGGTGGAGGTGCCGGGCGCTTCGACGCACCAACTGGCGCGGGCCGTGGGACGAGCAGTGCACAAATGAAACGCACGTGTCGCGCGCCGCCTTGAAACGCCGTGCATTCCGAGGAAGGTCGCGCCTGCTCACAGCGGATGCCCTAATGGCCACCACATGGGGTTGGACCCCCACGAAGGACTCGCTTTTCCCTCTTCCCTGGCCCCCATCGGCAGGGCGGAGGGAGGTTGAAGACGGGAGACGCGGTCCGGGCGCAGGAGAGCTGGGTCCGTCGTCTTCGGACTCCGCGCGAGTACTGTTTTTAATCGCCCGCCGGGCTGTAAATAACTGTACAGTTCTGGATCGGATCCGCTGAGTTTGTCGGTTGAGGATACCCGGGGTCAGATCCTCAGCGCTGCTGCGACTTGGAGGAGAAGCCCCGGGGAAAAGAACATCAACGAAGATAACTGATGGCCTGCAGTTCAAGTGACCTCACAGGTTGCTCTTGGCAGTATTGAAACGCCTGCGCGTCCCGCTGCTGTCCTCGGACTTCAGCGACCGCTCCCCGGAAGGTATCTGGATCCTAGGTGGCGTCCATGAAGATGGCGTTGTCCTGGAAGTCAACCCTCTCAGCAAGGGCGGTTGGTTGGGCTATGTGATCCTCTTGCGGGCGTCAGCGCGTGACTGGCTTCGTGACACGAACCTGGACGTTGTCCCAGGGAGCGATCGCGCGGAGAACTTCTATCTGTTCACCCAGCTGTTCCCCGTCCAGCTCTAGAAGGGACTGGCCCGCGCGCGTGTAGAGACGTCGGCGATCATGTCCTGCCTTGCATTTTGCGATGATGTCTCTGAGCGGCGGGATGCTATAGTAGCGGTGCAGCTACTCGACAAGGGCATGGCGGGGCAGGCCCGTTATCACCCGAAGGCATTCCCGGTGTAGTCTTTCCAGCTTGTCGTATTGCGAATTTGTCAGGTCAAAACACACAGCTCCGTAGCAAGCTTTTGACGTTAGTACTGCCATTGTGAGGGTACGAGCTGTGCGTGTGATGGCTCCTCCAGATTTGTGGGCTATGCTTCTTACAAGATGCAGAAGCTGTTTCCACTTAGGCTCTAGCTGCCGTAGCCACGTTGGCGCACCTCCGCTTTCGTGTAACGGGATTCCAAGAATCTTGATGTGCCGGTCAGGAGCTCTCTTGGGTGTCTGGCCGGCGAGGCAGAACTTGACCTTTTCGCTTTCAGCCGTGGAGCCACCCAGGAGAATATATTTTGTTTTTTTCCGGAGAAACTTCAATTCCCGTGCTGTTCAAGTAGTTGGATAAAGTACTGAGGGCGTCTTGCATAGCGTTGGCTGCGTCTTCTGTTGTTCTGAGAGGGTCACCGTGCTCCGTCCACAGCGTCACATCCTCGGCGTACATGGTGAGGCGCACACCATAAATTCGCCGCAGGCGTGTAGCCAGCCCTCGCATCACCAGGTTAAATAGCGTGGGCGAACGTCTGGCTCCCTGGGGTTTGGGAATGGGGCTTACCACGGAGTGCTTCCATTCAGCAGGAATTTCGCATGACAGACACACCTTGTTAATTTCTTCAAGTAGCTGCATTTTCCCGTGTTCGTTAACGTTGCGCAGCATCTGCAAGGTGATGCCATCCTTTCCTGGTGCGCTCTTGGCGTTGACGAATTCGAGAGCCATCACTAATTGCCTTGTTAAAGGCAACTCAATATTTTTGTCGGAAGTAGGTGCTGGGCGTTGATAAATTCTGGGGTCTGGTGGCACTGCTGGCTGTGGGAAGAGCGTCTCTGCTGCCTTTTTTTCTAAGTCGGACGCGGAGTCGCCGGTCGCCAGCCTGACGTTTTTGACGGTGTACCCAGTCTTGCGGTTGCCTGACATGGCCTTGTAAGTCTGCCAGAGCTTTCGACCGCCAGTCCGTTCATTGCAAGAGGCGCAGTGGTTGTGCCACCGTTCCAGAGAGAGCTTTTTGGCGTTCGTGCTTGTGTGGTCTTATTGCGCACCTTGACAAGGTTGACATGCCGTTTCCCCTGTCGATGTAAACGTGGTGCAGCCGGCTACGGGTGTCCCAAAGGCTGAGAAGGTGCTTGTAGGGTGTAGGAAGATGTTCATCCACATCAATCTCTCTAGTGGCTTCCCGAGCAGCTCTGCAAAGCTTCTGAAGAAACGGGACATTTTCTTCGTAAGCGTCAAAGCCGGAACGAATCGGTAGCTGCGGTCATCCGTTTTTTTCCGCCCTGTGGCTCGTACTTCAACTTCAATCCAGATCGGATAATGGTCGCTACCCATTCCGTAGGGACCGCACCTCCAGTCCTTTACAAGCCTGGCCGTTGTCTAAGTCAAATCTGGTATAGTGCCGCGCTGCCTGGAGTGAAGTGCATGACGAGTAGGGTAGTCTGGGTCCTTGGCCAAGGTACGCCCTGCCGCTTCAGCCTCTTCGTAAAGTCGGCGCCACCTCTGGGATTTCTTGTCGTATCCCCAACTCTTGTGTCGAGCGTTGAATTCTCCCCCGGCCAGAAATCTATCTTTGGGGTACCGATGTCGGAGTTCGCGTAGCCAAGCGACATTTGCAGTCTCTAACTTGCCCTTTCTGTAGCAGCTGCTTTCGGGACGTAGGTAGGCAGACAACAGGATGGTGTGGCGACCGCCAAGCTCACATCACACGGCAACCACCTCTTGTATTCTGTTGCAGTACTTCCCAGTGTCGAGTTTGACGTGCGGAACATCTCTACGTATGAAGATTGCCGCCTGTGCTTCGACTACCTCGTCAGGCTGCTGACCTTGCTTCTTCTTGTTTGTGTGTGCACAATAGTAGGTTGAAAATGCCCTCCGTATCCCTGGATGCATGGATTAGTACCTCTTGTCTCCTGTAGTAGAAGGGCCGCCGGTTGCCCTACGTGTCTGAAAAGGGCTCCAAGCTCGGCAGCGCAGGACTTGAGTGACCGGCAATTCCACTGCAGGACTTCTGGCGTCCGCGCAGTCGGTTTATTCTGGCTTATGATGGGCTGGCTGGCCATGCTGTAATAGCACGGCTGTCACTTGGGCCTGCAGTTTTTGAAGGATTTCTCTGAGTTGATTTATCTCCTCCTGCTGTGACTGGTGCATTTCCGTCCACTTCTGCGTAGCTTGATTTGTTTGAATAGCTTGTGTTTGTGCTTGCGCTTGCAATCGCATGGACTGTGCCCTTGTTTCTTGAAGGAATTGTGTGACCCACGGAGGACCTTCGTTTGATAGGGGAGGTGCTTGCTGTGACTGTTGCTCTTGTAGAGTAGTCGTCTGCTGAGCAGTAGTTATTGCAGTTGTACACTTGCCTGCTGCCTTCTGTTTTTGTTGCGCGTCTGGAGGAGTGGCTACAAGGGCTCTCTTGGGCGATGGGGACTGCCTCGACTTCGCCTTGTCAATGCGCGCCCTTTCCTCCTTCCATTATTTCAGTCGGTGCTGAAGAACCAGTTTTTGCTCCTTTCGCGAATAGAGCTGTTCCTGGAACCTTGTACGAGTCACGTCTATGGAGCGCTGAATTTCCGAAAGCTGTTTCTCGAGGCGCGCCAGAGTGTTCTCGAAATCCCTAGTGCTGACTTCTGTTTCATTGTCCAGTTGCTTCAGCTCACTCTCGATTTCTTCCTTGCAACGCGAAATGAAGCCAGATGATCCCGGCTTGCTGGCTGATAGTTGGACTCCGGAAGCTACTGTGGCGTATGACAATGCATCGGTTTGAGGCAGCGACTGATTGACACTGGGCTCTGAGAACTTGCTTTTTGCTAGACGTTGCGAGCGGCCGCCTTGCGGTTTTCGGTTGGCGCTTGTGCCGTTTAGTGAGTCGGTTTCCATGCTTGCAGACGGTGCGAAAACCTTTCGCCGTCGACTTTTGCTGCGTGACTGACTTTCCTGCGTCGCTTCCTTGACTTTCTTATTGAAAAGCCTACGCGCTGGGCAGTTTTTCTCGGTTCCCAGATGACCATCCTTCCCGCAGTTGGCGCAGTGTTTTTTGTCTTTGTCTGGAGGTTCCTCGTGGGAGGAGCCGCACTGCGAACACACTGCCTTCTGCTTTGGGCACACATCCTACTTGTGCCCTGGTCCGTGACAACAAAAACACGCCACGGATCGCGACTCGCACGGGCTCACTCATTTCAGAAAATCCCAGTATTTCACGTACCGGGGTGGATGACGCGACAAAAACGTGATCAACACCGCCCCTTTGTTTCCCATGGGACGGACTTGCAGCACCTGGACGGTCTCACAGTTCAAAGCTTCAACCAACGTCTCTGATGTTTTGCCTGGAGTGCAGTCGTATATGACGCCACGCGACATTCCATGACTTGGAACCTGGTGTACAGTGACGGGAAATGATAGGTTCGATGGAATGTCTAACGCACTTAGTCTAAGTACTGCCGGCGCCTGCTTCTTTTCGCAGGTATACACAGTAAGGGTGTTATACTCCTTGTTAAACGCAGAAGTTGGTGCTTCGCTAACTGCTGGTTGTGCGCAAGGGCACACATAGCCCGTCTAACTTCCTGAGGGTTGAGAGATGTGATACTACATCGCTCCTTGGGACGCATTGACAACACGAAAGTGCCGAGTTCGTTGCGCTCAGTGGCTCTTGCCGATTTTGCGGACATCCCGCTGCGCTGCAGCGCTGCTTTTCGTTTGGCGCGAGTAGTTGCGTGCTCCCAAAGTCCGTCCCCTTCAGCGCCATGTTCCGGGTCTCGGCTGCACCAGTCGGCCTGGAAACTTGCCGCTTTGCGTGATGTGGCTTCACCTGCGTCATCGGATTCCGTTCGCCGTCGCTTGCTGTCATTCTGCTGTCTGCGGTCAGTTCTAGTTCTCGTAGTTAGGTCGTCAGCGGCCGCTACAGATGGTTTGCGTCGCATGCGTAGCTCCCCTTCCGTCGTCAGTGCGCCGTCCAGCGCAATCTCCATGAGCTCCGCCGGCTCCGCTTCACCGGGTGGCACAGCGGGCGGGTATGACGTGAGTTTTCCTGATGAAATCGCAGGCGTAGAGTTGCCAGTTCCAGCGATAGATGGCGACGCCATCCCACCTCTGGCGGCCAAGCCCCCGCTGCTGTCGTTAGGGTTAGCCTTGGTTCGGTCACACTACAGGGAGGATTTTAGAGAAGCAAAGGTCTAGCTTTTCCTGTAGTGCCACAATACGCGTAGGGGCGGCGTCGTGAACTACCGAGGACGCCCGCTTGGTGGCGCTTTAAACAAGGCTTTGTAAACATGGCGGATGCTTTTTGCACAGGCCGCTTGAGCTCCTTAATAACATGGCTGCCCTCGCACCGCGGCCGCCGGCTCGCTGCTCCTGCTGGCTCCTGGCATTACTGGCTGGCACGCTGGCCGCGTATTTACTTGCGCCGCACTAGGGAAGTGATGTTACGCCAGGTGACCAGATGGCCTCGACTGGCACAGACCACAGTGAGCAGCAAGTGAGAACAAATCGTTTATTGACATCCGCAAGTTTACAGAGGCCAGGACATCGTTTCATTTCGATCGCTGCAATTGTGCGTCGCTTTCGTGACATTTTTTTTGTCATAACAACTCGTTCACTTGCGCTAAGATTTCGAAGGAAGGGCACGCATTGCTTCTAATATTCTGCTGCCCGTATCTTTTTTTTTCTTTTTCGACGTCGCAACAAGTTACGAAGGACACAGACGCTTGGAAATTCTCTCGGATTAAAGCGATAGTTATTGCGAACTGCATCGCTTACTGCGAACATATCTACATTTGAACGTAGCAATAGAACTAAAATCGGTGAGCGAGTGTTTGAGGCACGGCGTTTTTTAAAGCAAAGCTTTCTACCTCTACCCCCCAAGGGTTCTTTCGCGACCGTTGGTGTCACCAGAAAACTCCAGCGAACAAATAAAAGAATTTACTGGTACCGCCGGGAATCGAACCTGGAACTAATAGACTAACAAAGCGAGAGCCCGTTGTCTTACCGATTTAGCTACGAGCCCACGCGAAGACAGGGAAGACAGGTGGTGTACTCACCAAGTACATCTACGGGTTTACCCCCTGCGGTCTCGCTGAATGCCACGTGAAAGCGTCACGCGACCACTCACGCCCGTCTAGCGGCCCTGTGCGCACCTTGCTCATGTGCTAAGGGTTACAAAAATTAAAGGACATTCCCACCAATGCATGGCATTTCATTTCTAGTACGCCAATGTGCTAACGCCTGTGGCTTCAGTGTTCACGTAAAAAATCACAGCTCCTTGTCGTCCACCCTCACGCCAAATCAAGGAATACATTCAAATACTCCTTGATGGCCAGACCATCACTCCAAGCCCCAGCATCAAGATCCTGGGCCTACATCTCGAGGCTAACACCAAGAGTGACGTCTCCTTGCATCGCCTCAAAAACAGCATTAATCAAATCATACACATGATCAGGCGAATTGCCACCAAGAAGCGAGGCCTAAAGGAATCCGGTACCTTTCGATTAATTGAAGATTTTGTCCTCTCGAGAGTCACTTACGTCAACCCCATGTCTTCTTCTCGACAAGGAAGACATAGAGATGCTTTATATAATGATTAGAAAGGCGGTCGAGCAGGCCATTGGTCTTCTCATGAGTATGTCCACACAGAAGCTGCTTAGCACGGGACTCCACAACACGGTGGAAGAGCTGATAGAAGGCCATCTTTGAAAGCAGAAGATCCGACTCAGAACTGCGGTGGGTAACCGCATGCTTCACCAGATTGGCTGGGCAGCCCAGAATGTCACTCCGCTTGACGTACTCCCAGACTCTTGGCGACTAAAACTAAAGATACTCCCTTTGCTTAGAAATATGAACCCCTCACATGACGAGGGTCACCGAAAAGCACGGGCTCAAGCGCTAAACACCACCCTCGGTGGGGATCACGCAGTTATCTACACAGACGCCTGCAAATATCGAGGGCAGCAATACGCAATCATCGTGGCTACCTCCAGAACCAACCTCCTTGCGTGTACCTCGCTTAGGACCCAAGAAATGACGGCAGCGGAAGAGGCAGCCGTCACTTTGGCTCTCACTCAACCAGGGGTTCGGAGGGTAGTCACCGATTTACAGCAAACCTACTGGAATTACTAGTCGGGTTGGGTGTGCTGACCTGCACTGCGCGTGCTAAAAAACCACTCCCCAAACGGTTCCATTCAGTTCATCTGGACACCCCCTCACGCTTCAATGGAGGGCAACAAATACGCCCACCCAACAAGCCTGCGCTTTTACCGTAATCCCGTGCTATGGAGCTGCGCGAGGACAGTCACCCGCTTGTCACGTTCAGGGAGATAACCCAGCATTATCGCCTTCTGAGACAGACCGTACCTTCGCCTTACCCTGACCTTTCCAGAGAACAACAAACTACCCTACGACTCATACAATCCGGGCTCCTTCCCTCAGCCTACGCGTCTTCACTTAATGCATCCGAATCGCTACGACGCTGAATGTAAATTTTGCTCAGAAGTAGGAACACTCCGCCCCGTAATCGGGGTGTGCGACTTTAGCCCTGAGCACCATCCTCTCTTTCCGTCAACTACCCAACAAGAGCAATGGGAGATGCTGCTGTCTAGCCCTTTTCTACCTACCCAGCTTCAGCGGGTGGAAGGAACACAGGCCGCGCGGACTGCATATGGGCCCCACAGAAGAAGGTATCACTCCCCAGGGCTGCACTCTGGGCCGTTCAGAAATCTGAACAGAAGTATTTCTTCCTCCTCCCCCTCCTTCTCTGCCGCAAATCTCGTCGCCTCCGTCCGCGGCGTATAGACGGAGAAGTCAGATCGTCTAACACCGGGTTGGAGCTTACTTTAATTTTATAAAAAAGTTTCCACTCTTGTGCTACACCAATACAACTCAACCAAACACCGTTCATGCATCATGCATTGCTTTAACCTTACCAAGAATATGTCTTTGAAGTAATAAATGTTGTGGTTAAGTGCATTTCACTTCTCTCTGGTTTTACTATTCGTAGAGCGATGTGAGTGAATTAAAGTGACGTGGTAATCGTTATGGGCGCCGTTTACAGCTTTGCTTTCCAACCACATTCACGGGGTGGATTGTGGTTGGAAAGCAAACTCTTTTGGGGGGTGCGACAGGCCCCAAGCACGCGCTAAGCAGCATCACAAGTTGAAAGAAAAAGAAAAAAAAACACCTACGGCGTTAAAAATATTTATCTGACTTTCTTTACCAACACTGAAAATTTTAAAAGTACTCCGGTATGCTCTGTTGCGGGAAAATTGCTAAGTAGTTAATTGCTAACTAGTTTAATTAGAGTAATGCCTTTTGCATTCCCCATTATTATACCTGATGCTGGCATAAACAGTAGCTTTACTGTTTAACTGTAGTACGTACATAACGTTGGTATCAGCTGTTTATTACGCTCTAGGTTGGTTACGAATCATGCGCGGTAATTAATACTGATGAATGAGATATTTCACTTGCTGATGACATATAGAATGTAATTAAACACGCTCGGTCTAAATAATTTTATCTTCATATTCACACAGTAAAAATGCGACATAAAATTTAATTTCCATAAGCAAGAGAGGATAAATATGATTTCAGAACCCAGCTGCACAATAACGTATTACGCACCCTGTGTTGACTCGCACTTGCACGTCGAAGAGCCACATTGTTAGTTCCATTACCCTGATTAACACCGTTTGCTGCACGTTGAATTTCACCTCGTTAATCGTGTATTCTTTTTGTTCTCGTCGTCTTATTTTTTTGTACGCGTTGCAACGCTGACTATACTTCGGCCAAGAGCCCCCCCCCCCCCTCTCCCTTATGTAATGACCTTTCAGGTGTAAATAAACGAACTGAAATGTTGAATTTTGCCAATAATAATGTGGATGGCCTGATACTGTATTGACAGTAAAATTTTAAAAGCACTTTTTATGCTTCAGTGATTGAAAAATGTGAAAAAACCATGCACATCAGTAAGCAAGACTTACAAATATGATTTGACACTGCAATGCTTATACTGCACTGCACAGCTCGGTACACGACTTAAAGTTCTTAGTCTCTTTGTAGGTTGAACCAATAGTATCTATTTATTTATTATATTTATTTATTTATTATACCCTCAAGGCCCGAAGGCATTACAGAGGGGAGTGGGTAATACAGAAATACGGTGAGTGAAATTAGAGGCAATATAAAGCACAAAACATTTCCTAATTATACAATGCTATCTAGGTAACAAAGCAAATAAGTACAGTGAACAGTAATTAGAGGCAGGTAAGCACAAAAACATTCCTAGTATACAATGTTAGCTAAGGTGTTTTTGAACAATACCGGATTTTGTATACAGGCACTGGTATCGGGAAGGTGGTTCCAGTCTGTGGCTGTCCGGGGGAAAAATGACTGTGAGAAAGCGTTAGTCCGTGCATGGGGTATCCTGACTTTATTTGAGTGGTCTAAACGAGCAGAAATGTAATGAGGCGCTTCAACGAATTCACTGCGTAGTTGGGGGTGATAGAATATTTTATAGAAAAGACACAGACGAATAACTTTACGACGAGACGCTAGAGATGGTAGGTTAAGCCGCAATTTCATGTGTGTGACACTGGAGGTACGGTTATAATCGGATAGTATGTAACGGGCCGCGTTATTCTGAACTAATTCTACTTTTTGAGTCAGGTTAACTTGGCTTGAATCCCAGAGTGATGCCGCATATTCAAGCTTCGGCCGAACCAGCGTCTTGTAAAGTAGTAGTTTTAGTGAAGAAGGTGCTCTTGAAAAATTACGCCGAAGGTATCCTAATGCCCGGTTAGCGTTGTTGACGACATAATCCGTGTGAATGTTCCATGTAAGGTCAGCTGAAAGGTGAACACCTAGGTATTTGTAACATGACACATTTTCTAGAAGGGAGTTATTAATAGAGTACGAAGGTAGCTCTTGAGGAGTTCGGGACACACGCATGTACTTGCACTTGTTAGTGTTTAGCTCCATGCACCAGATTTTACACCAAGATGTTACAGCGTTTAGATCTGCTTGTAATGTTTTGACGTCGTTGTCAGAGATTATTTGTCGATAAATTACACAATCATCGGCGAACAAATTAATGTGGGAAGAAACGCGAGACGGTAAATCGTTAATATAAATTAGGAAAAGAAGAGGACCCAATACCGAGCCCTGGGGAACACCTGAGTGAACGCCGCTGCGCTCGGAGTCATAATTGTTAGCTGAAACGAACTGGGAGCGGTTAGCAAGGAAAACTTCTAGCCATATTAGTAGCTTGTCATCTAGGTTAAGCGAGCGCAGTTTATGTATGAGTAATTTGTGAGAAACTTTATCGAAAGCTTTAGAAAAGTCTAAAAAAATACAATCAGAAACGGAGTAGTTGTCGAGGCTGAGGTTAAGCTTATGTGTAAAGGATATTAGCTGTGTTTCACATGAATAGGTCTTTCGAAAGCCATGCTGCGATTTAGAGAAAAATGAATTTGACTCCAGGAATTTACTGAGATTCGAAAAGAGGATGTGCTCGAGGATTTTACATGGAATGCTGGTTAGTGAAATGGGCCTGTAATTGAGCGGGGAATGTTTGTTACCGGACTTATGTAGGGGGACCACCTTCCCGATTTTGAATTGAGCAGGAAGGGCACTTTCGTCGAGGGTTTGCTGGAAAATTTTTGTTAGTATAATTGAGGAGTAGGTACATGTGTTAATTAAAAATTTTGGACATATTTCGTCACAACACTATCTACTATCTTCCATTCCTTACAATTTACAACAAGACCTGCCTCCGCGCACAATTTTTGGGAATGACATCATGGTGCATTGATTGAATAGTTTTCACCAACTTGTGCAACAATTTGCAGTCGGTGGCTACATGACAAATTGTGCCCTTGAGGGAACTGGGATTTTCACACGCTTACTAACTGAGTGTAGCAGTGGCCTCTCTTGTTATATTCGATACAAAACGACCTTGCGAGGTATTCGCAGGCAACCCATCCAACTCGCTAAAGCAATCTGCCCTTGAGGTACAAAGCACCACACCTCCTCTTTCTTCACTTTTGCCACAAGCTTATCCCTGTTTCTAGATGACCCGGGCTACTACATCTCCAGACCTCCAAGACAAACTCTGACCCCTCACATTTCTTTGTGTACAAAGGTTTAAAGGCCACCTGCAAGGTCCACACAGCGCTATTAACAAAGGAGGCACCTACTCGATCACCAGAGCATAGAATCATAGTGTCTATCAGAAATGAGCTGCTCCAATAAAGTTTACTTCCTCTCAGCTTCTTGCACGAACTTGCTTTAGGCTGATAGCAGGAGCTGTACAGTTGGTTCTACACCAATTTTTTGTGCGAAGTGTTGTAAATGTGCAGAGAAAGTGAAGTACTCTTGAGCAGCAGTGAAAGGGATTGGAAGAAAGTAAACTAGAACCCGCATTTGCTTTCTTACATTTGCCAATGTGTACGCATCGTGATTTATTAATAAACGTTGAATTTCGGGGCTACAGTGAGCTTAGTGGCTAGCTACGTAACAATATCACATCGCACATTTTGATGCGTCTCAATATTTGCAGTATATCGAATACTCGCCCGAAGTCAAATATTTTTAGATACCGAATATCGTGCTCTTCAATTGAACAACTATTCCATTCATACTCATAAATATGCACATCACATGTATGAACGCATTGATATATGCTGACCTTCTTTTTAACATTTGGTGAAAATACCTGGCACTTCGTAAAATTTATCTACAGGCAACATAATACATTTGCTCGTGCTGAGAACTTGATCTGGTCGCCTATCGGTGTGTGCTTCTTTGTTCTTTGGTTGTATCCGCAAAAGACAAGGAATAAATGAAAAATGTAAATTAAATTAGAAGAACGAATAGTTAAGAGAATAATTAAACACAAATTCAGAGAAACAAATATAAGTGGAAGTTAAATATACATAAACACACCAGTCGGGCGCATGGCTGTCATATCAGGCAAGCACGAAGAGTTGAAACGGCCTGCCAGTCCTTGGTGCAGTTGTTGCGTGCGCCGACAATGTTGAAGGTTCAGCCAGAATGTCTAAATGAACACCGACCTCTGAAAAAAAAAATAACGCAGTATTTTTGAATTCACGCGTATTAACCATGACGCAAGCTTCAGCTGTCACAAGGCATGCTAATATAACCTAACTCGCATTACCACGTCTCAAAGAAGGCTAACTTTAGTTGTAGCACAGCGCTGTTGACTATATGCTCACTATAAGCAAAACTATGCTCACTATAAGCAAAAAGGCAACGGTTAGGTAAAGCTCGGGGGAATTACTATCTTTTGGTAGCCTCAAAAGTTCCATCCGAAATAATGCCACACCTTTTGAGGCAAATGCACCCACACCTTTTCGGCTTCTAGATAGTCACAAATGTTCGAGAAGGGCCAGGACAGTTGAGAGTACTAAGACAATATTCCAGCGGAAGTCATGCACAAATGAGGTATTGACGACGACAACGGTTTTGTTTGCACCGTCTTTCTAGCGGAGTGCATAACACTCACATTCTGTGGGAAGAATCAAATATTCTGGCCTCGACAGCTGTCTTCGGATGCAGAATTTCCCACATTTGTCACTCCACAAGCACTCAATTCCTGTGTTTTGCCAGTCCGCTCAACAACTGATGGACGCAAAAGCACATAACAGCAATAACAGTCACGAAAGCTGTGCTCCGCGCACATAGAAACGGTGGGCCATTGCAGCGGTTTCTATTGTGGTTGCGAATTGAGAAGCGAGGTGGTGCACCAGTCGGCTGTTCGTAAAAACTTGCGTACATTTTTGCTCAACGGATGCTTGATGCGTAACCAGTTAATAGTATTTTTAAACAAAACATTGTTAGCGAACTTTTTTTGCTTTCTGAGTCACGGAATGAATCTTTTGTATTCTCTACCAAAAGTAACCTGTCGGTTGCGCTGTCTAGTGGACTTGATGGTCGAAAACTGCGCTGTAGGTTGGTCACGTAGGGCGTCGATTTTTACGCCGCCTATAGGGAAACCAGGGAACGTCCAAGCTTGAGAGGCCTGGTTCGGTCATGTACGCTCGAAAGGAAAGTGGCGTAGGATGCCCAACGAGTGCGCAAAAAAGAGCGAAATTTTCCTCGCGTGTGCGGAAGGTCAGTTTCCAGGATTGTAGAAAGGCACAGCAATGTCCGAGGACGGCAACAATGAAGTAAGGCTTTACTCTGAAGCACGAAATAAACGTGATCTTTCGCTCTCGCGCGACATTGACACACAAGCCAAGAACTACACTAGACGGTTGCACCGGAATTACCAGCTCCGGGTTTGGCGCGCTAGCACTGGTCGGCGACTTTGGCTAGTTTCGGTTTCCGAAATTGTGGTGATCCTAGCGGCACGGTGCTGCGGCGTGGCCCTTCCCTTTCCCTCAGCGTTTCTTTCTTTCCACACCGTCAACGCTTCCTTGCCTCGTCACGCATGCGCAACAGCTAAACGGCGTCAATATTTTTTTTTTTCGTTCTCTCGGCGCGCACGGCGGGCCAGTTTGGTGCGTGCGTGAGCGAGCCGGCGTGCGAAGGGCGGGTTGCCTAAACGCCTCCACGGGCTGAAAGTTTCGCTGCATTATAAAATACATTCGAATGTATTCTAAATATGGGGTAGCGGAAGAAGGAGCGTTACCGCTCCTGCGCAGCTCTGTGGTGCAGCAACACAGGGCGGTAAATTTCGGCCAAGTTTCTCGCCTTCTCCAAAGACGACAGGTAAGCATTAGCTTTGTACAAGTTATAGTGAATTCCTTAAAAGCCGACCGATTGCACTCTTCTGTTTTCAAAATAATTCGCGCATGTAACGTGAAGTTAATGAGACATGTCACTCGTCTTGGAGTGGAAACTAATGTGCAAATGCAGAAGTAAACGGGTCTTTGGCACGCACACTCTTGCTCGCCAGATCAATTTGTGGTGGCATTGCCGTCTTTTGATTGCCTTAGTAACTTCTGGAATGTCGATTCAGTATACTTATCAAGGTATTTTTTGTTCTTTCGTGCAGCAGGTATGAGTCTGGATTTGGGCCCCAAGTCGACAACGGTTTGCGACTTCATTGGACGTTTCCTCCGGTGACTCTCCTCAATCCATCCAATGTCATCACGACGCACCTGCTCACAAAGAAGGCAAGCTCAACTGTACGCGGTTCTTGCCTTTCACGGCGTACCTACTACCACAGCGATTGGTGGCATGGAGGTGCTGCGCCCTAAGCATTTTTTTCCTCCGCCGTCTTGCTCCAAAACGTATACTTGCGGCGAAACTACTGCCAAGCGTTGCTTCAGTGCTCCGAAAAACCTGGCGTAACACCGCGGTGTTCAATGCAAGTCGATTTTCACATAAAGCAGTGGAAGGCCGAACCGAAATACATGCGTTGTCTGCAGCCGCCATTGCAAGCGTTTCGCTCATTAAAAAATAAAAACTAAAACCAAGTAGCATTGCCGGCTTTGCTGTTCAATCTAAATTGCGCGCCCGCGCCTTGTCATCTTATCGCGAGTGAGTTTGGTGTTCCATAGTTCTGAAGTTGAATGGTCATGCCGTATCGGACAGGATGAGATAAGAGGCGCTGCCCGAGCTAGAGGGCAGCTTGTAACAACCTGGCCGATATCTGTGGCTTACAATATAGGAAAGCTTCTATTTCTGGGTGTCTTCTCCCCCCGCCTTCCCTCCCACTCGCGGTAAGCAGACTGTTCATTCACGCGCCATTAAAAGAAAAGATGGGTGCGTTCGATTTATGTTCTGTGTTCTACGACGTGCACATGGTTGCGCATTGTTTTTGTGCGTAGATACAATCCAGCAATGAGTGTCTACAGTGCGGTCATTGTGTTGCAACAGTTTTTTATGGCTGCATTTTGTTGGTGTGAACACGATTTCTCCGAAGTGTATCCAGGTTAATGGGCTGTTCAACGCTTTCTTTCAGAGTTTGCGTTAACTCACCCGGAAGGCAGGGCTTGAAGCATACGTGCGCGTGCTTTCGTTTAACATATATGTTCCCAACTATTGTGTCTCTGAACTGAAATTAATTTTTTTAATGTCTAAGGAACATTCCTGTCTCGAGGTGAGCCCAAGAAATATGTATACACTGAGTGGAACTTTCAAGTTATTTTCTTCTCCCGCCGAGGTGTGCGCGAAAAAAAAAATCTGTGTAGGGACTAGAACTTTCGGAGTTCTTCTTTCGTAATCAAGTATTGTGTACCTAAATGTGTATTCATGGCTGTTACTTTTGCGCAACTTTAGACGGAGGCAGATACAAAAAGGACCTGTATCTGTCTCCGTCCAAAGTTGCGCAAAAGTTACAGCCATGAATTCAGAATACCAACTAGCCCACCTAACCATGTTATTGTAAATGTGTATGTAGCACGTTTTTTTTCCTATTGTACAATATTGTATGCCTAAATTTGCATATGTCATATTTTTGCTTAGTCTTATAGTGTGTACAAAAAATGTATGTGAAATATATGATTGTAGTATATGTGTTTTCATGACTTCGAATCAAAGACGTCCTCATATGAATTTTTAATAAACGCAAAGCAAACAGAATGTTTGTGTAACACTCCAATTAATATCGCCACAAAGACAACAATTAGACACCAAAAAACATACTATCACCTACATGTTTTCTTCGTTCAATTATTAAACACGTTACTTCACACATAACAAACGACGGGCAGCGGCTATTTGGAGACATCGCCGCCGCTCGTCCAACTTTCGCGCCTAGTGCCACTGCCGAGCGGCCCATGAGACAGCGACCGGCGGCAGGCGCGAAAGTTGGGCCAGCGTCGGTTTCAGGGGCTGGCCCGGGCTGGCTGCCGCGGGAAAAATGACGTCAGCAGCGTCCGGGACGTCACCAACCTCCTTTCTCCCCTCGCCACTCGTTGCCATGACGATAAATGCAACGTTTTTCAGACGCCACGTACTACTAGGGGAAAATTTGGCGCTGTTGTTGCGAATTACGCGGGACCACGGTGGATGCTAAAGAGGCCGCCCCGTGGCGCTAGTATCTTCTCACAGTTCATGAGACGCCGCCGTTATCTGTAATTCGTAATCACTGCGGTAGGGAAAGCCTTTGCCCCCCGAAGATAAGTGTTCGCTCGCCAGCCGCGACGCTATCAGTTGAACGATATCAGGTGCCCGAAATATCAACAAAAAATTCCAGCACAGTACATTCGCCTCCACAGTTCACCTCACTCTCGCTTACTTTGCTTCCCTAAAAGGCCGCCTTCCAGCTTTTAACCGCCCTTTCAAAAAAAATCGCGCCAATCCACCCCGTGAATGTGGTTGGAAAGCAAAGCTGTAAACGGCGCCCATAACGATTACCACGTCGCTTTAATTCACTCACATCGCTCTACGAATAGTAAATCCAGAGAGAAGTGAAATGCACTTAACCACAACATTTATTACTTCAAAGACATATTCTTGGTAAGGTTAAAGCAATGCATGATGCATGAACGGTGTTTGGTTAAGTTGTATTGGTGTAGCACAAGAGTGGAAACTTTGTTATAAAATTAAAGTAAGCTCCAACCCGGTGTTAGACGATCTGACTTCTCCGTCTATACGCCGCGGACGGAGGCGACGAGATTTGCGGCAGAGAAGGAGGGGGAGGAGGAAGAAATACTTCTGTTCAGATTTCTGAACGGCCCAGAGTGCAGCCCTGGGGAGTGATTCCTTCTTCTGTGGGGCCCATATGCAGTCCGCGCGGCCTGTGTTCCTTCCACCCGCTGAAGCTGGGTAGGTAGAAAAGGGCTAGACAGCAGCATCTCCCATTGCTCTTGTTGGGTAGTTGACGGAAAGAGAGGATGGTGCTCAGGGCTAAAGTCGCACACCCCGATTACGGGGCGGAGTGTTCCTACTTCTGAGCAAAATTTACATTCAGCGTCGTAGCGATTCGGATGCATTAAGTGAAGAGGCGTGGCTGTGGGAAGGAGCCCGGATTGTATGAGTCGTAGGGTAGTTTGTTGTTCTCTGGAAAGGTCAGGGTAAGGCGAAGGTACGGTCTGTCTCAGAAGGCGATAATGCTGGGTTATCTCCCTGAACGTGACAAGCGGGTGACTGTCCTCGTGCAGCTCCATAGCACGGGATTACGGTAAAAGCGCAGGCTTGTTGGGTGGGCGTATTTGTTGCCCTCCATTGAAGCGTGAGGGGGTGTCCAGATGAACTGAATGGAACCGTTTGGGGAGTGGTTTTTTAGCACGCGCAGTGCAGGTCAGCACACCCAACCCGACTAGTAATTCCAGTAGGTTTGCTGTAAATCGGTGACTACCCTCCGAACCCCTGGTTGAGTGAGAGCCAAAGTGACGGCTGCCTCTTCCGCTGCCGTCATTTCTTGGGTCCTAAGCGAGGTACACGCAAGGAGGTTGGTTCTGGAGGTAGCCACGATGATTGCGTATTGCTGCCCTCGATGATTGCGTATTGCTGCGTATTGAGCCCGTGCTTTTCGGTGACCCTCGTCATGTGAGGGGTTCATATTTCTAAGCAAAGGGAGCATCTTTAGTTTTAGTCGCCAAGAGTCTGGGAGTACGTCAAGCGGAGTGACATTCTGGGCTGCCCAGCCAATCTGGTGAAGCATGCGGTTACCCACCGCAGTTCTGAGTCGGACCTTCTGCTTTTAAAGATGGCCTTCTATAAGCTCTTCCACCGTGTTGTGGAGTCCCGTGCTAAGCAGCCTCTGTGGGGACATACTCATGAGAAGACCAATGGCCTGCTCGACCGCCTTTCTAATCATTATATAAAGCATCTCTACGTATTCCTTGTCGAGAAGAAGACATGGGGTTGACGTAAGTGACTCTCGAGAGGACAAAATCTTCAATTAATCGAAAGGTACCGGATTCCTTTAGGCCTCGCTTCTTGGTGGCAATTCGCCTGATCATGTGTATGATTTGATTAATGCGGTTTTTGAGGCGATTCAAGGAGACGTCACTCTTGGTGTTAGCCTCGAGATGTAGGCCCAGGATCTTGATGCTGGGGCTTGGAGTGATGGTCTGGCCATCAAGGAGTATTTGAATGTATTCCTTGATTTGGCGTGAGGGTGGACGACAAGGAGCTGTGATTTTTTACGTGAACACTGAAGCCACAGGCGTTAGCACATTGGTGTACTAGAAATGAAATGCCATGCATTGGTGTGAATGTCCTTTAATTTTTGTAACCCTTAGCACATGAGCAAGGTGCGCACAGGGCCGCTAGACAGGCGTGAGTGGTCGCGTGACGCTTTCACGTGGCATTCAGCGAGACCGCAGGGGGTAAACCCGTAGATGTACTTGGTGAGTACACCACCTGTCTTCCCTGTCTTGGCGTGGGCTCGTAGCTAAATCGGTAAGACAACGGGCTCTCGCTTTGTTAGTCTATTAGTTCCAGGTACGATTCCCGGCGGTGCCAGTAAATTTTTTTATTTGTTCGCTGGAGTTTTCTGGTGACACCAACGGTCGCGAAAGAACCCTTGGGGGGTAGAGGTAGAAAGCTTTGCTTTAAAAAGAAACTACGTTAGGCTTAAGCTAGTTCTGCACCGCGACAGCGACGCCAAAGAAGCCGATAGCGCGGTCGTAAAGTGAAACTTACTCGTGAATATTTGAATGGTACATACCTTGCAAAAAATTCCCCCGCATTTCCCCGAGGGGGAGAATGTGAAAGTGCGAATGCACGGTTGTCGGCCCGCTTGCGGCGCTTGCGCTCGGCCCCCGCAGCCCACCGCCTCGCCGCCTTGTCTTCCATCTCTTCCATCGGGTTTGTAGTATCACGTGTACACCACGCAGTTATCAAGCCGCTATAACGCCGCTGAGTCGCCAACGCACGCCGCTGACGACGTAGTTTGAATGCGTTAAAGATATAAGGCGCGTTACTCACACTGATATCAACGTGGCGTCCGTGGCTTAGTCGGTAGAGCGTCGCGCTGCGGCCGCAAAGTCCTCGGATCGAAACCTGGCGCCGGATGCTGTTTCTTTTTTAAATAAAGAGGAGCACTGCGGACGCCGCCGCCGCCGCCGCCGGCGGTGGATGGTTTGAGGTCGCTTATAAAGTGCAATGCACTTAAAAAGGTCCTGTGAAGCGTAAAATCCATACAACACCGGGGTTGCAGACGCAGTCTTTCTTACTCGAAAATACGGACGGATCGTAGACCGTAGATCGCATGGGCGATGCTTGGATTCGAAGTGGCAGGATGATAAGCGCGCGTGCGCGGCGCGATAAAGTGTCGTATTCCGCGCTGCGTGCGAGTGTCAGGGGGCGATGTGCGTACGCGGAGTGGTGAAGGGCAATAAAAATCCGAGAAGTTATCGAGACCTCTCACCAGCCGTAATGTGTGCGACACCTGCGTTAGAAACATTCGGATATTCCTCGTGAATGGACGTCTTTCCCCACACATATGGGATGTTGTTACGTAAATAGAACATTTTTAGTGGAACGGTACAGTTCCTGTTTCTTCGATGCAACTGCAAATTGGGTGTGATGTTGGCGAACAGTAAATGTTCTATTGCCGTTTCCACGTAAATTGATGGAATTTTCCAACAGTGTACCACAGAGCGCGCAGTTAAAGGGACACTGAAGTGATTTGTAAACATTCCGGGATTACGAGCGCAAATTGTAGTGCGAAGTCCCTAGGACCTGTTTCGACCACTCTGAGTGCGTTTACGCGAATATATTTAGTAGAAAAATCAATTCAAAAATGCTGTCCTTCTCTCTGCACCCTCGCCCATTTTCTATGGCGTTTTCGTGGGACGTCAGGAAGAGATGAGCTGGCTATTGGCTGCGCTACTGCACGGCTCGCCGACCATCCGATAGAGTCAGTTAGCCCAGCGTTTCGTCCGCCGGCCGACGACGGGTCGTCGCAATTCGTTCGCTCAGTTGAAACAAAGCCGGGACACGTTTGTGAATGGAGGAATGTACCTTTCTTTACTTTGTTAGTTTGTACGCTATATCTAGCTCCAAGTCAAGGTCACTTCACACAAGCGCTGCACAAGCGCACATGCGACGCTTCGCTGACTGGTACGCCAGTAGGAAAATATAAGGCCACTTGAAGGCGGGAGAAGAGTCAGCGAAGTCAATATAGGTACTAAGGAAATAAAATCAACTGATACTTTTGCCGTACAGTGCAAAACTAGGGTGCAGGAAGCACTTTTTTGCGCTGGGCGAACAAGCAGAGCGGTCAGCAGCATGACTACGCATCTGCGAACACTTTTCCGTCTAAGAAATGCAATTGATAGACGAGAGATATTGTGGAAACTCGGGGGATGCTTACTGCACGTGCGCAATACGACAAATAGTCACCTAAGCTACTTGAAATGCTAAAACTAAATAAAAGTGTAAACGTATTATACATTATATACGTAATATTTCCGATGTTAACAAAGCTCGCCCGTGGCCTGGCGAAAGCTTAAGCTTTCGACCGTGTATGTCATGAAATACTGTTTGAAATACTGCAGCATGTTAAGTTAGGGTCGATAATTAAAGACGGTGTTAAAATGGCCTACAGTAATTGTAATACTAGAATAATTGTTAATAAGGAATTAACAGATAGAATACACGTTCAGTCCTCAGTGAAGCAAGGGTGTCCACTGAGCCCGCTACTTCTTGCCCTTTATATAGAACCTTTGTGTGCAAAGATAATTCCAATACTAGCATACCTGGTTTTTGCCTGCAGGCATGCGAAGTAAAGCTCTTGGCATACGCTGACGAACTTGCTTTTTTCTGTTTAGACAAAGAAAGTGTGAGTAAGGCGCACGCATGACGCAACGCTTTTGTGATGTAACGGGTGGTCAATTAAACGTCAACAAAACTGTCGGGCTGTGGTATGGTGAATGGGAGGAGGGACCTGCTGTTTATGAAAACGTCCAGTGGTTCACAACGCCGTCGAAGTATTTGGGGGTACCATTGGATCGGTATCGCGAAAATACGGCGTACCGGGGCGATAGGGCGCATGAAATGTGTGCACAGACAGAAAAAGGGGGTGGTAAAAAATTGTTTATTTTTGCGCGTGCAACTGTATGCAACCTGTTTCTGGTGGCCAAGGTTTTGGTATACAATGCAGGTTTTATCGTGTTCCCGGATGAATGTGAAAAGTTCCATCGCCTGTTTGCAGTTTTTGTTTGGCAGTCGGTTTTCGAGAGAACAAGCCGCAGCGATTTGTTCCGCAGACTGGGTGATGGTGGTCTGGCGTTACCACACGTTTTTGTGAAACAGCTTGTGTCAAGGTTTTTCTTTTCAATGGACCAGACAGACCCTTTCCTTCGGACTTATTTGCAAATGTCACTAGCGACGGCCCTACCAAATTTTGTTGTTTCATCTACTGACTATGTAAGGCACAGTGGTAGCGGTTTTCTGCGGTAAGTAGTCGCATCTTTCCGTTTTGTCATGGCAAGGTTTTCGATGGAATACCTGTCCAATGTTTCCCGTAAGCGTCTTTCTAACTGAATCCCTGTTCCCCGAACCAATCTACCGATCCAGATACCAGGACAGCACCGGCCGCGACGTTTTAAAAAGGGTCAAAAAATGGCAGTGCGAGGGGCTGCAAAGACGTTTTTCTTTAAGCTCGACACAGACAACCTTCTGGTACTGACATGGGAAGAGCGAAGGGGGCTGTTTTTGCCGTGGGGTTCAGACTGCTTTTTGTGCAAATAAACCACAAATGTGGAGCACGTTTTCTGGATTGCTGGGACGCAGTCTTTTTCTGGGACGTCATTCAAATAACTATAAAAAAGTTTTGCCACTAACAGCCGAAGGTATTAGATCCCTTTCAGTAAACACAGACAGTATTCCACACGGCCTGCTCTTTCTTTTACGTTTGCACGCAATATGGCGTAGCAGAATGGACGTTTGTCACAATTCAGTTGACGCGTGGTCTATAAATAGTTATCTTGTTGAAGACGACTGTAGTCTTCAAAAAGTGGTGTATAATGATGATTGTAATCATGTAGTTTTGTGTTTGTTAATGAGCTTAGTGTAATGAAAGTGCAGCAACATGTCAGCGCCAGCTAAAAGTTTGGCGGAGGTTTACTGTCCTCAACCTGAAAGGTTGATTTTGTAATGTGTGTGTTGTTGACAAAATATGCAATAAAGAAGAAAAAATCGCCCGTGGCCGAGTGGTCTAGAGCGCCAGGTATGCTATTGCAAATGTTTTGAAAGTGACGGGTTCGAATCCCCGAGGGCACATTCCTTTTTTTTTTTTGTAAGTTGACTTTTTCGTTTTCCCCTGATGTTCTCTGTACTGAGTTCACCTTTTTTGGGCCGTAACGTTCACAGCTCCACGAACTAGTTCACAGAACGCGCGCTTGCTGACACTGGCGCGCTAGCGAGTTCTCGTTGCCGTACTGTTGCCATAAGCACCGACTGCTTGCGGGCACTGGGCACAGGCCAGAATCAACAGACCCTTGACCTGGTGCGAACACGCTTTTACGATACAGGCATGAGTGAGGCAAGCTCTAAATATGGGGGAAAAGCGCATGACATTTGAGCGTCTGCGGGGACGCGGAGGGCGTTCATCCACTGCGTAGGCATCGGCTAGTGATTGCTACGATTCCAAGCCATCCTCGGAGGATTATCTTATGCATTTTACAGCCGACAACATGGCAGAAGCCCGGTACGGGATTACTGAGATATCGAGAATGACCATCCAATGATGCCGTTGGATGTCAAGCATGTTGTTTTACAGAACCGAAACCAAAACTTGTTTGAATGCTAACCTTGGACATCGTCCAATCGCGGTGCGTCTCCTGCCTTCATCACAGCCTTTAGTTGGTGCGGCCGCCGCAAACCACGCATGGTAGTTTTTCTTCTTTCGCGCTTACCGACTTGTCAACCGGATCAATGACGACAAGTGTGCTAATTTGAGCCAGTTTACACAGTGCAAGCAAAAAAATTCCCCCGCATTTCCCCGAAGGGGAGTATGAGTAAGTGCGAAGCACGGGGTGATGCTATGAGGGGGAGTTTGTTGAAGTTTGGTGGCATTTTGCCCGTTAGTTACATTAACACCCCCTCGTGATCACGTTCGGCTTAACACGCCTCGTTTGTCCCTCTGCGGAAATCTTGGTGAATTAACGTGTATGTTCGAGAGATGTTCGAGAGGGAATGTAATCACGCACACACACACACACGCAAAGTAAAGTGAAACGACAGTATTTATTTCAGCATCCGCTGACGACGTAGTTTGAATGCGTTAAAGATATAAGGCGCGTTACTAACACTTATATCAGCGTCGCGTCCACAGAAAAGGAAACATTGGCTAGTGGACCTCCTGAATGAAAAAAAAATAGATGTGGCCTTTTTACAGGAAACCAAAATTGCCTCTCGAGAGGACGCTCAAAATTTTGTACGATTTTTCGGCCACCAGTTTTGGTGTTTTTACACCCTCACACCCACCCGAACGGGTGGCACCGCAATTCTAATCCGGAAACACGAATTCTTAACAGTAATCGAGTGCGAGCTGGCGAAGGACTGACGCTTTTGCTCCGTCGACATCCTGGTGGGAGGGGAGCTTACACGCTTTGTGTGCGTCTATGCGCCTAATGATACGCAGGCGCGGACCGACTTCTTCTCTTCTATTCGGGACATCCTAGTGGTTCCGGGCCGTGTTGTCCTAGCGGGTGACTTTAACTGCGTTGTAAACGCCAGCGACAGAGCAGGTGCTAAGGGTGTAGTGGATGCGTCGGCGCGGATTTTGAAAGCGGTCCTTGGAGAGGGCGACCTGGCCGACGTGGCCCTTCAGCGTGGGTGGTCAACCACCCGCTTCACTAGATGGCGAGGCACGTCACAGGCCCGCCTCGACCGTGTTTACTTGACGGGGGACGCGTTGCCATTAGTGATCGATTACGCCGTCACTCCTGTCGCGTTCTCGGACCATGGCTTGGTGACATGTACCATCCGAGCTAAGCGTGAAATCAGAAAAAAAGCCGGCAGCCGTTGGCTGATGAACTCCACGGTCCTCGAACACGCGTCCTTCGTCGATCGCGTAAGAGGTGAAATTGAAACAATGAGCACTGCGCCCATTGATGGAGCTGCGTGGGAGCGCTTCAAACAGCATGTCAAAGATGCAGCAATCACAGTCGGGCGACAGGAGGCGAGAGACAGAAGGGCGAAAGTAAATCGACTGGTGGAGTGCCTGCGCTCCCTCGTAGAAGCGGACGAGGAGAGGCCGGGGAATTCTCTGAAGACATCCGTAACGTGAAAGACGACATCCGCGCTGAGCTCGAAAAACGGTATTGGGGGGCTCTTGTGCGGAGCAGGGAGGAACGAGTGGAGTCCGAGGCACAGCCATCGAAGCTTTTCGGCGCCTTCGAACGAGCAAAGACCGCCACTAAAAGGATTCCCGAGGTGAACCACGCCGGTGGTCTTGCTAGTGGGAGCGAGGAGGTGGAGATGGCCTTCAGTGAATACTACGCAAGGCTGTTTTCCCCGCACGCTCATCTTGAGGCTCCTCCACCGGAAGTCACAGGCGCGCTGCCAGCGGTTGCAGGGGACATAAAGGCCACAATAAACGAACCCATATCGGTAGAAGAGGTCAAGCGCGCGATCAAGAAACTCTCAAAGAATAAGTCACCGGGGCCTGACGGCATAATCTCGGAATTCTATCAGGTGTTTCGTGAAGAGATCAGCCCGGTATTGGCGGCGGTCTTTGAAAACATCAAAAGCACAAAACTGCTACCACCCTCCATGCGGAGTAGTAACTTAATACTCATTCCCAAAAAAACCTACCATAACATGCCACCCAACGTGAAAGACTTCAGGCCTATCAGTCTTCTTTCCACCGACTATAAAATCCTAGCCCGCATCCTGGCCCAACGCCTCGAGACAGCCCTCAGTAGTGTTGTGGGTCCTCACCAGACATGCGGGTTTAAGGGACGCTCCATCAACACCAACCTGCACCGCATGCGGACCATCTGTGAGGTGGCGGAATCAGGCATTCACCCCTTAGCTGTCCTACAACTCGACCTTAAAAAGGCCTTCGACCAGGTTGACCACGCCTTCCTGTTCACGCTCCTCGGTCAATGTGGGGTAGGGGATACAATGGTCGAGTGGATAAAAATCTGCTACACCGCCATCACCACCAGCATCATCATAAACGGGGAGGTGGGGGCGCCCATCGACATCGGAAGGTCAGTCAGGCAGGGCTGTCCTATGTCCCCGATCCTTTTCGCATTGTATATTGAACCACTTTGCAGGATGGCAATAGCGTCCAAGTCAACCAAAGGCTTGGTTCTCGGCGACGAAGAGCTCAAGGTGTTGGCCTATGCGGACGATGTTGCGTTTGTGTGCTCCTCGAGAGTGCAGGCAGGGGAGGTCGTCGCACTGGCTGAGGCATTTTGTCGATTCTCGGGGGCCCAACTCAATCTTTTGAAGTCAGAGGGCGCATGGCTAGGGGAATGGCCCACCAAACCACAACAACTGTACGGAGTTCGATGGAGGGAGGCCATCACCCGCTACCTCGGGGTAAACCTAGAAAACCGCACAGCCACCGCCCCCAGGTGGCAGACGAAACTGGCAGCTGCTGGAAGGAACTTGGAACCCTGGAGAGCGCGACATATTGCCCTCTTCTCTAGGGCACATGTCTGCAACGCCGTGGTATACCCAGCCATCTTGTACGCGGCCCGAGTCTCGACCATTGACGCAGGCTCAGTGGCCAAGTTACATCGGTTGTTCGCCGTTTTTGTCTGGCGATCCACGTATGAGCCCATGCGCCGCACCAACGTTTTCTGGAACGCTGAAGCCGGGGGGCTTGGGCTCGTTAATGTAGAGCTTAAACTAACCGTGCAACGATTTTTGTACTTCCGAGATCACCGAGATGACTTTTTCCAAGCGGCAGTGCAAAATGTAGGCGCGTTGCACCTCGCCCCTTGGCTCGCAACAACAGCGGAGCTCCTACGTGGTGCCCGTGCAACAGGTTTTTACAGAGAAGTGGCGGGGGCGGTGGCCTTCTTACAGGAGCGCTCCTCGTGGGAATACCTCTGCTCAGTGAAACCAAGGAAGCTGTATTGTGATCTCGTAGAGCAGACCCTCCCACCGCCCATGTACCGCCTGCCACCCCTTGGTCGGCCGAAAAGTGACGTCCTGCGGCGAGTACGGAAGATCCCTATCCCGACCGGCTCGAAGGACTTTTTCTTCCGCTTTCACACGTGTATACTGCCTACAAAGGCAAGACAGGAGGAACGCGGTTTTTTTTTTGCCGGGAGGGGCCAACTGTCTGCTGTGCGGAGGGAGGGAAACGGCCGAGCACGTATTCATGGACTGTAACACGGCGTTCTACTTCTGGGATGAGCTGCAGTGCTCCTTCAACACGCGCTGGACAATCACTTAGACAAATCTTAAGTTCCTAGACGCGGCCTCGGAACGCCCGCTACTTCGCGACTGTGTCCACGTAATAGGGCTCCACTCGCTATGGAGGGCGAGAGTCGACGCCGTCGAATGTACTGAACGCCCCCGACCGGCATGGCGACACTTCGTCCAAAAGGCACAATGGGCAATTGCCGCCCTCGACGGGGATGAGGCAGACTCCGAGCTACGCGACGCACTGGATCAGGGAACGCGAGCACTCATGGATTTCAAGTCACAACAGCAGAGGAGGTGGGACGCAATTTGAGGGCTAGTCCCGGGGAACACTGGTGCCCAGTTATACCAAGAAATGGCTTTACCCAAGAGCTCTATTTTCTCCCTTCCCTCTATCCCGTTCACTTCAAACTTCGTGCAATGACACAGTAGCCCTGTTGGCAATCTCTCTTGCTCAAGTTTCACAAACGCTCTGTGACTTCGCGGGCAATACTCCCCGATTGGCTTACAGTTACTTGGCAAAGCATCCTGACCCTCTCTTCGCATGATAGCCGAATGCCTCACTTTTATGTTTATGTGAAGCCATGTTCTGATGTGCTCGGAAACCACTGTAATCACTGCATACGGCTCTGTATATATCTGTAAATAAAATGATTGTTACCAAAAAAAAAAGTCGTGTCCGTGGCTTAGTCGGTAGAGCGTCGCGCTGCGGCCGCAAAGTCCTCGGATCGAAACCTGGCGCCGGATGCTTTTTTTTTTTGTTTTTTATATAGTGTAGTGGCCTGGCTGGCGCGCCGAGAGAGGGTGTTGCGAGCTGGAGAGTAGTAAAGGGGCTTTAGGAGAGTAGGCGAGGGGGGAGAGGAGGCGCTATGCGAGCGCCCTCACGCGTCGGAAATCCGGCGCCGTTGCTAGGCACTCTAGCTAGCTCCGTTGCTAGGCTGCGGACGGAGGACGGCGGTGGAAGCAGGAGTAGGCCCGACTAAGAAGTGCTTCGCACTTAAAACGGGAGCTTGACAAAGTCACTTCCGTGTCCCTTTAAGGGAAATACAAAAAACAATTAAAAAAGTTGAAACACGTATCTTCCATTCGCATGGCAGTGCTCCTACAATTGCTTGCAATGATTCTTTTCACTAGTTGTAGCGCGGGGAAAGCATGATCCGCCTTTCAGTGTGGCGTTCCGCATGGCTGGGCCACTTCGATGTTCACCTAGAAAGCCGAAACACTTTTATTTTTTTAACTCCAGCTTAACGTTCCAGTCACAGTGCGCTGGAACACAAATATTCCGCAGCCCTGAATGACTCGCCCATACGCTCAGTATATGCACCATCCAACTACTCCATCGACTAAACTTTGCAATCGACGAGAATTACAATATCAGGAGTTCTTGCTTTTACAAACAAGTTTTTAAGTAGTCGAAGTGAAACAAAACAGCTGCGAAATTTGCATCATGTACCACTTGCGTAGATGTGTTTTATGGTAAAGTAGAGGTTACTTGCAATGTACTATGTAACGTGGAAATCGATAATTGACCAACAAGATAAAAAAATTACTGTGTAGTTACTACACAGTTTATTACATGTTTAATCCTATCAAAATTGGGCCAGAAAGGAAGAAAGATGGCCCACACTGACGCATACCGCTAGGGAACAACAGCAGCCGCTCAAAACGTCTCGAAAGAAGGAAATAATATTCTTTCATGCTGCTAGGAAACGCAGAACCACGAGGAAAGAGGATAGCTGCAGCTGCAGTATTCGGGGGCGTATAAGCATGCTGCTATGATTCAGCGCGTTCCGTCCGCGCGTGATAAAAGTTTGGTGTAGTGCGGTGAATATCTTGCGTGTTGCAGAAAAACCCGCCCTCCTCAAAGAAGTTGCGTTAAACCGGAGCGCCGTCTGCAGCGCGGATCTTCGTTGGCAATGATTCACGCCCCCCGGGCAGTTGCAAAATCCGGAACAAACTGGTTCTGGCGGCAGCGTGTTGTGACCCGACGTGGCGACCGGCCTCATCACGCTGAGATATCCTTTCCCGCCTCTGTCAGTCTCAACGTGCGCCTTTCAGAAGAGCGAGGGAGGAGGTTGAGATGTGTTTTTACTTGGATCGAACCATGCGAACCACTTTGGAAGGCTGAGAGCCGTTGATGCATCTGTGCATAAAGCCCGCACTTTCGGCGACCCGTGTGAGACCGATTCGGGGCGTTGCCCTGCTCGAGTCATTCTGTTAAAAGATCGCCAGCAAGGGTGCTGCTCCTGTGTCGTCGTTGTTCATCTCTCGCCACGCAGTTTTGACGTCGGCTGTTTGTCGTCAATACCAAGGCAGCTCTCCTGCTCGCACCCGCCGCGGTGGCTCAGTGGCTGAGGCGGTGCGCTGCTGAGGACAAGGTCGCGGGTTCGATTCCCGGCCGCGGAGGCCGCTTTTCTGATGGAGGCGAAAAGCAAAAACGCCCGTGTGTACGAGATTTCGGCGCACGTTAAAGATCCCCAGGTGGTCAAAATTAATCCGGAGCCCTCCACTACGGCGCGCCTCATCGCCTGCGTTGCGTCGGTGCGTTAAACCACTACAATCAAATCAATCAATCTCCTGCTCGCCGCTCGTTCACCGAGCTGCAACTATACGCCGTAGGCGACAAAGCAAGGTACGGGGACGCCTTCGCCAATGTAACAAAGCGCACCACTGACCTGGCACAGAGGCGCAGCAGCTACAATTTCGCGCATTGCGAAATTGGGAGGAGCACTCGGCGTTGTTCAGTTGTGCATAAATGCTATCGCATTCATAAATCCTAAAAAAATGCTTGGGTGTCCCAGGGTCTTTTTCTGTAGTTTGGCCTTTCTGTGTCTTTCTTATTAAACACGTAATTAAAGCAGCGATTAAAATTACATTTCAGAAGTATCACCAATTACTCACACGGAAGCTTCCCTATCGCAAATAATGCCCACCTGCGACCATAACATAACTGCTCAAAACTAAATTTCTGCGATGTAGTGACTAGGTTTGGAACTTAACTAAGCAAAGCTTCCCTTTTCCTCCTAAGCAGATCCCCAAAAGGAATGCTAGTTGGGACATCACACTAAAATTATGGAACCAGTTCGAGACCAGAGTTTTAGTATTGCAACAAATAAATTTGTTAATGGAAAAAACGAATTTACAGTCATGGACAAATGAAAAGCGAACACAAAAATATCATCTAGAACGCGCGAAATCGAAGACAATGAATAATGGATATTACATAATGTTGCAATTACGGTATATTTGTGAAGTCGCGTTTACAAACTTTTCTGCTGCCATGAAGTGTGCGACAACTCGACTGGCATGTGATGAAATTGCGCTGTTTCTGTGTTCCCGTTCATATTTGCCGGTTCGCCTTTCATTTCTCCGTGACAGTAAATGACTAACACTGGGGCCTCGATCTCCTCCCTGCGAGCATGAAACGCTGCTATTTCCCCTTCCCCCTCCAGCATCTACATACAAAGCGCAATTTGTTATAACTGCAAACAGGATGTTAGCATGTTCAACGCGCGCCGTGAGAACGAACGTTGTGACTGGGTTCTCTGCTTGTGAGACGACGGAAACACGCAGCTATCACACTGCATAACTAACCAAAAGCTGAAACTAAAAGCTGCCTTCAACCTTGCAGCTTACGTGCCAGTGCAGACATTCTTTTGTTTTCAGTTTGCTGATTCACTGCAATCGCTACTCGGTAGCGACTGCACGTTGACCTAGTTGTCGTCATTTCTACGCGCTGACAGAGTGGTGCAGGAAATATTCTTCTATTCAGGCAAAAATCTCCCTTCCCCAATAATAAAAAAGATGTCAAAATTATAGTTGCGAAGACCAGTGTAGTGCTTAGTTTATTATGAACGCAGATATTTATGTATTTAAAGAATTTCTCGCTCGATGCTCCTAGAGTAGGGAACGGAAGATAGTGAGACTCCGTTGACGCTGCTTTCGCTCCGCAGCCAACTTTGCTAAAACGCCAAGTTGAACCGCGGCTCGCCAAGTCCCTTTTCCGATGCGGCGGTTGCACGCCATCTGGACGGGCCCTTTACCCTACTCACCGTTTGGGGGAATGGTAAAATGGGGAGCTCAGCCAGGACGGCGCGCTGCCCACTTCCTTTCTTGGAAGGCATGAAAATAACGGCGACGAAATACGATGACGGTGGACCACAATGAAGTGACAGTGAGCAAATGCTGCTGCTAAAGCGAGCAAGCCTGACCACAGGACGGTTACAGCGCTAAGCTCGGAGGGCAATATGTTTAAGGACGTGCGAGAAACGGCGCGTGGCGGGATTCTTAAGCTGAAGCAAAGCGTGCGCATCGGGCCGACCACCGAGTTCGCGAGGGACAAATGCTTCGGCATTCTTAAAGATCGGCCAATGCATTTTCGATTATTTTGTTCTTTATGAAACACTAGTATTTGCATTTTACGCGGCCTATTAGGTGCGGTAGTCAAGGGTTACTATCGGACGGTAATCGGTCGAATACAGAGACCTCGCTAGCCATTATAGTTCCGGCAATGAAAAGATACCTGTGGTTCGTGCAAATCTGCATGCGGACGTGGTTTGTTTGAGAATTTCGTTATGGGATCACCAAGAAATTCTCAGCTCTGTAGTTTTATCTGTTTTTGTGCGACACAGCTGAACTTTGTAGCCCCTCAGGGTCGTCAACGTGCTTTTATTCCTGCGATTTGCTGTGTATCTGATTATGAAGAGCAATGCGATACTTTGGAGCTACGTCAATGTTCCAAATTAATCTTAAAGAGTTTTTGTTGTGAGGTCAGTTTTTAATAGTTTGTAAATTCTCGATAATGTAACTAGTGATAAAAAGTGGATATCTCGATATTTGCTAATATTTATCTGAAATTGTTCTACGCTGTCTCAAATAACGTCCGCTGGCACTAAAATAAAACTGCACGAAGGGTAGTATGTGTTACTGTAACAGCTTTAGTTTAGAATTTGATTAGGGTGCAAAGAAATCAAGTGTTCCGTTAAAGCTCAAATCATAACACTAAAAACAAACTCGAAGAAAACGTTTTACCGTTACAGTCCAGGACTGAACTTCATCCAAATCCGTATGTCACGCAAAGTGCGGTTTTATCAGCCCCAGTGAATGCCTAATTATAAGTACGGCTGTTGTTACGATTCAGCGTGCCGCTACCCTGTGCGCGCGTGCTGCGTGTAGTGCGGGGAAGCACCCTGAGCTGGGCGGTAGAGCCCGCCTTCCTCGAACATGTTACGGCAAGCCCGAGAGCGTGCCAGCCACGCGGACTTCTGCTGGCGGCCACTCAAGCCACGGCAGTTGCAAAATACAAAACAAATTGTTCTAGCGTGGACATGCAGAGACATGCATCTGTGAGCGGGCCGAGAGCTCCTGTCTCCTCTCTGACTCAACGTGTACCGTCGTCCACGAGACTGGGAAAGTGTGTTCGTGTGTGTCTGTACTGTGTTCGAGCCGTGTATAAAGTTGTTGGACCAATGACGCTTCGGGTTATAAATAGGCGTTCCCTCCGAGAGCGTTTTTAACAGCGAAGTTGTAGAGCAAATCGTGTGTGTATGGTGTCGGCAGTTGAAAATACCAAGAATGTTGTTGTGGTTGTTCTTGTTCCTGGCGATTTGGCTCATACCCACGTGGGGGATTGGCCAGGAATCGGGCGTGAGAAGGGCTAATGCGCCCGCTTAAAACACCGGAAACTAATTAACATCTCTATTTATACGCAGAAAGAGAAAAAATGGAATTGGATGAAAGTTATCGGTGGATTTTTGATTAGAACAACTGAGCTTTTTGGACCGGAAAAACAACATGCCAGAATCAACGCTAACAGGGCAGGCGCCTGGTCTCCGAAACGTATGCATGAATGGCTGCAGCCACCCCTCGGTGACAATATCCCAGTGATGTGGCCCCAAAAGATAGTATTACGGGCATGGAAATGGGCAGGCCAATTCGTCGTAATCGCGTGGCAAGATGACGTTGCCTCATCATTGAAAAACCGCGGCAATGCAATAGAAAGTGCCAAAAGTCTCCTGATCACCGCAGACAGCACATCGGGAGGAGGAGGCTAGACCAGCCCGGTGCATATAAAAGTTGAGTTGGGGGACTCGACATCTGAAGGTAGTCAATGTGACCTCGCATTGTCGAGATTCACAAAAACGGTATTCCAATTATGTTTTAAATGGACATAATCTTCAAAAATAGTGATGATTCCTTCCTGCACTCCTGCTAGGCGTTGGTAGGTACGAAACCTTGCTCCTGCTACAATGAAGGGAATAGGGCATAGGTCAACTGGAGGGCCATCTAAAGACGATCGCGCCAAGGAATCCGCCTGTTCATTAAGCTGTAACCCTTTGTGACCTGGAACCCAAATGAGTCAGATGTCCCGCAAATGGGAAGGCACAAGGAAGTTGAATGTACGAATAAGAGCGGAATTTTCGGGATGGAGACAGAGCAGAACAAACCGATAAGGAGTCAGTAATTACTGCTACGTTAAAGTGCTGCGGAGGTACGTCTTTTAAGGCCAGAACTATCGCTAAGAATTCGGCTTGAAATATTGGTGTGAAGTCAGGTAGACGCAGCGAGACTGACCAGTTAAGGTGTGGACTAAAAATTTCCACACCTGCTCGCTTTTCACGCTGGGATGCATCTGTTGCAACTATTGCATAATTCTTAAAGCTTGCCAAATTGTCGTGGAGTATTCCTGTTAAAAATCGCGAAGTAAGCATTTTAGCGTTGTTGGGGAAAATATTATGGAACGTTAAAGGCGCAGGAGGAACCTCACAGGGCATTGTCAGTACTGTGGGAATATTTATACTCAATGGTAAGAGTAACGTCTGGGCATAAACACACTGTGGTCGAATGTATCGAGACCACCAAGAGCTGAAAAAGAGTGCTGGCTGAGCAACCATCAATGAAAAATATCTGCTCTGTGGAAATTCAAAAATTCTCATAACCGTCAGTGCTGTTAGTAGCCGAAACCGAGACTCCAGGCGCGGAATGCTGGCCTCAAAATGCAAGATGTTATTGGCCACGCACCTTGGGAGGCCGAAGCACAATCTCAGTGCACGAATCGCGGAGCGCTCGTGCACGCGTGCGATCAGCGCACGTTCATCAAGTTAAGCATACCCACTTAGAGAAATTGTCCAATACCGGTCAAAAAAAAAAAAAGAAAACTGCAGCGTTCACCGCATGTCCGTCAGGCTAAGCATACCCACTTAGGGAGATTGGCCGATATTTTCCCCCAAAAAAAACTCCAGCGTTCACCGCGTGCCTCGAGCGCACGTTCGTGAAACCAAGCACACCTGCTTAGCGCACTGATTGGCAATCATTGGCGACAAAAAGAAAAAACTCCAGCTGTTGTAGAAGCATGCAACAAATTGTCGCCACATTTTGTTGAAAGTTCTGACGTTAAGAAAGCTGAATGTTCTCTTGATGTTTAGTTTGTACAGCAATGAACATGATTGCGCTTTTTATTCCAAGTTTCTTAGTTCCAATGCCTTTATTTGCAGTGTATCTTTTGTTCCCCTTTCTGTAATCACCCTGAAGTGAGAGTTGACAGCATAAAAAAAAATAAATAAATAAATAAATAAATAAATAAGCAGAAAAACGGGTCATCTCCACTAACGTAAAATCTAGGGAGGGGTAAGGAATACAGTGCATGAGTGAAGTCTCTCTCTTGCCACACGGCGCGTGCTGATATACGTGGCCCCAATTACAAAGACAGAGGAGAAGTGAAATTATAAACGGATAACTGCAAATTTTAAACTTAAATGGAGTACGGAGTGAAATAGGAGCAAGCAAGCAAGCGCGAATGAAGAAAAGGTCGCGGGTTCGATTCCCGGCCGCGGTGGCCGCTTTTCTGATGGAGGCGAAAAGCAAAAACGCCCGTGTGTTCGATATTTCAGCGCACGTTAAAGATCCCCAGGTGGTCAAAATTAATCCGGAGCCCTCCACTACAGCGCGCCTCATCGCCTGCGTTGCGTCGGCGCGTTAAACCCTACAATCAATCAATCAATGAAGAAAAATCTCGGGCCATCTCCACTAACGTGAAAACTGGGGAGGGGTGAGGCATGCATGGTATAAGTGTATTCTTGGTGCCTTGGCGTTTTTGCCAACGGAGATGAAACTCCTGGGGGTGGAGGTATACAGCTTTGCAGCAAAAGTGTCGTGTCTTTGAAGCACGAAGTGTTCTAACGCGAGGAGTAAACGAGTGTCCCGGTTTGTCAGCACCGAGACTACATGAGGCGATTATTACTGCGACGACGACAGGAGACGCCAACAGCCCCAGCCCCCAAGTGGCTTCGGCTGTAAAACAAGGGTCCCGGTGTGTTCATTTAGTACGTGTTCTTGTCCATGGAGATGAAACGGTCCAGCGCGAGACGTCTGAAAACAAGTGTCCCAGTGTTTTAGCCCCATGACCACGTGAGAATACGATGACGAACGAGAACAATGACATGAGACGCCGAAAGCCCGAGCCCCTACGGGGATTCGCCCCTAACAAACAAAGAAGCGAATATAACGAAAGCGTAAGAAAGGCCCCGTGTCCCAACACAGAGTACAAAACATGCAACGGTCTTCAGGAACCAGTCAAGCTGCCTAGATCAGCTTTTAGCCCTTAAGAACCGTCCACATTTTCTGGAAAAATAAAGATTGATTGATTGATTGATTGATTGATTGATTGATTGATTGATTGATTGATTGATTGATTGATTGATTGATTGATTGATTGATTGATTGATTGATTGATTGATTGAGTGTATATATGTTTGGGTTAGCGTGTGCTTCAAACAATCGAACCCCGCCGGTACGAGGAAAGTCAAGCGGACAAGAGCGCCGGCTACCCAACTGAGAGGGCTAACTGTAGATTGCAAATAAATTCTGCGCCTCTGCTGTGCTCGCGGTGTTCAGCGGCACTATGTCGTTGCGAAGTAAGTAATGTTACTTATCAATGTCGTCGAATATAGGATTTCTTGTTACACCAATAGCCTCTACTGTCGTCCAGCAAACGGAACCTTCGCAGGGGAATCTCCATTCAAAATAATATTTTAGTTTTAAATGCATGTGGGCGAGACAGGGGAATATACTCGAGGAGCGTATACCTGTACCACTTTTTTTCCCACATTACATTTCTATCCATATGCATATTATGGACAGGAATCACCAAATATGTGAGCTCTTCAGTGTGAGCAACGCGAACACAGACATGCACACACATACTCCCGCCCATAGAGTTTCTTACAATATAACTAGAGGGGAAACTGGCGCTGCGATCGTACGCCTCAATGGGCGTGATGGGTAGTTCTGGTAGAGTGTACTAGAAGTTTTAGAGTGGCCCGACCGGCGGCACGGAGCGGTGCTCCTTTCGCGCAGAAAATAGCGGCGGCGCTGTAGTCACCGACAACTGAAAGTGGCGGCTGGCCGCGCGCACGGCCGCGCGCCCGGCCGTATTGTCGGTCGGCGGCCTAGAAACGCTGCTGCTGTACGCGCGAAGCGCTTCAAGCTTGTTCTGAGGGAGGTCCGACTGCTTAAATATACTGTAGGTGCAGTGGAGTGTGGGTAGCGAAATGAGAAATAAAGGCTGCGGCGCATTTTTCGTTAATTGTGCGCTTTCCGATCGAAAACAACTAAAAACTTACGGTTTTATCGATCTTTCCGTGCAGTATTCGTAGCGGATTGTAAATTAAGTAATTGCAGAGACATTTTCGCTATGACAACTTCCCTAATAAAAATATTTAGCGTGAAATGGCCTAATATGAACGAGTTCATGTTTGCTTTATGATCCTACATGTCCTTGTTATGCTGCTAGATAGACATAATTTGTTCACACAAATGAAATGAAAAAATATGAGGCCTGGAATGATGGCTTTTCAGAAGATTTTGTTTTATTGTGGTGTAATTTGCGTGAGCTATTATTATAGCCGCGAGCAGTGGTCCACTTGTAAAAATTAAGGATCAGCGTGGTGTTAATGAATGCTGTCGCCTGACCCAGCAGAAAATGCGAAAGCAAGCGAAAAATTCTTTTAACTAAAGGGTTATCTTAGCTGTTAGCCCAGCTGTCCCCAAAACCTTGTTTTTTTGGCAACTATTTCCCCAACATTCTATTTTTCGTCCCACCTTTAACCTGGTTCAGTGATTGATTGATTGATTGATTGATTGATTGATTGATTGATTGATTGATTGATTGATTGATTGATTGATTGATTGATTGATTGATTGATTGTGGGGTTTAACGCACCGACGCTGCACAGGCGAGGAGCCGCTCTGTATAGGAGGGCTCCAGGTTAATTTTTTCGACCACCTGAAGATCTTTAACTTGTGCCGAAATCTCGAGCCCAAGGGGGTTCCGCTTTTCTCCTCCATCAGAAAAGCCGCCGCCGCAGCCGGGAATCGAAGCCGCGTCCTTGAGCTCAACAGCGTAACTTAGCTAAGAAAGGAGTCGAATCAAAGAAACAGAAAGAAACAGAAGTACGCGCTGTGCAAAACCGATCTCCCCGTTACCGGAATGCTGTCGGTCGCTTACATCGTTTTGAGATAGGTACTTGTGGACAACGCAGCTGATCATGCGGACGACAAGGAGCCTCCAGAAAGTGCCTACAACGGAAGAAACACCAAACATGCAACGCCTGCTTCACAACAAGATAGAAAGTAACGGTGGCGACCAACAACCGAGGTGATGCATTGAGCAGGTTGAGAACGCTTTTTTTTTTGGGATGAAGATGCGAACGCTTAGTTCTTGGTTCACTTAGTTATTTTTTTTGCAATATTAAAAATTGTTTTCCCCGTGAATTATTTTCCCTTTATTAGGAAAGCACCCATTTGCAGTGGAGCTAAGGAGCACCAGCTGTTATTTCAGTGACCTTGTCACAAATTTTTGGCATTCCACATATCTTAAAATTTTCAGACAATTTTACTAATTTGAGTTAACGGGAGCTGTATATAATGAGCGTATTCAGTATAAGCATTATTAAATGGGAAAGTATCGTTGGGTGGAAGGCGTCGATAATTTTAGGTTGGGTTGTACTAGTTTATTTAAACTTTTCACAAGCGGAATTACAACGTACGGCGTTTACTCTCTAAATTAGCTGCCCAAAGGCGTGGATTCAATTTCCTGCCACGGCAACCGCTTTTCTGATGGAAAAGAAAAGCTAGAAACGGCCGTGTGTTCAAGATTTCGGCGCGGGATAGAGATTCCCGCGTGGTCAAAATTAATCCTTAACCCTCCACAACGACGCCCCTCATCGCCTGTGTAGCGTCATCGCGTTAAACCTCATAATCAATCAATAAATCAGCTGCCCAGGCGCCAAAAACCGCAGCGAGCAGCGCAAATCTTGCTGCGCGCAGGCTAGGAGCTGAGGCCGGGAAGCGGCGGCTGTTCAGTGGTTGAGGACAGCAGCGCCGCCGCTATACCGGTTTATTTTCTGCGCGAAAGTCGACCTGGCGGAGCAATGGGAGAGGCCGCTGCTCGGGCCACTCTAAAACTTCTAGTACACTCTAGTTCTGGATTCGGATTGGCGCTCGATGGCTTGTGGAACTTGCTATGGATTGCAGGCAGTTTTGTTTTCGTTTTGGATTTACATGAACGCATTTGCCTATGCGGGGTGTTGGGAGGAGCGATCAAAAATACGTTTCTCCTTGAACTGCATGCCTCGGGTGCACTGACGCCGCCCTGAGTGAAATGTTTGATAACGAGAGTTGCGAATTCGGTGGGTTGTCGATTCATTGCCGCACAGCGAGCACGAAAACACAAATGACGGTGCTTTGTGCGGCGAAGTTGTCTGCGAATTAGGAGTTGCGGCGCTGCTCATTCCGCAGAGCAATGTATTGTAAAAGCTGACGACGGTTGCGAATCGATTGGAACAGCCACACCTTTCGTGTGAGCGCCGGCTCTTACGGTGTAGAACAGCAGCACCGGCGGCTGATAGGAACGCAGCTTGACGAATGTCACTAT
This sequence comes from Haemaphysalis longicornis, assembly GCF_048455015.1. Taxonomy (NCBI): domain Eukaryota; kingdom Metazoa; phylum Arthropoda; class Arachnida; order Ixodida; family Ixodidae; genus Haemaphysalis; species Haemaphysalis longicornis. The sequence goes on along the minus strand of NW_027526203.1, from coordinate 18,797,216 downwards.
ATAACTTCTCCAAAGGTGATCGGTTTCTTTTTTCTGATGAGCACAAAACTTTTCTTGCTATTACAAACCACCAGCGCCGAACCTTTTACAAGAAGTTTTTAAAGAAGTCCGCGTCCTGCTGTAGTTGGCAAAAAATGGCAAACCTGCTCCGCAAACCTCCTCGACTCCGCGTCTGCTTTTAAAGCAAAGCTTTCTACCTCTACCCCCCAAGGGTTCTTTCGCGACCGTTGGTGTCACCAGAAAACTCCAGCGAACAAATAAAACAATTTACCGGCACCGCCGGGAATCGAACCTGGAACTAATAGACTAACAAAGCGAGAGCCCGCTGTCTTACCGATTCAGCTACGAGCCCACGCGAACACGGGAAGATAAATAGTGTACTAACCAAGCACATCTACGGGTTTACCCCCTGCCTTCTCGCTGAATGCCACGTGAAAGCGTCACACGACCACTCACGCCCGTCTAGCGGCGCTGTGCGCACCTTGCTCATGTGCTAAGAGTTACAAAAATTAAAGGAAGCTCACACCAATCCATGGTATCTCATTTTTAGTACGCCAATGTGCTAAAGCCTGTGACCTCCAGTGTTCACGTAACAAATCACAGCTCCTTGTCGTCCGCCCTCACGCCAAATCAAGGAATACATTCAAATACTCCTTGACGACCAGGCCATCACTCCACACCCCAGCATCAAGATCCTGGGCCTACATTTCCAGGCCAACACCAAGAGTGACGTCTCCTTGCAGCGCCTCAAAAACAGCATTAATCTAATCATACACATGATCAGGCGAGTTGCCACCAAGAAGCGAGCCCTAAAAGAATCCGGTACCTTTCGATTAATTGAAGCTTTTGTCCTCTCGAGAGTTACTTACGACAAACCCCTATCTCCTTCTCGACGAGGAAGACATAGAGATGCTTTACATAATGATTACAAAGGCGGTTCAGCAGGCCATTGGTCTTCTAATGAGTGCGTCCACACTGAGGCTGCTTAGCGCGGGCTCCACAACACGGTGGAAGAGCTGATAAAAGGCCATCTTTCTAACCAGAAGGTCCGACTCAGAACTGCGGTGGGTAACCGCATGCTTCACCAGATTGGCTGGGCAGCCCAAAATGTCACTTTGCTTGACGTACTCCCAGACTCTTGGCGACTAAAACTAAAGATGCTTTCTTTGCTTAGAAATACGAACCCCTCACATGACAAAGGGTCAACGAAAAGCACGGGCTCAAGCGCTAAAAAGCACCCTCGGTGGGGCTCATGCAGTCATCTACACAGACGCCTCCAAACATCGAGGGCAGCAATACGCCATCATCGTGGCTACCTCCAGAACCAACCTCCTTGCGTGTACCTCGCTTAGGACCCAACAAATGACGGCAGCAGAAGAGGCAGCCATCACCTTGGCTCTTACTCAACCAGGGGTTCGGAGGGTAGTCACCGATTCCCAGCAAGCCTACTGGAATTACCAGTCGGGTTGGGTGTCCTGACCTGCACTGTGCGTGCTAAAAAACCACTCCCCAAACGGTTCCATTCAGCTCATCTGGACACCGCCTCACGCTTCAATGGAGGGCAACAAATACGCCCACCCAACAAGCCTGCGCTTTTACCTCCCGTGCTATGGAGCTGCACGAGGACAGTCACCCGCTTGTCACGTCCAGGGAGATAATCCAGCATTATCGCCTTCTGAGACAGACCGTACCTTCGCCTTACCCTGACCTTTCCCGAGAACAAACTACCCTACGGCTCATACAATCCGGGCTCCTTCCCACAGCCTACGCGTCTTCACGTAATGCATCCGAATCGCTACGATGCTGAATGTAAATTTTTCTCAGAAGTAGGAATACTCCGCCCCGTAATCGGGGTGTGCGACTTTAGCCCTGAGCACCCTCCTCTCTTTCCGTCAACTACCCAACAAGAGCAATGGGAGATGCTGCTGTCCAGGCCCTCTCTACCTACCCAGCTTCAGCGGGTGGACAGAACACAGGCCGCGCGGACTGCATATGGGCCCCACAGAAGAAGGAATCACTCCCCAAGGCTGCACTCTGGGCCCTTCAGAAATCTGAACAGAAGTATTTCTTCCTCCTCCTTCTCAGCCGCAAGTCTCGTCGCCTCCGTCCACGGCGCAGAGACGGAGAAGTCAGATCGTCTAACACCGGGTTAGAGCTTACTTTGATTTTATAAAAAAAAGTTTCCACTCTTGCTACACCAATACAACTCAATCAAACGCCGTTCATGCATCATGCATTGATTTAACCTTACCAACAATATCTCTTTGAAGTAATAAATGGTGTGGTTAAGTGCATTTCACTTCTCTCTGGTTTTACTATTTGTAAACCGATGTGAGTGATTTTAAGTGACGTCGCATGAGTAATCGTTATGGGTGCAGTTTACAGCTTTGCTTTCCAACCACATTCACGGGGTGGATTGGCCCGATTTTTTCTACTAATGGCAAGTTGATCGCCGGAAGAGACCGGACTCGTCGGGGATGGGCTGGTGAACATGTCGCAAAACAATCGGGAACATCGAGCTCATTTTGCTTCTGTCAACACCATATCCTAGAGTACCCGCGCAGCTTTGTACTACCCGGAAGTACTGCCTGGAAGCCGCTTGCGCAGCGCCCCCTGGGTAGCGCAGGAGGCCTATAGGAAATCAGGGGGAAGGGCGGATTCGCTTACCTCTCTTTATGTTGGCGCCGATGGCCCAAGGCCATAGTGTTCGGCCTTCAGGATGGCCAAAGAAACGTGCTCTAATTGTCTAACAGCGGAGGCACGCTCCGCCAGTGGGCGTCGCCGCACTCGTGTGCCCGTTTACGCGTGCAGAGTTGTACGGAAGGCGCTTGGGGAAAGCGCGCGACTTGGGCATGCGTCACGCTGTAGACGTCTGCGCTTGCACAGTGCATTGCGCAAGGATTCCGCCATGGCGAGGCCGAGTCGGATGCAGTCGTCACGAGATCGAGTGGGCCCGTTCATTTGCCGCCGTACAATGTACGCATGTGGGCGTGGGTGTTTCATTGTTCTCTGTTTTGTAGGTATGTATGTACGGCAAGTGTTTTAGGTGACTTTATACAGCGTATTTTGAATCAAACTATTAGTGCCAAAGCTATCTCGCCATTACGTCCTAGAGTACTTAAGTATGGTACACTGAATCACTACCATGTCTTTATTGCGGTTTCATTCGCCATTATATTAGTGAATTGGACATAATTACAAATCTACCGCGTTCAACTTATCCTGAAGTTGCTGTGAGACTGGAAATGTCTAAGAGGTTTGTGCGTGTGGGTGTGTGCGTGTATGTGTGTGTCTGTGTGTATGTGTGTGTGTGTGCGTGTGTGTGTGTGCGTGTACGGGCGAGTTATACTCAAGGTAACTCAAATTGTGCGAACAAATATATTTGAGTTAAGTTGAGTTTCGAGTATAGCAAAACTAAAACCAGAAACAACAAACACCAGCTGGCTCGAGTCTCGCTTGTCGAGTATGTACTATAGTTTTTCGACACTTGCCAAAATGCTGTATCTGCGTTCCATCTAATATTTGGTTCTGTCAATTTAAAATGGCTTTATGACGCGCATTACTGTATCGTTTGGCAGCTGTGAGCCGGTAACATCTACTGAACTTGGAATGTGGTTTATTTTTACTGCACTTATTATTTTCACTAACTCGCGTCACCTTAGTAAGATGCATTTCGCTTGGTTGCCTCTGGCATTTGGCAGCGAGGGGTGCATTTTTCAGTGTCTTCATGCTCCTGATTAGCCTCTCATCTCTTCCGCTGGACCCCTCCTTGATGCGAGGCGAATGCAGAAAGTTGTTTAGGCCCAGCTCTTATGCCCTTGGACTTGCTGGTGAGCGACGTCGTCGGCGAGCGAACAAGGCGTACGGGGAGCACAGAGAAGGATAAAGGGAGCGATCAAAGATTACCGCGAGTAACTAATGAATGTGTCAGTGAAGAGGGTAAAAGAAGTAAGGGAGCAATGTATAAAGGGGTAGGGAAGCGGAAGAGGAGAGTATGTCGAAAGAGTGAAGCTTTAGGACAGCGGTGTAGTGAAGAGCGTGATGGCGAAAGAGTACAGATTAACACAGAATGTCGAGCGAGACGTACTCCACAGCGGTGACCTGCAAAAGAATGGCGTCAGATCTGCCCGCGACGACTGCTGTGTAAAGCTCTCACATATCATGCACGCGCTGCCTCCCCTGATCTATCGATAACCGAGAAAGTCGCGCCCCACTTAATAGATTTGCTACATTCCGCGCAAACCAGAGCCTGTGCCAGTCACGCTGCTCACAGCGTGCTCTAGTAATCATAATATAATATAGTCTCAGCCAGATTTCTTACTCTCAACAGAGGGCGACGCAACAAGTTGCTTTGCTTCTAAACGAGCTTCCCGAACAGACGACCACGCGGTTAGCGCCACAATCCAGATGGGCGCGCCTCTGAAACTGAAGCAAAACCACAACGATGAGAGGACCGTTTCCCAAATTCCTTGCTTTGGTTCATTGCAAAATGAAAACAACTTAATTGCAGCAATTAAATTTCGCATTTTGGAGTATTGTTATCGTTGGTTAATTTTCCATCTGTACTAGTGAGAATATATGTTGGGTTTTGATCTTTTTATCTCCTCGGTGATTTCCGAAATCGGGACCCAATAGTAACACCGTTGCGCACCCTTCTGTCACGGCGATACGCTTGGATGTGCTTAGGGCTCCCTATGAATGTATTTTGTCTCCAAATGCCTTGCACTGCGTTTGCAGTGGCGCGTTAAAGTTTATTTTATACTGTAGCATCCTTCACGCCGACTGCCTTTCAACATGTCTGGCTTTAACGGGGAAAGTTTCTGGAAGTGGTAAACTTGCTTGATGAAATAAAGCGAGAAAACACTGGGATAACGAAGAAAGAATGCGACAAGGTTTAGTTCAATGAACTTGAGTTGCAAGTAGTGCCCCGTCCTGCCTGATTCTTTCGTCCCTGTTCCCGTATTTTCGGGCATTCTGGCTGTCACAATCCCGCCTCTCACCTCCTTTCACTCTAACGCATTGCCATGCAGCTGGTAAGCGGGAAAGGCGACGCGATGTGGCCGCGTGTGCGGATTCCGACTTGGGATGCCCCTCATTACTGCTGATCCCCTCTTCAGCCTATATATCTTCAGGCGACCCACACCGTGAGACGACCATGACCGTCAACTGAAACTTTATGAGACGCCATATAGAGCGACACCATACCCTTGTGAGGAAGTAAGCACAACCGAATTTGTTACAATAGTGCTAGTGCTGAGCCAGCTAAAGGCAACCAGTGTTTCCAGACGCCTACATCTAAGAAAGAAGCTGAAGTACAGTGTTTCTAAATACTCCCCCTGTAATGACCTTCGGATAATTCTAAAGTAGATTCTATGGCGTATAACAGCTGAATCGGCCTTCTGGGGATGGTTCCACTTGATAGGGCACCATAATTGTTCTACTTCGTCAATCCCGCCCGACCAGCACATCGTCCACCACTCCCGTTTCACGCAGCTCGTCTTGGTAGATGATGCTCATGAACTAACACAATAGTTCTTTACTTCAATGTACTGGATGTACTTGGCACGCCAAAATGCGAAGTCCGCTATGAATTTTGAACATGAATTTTGAACATGAACATGAATTGTGACCACCTGGGGATCTTTATCGTGCGGCGAAATCTCGTACAAACGGGCGTTTTTGCTTTTCGCCTTCATCAGAAAAGCGGCCGCCGTGCCCGGGAATTGAACCCGCGACCCTAGACCAGACCAACTGGAAGGTAAGCAAAACGCTTTCCCACAAGAATATAGGAGGGGGTCAGAGGTTCTGGTTCGTCCGAGTCCGCCTACACGTAGGTTAGTGGTCTTAAGTTTATGACGGCTCGGATTTCGGTCAAAACCGTAGTGAGCTCCTTGAAATTGCATAAGCTGTTGCGCAACCCCTTCTGGAGAGATGCATTTACGCACCGGGCCATCCTTTCCCGGAACCCCACCCCTCACCAGGAGGTGCTTTCGACGACGAATTTCCAGTGAATCTGATGACCCGGGAAATAGTTCTGGACCTCTTCTCCACGGACTGTTTCCCTCAGTCATTTCAAATCTTTCGAAGCTCGCTGGGTCGTTTTTGCGTTGTCCGAAAAGATGGTTCGACAAACTCCTCGTCTTGCTATGAACCTTTTGAATGTCAGCAGAAATCTGGAAGTAGTCATGTTACCAAATAGCTCCCAGTGCAAAACACGTGTAACCCCACACGTGAAAACCAGTATGGATGACGTCTTGTTCTTGCCTTGATTCTTTGTATTCAATGTTCCGGCGAAGTCAAGACCAGTCACTGCAAAACGGTGGGGGCTTGGGTCCTCTGTCACATGGTAAATGAGCTATTGGTTCTCTGGCAGTGAGGCAGTTAAAACGTTTGCACGTGAAGCATGTCTTCAATGCCTTTTTTACACTTTGTCTTCCTTGAACCGCGCAGTACTGTCCCCTTAGCTCCGTGAGCGTTTCAAGTGCGGCAGCTTGTAGAAGTCAGCGATGGGTGGCGCAGACCTCTAGCTCGGTGATATTACGGTCCGCAGGGAGAACGATCGGCGGCTTCGTGCTGTAGCAGAGGGCAAAGTGGTCAAGACGTGCTCCGAACCTAATATTCCGTCTTGGTCGCAGTAGACGTGCAGGTCACGCAGATGAGAGTTGCTTGCCAAACGGGTTGACCTTTGAATACATTGCAGCTCTTGGGGGAAGGCCTCGGGCTGCTCGTGCACTAGCACAAGCGTCCAAGCTCGCGCGGTCTCGTCTGTTGCTAGATGTCCCATGTGCTTCTTGTTTCGGTTTCTTGAGTCATGCGAGAAACCCTGCACCCACGCGACAACTCAAACAGGCTTAAAAAGGGAGCTGCACTGCTTCATTGGCAAGACCGTTTCTTCTACTGTTACGTTCGTTATCAGCGTGAACTGGTCTTATTTCTTTCTCTGTCTCTCTCACATCGGCATCTTCATGTCTTGGCAAGGATTTGGGTTGTTCAGCAAGTCATCTCTGTCAATTCCACAAGACTGTTTTCCTTGAGGGCCCTAGGGCTAACTCCTCTCGTCAACAAATCAGCTGAATTGGCTACTGCAGGGCAATGATTCCATGTATGCTCATCAGTTCGCTGTTGTATCTCCAGCACTCAATTAGCCACAAAGGGCTTCTAGAGTGGCGCTCACCCTCACCCCGTGTGTAATGTAACGTGGGAGTCTGCCCACATATGCAATCACGCTTCTGATAGGATCAAAGATTTGGACAAATATGCCTTCAAATATGCCTTCATTCACAAAGACAAATATGCCTTCATTCTGGCACCCACCAGCATTCCCATCAATTCGAGTCTTAGAAACGAACGCTTCTTGAATGGCGCTACACGTGACTTCTATAAGGCCTGAAGGATGAAGGGTTTTGTATGGCTATTTCGATCCAAGAAGTCCAGAGGGGATTTAAGCAGGAGGACAAGCAATTTTGGCCCTTGTTCAACACGAGTCCCAAGACGTGTGAGCAGCTGGCCGTGGGACATTCAGCTTGGCTGTCGGCACATTCTGTACCATCACTGTCTACAAGTGTCTTGAAATTCATGCTCCACGTTCGTGGCGTCATCCTCGCAAGATTCATGACTTGGAGTGCTTGACGATGGGAGTATTCTGCTTCTTGTTAAAGGAGCCATGAAGAGAAAATGCAAGTTGGTTTTATTCGAAAGATTTCGTGTTTTATAGTGCCCCCAGCGCTTGTCCGGATACAAACGGTGCTTTATTCACTGAGAAATTAAACAATTTCGGTTAAAATTTTGATTTTCCCGCTCAATCGTGCGTTTTCGTGGTCCCAAGTGACATCACGGGAACCGACCGCTCTGCAGCCTAGAGTACCTTCATTCACGCATCCGCCGTACAGGGTAGAGACACGTAACGCTGGCGCCGCCATGTTCGGTTGCTCGCTCGCCGCCGAAGCAAGTCATTGTGTCAAAACCGCGCTAAAATTTTCGCCGCAATGCGGTTTACTGAAGAAGTTTGAATCATATTGTCTGTTTCGCGTTGCTAGGTCTCGTGGGAAACGAAAAGAATAACGCGTTTAGCCCGTTGGCCCAATTGCGGCGGCACGGGACCGTTCAAAGGTTGTCTCCACCCTGTAGCGGCGTTGGTTTGTTCCAGTGTTTCTTTACGTTCCGTTACCTAGATGGCGCCACCATACCGTGGCACGCGTTTGGTTTGTTTTTGCCCGCATTTAAACCTGGCTTGTTTTTGTTCTGGGAGAAAATATTCGTTCCCTGAAACAGTGCTCGCTCGACAAATGGGGTCACGTAAGACACCGTTGCTTGCGTCAATCGGCCAGTGTCGTCTGAGACCATGGAGTCTGAGACCATAGAGATTCTGAGACAACCCCAAGCCCCATAGTGCTGTGCAGCTAAACCAAAGCATGCTGTTCGCAGTACGAATAGCAGAACGCATCAGTACTTCTATGTTTACATGTGCTTTCGTAACTTCCACCGTTTGTCCCATCATTCCTATTGCTTTGTAAAGAATGTGCCCTAAATTTAAGCGCAAATCGCTCGTTCGTCTAGTTTGTAAGCTCTACCTAATTTGCGTCTGCTTCTGCCAGCCTCCGCCAATCGCAGAGCTTAGCCCATGTGACATCACAGGTTCTGTTGCGGGAAATGAGCTGGTGGGTCGCATGACCATTCCCGTTTTTCCCAATTATGTAGCTTATTTGAGCGAAGTTTACGTTAAAAGTGGTGTCAGTATGATTCTAACGAGACAATCTTTTGAATGAACCAAACTTGTGTTTTCTCTTCATGGCTCCTTTAAGACTGCGTTCCAGTGATTATATCATCCACGTAGAAGCTTTCCGCATTCCTTTTTTTGTCTCGGGATGAACGTCCGCCTTTGACAAGTGATGACGTAAGTGGCAACGAGAATAAACGGGCTCCTTGTCGCTCCAAAAGACACCCTCGTCATTCTCCAGACCTCCATCAGTGGGTTTGGGGCATCCTTCGTTGGCATATGCTTATACCAAAAGAATCGCTGAGCATCGCGCTCCTCAGGGCACGCCAAAATCTGCCGGAACGCCTTTTCAGTGGTAGCCACGAGGACGACGGAATGAATCCTGAAGTTCAGCAGCACATTCAGGAGCTCCGGATTGAAGCTGGATCCTACCTCCAGACTCTCATTTAGGGATGTACACTCTGCATCACTGGATGAAGTATCAAACATGACTAATTTTTGTTGTAAGGGCATCAGGCTTGAAGTCTGTTCGAGGCGGCATGTAGTATATTCGGTGTTGGGGCTTGAGGTTAGTTTCTAAAGTAACTCGTTCCGGAAATCCTTGCTGAAGGTGCGGACATATCGCCTCATCGTACGTAATCATCATTCGTTCATCATTCACCAGCTTCTTAGTAAGGTTGACCAAACACTTCTTTGCTACAGCTTCATTGTCGGCTATTTGGACGTTCACCTGCTTTCAGGGCAGTCCTTCCTCGTACCGTCCGCTAACGACCTTGGTGGATGACGCAGATTTTTTGACAACATCGTTTTCTTCGTTTTGTTGGGCGAATGGCTCGGCAATGTCCGTACTCTCGAGCTCTCAATACGACCTGAGCACGGCGTAGAAGCTGTGCGTTTCTCCACACACCTGGGTCAGGAGAACCGCAGCAGTCGAACAGCAGGCCGTTGAGCTCCTCTTGGGAGGAATCGATCCCTGAAGTGTCCATCCAAACTCAGTATTGATTGCGACTAGAGCTCCCTGCAGTTTCTGCATGAAACCAGACAGGAGAGTCCAGTAATAGCTCCAATCAGAATGTAGATTTAAGTCCTCGTCAATTCGGCTTGGGGCATGGTGACATCCGCCAGTTCTCTTATCTTCGCCTTGGCTTCATGAACGGCAAGCTCTGGAAGAATCAAATTATCAGTGTTGATCTTTGGCATTTCTAGAGCTTCGACCGAATCCTCCCTTCGGTTGTATTGGCTCCTGAGCCAAATTCGCACTTGCTTGCGTTTTTCCTTGATGATGTTTACTGCCCCTGCAAAGGCGTATATCGATGCGTCTTCTTCACCAGGAACACGCAACTGCTGTTCGCGAGAAAATTCTTTGGTCACTGACTACCTCCATCAAACTGGAGAAGGGCTAGTCTGCTTTGCTAATGTCCTCCTGCCCAGACTTGAGCTGTTTGGACAAGCACTGACGGTGCCGTGTCGTTTTTCTTGCTCATTGCAGAGCGCAGCTCTATTTCTGTGTTGTTCCTTTTCGTCCGCCGACGGTCACACATTTTAGTCAAGTGCGATCTGCCAAAATTCTTGCAGTCGAGGCTTTTGTTGTTGCACTTCTTCGAAGTATAGCGCAGCGGAAGCATCTACTGGAATCACGGAGGGTACGCTTTCTTCCAGAGAAAGTGGTGCTAGACATTCCTTTATTGTGTAGTTCTTCGCAGCGCAGAATGCGCATGGATCAATGTGCCACGACCCAGACCCTATTCCGGGAAACAGGGAAGCCGCCGACGCTTCCGAACTTTTCGTCTTTTCATTTTCGGAACGAGGTTTCGTACTGGGATTTTTGTGTTCTTGTCGACCAACGTGCCATGCTTTTTTTGTACTTTCCACTTCGATTTTGAAGAAATCAAGCAAGCTCTCTATGCGCAAGCCGTTGTCTTCCTAGTCTGCGGAACGACACCTGTGATATTCGACGACAAGTTTGCTTGGCAAAATAGGCAGCAGCGAGGAGCTAAGCATCGCTCCGTAGCTTTCGGTCTTCAATTTGTTTATATAACGACACTTGTTGTAACCACATCTTTTATTAATATTTTACTAAATTTTACAGGAAAACACTGTCTTCTTGAAATTGAACAGTAATTATCATGCGCACGCCCCCTACGTTGTATACCGTCAGGGTACACTCCTCATACACCCGTGCGGGGTGAGAGCTCGTCAAGCTATCCACTGCAGTCTATTCTCTTGCCCCGTCATGTCTTGTAAAGAACATAAAACAAAATTCTATTCTATTCTATTTGACTCCAGGTACCCGCATACCTAAGATCTCACAAAAAGGGACAACACGCTTATCGACTGGATGTTCTTTCCATTAACAACACAAGGTACTACACCCACACTAGACACACTCTCGTAATGGCAGGAAGAGCTACACAGCAGTGTCGCAAAAGCCCACACAATCGTAAAATCAGACCCACATCTTCCGCCAATAAAACTCGCGCCTATCCAACCTAACCCATGGTAAGGACAGCCTCAAAAACAGACTGACCTTCCACAAACAAAGCCGATGCCTACGCAGAAAAAAGTAGTGGACGTTAATCTGGAGGTAGAAAATCTGGCTTCCAGGTTGGTATTTAAAAACAGGAATTCGGTATGTGATTCCCTAAATCACAATTTCGGCCTCAAAGGCCTTGATGATATCTGACGTCCTCTTTTCTATCTTACATAGACCAAATCTGCCCACTAACAAATTATGGTTCCTTTGATACACAACTACCCGGTAGCACGACAGGCCCTGACCATATATTTACAAAAGTACGTACCACAAGGGGAGGCTAACGCCCCTTTAGAGGCACCTGTTACAGAAGCCGAGGTCAAGGCGGCCATTTATAAACCAAGCACAAGATCGGCCTATGGCACTGACCACAGTACTAATAAGATTCCCCGACAGTTTCACGACGCATACATCTGTGGCATCACGGTCCTTTTTAATGAATGTTTGAGTCTGGGAAACCGCCCACCCCGATCATGTCAGACCAATCTCTATAATATTCTGCCTAGGGAAACTACTAGAGCATGCTGTTTTGACCTTTCCTGTTTAACCTCTTCATGAGGCATTGGCCGACCTTTAGGACATGGCCTACCTACATCAGTCCATTTATGCAGATGGCATCACCCGGAGGGTGGCTAGAGGCTCCGACGGCCAAATCAAGGAAGCACTGCAACGAGCAACCCCCACCGTTCAGGAGTATGCAGCCATGCGCCGCTGATCGTGTTCCCCCAAATGTCGGAGCTTGATGTTTACAAACCACGTCATAAAAACGAACCGATGTTGAAACTAACCACACAATATTGCCAGCATTCCCAAAGTTCAGTCGATCAAGGTCTTTGGCCTCCGCCTAATCTATAATGACAGGCATGCTGATACAATCAGGGAGATCGAGAAGAGGGTCTATCAAACCACCCGGCTCATCTCAAGGTTGTGACAAGGCACAAAACATCAAGTAGTCCAACCACTGATTAGTTATTGATTGAAGGTTTTAACGTGCCGACGAAGCGCAGGCGATGAGGTGCGCCGTAGTGGAGGGCTGCGGATTATTTTTAACCACCTGTGGATCTTTAACGTGCGCCGAAATCTCATACACACGAGCGTTCGTTTTCCCTTTTCGCCTCCATCAGAAAAGCGGCCGCCGCGGCCGGAAATCAAACCCGCGTCCTCGTGCTCAGCAGCACAACGCCTTAGTCACTTAGTTACCGCGGCGGGTAAGGAGTCCAACCATATCAAGATGGGGCACGCTTTCGTTATTCGACGTGTCACATATGCATTGCCTTTCCTTACCCTGCCGAAGTCGGGGTAAGAAAGGGTTAGTAGCCTCATACGTAGGGCACACAAGTGAGCGGTCGGTATACTTCAACAGCGCACACATCAACTACGAACCTACTGCATCTCGGGAGACACAATACAGTCAAACTTCGATATAACGAACACGGGTATATCGAATTATTGCCCATATCGAACAATTTCTATATCACGCGAAAAATGACATCCATTTTTAATTTTTTATTTCGAACTGGGACGGACATGAAATGGGTATATCGAACTCCACCACCCCAGACTGTCCAGACCGCTCGCGCTCTGTTGACAGGCGGCGAGCTATCCCGCAGTACCCTCGAGGATAGCGGTGGCGCGATGGGCGTTCCCGACTGCTGCGCATCGGTTGCACCGAAGCGTAATTGTACGGTGCAAAAGAAGAATGCGAGCTGGAAGAAACCTGGGGCCAGCTGGAGCGCTTTGTTGGTGCTGAGCCACGAAGCATGTGCATTGATGACCTTGTTGGCGGTGACGACAGCACCGGAACGACGGCGGAGTTGACGGATATGGAGATTCTAGCGCAGGTTATTACTAAGCGCACAAACTAAGACGCTGCCGAGGTTGTACCCGCGAGCGCTGATAGTGCCCCGCTCCCGACTTCGACCGAGGCTTTGGCGGTTTTGGCCCTACCGCACCGCTACTGCAGCGCTATAGAAGGCACCGGCCTGTCGCTTGTGGAACGTATGGACTTACGTTGAGAAAGTCGTGTATAACACGCCAGGCTACCCTGCTGCAGTACTTTAAGCCAAAAGAATAAATACTTTGAAGCACCACGTGAGTATTTACTGCACAATTCGTTAATTTATTGACTTTTACCAGTTTATGACGCGTTCTTTACGTGATTTTATATATCGAATTCTGCTTATATCGAACTATTTCGCGGGCACCGCGCTGTTCGATATATCGAGGATTCACTACCCTCTCCGAACTTATGGAAGCACAGTGAACTACAGCTAGAGCACAGCTAGAGGGACTCTCTCGCTGCTCTGCCGGTCGCATCTCTGCCCGACCTCGTAACATGACGCATTTTTCATATACAGAGCGGAAGTTTTGTGTCCGAACGTTGGGGCTGCAAGAACAGTAACAAACGTCAACCATGTTGTGGAAAGCGTGCATTAATAAATAAGCGCCGCAGCAAGGATAAAACTTTGCGTTCCCATGACACTGCTCTGAAACCGACCACAATACTTGTGAATGTATCAGCAAAATCGAGCCTGTTTACTTCCACGAGGAGACGGCTGCGGTTGTATTCCACATACATAGTGTACGCCAGCCGCTTAACTGGCGCATTTTTAATAGCGGTGTCGTTCCCGCGAATGCCGCACACAGTACGTCTCCTGACCTTTGTCTATGCTCCCAAGAATTCATGGTACGCTAAATGTTTGAAAATCCAGTTACCACGCATTATGTGAAAAAGCAATGCTTACTTGCGCTGCAATTGCATGATTTTAGGGCCGCATGCCACTTTTCAAGCTTGATTTTCACTGTACAAAGCAGCCTTTTTTCGGAAAAAGATAGTTTTCCGCCATTCCTAAAGCGCGTTTACATGAATGCGACATAGCGTATCGCATTGTTTCGTCGAATCGGGCGAATTCGACGCGTTTGCGTTTACATGTATGCGCATTGAAGACTATCGCCACCCTGTGTCATATCTGGGAGTGGTGGGGTCGCATTTCCGGCATTACCAGTTTCCGGTAGCCGACAAGTTGCTTGTGTTCGTTTTGGCGTCTGTTGCGGCTGAAGCGAAACCAGCGGGTCATTCCCCGGTCCACCCGATCAAATACGACGATCGCTGAGCTAAATGTGTAGATTCGGCGCGTCGGGAAACGGATACCGCAGGCAATCCTGGAGCGTTTACGTGTTCTCGGTAACGCTCCGCGCACACGCCGGCCGCAGGGGCTCGGCCAGCTTGTCGCCACTCTTCCAAATCAACCTGACCACGAAAAAGATATTCCACATGCGAGAAAGTAGATGCTAGTTGGGTGAAAAATTGATCTAGAGATTATCAGCAGTAGTTTTAAAAGCGGCCATTAGATACCTGCCGCGATGCTTAGCCTATGCTCAACGGCCGCGGAGGTTCGAGACCCGGCACCGCGGCGCGCGGTGCGGCGAGAGGCCGAAAGATGGCACTACCTGCGCCGAAGAATCAAGACAGGCCACGGCAGATGTCTTGTACACCGATCGCCCAAACGGCAGTTATCGCGGAAATAAAGTTCCACATACGAGAAGGGGGTGGTAATGTGGCGAAAAGTCGTGTCAAGGATCGTCATCCGCAGTTGTACACACAGCGGCGATCAAATAGCCGCCACGATGCTAAGCCTAAAATTCCCAACACCCGAGCCGAGCCGAGAAATGCGATGCGACTGCCGCTACATGGGTTCGGGAAGTCGCATTTGCATTCTCGATCTACCCTGGTCTAGCGCATTGGATGCGATGCGTCTTCCAAGCGAATTGTCCTACTTACATGCGATGCGATGCGGTATGGTAATGCGACAAATCCAATGCGATACGCTACTGTCGCATTGATGTAAACGCGCTTCTAGAGGGATCTGCACACAGCCGCACGCAGCCCTCTCGCATCATAACGGGGCGGCCACACTGCCGCGAAGGCCGCGGAGGCGGAATGTGCACTTTCAAGAGTCGACACCACCCTAAGCGGTGTCGTGCGCATCGGGGCTGAATGACTGCAGTACCCACCTCATTGAATCTCACCGGACTTGTCCCTGACGTTCTTTTTAAAGACGATAGTCTTTCTTGGGCTACTTAAACCCAGAAATTTTGGTCTGTCTGTATGTCTGTCTGCCTGTCTGTCTTTTTGACCGTCTGTCTGTCTGAAACTCGATTCAGCCACCCGGCAAAAGTGAAATGTTTGCTGTTCAATAGTCTTATATACTCACAGCCCAATGTAAACGTTTAAGCCAGGTTTATATGTTCATACTTGTGAACTTTGTTGAACAAGAACAAGACATTACGGAAATATAAGACAGTAAATTAGTACAGAGGGGATATATACAGTGTTCCTTTATTAAAAAATTCCTGGATGCTTGGTATTTCGATAGCAGATGATTTTCTACATCTACTGCAGCAAACCGCCGCCTCCTGACGGCATACAAGAAATCACGCGGAAACCGCAAAGAAAGGTTCCACTAGCTAGGTTTCACGTTCTGCTTGGAACGCACGTGGAGCATGGCAACGCGGTTCTATAAACCTTGAAGTCGGCCGCCTCGATTTACGCGCGTCTCCGCCGTACTGCAGCGCTGGCATCGAGGAACCCCGCCTGTAGCAGTGGAACGCGGTAAATTCAAATCGCCTTGAGAAACCCTTTAGTGTGTTTACCTTGGGATGAGCCCGACGGAAAGAAACAGCATGAGAGGTGAGCGGAAAAGCGTAGGGGAGCATTTCCTTGGCAAATGTCTGCAAAGACTATCGTCTTTTGACGAGATTTGCAACGAAAGGAGCAGATACGCAGCCAATTTTTTTTTTGGTTGAGACTAGTCGTTTCGCGAAACGTTGGGTATGACTTGAGAAACAGGGTCACGTAAGCGGCAGTGTAGCTTATGCCAGTTGGCACCAAAACCGGTGGCCCGTGTCGTGTCATGCAAGCCCAAAGCACCCGATGGTTAAGCAGCTCGGCCAGCACAGTGCCGTGCAGAGTTCTCCTAATTTTAGGTGTTCGTTTGCAACTTCTATTCCTGACTCTACCATATTTACTGCTATAAAAATAATTTTCGCTAAATTGAAGCACAAATAGCTCATTCTACTGGCATATAATCGCTGTTTAATTAGAGTTGAATTTTGTCGGTCTGAGCAAATCGCGACAAGCAGCCCATAATACGTCATAAGTTCGCTGCCGGAAAGTATCTGGTGAGTGGCATGCCTATGCTCGGTTTTCTTAATTACATAGCAAAATTTTACTGAAGTTTACGTTTTTTGCTTCTTTTTAAACCATATATCGTACAGTCACTCCTTTGGCGACATCATGACAGAGAACTTAAAGATGAGCACAATTATAAAATACAACTTCGGTGTCACGAAAACATTTTTGAAAGAGGGATGAGCAGTAAACACAGCCATTGTTAGTTTTCACAGCCAGATTTCATAAGCCCTCCTCCTCCCAAACTGCCACCAAGCGTTTTCTTATTCTCAAAATTTCAATGCATTTCGTGGTAAATGCCGAAACACTCCTACGAAGCTGTACTGTGATTCTTGCACCAGGCCACCGTATGGAACCTACACCGCCAGAAAAACAAAACATGATTCCTGATTGTACGGTGCACATGGGCCAGGACAATTCACTCTTTCGAGTAATGGTTCCAAACGGGCCGCCCCCACCTCCCGCACATCATTACACCACAACATTCTTTGGACACCCGCTTTGCACCCCGGGATACGAAGGAAATGTGCTCCCACGCGCAGGACATCATCGCGTTCAACGACCTGCGCATGACCGAGTTGCCATTCCCGATCATCTCGGACGAGAAGCGCGAACTGGCCGTGCAGCTGGGTATGCTGGACCCCATCGACAAGGACAGCGAGGGAATACCGCTCACCTGCAGGGCGGTGCGTAGCGGCCGTATACCTCCCACGTTCAGTGTCTGGCCGCCTAGTGGCTGCAACTGCCCGATAAAAAGGACAGTTACCATCGGTAGCTTGACGGCTCTACATGAGCAGTCAACAAGAGGTGCTGTCGTTGCCGACGTTACAGAATGGCGTCAGTAAACGAAGCTTTGCGTATGGTCCTAGGGTGTGCATACGAGACTTAAAGGGACACGGAAGTGAATTTGTCAAGCTCCTGTTTTTTGCTTGTACTGCGAGACTGGCTAAAATAAGCAGACTTTTCATCGTTTCTCCGGGTGATCAGGCGTTTCTTTTATTTTATAAAGCCTGGAAGAAAAATTATCCTGCGTTGTTTGGGGCTGCCACACCAACTAACAACAGTTACGTCAATAAAAGGTGCTACGTGATTGGACTATGTCCAGTGCTAGAATACAAAAAAGTTTCGGTTCTGTCAAACAACATGCTTGGCATCCGACGTTATCGTTGGATATGCATTATCGATATCTCAGTAATCGCCATACCGTACTTCTGCCATGTTGTCGGTGGTACAATGCGTCATATAAGCCTACCAACACGGCTTGGAATCGTGGCAAACCCTAGCCGAGGTGTACGCACCAAATGAACGGCCTCCGCGTCACCGCGCAGCTCATATGCGATGCGCTTTTCCCTCTCTTTGAAGCTTGCCCGGCTCATGCCTGTATCGTAAAAATCGTGCTCCCACCAGTCCAAGGGTCGACTGATTTGGGACTGTGTCCACTGCCGGCAGGCAGTCAGTGCATATAACAACAGCACGCCAAGTAGAACTCGCTAGCGAGGCAGTGTCAGTCTGCGCGCGTTCTGCGAACTCGCTCTTGGAGCAATGAACGTGACAGAGCAAAAACGGTGCATAGAGTATAGAAAACATTGGCCAAAAACGAAGAAATCAACTTAAAAAAACATGCATTTTCGGACATTCCAACTTGCGGCTTGAAAAATGACATAATAAGGCTTCAGAATCCTCGGCCATGAGCCAGTGCTGCCATGGTGGAAAATATAAAGCATGTATTGTATACCAAGTTTGTCTTTTTCTTTGGTTTTAGCGTTTAAAGCAGCTTAGATGACTATATCTTGTATCGAACATGTGCAGTAAGCGTCCCAATTCCCACAACATCTTATGTCTGGCGACTGCATTCCTTACCCAAAAAAAACGTTCGTAGATGAGTGGTCGTGCTGCTGACCGCTGTGCTTGTTCACCCAGTGTACAAAAGTGCTTTCTCAACCCTGGTTTTACGCTTTCTGGTAAACGTTTTGGTTTATTTTATTTCTTTAGTATTTATATTGACTTCGAAGACTATTCCCGCCTTTAATTGGCCTTAGATATTTCTACTAGCGTACCACTCAGCGAAGAGTCGCTTGTGTGGAGCTACTTGGATTTAAAGCTTCATACAGTCTACAAACTAACAAACTAAAAGCAGATTCTTCCAGGCGGAAATTTTATCGTGGCTTAGTTTCAATTGAGCGAACGAAGTGCGACGACCCTCTGGCAGCCGGCCGACTATACGCTGGGCCGACTGATTCTGTCGGGGGTTCGGCGAGCCGGCCAGTAGCGCAGTCAATCCAAGCCATCTTGTCGTCATGCAAAATCCTCGAAATCGGCAAGGAGGATGCAGACAGGAAGGCATCGTTATCGAATTGATTTTTCTATTGAATAAAGTCGCGTAAACGCAGCGAGTGTGGTCGTAACATGACCTAGACTCCAGACTACAATTCGTGCTAGTAATCCCGGAAGTTTTTACAAATCCCTTCAGTGTCCCTTTAATGGGGTACTTTCTGTCAGCGTTAACGAGCCTGGAGGGGCCGCAGGAAAATACTTCGAGAAGCATCTTCCTGCTATCATGCACGTATTGGGGTTTCTGGGGCCTGTGTAGACGTTTCGTCTGTGTTTGTGGCAGCAGTTATCGTAGTCTGGAAGGTCTTGCCTCGTCCGAAGAAAACGTCTGCTGCAAATACTGCACTTTGCTTGTCTGCTTATAGACAGGCACGATGCCGGTAAGACGGCACACCTGTTTAAGGCTTATTAAAAAAAATAAACCGAGTGAGAAGGTACACTTTCGCATTAATCAAATGAGGTCACTCTGAACTAGCCAAACAGTACATTTTCGAATGAATCAGGCAAAGCTCACACTAAGGCAACGTAATAGCTTTTTCTGTTTTTCTCGTGATCATTGTGCTTTCATTTCATGTCCAGAATCGGAAATTTCTCTTACGACCGCGAAATCTTAAAAGCAGCCGCCACACCCGTAGCGATCTTTTGTATGTTCCGTGAAACCCTCTAGTCTCTCATGCTGCTCTGCAGTCCGCCTTTATTAATTTCTTCTCTTTCAAAGGTGTTTATCATCGGACCTGACAAGAAATTGAAGCTCTCCATGCTGTACCCAGCGACCTCTGGACGGAACTTTCCGTAAGTCGTCCTGTTTTGAGGCTGACTAGGTTTGCTACGCCAAAAACACCTTCAAAATAAGACACCAAGAGTTAATGCTTACGTGCATTTTTGGAAGGTACTAGGGAAAACTGCTTGTGGTTGGCCGCTGTTCATTTCCTTCTACATTTGAGGCTCACCTGAATCCGGTGTGTAGCGCTTCATTTGTCGAGTCCGTCATTCTTCCTGCAAGCTCTTATCCCGAATGTTTGTTAAAATTCTGAATTTCCTCGTCCGTCAGTCATGCTTGATGATCGTGTCTCAGAATCCAGAAGAAAGGCTCATCAAAAAAATTACGCTCGGCAAAGATTCGCTGATTTCTAAAGGAATTCAAGTGAATTCCTGCCATTTTTTCGCGAACCCGGTGAAAAGCTAACAGGGTCCCACATCAGCCCAACTACCCATAAATGCAGTGCCAGCGGCAGTATAGTATCTGTTTTTTCTTGGCCGCTATACTCGCTATGCGCTGATGAATACCAACCAGCAATTTAAGCCTCTCGGCAGAGAAAGCACATTCGTGGGAACGTTGCTTTGACTAGCGTAGGCTGAATTTAAAATATATTGCCATTTTGGAAATGCGTTCTAGCAATCATAGTCCCTGTGCGTTTTGAACCAATTTTTTAAAAAACACTGTCTCTACAAACTCAATTGAAATGGCTGTGAAGTCAAAGGGTATTTGCTTTCGCAATTGAATTGAAATGCTCCGCTAATTGCACAGAATGCTCCGCTCCGCTAATTGTACCACTAAATGCTCCGCTAATTGTACCACAGAAGAAGACTCCAGATTATTTTCCACGACGTGAAGTTCTACCTATTTAAAACCTTTTCAATAAGATGAATGCGAGTCGCCGCCCTGTACCGGTAAAAGTACCGCTTTGTTACGCACTGTAGCAAACGACGCGCTTCGAATGCTTTTGCCAGCAGCATCGCTTGATACTATCCTGGGTGCCGCCTAGAACCAAGCTTTCTTGCTCGCACGGCATTCTCTGTCAGCGTAACCCCTATTTAGAGGCCTGACAAAACTACACAATGATGCTTCCACGCAAAGTGAATTCTTTGTTGTGCGGCCGTCTTTCCCTCGGGAACCTCGATTGGCAGGCGTCACACAATAGAAAGGGCGCATTTGGCATTCACGAAAACATCAGGCGCACAGTCCGAACTGGTTCTGCAGTACCCCACTACAGCCAGCTCCGTATACCAGTTTGAGAGGCGGCGTAACCTCAGAGTTACAGTTTGAACAGCAGACTTGATGGTCGAGCCTTTTTGTAAGGCTGCTGAAGCTATCGTGTCACGCAGGGGTGGGAATAGGTTCTCATAACCTCCGGCTGCCTGCCAGAAACCACAGAATCTAATAGAGGGCGCAGTGGTCTCGCAGGAGCGGGTTACTCGCCCTCCCGCAGGGAAAGGGACGGGGGAGCCTCCCGCCGCTAACGTACGTTTGGCTGCCAAGTACCTTCCCGCGAACCGTTAGAATTGCCCGGAATCGGCTCTGCGGCATCAGGCGAGTGCCCGCTGACGTTTGAGCCGGCACAAGAGAATTACAGCTCCTCTATTTTAGCAGTGTGACACAGGGTGTAACTGGGTTTAATATTTTAAATAAGTATTAAGAACTTTTTCATTCATCAGCATCAGCAGCAGCAGCATCATTTATTGTACCGTTAAGGGCCCCTTGCGAGGTATTACATCAGATGTAGGGGCAAAACAAAAATACAGACATAACAAGAATACAGAGAGTATTTCAGACAATGGAGACATGCATACATGTAAAGAAAGTAAAGATGTACATGCCTGTGAACTTTTTGCGTGGTGAAAGGTGTTTTCAAGTGTTTTTCTCGGTTTTAGCTGCGATTGACTATGCCATAATTTTCAGATTTAGAAGCCGAGTAAAAGTCCGGAAGAGAGAGAGAGAGAATCAACTTTACTGAGCTCGAAGATTCGATGGTGCGTGCAGGCACCAGACAGGGTGGTTCCTTATTCACGGGACCCATATTTCTCCAGCAACCCCTGGCCCCTGGCCGTCAGTGAGAGCTGAGTTGACAGGGCGGGGCTGGACAACAAGGTCTTCCATAGCTCGGGGGGTTCGGGATTGGGGGTGTTGGGGGGAAGAGGGGGGGAGTTCTTGAGGTCTTTGCACTCGACTATGATGTGTGCCAGAGTGCCTCTTTCCGTTTTGCAGAAAAGGCACAGTGTGGCCTGCACCGCCGGGTATATTCGGTGCAACAGAACGGGATGCGCTAGCGATCCCGCCAGCGTGCGCCGCAGGATCGTTTGCTGTTGCCTAGTTAACTTCGCGTGCGGTTCGGGAAGTTTGCACCTTGCGTTTCTGTACACCTCAGCAATGTCTTTAAAGCTCGTCACAGGATACGGTATCTCAGCCGGCTCCTCCTCGGCCCGGTTGGACAGTTCTCTGGCGTGGTAGTCGGCGAGGGTGTTGCCTTCCACCTTCGAGTGAGCCGGCACCCACACGAGCTCGATGGCTTGTCACGGAGGCTTGTGTTTGGAGATAATTGGTCGCGCCGCGGGAGAGATCACTCCCCTTCGGAAGCTTCCGTAGGCTGACTTCGAATCTGTGACCACGGTGTCCACGCTCTGTTGCACGTGTGGGAGTGCCATGGCTGCTTTTTCTACAACGGCTGAGTCTGCCGTCCTCAGCGAAGCACTGACGATCACCTTGTCGATGGACTTGGCTACCGCCGTTGTTCGGTCGACGTATTTTCTGAGCGAGGCGTCCGCAAAGAGTGCCCTAGGGTTCTCCTCCAGCTGTCAGAGGGCCAGGGCCTTAGCTCGCGCGGTCCGCCTCCCTTCGTCCTTCCCCGGTTGCATGTTCCTGGGTGGTGGCATGGTTTGAAGATCCTCTTTCCACTGCACGGAAAGGGCCACCTTGTTTGGCAGTGGTTCTATCTGCCATCATATTTTCCGTAGGACGACCCGCCCGTGTTCATTTTCGCTTAGCCGTACCCTTTGGTTGGACAGGTGAGCCTCGACCAGCTCCTCCATCGTGTTGTGGGTGCCCATGTCCAATAGTTTCTGCATGGGCAAGTAGATCGGCAGGCCCGTTGCCTGCTTGGTTGCTTTACGCGGCATCCTGTTCAGGTTGTCTCTGTTTGCCTTCATTAGCTGGAGGTACGGGGCAGAGTAGGTCACCCTCGACACGACGAACGCCCGCACTAGGCGCATTGCGTCGTCTTTCTTTAGTCCTCTGTTACGGTTAGAGACCCTTCGGATAATGCTTATATCTGTGCCGAGGTGTTCTTGATCTTCGTGATGGCCGCGTACGCTCATCCGTCGCTTTTCAGCAGCATATCCAGGATTCGCATCTGTTGCGTCGGTTTAATGGCCGTGTCGTCGATGGTAATGGTCACGCTCGGCAGCAGTTCCGTCTTGGGTCGTTCCGGCTGAACCATGAGTCGCTCCGACTTCTGGGGAGTGCAGCTCAGCCCGCAGGTATTCGCATATTCGTGTACGGTCGTTGCTTCCCTCTGCAAGGGTTCCTCCGCCCAGGCATCGGACCTGGCTCGGTTCGTCCACACCGTAATATCGTCGGCGTTCAGCGCGTTGTCCACGCCTTTGATTTGATTGAGTAGATTTGCTTGAGTAGATACGCCGTGGCGCGTTCCCCGTCGCCTTCTTGACGATGAGTTCTTGCAGTTGAATCAGGACGTCCAGGGTGCCCAGGTGTTGTCTGAACCCATACATGGGCTCGGGCATTTGGTTTGTTTCTTCCAGGTGTTTTCGAAGCCTGCGAAGGACCACACGTTCCATCACCTTCCCCACGCAGGACGGAATGGAGATGGACCGCATGTTGTCAATCGTCAGCGCTTTGCCGGGTTGCGGGATGAATCGAACATCGGCCTTTTCCCATTCTTTCGGCAGCCGCGAGCTCTGCCAGGTTTTGTTGATGTGCCCCTGGAGGCTGCGGGCCGCTGCTTCGCTCATGTTTCCAAGAACTTGTACGTGATCGCGTCCCTGCCGGGGGCGCTCTTTCTGTTGTTTTCGTTAATGGCCGACCAGAATTCCGTCATGGTGAAGGGTCTGTACAGCTCTTCGTTTTCGGGGCCTCTGTACCTCTCGGGCGTCGGGTACTGGCCTCGCTCCGTGCTGAGGTATTTTGCCTTCAGGTCTTCCATCGGCCTGCGGCCGTCCCCCTTGTACGTGTTGAGGACCTTTGTGAGGTTGCGGTTGGTTGCGGTCTTGCTGTTCAGCGGGTCGATTAGGTGCCTGAGTAAGCACCACGTCTTCCGTGCCGATAGCTTACCCTGCAAGCCATCGCAAGTTCTCAGCCAGTTCTCTCGGCATAGCTTGGCCGCGTACTCGGCGATCTATTTGTTAAGGACTGCGATACGTTTGACCAGCTTCTTGTTGTGTCGTTGGCGCTTCCACCTTCGCATTAGCGAGTGCCGGGCCGACCACATGGGAGCCAGCCTGGCACCCCCGATAGGTGCCTGCGGCTCCGTCGTCATTATTTCTTGCGTGAACTTCTTGAGGGCCTTTTTATGATCTCTTGCCCATTCGGCTTACGTTTTCATTCTGTCGGCTTCCTCACCGTTCTCCGAAGCCTCGTCTATTTCCCGCGTCTATTTTCGCATCTTGTCCCAGTCCGTTACGCGTGCCGTCCCAAGCATGGCGCTGTATTGGGGTCCCTTGATGGTAATGCCGATTACGCTGTAGTCGGAGCCCAGGTGCACGTCTTCGTTTCTCCAGGCCACGCCCAGTGCCCCGATATCCACGACAGTTCCGGAGTTGTGTGCCTGTTAGCACTGTTGCCCCTTCTGATGGACACCGCCGGCTCATTTAACAGGACCATCTCATGGTTTTCCATTGTGTTGGCTAGCGCTTTGCCCCTGTTCGATCGGTACTTATATCCCCACATTGTGTGAGGGGCGTTGAAGTCGCCGAGGATCAGGAGCAGGTTAACTGCCCCAGGCCATTCTACACTGCAAGATGCGCAAACATGCAACACGGGCCAGTTGATTCACCGATACGCCGACTCAACGCAGGCGATGAGGCGCGCCGTAGTGGAGGGCTCCCAATTAATTTTGACCGCCTGGAGATCTTTAACGTGCGCCGAAATCTCGCACACACGGGCGTTTCCGCTTTTCGCCTCCATCAGAAACGCGGCCGCCGCTGCCGGGAATCGAGCCCGCGTCCTTGGGCTCGTGTGACGTTCGTCATGTGACCTTCCTCAAAGGGGCGCCCCATGGAGGAAAGGGTGGCCCAGGGGTGTTGTGGGTGACCGTTATTTCATACTCCGTCGCTCCAACGCCCCTTCTCACTTCTGTCACGTGACCATTAAATTCGCGACGTCAGAACCAAAAGTCACGTGAGATTCACCCGAAACAAAACGAAGGATATGGGTGTTTGCGCCGTCTGCGCTACGCTAGCTTCGGAATTTATTTGACGCCCCATTTTTTCCCCCCTAACGTCGATGCTATCAGCGTGTCACGTTGGCATGGCCGGTTACTTAAACAAAGTAAGTGCAGCGTCAATCTGCGAACGCTCGGCATCGCGTGTGCTCTACGGAGTCACCCCACAAGTGGAGTCGTCGTGCTGAACCCTCGTCCGTGAAATGGCTACCGATCCATCTACTGAAGAATCGAGGACGAAGTCTGCCACCACTAGTTCTACACTCCCTATCCTCAACGTCATGTTGCCATAAGCAAAAACATGCAACAATGTGCCAGAGATACCACACGAACAAATGCCCTGCTGTGATGTGGCGAATACAGTGAGGAGAAGATGATGGTGTGCATCGGGGCGTAGAGCTCGACGTACTACCATAGCAAGATGGAGAGTGGGGCGAGTTGGCATTGCGACATGGTTTAGAAACAAGGTGATAATACAAGAACACACAGATCACAACACAGGAACACCGCACAACGATCATCAGACAAGATAATACAAGAACACAAGGATCCTCGCTCGTGCTGTCTGGTTCGTTTCTTTGCGTTCAAAGTCTAGTGCTTTTCTTTTCATTGTGTTCAAGATTCTCTTCGTAGATAGTACACACAGTAATAACACCACACAAAGTTCACCACAGAAAGAACACAGAGAGCAGCGCTCGCCCTGTCGGGTTCTTTTCTTTATGTTCTTGTATTACCGCGCTGTTTCTAAACCATGTACAGTAGGCCAAATCTTTAACTAGCGTTCTGGAGCGGCGACTTTTCATGCGTCAGTGGCGTATGACGGGAGCCAAGTTCCAAACTGGTCGAGTGGCAAACAGGTTGAAGCCATCTTACAAACAGGCCCATCGACTGCTAGGCGGTTCTTTCCTAAGAGCGTCACAAGACTGAAAAATCGCCGCTTGCGCACGCTAGTTAAAGTTTTGGCCGACTGCACTACCAATTAAGCTTGTCATTGCAATGATGGTCAATGCAATGATTGCAATGAGGTTTTGTCTAGTGCAAGGTGTGTTGTGGCATATCTACCGATCACTCTTTGCTATGTCGCTTCATTTACGTCGGCGTATACCATGGCTAAGGGCGATGCTCGCACGAGCAGCGATTGTTGCAGGCAACCGTTGCAAGCAATGCGCGGTTGCGCTAGTCAGTTACTATCGCTTTGGCGTTAGGTTAGCTGCCGAGGTTTTCTTTCTCAACGTAGCTGCTACTCGCGTAATATTGCACGATAAAAACCGCGGTAATCGCAGGGCCGTGATTGAACGTAATTATTTGTGTGTGGTATGTACGACTGGTGCACGCAATTCGCATGCGACTGATCGTTACGATTGATCGTTAGAACCTGTTTTGGCGTCGTTCGCTAGTCGGAGGAGGCTCACGACGTGCGACTGGCAAGCCAGATGCAGTCGTGCCATCGTTGCGATCGTCGTGAGGCCACAGCCAATGAGAGCCCGCTGAGCCCCAACCGCCCGCAACCCATGGAGGAAAAAAATCTTGAATGCCGGAACCACCTTTCGGTGCTCGGATTATTTCAGGTGTTGGGAACTTCAGGCTCAGCGTCCTGGCGGATATTTGTTCGCCGCTATCTGTGAAACTTCGAATCACAATCCGTAACACAACTTTTTACCACACCATCAACCCCTTTATCGAATGAGGAACTTTATTTCAGCTATAACTCCCGTTTGAGCGATCTGTGACCAAGACATCTGCGTAGCCTGTTTCGATGCTTCCGCGAAGGTATCGCCATCTCTCGGCCGCTCGGCGCACCGCGCGCCGCGGCGACAGGTCAGCGTAGGCTTGCATCGCGGCAGATATCTGATCGCTGCTTTTAAAATAAAACCTGACAACAATCCCTAGCACAATTTTTCACCACACTAACTAGGTTCCTACTGTCTCGCATGTGGAACTTCTTTTTAGCGACCAGATTGATTCAGAAGAGCAGCGACAAGAGGTTGCTACCGTGATCTGCGCCGGTTCGAGCCGCTGAGTGTGCCTAGGTGGCAGGCGCGGCCGGCGTGTGCGCGGACTCTTTCCGAAGGTAGAAAACTCTTCACGATTGCCTGCTTTGTTAATTTCTTGCGAACGACGCGCGGAATCTATAAATTCAGCTCAGCGATCCTCGTAGTTGACCATGGAGCAAAAACAGTGGGCGGAGCGACGCCGACGACGCATCGCATGCGCGCGTCGGGCCATGTGTCTCAAATTCACGCGTACGACTAGTCGTGGCGACAGTAGTAAAGATTACTCGCATGCGATTCGCATGCACCAATCGTCCATGTGTCTCGCGCTTAGAGGGCCTCCGTTCTTGCTTATTGCATACGCACAACGATTGAAATTGTTTTATGAAACTGTCAAGTTCAACCTTTCAACTCCCGAAAGATTACACACCCAAAAACCTATTTACATAGTTACCTCAAATTGGAAATTTCATGTCAGTACTCCTTTAAAGAGCCGTTATTCTTCACGACGGGCGAGAAAGCTAAGGACAAGGCAGCTTTAGACACAAATGCCTTCGTAACACCACTCTTAACTCACCAACCACAAAAAAAACACTAAACACAAAGACTTTGTTTTAGGTCCCTATAAAATGGTTATTACCTTGTTCATAATTTTTTGTAATGAAAACTGAAACAGGTCCGATCGGTGCCAGAGAAAGGTACCCAGGGTTTGTTTTCATTCATGTCGTGTGCAGTTAGGATGCAGTAGTTTTTAGTGGTATTATACAAAAGCAGGGGTAGCAATGTGGAGTGAAATGTGCGATTGTTAGCGTATGATTGTTGTGATTTATTGAGTACAGGAATCATCACCGCAGCTGCAACACCTTACGAAACAAAAAACTGAGGCAGTGCTGTTCCCTAACTCACCGTGCTTGTGACGTCAGCTCGTGAAATGAGACCAACATTAGTAAAACGTTCCTGGAAGAAACGGTGAAGATAAACTGTCTGCAATTCTTTTTCCCTCGATATTAACCTTTTTCGGCAAGAAATTGATTGCAATAAAGTTTTTGCCCCAACAGCCTTCTATCGCTTTAACTTTTTGTGTGGATCATGCCGCTAACCCTTTCCCCAACAGATGTTAACTTTGGATGGCTGATGTTAGCCTCAACTGTACCTTATGTCCCAATTTTAAAGTGGAGTTGTGCAGACCTTTAGAGGGCGCTTTTAAGACGGAATGAGTGCGAACGAAACGAAAAACAAGGAAGGAACATAAGAACGGACGCTGGTCTAAAAGCTCATGTCAGCCATGTTGGAAAAATTACGTAGCTATAGCTTTAGCCATAACAAACATTCTGGCTCCCGCTTGCATGACAAGATGCTCCCGCTGCGGTACAACTAACCTGCAGTTGATATTAGAAAGTGTTCAGTATTTCAGTATCTTTCAGCAGGCTATGCTACCAAAAAAGATACTCTGGAACCTACCAGCTGCAGCGAGTTCGTAAATCGTTTCATTAAACCTTCCCGAGGAAAAAGAGCTAGCACGGTGCCAAATGTGAAGACTATGCAAGGTTTTTCATGTGACAAAAGTTTAGTTTCATCTGTACGCATCAAGTTGACTGAATTCCTGAACCATGCTGGGTCTCTACAGTGAAATTTTACCATGGATTGTCCACGGGAATTCTGAACATCCTGTACGCAACAGGAACACATGCGGGACATAAATCCATATTGGGTCTTGGGGAGTTCCTGGCCAGTCCAGGTCTAATAATCGAAAAACCACGCTGGTCTCGCATAACGACGTCAGTTGAGCACTTTCTGGCTTCAAGTTTTTTCGCGTCCCTCATCCCTCTTTTTCTCTTCCCCCACAGGTTGCTTTTTAGCTTAATAAAAAGGAGAAAAAAAGGCGTTGACAAGATAGTGAGCAAAGGGGTAGAAATGAAAGCAAAGAAAAGGACATTGAGGAGTAATGATAGCGGAAACGGGTGGAGTATACGCCGTGCATGCAGCTGTCACTCACACAGGTCAACAATCATTATCCTACCTTTACGGCACACACTGCCATGTACGGTATTGGTCCCACAGTGGATGATCAGCACCCTCCTCAGCCATAGGTCGGCCGGTCGAGACTGCAAGTGTGCGATACAAGCTTCCTCGTCCCAGAAACTGTGCACGGCAGATTGATCAGGAAAATAGAGGACAGAGTTTTGTGAGCTAAGGAGTGCAACAGGTCCCGAAGGCAGTTACTTCGCCGAAGCTACGCCGTCTGTATAATCATTGCCTACCGCGTGAGCGAAAAATGGCCAAACAGCCACTACCCCGCTGCTCTCTTCTACCTTTTCCCGCTCCGTAGCCTCCCTGCGTGTTTTAATGTTCGTTGGCCAGCGCCGCTTCTCGGAAATTATGTAAAATAGTTGACAGTTTGTTTAGCGTGCCCTACGAGGCGCTCGAACGCCTTCTTGTATTTTACCATGCCTCTGTCCTGATCTGCGGCTGTTTAAACCGCCTTTGCCAGAAACACAAAATCACTTGTGCCGCCGCAGGCTTACGCCGGCTTTGCGCGCTCACCTACTTGGATCATGGGCCCCAAAAGTTTCTTAGTGGGGCAGACCCCGTCTGTTCCTCCGCATTTTGGCCTTGTTTTGCCCACGCTGCTCGCACTCCGCATCCGTACGCACTTTTAAAATTGAGGACTGTACTGTAGAAGCGCCCGGACAGTGTGGCTGGACCTCAGCTGCTTACCTTTTTGTTTTATATAATCTTCTGAAATTCAGAAGCACGTGATATTTTTGGAAAGTAATAGTAGAAGTGAGCACCTGAACAGAAAGTGTGTAAGTAATTTTTTTATTCCCTAAATCCTCGAGGGAAAAAAAAATGTCAGTAAAATATATCTGTACCATCAGAAAATATTGTTTTAGGGGCGAAGCTCCTCTTGCTCGGGCCCGGTCCCGGCCGTCCACGGCACATTAATGATGATTGTGGCAGGATCCCCCTAAGGATTGGCCAACCAAAGATTGGCCGAAGAGGACAAAACGTTCAACGCGTTTGTTGCTACCCGACATGGAGGAGAGGAAGAAGAGGTTGTTCGTCACCTGCGACCTCACGACACGTACCGGGGATACGCGACACAAGACGCTTTGCAGAAGGCGATGGCCAAGGTGGCTGAAATGTCACACAGCGAATTCGCCAACTTATCCATGGAGATTCTCGTCGTCCCGAACAACCCCACATAATCACCACAAACATCGACGTCATCGACAGGCTTGTCAACGGAGCGGTGGAAAGCTTGGGGTGTCGAGTCTTTATATGATGTGTGGGCGAATGTTTCATGGTTTTACCGATAAGCATTTTAGCTTCGCCCCTCTCATCATCATTCACTTCGTGGAGATGGCGGGATTTTTTTCTGTTCGCTGTTTGTCTACGCGACAATTAATGTTCTTAGACTATTTGAGTCCCCCCTTCATCAGTTATCGTTCGAAAGAAATGCAGCAAGTATGAAGCGAGGGACTCGTTGAACGAGATCCCGAGTGCGCTGTAGAAGTAGATCCCCGTCGCGGCTAAGATGTGAAAGAAACGTCTCTTGAAACCCTACAGGCAAGCTGACAGACACACGTTGTAGAAGTGCGTGCAGCATTGGACACTCGCGAGCAGTGACGTAAGGCGGGATATCTGCCGGTGCACGCCACATAGCGAATAAGTGTCTGAACTAAGTGTCTCTACCATTCCCATTGAAAAGCGCGCGACGCGTTAAGCAATGTTTATACAGGCGGCGTTGGCCGAAGCGACCGTAGCGCAAAAGAGCACGGTTTCGATTTTTTTCGTGGGAATCTTTCGGGTCACTTGACTTTTGGTCCTGAAGTAATGACTCACGTTACAAATGAGAGAGGAGGCTTGGGAACTATGGGGTGTGAAATGCAGCTCCTCCGCGGCCCAGCCGCTCTTCGTTTTCCCTCGCCTTCTGAAAGTGAACAAATGGGGCGGTAGTAGAGGACGCCCGGGTTCGTATAAAAGTATTATCCTTGGCGCACACACAAAAAAAAGGCACGGGCAGATGCAGCGAGGGGCAAGCGCTGCTTGTCTGAATCTCTATGCATCTTTTTTTGTCCGCAAAGGAACGTAGTTACGGAATACCACCCAACCTGATCCCAAAGGATTTTTAGCGCATTTAAATGTTCGTCGTTTTTTTTTTTTTTGCAGAGAACTATTTCGAGCTGTGGCTTCCTTGAAACTTACACAAGAAAAAAAGGTCGCCACACCAGCCAACTGGATGGTAAGAAATATAAGACATCCTCACCACTACCACCACCACCACCACCACCACCACCATCATCATCATCATCATCATCATCATCATCCTATTTACTATGCAACGTTAGGGTTTTCTAACTTTGAAGTCTCAAACATTGGCTGTCCTCATCGAAAGGTGTGCTGTATTGTGTGCCCGTGCTTTTGAGAAACTTCGTTTTTTCACTCAAACGGTAGGCCAACTAATGCGTAATGCGTAAAAAACGACACGTGGGTTCTCATTCAGAAGAAAGGGTGCAGATGACTGCGAAATTGCGAACATCCTGAATATTGGTCTTTTCCTCCAGAAAAATACTAATCTCAGCTCAATGCAATTTTCGTGGCGCCAAATTTTGAACACTGCACCGTTGCTTGCCCGAGCGCCGTATACGACCAGTATGGCGGATTGGAAAGTGTCTAAAGAACATTGGGATTAAGCTGTTGCTAAAAATAAAAACACAAAATAGCTATAAATACGGCGCTGTACACGTTAAAACTGATTACAACCATAAAGTTTTGTAACGGCGTAATTTGGTAGAATGCTTGCCGCTACGGTAGCATGCTTTCGCAGGGAAAAAGTCGAGGCGTTGAAGAGGTTTTAGAGTTGACTGATTTAATTTATGGTACCATTGATGACATTTAGCACATAAGAATCAGAACGAATACACTTGTTACATAAATGAGAAAAACAGTCACTAGATTAAGAGTACTTAGCGGGACATGCTGACTGGATCTAGATCTCCCGGCGGGAGGGCACGACGACGGGCGGCAGAGTTTCTGAAGTGAGTCCTGGTGCAGGTCGCCCGCCTCCCTCAATAGCCCGGGAAGCCGCGTTATATACGCTGCAAGCGGTCCGGTGGGGGACGTATTGGGGGAAAAAGTGCATCCTGGAGCGTGCGGACGCAATGGAACAAGGCTTTCTGCAGACAATCGGGGAGACGCCTCTTAGCTCCAATCAGCCATGTTCCCGCAAAAGTGAAAAGGAAAAATCAAACACAGAAGACACAAAACTCGAAGGCGCCCGTTTCTGGCAAAAGAATTACTGTGAAGAATAAAGTAAAGGTATACAAACTCGAAAGGGAAAAAGACAGGCGGTCGTTTGAACGAGAACGAGGGTCCTGAGCACAGAGCGGCCCGTGTAGACGCACTGGGGGGTCGGAGACGCCACTGCGGCGGGCGCGGTAACCTTACCCTCGCAACAGCCGTGTCCCCGGTCGCTCAGCGCGTAGACACACTCGCCGGTCCGTTTCTCGAAAAAAGGGGGCCAGGGCCTAGTCGCGTCCGAAGCGCTTTCACACAAAACACTTGGGAGGAAGAGCCTCAGCGGCGGGAACAGAACTCAAAACCAACCGACAACACGAACAGACCTCTGCTTCGCGACAGTATTGTTAAGAATAGTTTATTATTATTACTTTTTTTCTTCCTCAAAATTATTCACGGCATAGTGTCTTGTGAGCTGCTACAACATGTCCCTGCCTTCACGTGCCTGCACTGACGTGCCTCAAAAGTTGACCAGGAAACATGATACCTTTTGCAATCCTAAATGTCTGCGTATCTTGTGCTCTATGTTCCGACTGCAATGTAAATACAATCGCTACTCGGTTTACCTGGATATATTAATCCATTGTCATACTATGTTTCGGAAACATCTGTGATTTAGTATTGGTGTAACTGTCGACTTTACTTATTAACGCGATAGCGTTATTCGGCTCATTTTTCGATTCCGCCGTGGCTCCTAGCCGTCCGCTATCAGCAGTGTTCATCAGGCGTCAACGGAAATACGTCACCGCTGCCACTCGGAAGCTACGACTGAGGCAGCAAGATTCGAGGGCTCCGCCGAACCTTTATTGCGCCGCTACGGCAGCATAAGCTTGCAAAGGAGGACAATGATACAACGACGGATACGAAAGAAAAGACACGCGTTTTCACCAAGTGCCGCGCCTGCGCGGTTAAGTTTGTTCCGTGCCCAGTCGGTGTAACTTGCTCGGCAGACATGGTCTGCAACCGTGCGCACCACTTAGGTCATCACACCAAAGCGGATTTCCACCGAAAATCAAAAATATCAATTTCCGGTAAATCATGCAGCGAGGCTACTCGTGCGCTACGAGGCAAGTCGGAGTGGAAGCCTCCGAAATAATTTTGTCCACTTTATGATCTTTAATGTGCACCGAAAGCTCGACACACTGGCGTTTTTGGTTTCTGCTTCCATCAGAAAAACGACTACCGCGGCCGGAAATTGAACCAGCGGCCTTGGGCTCAGCAGGGCAACGCTTTACCCATTGAGCCACCACCCTGTGTTTTCCACCGGGACTTACGCCGGCACCAACATTGGATGACCTAACATAAACAGGGGACAAAGGATTTACGCCGGTCTCTCAGAAATCAAGGAAGGCGTAGATTATACGCCCAAAATAGCTCAAATAAAGCATACTATATAACGTATAATTATATCGGTTTGGAAAATACTTTTCAATATTATTGCTGTTATGTCTCCGCTGAAAGCTCGATTTGGTAAACGAAACATGGCGACACGCGGCCGAGTTAAAAATTAATTTTAAAATAAGTACGAATATCCTCCCAGAGAACAGCAACGTAAGAATGCTCGGCGGGGTTCTAGAGTAGCGGGTAGTTCCCAACTAACAATCGCCAAAAATAGAAAATATTTAACCAAATATCTATTGCACACAAGCAAAACGTCCAACCAAGAAACAGCAAGAAAAAAAGAAACGAAACGATAAGTCTCATGCAACCACTGATCATGACCAGAATATTGAAGACCCTGCCGTACCACAAATTTACCCGCAGCAAAAAAAGTGAAACACTATTATTCGGACAGCATATAAGGGAGTTCTCACCCTCGCAATTTTAACCGTGAGATGAAGTTAGGGTGGGGGTAGCAGAATAAGCATGCATAGACGGGTCTAGAAGAAGGGGACGGCCATTTACTCGATATAGAAGGATGAAATAACATTATTTGGAGCAAAGAATGAACTACGGAAGCGCAGGACAATATCGGGTGAAAGTCAACGAGATAGGCCTTCACGCCCCGTCTTCCTAAATAGGATGTTCGTGGTAGTGATGATGAATAGGTCTTCAACTTGTGTCTTCCTGCCGCATTTCAAGAACTCGTAGAAACAATACACTCCCCTAGCCCCAACAAAGTGGATGTAAAACCAATATCGGGAGGGGCCATCATATTCCTTTGACAAGAAACAGGCGCCCCCAAGCAGAAAAGAAAACACAGACACCCTCATACCTTTGAAAGAAAGAACTGCACGCCATGATAGACATGGCACCGATCCAGCGACCCCTCACACAAACTCTTCTCTACCAAAAAATATTGATACAATCCCACACAAGAACGGGCGGTATAGCAGGCTTAAGTTAATTCGAGGAAAGTTTCAATATCATGAGAACACAGTATACATCGACTCCGGGATGTACGAAAGGAGGAGGCAGCGGTTGTCGAAGTTGACCACTCTGGCAATCGCATGACCCCCAACATACAACAAAAAGTGGAAGTTGGAGGCATCCTCCTGGTAATCCGAATAGCTGAAGTATCAAAAAAGCATAACATCATTATAGATTCACAAAGGACATTATGAAGTTTTGTGGAGGCGGAATACCAAGCTCTTCAGTAAGATATTCCCATCCATAATGCAGAAATTTAACACTGTTACCTGGACAGCCGGATCCAATGGCCTGAAAGAAAACGATGCACTATTCAAGGGGCACATGAAAACACATGCTGCTTGTGACCTCGACTACCAGACTGCCCTCTTCAAAAAAACGTTAAGAACGAATCCTCATCCTATGCCTAGTAACACAATCTTTCCCCTGGCAACAACGAGATCTCAATAACGAAGAATCACAAACTATGTGGACAAAAAACAACAGTTATCTGAAAATACATGTGCATTAAGGTGTTCGGTGGGAACATCGCACATTAAATTAAAACACTGCTAAAATAGGGGACACACCGACCCTCTTGCGTGCAACCAAGCCATGTCTCAGGGTATACCAACTTCCCAGGTCACTTTTCCTGTGGCACGAAGCGACTATTTCACACTTCCCCGTGCGTAACACATTGTTTTCAAAGCGCAGCGCTGTATACTACGTTGGCGTGATATCACGGTCTCGCGCTATCACTCAATCGCCAGCCCGGTCTTGGTGCCTACACGGCCTGTGTCAGTTTTCTCCGTAGGCGCGAGAGATCGTCTCGATCGTAGCCGTCGTCTTGCGCACGCATCCATGATTGGCGTGCACAGTGCAGCGCGGAACGCGAGTCGCAATTGCCCGCAACGGCGCCGAAATCGGTGCCCGCATTTTATCATGCATGTTCTGCCAACTTCATAATTGTCCATAACGAACCCACGGCAGAGACAAAAAAAAACAAATATGTTGCAGAGACATCAATGTTTGCATATTAAGATGCAAGGCGCGATAGCTATAGGCAGTATGCAGAGAAATGTTTAGCGGGCGATTTCTCCGCCTGGCAACACTGAAAAACACCATGTCGGGGGCCACCGTGCAAGCGCATGCGCTTTTTGCCCGCATCTCGAAGAAAAAAAAAACACTAGCGTACATCGTCTGCTGCGTTCAAGCCCGATTATTGTTAGTGGCGTCAAGACATATAATATTAATCGCACTCACATCAAGTGGTGGCGCTCTACCTACCCTCGAGCACTTCTAATCCACGGAGGATGAAACCGCGATTGCGAACGTGGCGTAAGTCTGACGCTCCACTTGGCTGCCGCCGCGGATGTCGGTGTAAGTGCACCCGCACCGCGTCCACGACTTTATGTTTGGGAAGTGCCCTCTAATACGTGGTTTAGAACAAAAAACGAATAACTTTGGAGAAATGGTTCACGCGTACACCGATTTAGCGCTGGCTGTCTCGTGCGTTAAATGTTTCACACTTAGCAAAACAACTCACGTCTGACATTAGACCAAGGCGGCTGGCAATCAGCTGATCTGCGGCGGCTACTTCATACGCGTGTGGCGATAGGTAGATCGCACTGTGCTGCACTCAACAGCTGTTGGCGTCGAGATATTACTTTGCGTTCAGTGGGCAACAGTTTGGAAATGATGAAGTTCCTGCTGTCACGCGGACCACTTCGCTCACGTTCAAACCTTTGTGCCAGGACCCACTCGCACTCGCTCGTAGGTGTGCGCGGAGGCTGGGGTTGAATTGCAGATAAGGTTGTCACACTCATGAGCGTAATCGTGACTTTTCGCGTAACCAACACTATAGCGGTATAACTGACTATCAAATCACTCGCACATGCCATGCACGGAAACACAACGTCACGTCGCGGCCCGCGGCCTGCCTGGCCGCCATGAAGGTTTGGAGGGGAAGAGGGGTGCCTGATCTGGGGCCGTGCGCACAACATCACTTGGCAACAGACGCTTGGCTACAGATATGGCGGTGCACTCGCAGGGTTGCCTGCATGCATTCCATGCCATTGAATACCGGCTAGTGAACAGCTGCTGCGTTTCCGGTGTATGATTCACGACCACGAAATCTTATCGAAAAGAGAAAGAGAAGGGTTTTTAATCGCCGTGTCTCAGAACAGACAAAGGCTCTCTGCACTTGTGTGGCTTATAATGTGAGCATGTCAGGTTGCAAATGCGAGGTGTTGATCAGTTTGAGCGAGAAGGAGGCAGTGTCATCGTACTGTAACAACGTAATTGGTCTAATACCTGCCCCTACGCTAGCATGATGATCGCAGTGAAGAAGTCGAGACGTCTAAGAAAGGTTTAAGGTTAACTTGTTCACTTTACTGGTAACGTTGATGACATTTAGCATATACGGACTTGCAAGAATACACTTATTACATCAAAAAAGAACAAAAGATTCAAGAGAATCAGAGTACTTAACGTGACATGGCTGACTGGATCGCGGTCTCCCGGCGAGAGGGCCCGACAACGGGTGGCAGAGTTTCTGGAGTGAGTCCCGGTGCAGGCCGCCCACTGCCGTTCGCTACCGTGAACCCGGCGGAGAGGGTGTAAGGTCCACTTATGAGATTAGCGGCCAGGCGCCCGGGCTGCGCGTGGGAACCCGCCACTCTGTCTGGGGGCCCAGCACGGTGGACTCTACGCTGCAGCCGTCGCTAATTCGTCACGGCGCGAACGGGAGACGGATGGTCTGGCCTACCGCATACCACAGGGTTAATCCCCCATTGAGAAAGCAGAAGGCGCCGCCGGATTCCGGGAACGCGTTGACGCGCGTAGGTGGTGGGATTACCGGCGTCGGGACGAGCGCCGCGCGAGTCTACATTGTCAGCGCGCCCTGGTCAGCATGACGCACTGTCGCAGTCCATCGCTTTCACCCCGCGGGGTCGCACGTACCTGCTCGTCTGCGAGCGTGCCGTTGACCCGAAGATGGCGGCGCCTCATTGAATATTCCGTGGCGTGCTGAGTGACAGCGTTCTACGTGAATTTGGGCACTCCCATACGCGTGTACGAACGCTACAGGGGCGTTCCCGAGAGAGGGTGATCTCGAGGTTTTATAAGGCCGAACTTGACCGTTTGAAATTGTTCTTGTGTGAGCGCCGAGCTGGGCAGTTCCCGGCGGGACGAGGAGTCTTGACCGTTAAGCTGGGTGGGATTTGTGAGCCCCCTAGTCGAGGTTAAGATCGTGTCGGGGGTTTAGGGTGCGGCGCCGTACCGGGCAACTAGACGGATCTTGCGGCGAGGCAGAGTCTCGGCCGTCGTTTGTGGAGCTGTTTGTGTACGCTCCGAGAATAGGAGAGTTATACGAAGCTGAGGAGCTCGAGTGATTTGGGCGCACTCGGAGCTAGCATCTAGCTGAAGTTTGCAATTTTTCCTTTATTACTCATGTACCCAGTTTTTCCTACTGTAAGTAGCTGTATATAAACCCTTCGTTTCACTTAATCAACCCCAACGCCTCCAGTTCGTCAATTCGACCGCCGTCTACAAGAACTTCAACACCATCGCCCTGCCAGCCTCCTGCCAAATCAACTGGAGCCCGGGCGAATGGGTTCCTGATCGACACCGGACTTCGGGGAAACCATCTTTACTGACGCAGTCGACAGGATGTGGCAGAAGAAATCACCAGGCCACAACCAGGGGCAGCAAGCGGACGCAAGCCCCCCTTCATCGGCGGCACCCGAGCTCCGCGCGGAGTGGAGCGGCCGTGCCAACCAGCGCACGGGGCCAACGACGCGGCAGCCGACCACCGGAGGTGCGGGCGAGTGGGATTTCTTGCGCTTCGTTGTGGCGGTGTAGGCTGAGTCTGGGGTTGCATGGTAGTCACGCGGAGCATGCAGACGAACATGGCAGAAGGAGACGGAAATGGTGAGACAGACAATGCGCCACCTCAAGGAGGCTCGGCAGCAGTAGGATCTCCCCAAGTGGAATCCGAGGCGATAATCCTTAAACGAAATGAATTGGAGTTTCAAGAGCGAACAAGAAAAGCAGAGCGCGAAGCGGAGGAGCGGGAGAGAAAAGCAGCGCACGAATTCGAAGAACCAAAGAGAAAGGCAGCGCACGAAGTGGAGGAGCGAGAGAGAAGAGAAGCGCGAGAATTTAAGAAGCGCGTGCAAAAGCTGAAGCTCGAATCTGAAGAGCGGTTGCGAAAGTATGAGTTGGATCTGGGGCGGAGAAGGCGGACGCCCTTGCGCTCGGACACCTGCGAGAAGAAACAATGGGGCACAGACCCAGCGAGTCGTATAGCGACCGCGAAGGTGAATGGTTCCGCCCAGTGTTCAGAAGTTGAACATTGCGATGAGAAAGTAAGCAGCCGTGACTCCCTACACGATGCTAGCGTTCCCGCCGGTTTCGAACGCGTGGAGACGGACATTGGGATGAGGAGCGACGACGTAAGCGCGTCCGGTAATACCTTAGAGCGGTGTGACGAAGCGATGCTCGAACATGACGACCAGCCTCGTGGGCGAAATTTCGGGAGGGGAGCTGCAGCGCATGAGACAGAACCCTTCGAACAGGCCCAGTTATGTACTGACAGCAAAGTTGAATTGGGGCAGCCCGTTTTTCAATTTGAAGCTGCGCGAGAACGAGATAAGCGGCCGTGGCTGCGCACGGGAAGCGAGAAGCTCAGCCGGGAACAACTGCATGGAAAGAGAAGCGAGCACGCGGAGCATCCCAGCGAGCGCGTCCGGTATGGGAGCAGAGTCCAGGGGTAGCCTCGTTGTCGCGGGTGTAGAGCCGCCAGCTGCTTTTGCACCGGACACTACGCTAATGCATGCTGAACTTGCTGGCACGGGCAGTACCCAAATTCTAATCGGTGGACCGGAGGAGACTGGAGTCGCGCAGGAAAGTCTTGGGGCCCGCCACGCTCCCAATTGCGCTCGAAAGTTGCACGAGAAAGCCACCTCCGTGTCGGGCGTTCAGGACGTCGCCCAGAAGAGAAAGGAGAGTGAAGACGAGAAAGCATGTGACGAGACGGAGCGAAAAAGAGACGGAGATGACGATCAGGCTGAGGAAAAGCAGGAGTTAAAGGCGGATAAGGGAGCTGAGAAGGTAGACTGGGTCGAACATGTAGAAAATGGAAGAGGAAGTGAGAGAGAACGCGAGAAGACGGATGATGAGGAGCTCAGAACGTTTGAAGAGGGTAGGAACGATACGGAGACGTCGCGTGGGTTTGGTAGTCTTGATGGTGAGAGTGTAACCGAGGAGGCCGATGGAGAACACGAAAACGCATGCGTGGAAACTGCGAAACCAAGAGTGAGAGCTCCTGAGGAGGTGGCGAAGGAGAGGGAAAAACCATGTGAGGAGGCAGCTACAGTTGAAACAGAGGAACGAGACGCAATCGGCGATGTCGCGAAACCGGTGTCTGAGATAGAGCTTCGTAGCTTTAGTGTTCGTTGCGGCCATTACCGAGATTTAGTCGGGAGCTGCGCTAGAAGGGTTGACGCACGGTGTCCCATGACCTGGCCGTGTGTGACAGGCCCGAGCTCTGAGTTGTGGCAGGATGAGTGCGTGCTGGGACGGCTGAAAAGCTGTCTTGGTCAGGCCGCTGCTCAGAATGCACCTAGCGTGCAGGAGCGGTTTTTGGTAATAACAGATGTTTGTGAGGTTGTTGATGTGGGGCACTCTATACGTAAAGGAAAGAATGACCCCGTGAAGGTCGTCGCGTTCGCGGGCCGACATTCCGCTCCAGCATCAAGCCTGCGCTCACGCTGCCAGCACGCAGCATTGCCTTACGTTGGGGCATTGGAGAGGCATGGCCACTTGGCCTATGGTACAGGAAGCGAAGTCGCATTTTGCGATACCACTCCGTGTTCCCCGAAGTTGTTTTCGCCTCATGGGGCTAAATTGTCGAGACTTGCGTTGCCATTGCAACACTACGCGGTCTGGATCATCTGCAGAGGGGGGCTGGAAATACGCGGATGCTCTCTCCTGATTTCAGATTGTTGCTTGGGGAGGCTAGTATTGAATTGCCTCCCAGCCTTAACACCGCCACGACGGACGTGAACGTTCCCGTTCACCCGTCGTTTTCGTTGGCGGTGTGTGTGTGTGCCGCGGTTCTGCGCGACGAGTTGCCTTGAGTGCTCGATCCGTGCACCGAATTAATCGATCCGCGCACCGAACTGAACTTTCTGTGCTCCGCAAGTGAGCGAAAGCACAGCCGAACATTCTTGAAGGAACGTTATCAGGCTACGCCGTCAAGGAGGACATTCGCGTGCGCGCGCAAAGTGACAATGCAAACTTTCTTAACATTTCATTTTTGTTGACTGCAAAATTGCCCGTGTTCTTTGCCAGTCCTTATTCCTTTTGTTCTTGTTGTCGAGTCCCGGAATGTGTGTGCGTGTTTGCAGTGATAGCGCGCATCAGTGTTATAGGTTGAGCTGTCTCGTTGTTCGTGGCGTTTACGGGCTCCGGAGACACTACCCAATTTCTTTTTACTCGCACTAATGTTTTTAGCTTTTTTTGTGTGTGGTTTCCAGTTTGCTAGAGTATTCCGTCCCTGTTGACGGCTAGTGAATAGGTTGTGTTTGTAGTTTAGGCAAGAGACATTTCAGATCATCTGCAGAAATGGAAAGGGGCTAATTTGTGGTTATACCTAGCCCCTTACACGTGTTTTTTTTTGTTTGTTCGTTTATTCCGCTGTTATTGCAGAAGGAGAGATGAAACGAGTGGACCTTTTAAATTCTTTTAGGATTGACTGAACCAAGAGGTCCAGTAACCGTCTTAAACGGGGGAGTTGTAAGGTCCACTTATGAGATTAGCGGCCAGGCGCTCGGGCTGCGCGTGGGAACCCGCCACTCTGTCTGGGAGCCCAGCACGGCGGAGGTGGTAGGATTACCGGCGTCGGGACGAGCGCCGCGCGAGTCTCCATTGTCAGCGCGCCCTCGTCAGCATGACGCACTGTCGCCGTCCTTCGCTTTCACCACGGGGAGTCGCACGTACCTGCTCGTCTGAGAGCGTGCCGTTGACCTGAAGATGGCGGCGCCTCAATGAATATTCCGTGGCGTGCTGACTGACAGCTGTCTACGTGAATTTGGGCACTCCCATACGCGTGTACGAAGGAGAGAGGGTGATCTCGAGGTTTTATAAGGCCGAACGTGGCCGTTTGAAATTGTTTTTGTCTGAGCGCCGAGCTGGGTAGTTCCCGGCGGGACAAGGAGTCTCGACCGTTAAAGCTAGGTTGGGATTTGTGAGCCCCCTAGTCGAGGTTAAGATCGCGTCGGAGGTTTAGGGTGCAGTGCCGTACCGGGCAACTAGACGGATCTTGCGGCGAGACAGAGTGTCGGCCGTCGTTTCTCGAGCGGTTGGTGTACGCTCCGAGAATAGGAGAGTTAGACGAAGCTGAGGAGCTCGAGTGATTTGGGCGCACTGGGAGCTAGTGAAGTTTGCAGTTTTTCCTTTATTACTCATGTACCCAGTTTTTCCTACTGTAAATAGCTGTATATAAACCCTTCGTTTCACTTAATCAACCCCAACGCCTCGAGTTCGTCAGTTCGACCGCCGTCTCCAAGAACTTCAACTCCATCGCCCGGCCAGCCTCCTGCCAAATCAACCGGAGCCCGGGCGATTGGGTTCGTGATCGACACCGGACTTCGGGGTTGTTCTCTGAACTACACCGAAAGGTTGTGGTTCTGAAAGGTTGTCTGAACTACACCGAGGACCCGGAGTCCGAAAGCGACCAGCGCACACGCCATGGTGGGTATGGACCGCCGCGGCAGCGCCGAAACCCAAGCTGGGCAGATGCTCTCCCTTAACAGCCGCGTCTTGCGGTCGGTCAGCGCGCACGCCGCATGCCTTTCTTAGAAAAAACAGCTCTTGGCGACTGAAGAAGGATGCTACAAAATAAAAAAAGCAAACTGAACGAGGCTACGCTACAGTGATGTTTAGGGGGGGCTGAACAATATTCTGTATTTGTCTTTTACCCTGTGGTCATGAGCCTGATTGACTTTCATTCTGTGACTTCAACATTAGCTATGCTTTGTCCTTTTCTTTTTATTCACTTTTTAATTGACTCGTTCACTTCAGTCAGGCATGCCTCATGATTAGGCATTACTTGTGTGTAAATAGGCGCTTGTAAGTGCGTGTGTTTGTGTGTGTTTATGTCGAAATGCGTAGTTTTCTTCGGGTGTAACCACTACTATTACCCTCATTTTTTTTGCGAGATACGTACATCATGTTTCGTGTGTTGTTGTTTCCATGCGCCAGCACAAAGGACCACCC
The DNA here is from genome assembly GCF_048455015.1 of Haemaphysalis longicornis. NCBI lineage: Eukaryota > Metazoa > Arthropoda > Arachnida > Ixodida > Ixodidae > Haemaphysalis > Haemaphysalis longicornis. Next base: position 18,754,351 of record NW_027526203.1, on the reverse strand, counting down.
GGCTGTCCCTGGGCTCGCAAATAATGATAATAATAATAATAATAATAATAATAATAATAATAATAATAATAATAATAATAATAATAATAATAATAATAATATTATTGATTTATTGATTGATTGAATAATTGATTGATTGTAGGGTTTAACGCGCCGACGCAACGCAGGCGATGAGGCGCGCCGTAGTGGAGGGCTCCGGATTAATTTTGACCACCTGGGGATCTTTAACGTGCGCCGAAATCTCGTACACACGGGCGTTTTTGCTTTTCGCCTCCATCAGAAAAGCGGCCGCCGCGGCCGGGAATCGAACCCGCGACCTCGTGCTCAGCAGCGCAACGCCTTAGCCACTGAGCCACCGCGGCGGGTAATAATAATAATATTATTATTAATAATAATAATCAATCAATCAATCATGTTTGTTTACGTGCACAGGAACAGCCAGAGGCCTGAGTGCTGGGGCACGGATAGTTACATGAAAACAAAATGCAAGAAACATATTGCAAGAAACAAACAAGCGACAAGACACACACAAATTGAAGTAGCGAAAATTACAGAAATAAAGCACAGGCGGAGCCTGGGTACCGGTAAAAAAGAAAAAAGAAGATGCCTTTGTGGCTCAGCTTATTGTAATGAATACACAACAAGCAGAGAACAAAGTTTGACAGTAAGACGACAAAGACAATGAGAAGAGTATAGAGACAAATGATAAGACAAGCATGATAAGTAAACAGTTTCAAAAACAGGCAACTATATTGGTTAAACACAACCGCAGAGAAACCAAATTTCAGCAATAAAAAAAAGAAAAACGAACGACAGAGATATCATAGATGTTTAACATGCTGTGTTCAACAGCGCAGTACGGTAAATTGTAAAGGAGCTTTGAAAGATGTCAAGGCGTTCAGATAAGCGGTTGTAGCAATTCTGTATTCTGCGCACAGGGGAATGATTGGAGTTGCGCGCAGCGGTCAAGAAAGGGCGATGCGACCTGGTGGGCCTCTGTGGAACACTAAACTCTAAACAGTGAAGCAGGTCCGCGCAAGAAAGGTCACCATGAACAATTTTGTGAAGAAATGTAAGGTCTGCACGCATACGTCTGTAGGTCAACGAAGGGATGGAAGTAACTATGGGTAAGTCCGAATCAGGATGAAAACTGTGATTGTGATGACGGTGCTTAAATATGGATAAAAACGTCTGCACACGTTCTATTAATTCACTACTAGATTTGGAGATGCCGTTCCAGGCAACAGAAGCATATTCTAACTGGGGGATACATATTGCATTGTATAGCATTAGAAATGGATCTGGAGAAGAGAATTCCTTTGTAATCCGACACACATTTCCTAGACTTCGGAGCGCTCGGCGGGTGATGAGCCTAATATGAGAAGAAAAACAGAGGGTACTGTCGAAAAGAACCCCGAGGTCCCTAATCTCCTCAACCCTTTGCCAAGGAGCTCCCTCTATACTGTAGGAAAACAGTAGACGATGGGTTTTCCGGCTGTACGTGACAACCTTTGTTTTAGCTGGATTTAAAATTAGACAGTTTTTGCTGCACCAGACCGATAATTCCGACACATCCCTCTGTAAGGCACAGCAGTCCTGAAAACTGCTAATGTGCCTAAATAGTTTGACATCATCAGCATAGAAAAGAAATGAAGATTTTGTTAACACTGTTGACACATCATTGATAAAGATAGAAAACAATAGTGGACCCAGCACAGAACCCTGAGGTACACCACTCGTTGCAGTGTAAACACTAGACCTTTTGAAGTTTACATCTACGTAAAAGGACCGGTCACGGAGATAGTTGGACAACAAGGCAACAAGGCTTGCATCAACACCGGACATAGTAAGCTTGTTAATTAATAATTTATGGTTCACTACATCAAACGCCTTACTGAGGTCAAAATAGATAACGTCCAACTGGCCGTTTTCACAAACTGCAGCCGAAGCCTGAGTCATGAAGCTTGCAAGATTTGTAACCGTCGATCGACCCGACAAAAAGCTGTGCTGATTTGGTATCAGAACGTTCTTGACGCAGGCAGCAAGACCGTTGTGCAGAGCTGACTCAAAGAGTTTTGAGGCGACACAAAGGAGTGAGATTGGGCGATAGTTGGTAACGGCTGACTTATCACCAGACTTAAATATTGGGAAAATTCGAGCAATCTTCCATGCACGAGGAAATTTGCCGAAAAGTAAACAGTTATTATAAATGGAAGTTAAGACAGGCACAAAAATGTTGCCGTAAGCCTTCATGAGGGCTGCTGGAATTCCGTCTGCACCACAGGAAAATGACGGTTTCATCCGTTTAAGGCTATCATTGACAAGTTTTTCATCGAACATAAGTGTACTAAAATTAGACATATTATTAAATGATAGGCGTTCGTCGTGACCATCTGGCAGTTGAAAGACAGAATGAAAGTACTGAGCAAAGCTCATGGCGACATCCTCAACCTGTTCCCCATCGGAATTAAGCAGGCTAATGTGTTCTTTAGACGCCTTAGAACGGCCGCGTACATACCTTCAGAAGTCAGCCGGTTTCTGAGACGCAGAAGCCTCTAACGACTCTATATAGAGCTGGTGGTCACGCCGGTAGAGGCTTTTACAAAGTGAGCGATACCGACTAAACTCCGCTTTCCACTTGTCAAGCCCAGAACGCTTGGCCTTTTTGTGGGCGCTGTCCTTAAGTTTAAGCGAACTTCGAAGTTCTTTGGAGAACCAATGGGGAAATTTGGAATGAACAGGCTTATAACAAGGGATGTACTTTTCCATGCCACTCCTGACAATTTCGGTAAAACGTCGCACCTGTTCGTCAACATCATTTACATCAAAAACACTAGACCATTCAGCAGATGAATAAAATTGATCGAGCCCAACATAATCTCCACGCTTGAAAGCATATCGCGGGACTGCACAATCGTCAACACCACCATAGCAATGCTGGGCAGCGACAGAGACAGAGACAATAAGAGGGGGGTGAAACTTGTCGGGGTGTACAAGAGCTATTTCGGAGGCACACACTTGTACGTTTTTCAAGTTCGAGAAGCACACATCTAGGACATTACCACAGAAGTTTTCTATGTGGCAGAACTGCTGCAAGGAGGTGAATGATTGAAAATCTAAAAACATGGTGCATTTCTGCCCTGCATAATGGTTTTTATGCTGAAATGAAAAACTGTTCCAGTGAATACCTGGGGTGTTGAAGTCCCCAAGTACAATTAGCTGATGTTTGGAGTGTGAATTGGAAACATTTTCAATAGATGTGAGCTTTAGATTATATTCAGCAGGTAAAATTCCTGGGGTTATATCGAATGCACCGATGAGCAGCTTCTCGCCCATCTTGAGGCCTACCTCAAGCCAGACTGATTGAATAATTGAAGCCAGACTTGAAGCCAGCCTGAATAATAATATTAATAATCTTTATTAATCACCAAAGAAAAGCTACAGCGAAAAGGGCCCATCTAAGCCAATAGCGGCTTGTGTGATGTGGCCCTTCATCGTGAGGAAGACATGTGTTTTCTTTATAAATATACAATATTCAACATTGAAACAGAAAGTAATTAGTAAAATTGGATGCATTTACAGGAAATCGGAGTAAAGTAGCAGCACACTCCTTACGGAGTAGTAAAACATCAGAAAACAAGAAATATCAGAATTACTTATTTACATGCGACTCTTGAAGTAGAAATAATAAACACTTCAGCCTTGCAAAGAGAAAGTGATGAGAAAATAGAACTTACATTCACAGTGAATAGAATAATAATAATAATAATAATTTTTATATTAATATTGTTATTATTATTATTGTTGTTGTTGTTGTTGTTGTTGTTGTTGCTGTTGTTGTTGTTGCTGCCGCTGCTGCTGCTGCTGCTGCTGCTGCTGCTGCTGCTGCTGCTGTTCTTGTTGCTCTTATTATCATTTGAACCTCGTTGTCATTCTCCCTGTCAGAGGATGTGCTATATTATTTCCCTGTTGCGTAGGGCGCAAGTGTTTTTTGTGCAAGAACAGTTGGGCGGTTATTCTTCTCCTTGCATGATATGTTGTCGATGATCTTTAATTTTGTCCACGCGTTGTTGTGACAATCCGCAGGAAGGTGATTGCATACATGACCAGATGAAGGGCAGTGTAGTGCGGCTGCACGCGGACTGCTTTGACATGCGTCGACAAAGCAAATCGGCGCCTTAATTGATTGTACGGGTTACCAAGCCGACGAAACGCAGGCGATAAAGCATGCCGTAGGGGAGGGCTCCGGGTTAATTTTAACCACCAAGGGACCATTACGTGCGCCGTCCATCAAATTCGGCGCCTTCCGTATCGGATGTTTGTAAAGCAATGACTTTACACAGCATTTTGCTTGGAATAGCAAGGCATCTCCGCCACGAAACTTTCACTTGCAGGTGTCACACTGTTTTATTGAAGCGCTTGATGTCAGATTGTACACCTGTCCGGAAACAAATCGGCCAACAATACGTCCATTGTCCACTAGACTCTCTCACAAACAGTGAAAAGTTCTTCGTCTTTCATTTTTGACATCCTGCCACCCAAGCCAGTCGAAAAAAAGTCTTTTTGCCTCCTCTCTAACGGCAGGGGACACTTTCTGAAGATAACCTCATGGTTAACGGGTAATTTAACACCTGCTGACAGGCAGTAGCTTTACTCCCGATTACTTTAAACCCGTTAAAGCAATTTTAGAGTGCAGTAATTTAGATTGGGAAGGGTAGCAAGCGACCACGGGTTACACTTCTGTACAAGACGGCTTTTCCAAACACACGAATGGAGTTTCGTCTTTGCTCCTACGGCTAGTTCCTGGGAGCACGTATAGCTACCTGCTCCTTGCTATCGACAAATGTTGCTCTATGAAATCTGGGGGGTCCGTGCTCAGTCATCCGGCTCGCACGAATAGGCATGGAATTCTCGCGTACCGATGTCAACAACAATGACGCAATCAATACCGACGACTTGGCCGAAATGTCTTCACGAAGGGGTTTGCTACGCAGGCCATCGGTGCACAATCTGTGAAGAACGGGAAGCTGCTTTCTACCTCCGCTTCTAGTAGGCGTAGCGCCATCTGGTCGAGCTGCTACGTGGTGTCTGTTCCGGCCATCATTATGCATTGGAGAACAAGAGATCCGCGCCCTCTAATGGGGTTACCCCAAGCGCCCTTCTTTGTGGTGACAGCTTGTCCCTCCATGCGGCCCTGCCAGCTTCTTGATCTCCCTGTAGCCTCTGTAAAAACATAAAAGGGGAGAGGGTAGAACCACATGTACATTTTGATCTATCACTGCAGTTCACGTGTTATCGCCAGATAAAAACGCAATTTATTTGCTGATTAACAGCGCAGAAGGGCAGCTGACACACGCATCTTTGTTAAAAAAATCTCGAACGCTTCAACCATTTTCCGTGTCAGTTGATTCTTACTTCTATAAATTATGTAGCATTCTCTAGCAACCACAATGATTACAATGTGACCTAGATTTCCGTTATCTATTTTTCCATGTTATTTTGATGCTCGGGCAATCCGCCATTGATACATATTCCTGGTCGTCCTGTACACTTTTTATTGCACTTGTTTAACGGGATTGAATAAACCATTCCATCCGAGTAAGACACAAATGGCGTGCCATGTTTGGTGCTACAGTTACCAGACTTGACGTGGCCCGCCTTCATTTTGTTGCAAAGCTGACAGCTTCTTAGGAGCCGAGAAAAACACGTTTACATTAACGCGTTTTTCAATCTTCTGCAGATAATGCGAAAACGTGTGAATATGGCTCCTATTGAAGCAAAATGGCAGCACCTCCTCTCCCTGGATGATGGCGAGGGTACGGAGTACGGGGACTCGAAATGACATCCAAGTTGCCCCCCGAGTGACATCCGATTTGCCCCCCGACCGTCAATTCAATTTGAGCCGTGAGTTGCACCTTGATTATTCCCTAAATTAAACTGCAACTCACGGCTCGAATCAATTTTCGCTTGATGATGGTGTGCGCATGGATGGCCGCGGACGGACATTAGGAGGTCCTAAGGTACTCCGCACCGCTACAGGCGAGGGAGTTTGACTCTTGGGTACTAATTCACGGTCGTCGCCCAATGGGTAAGACCACTGACACTAACTCTGTCGGGTCTATCAGACACAGGGTCGAATCCTGCAGGTGCCTGTGTGATTTTTTGCGATTGTAAATGCTATGCGGACGGACGTTGTGCGGTCCTAAGGTACTCTACACCTCGGAGTTCCAATGGGTAATAAGGAGGTCAATTCGTGAGGTAAATAATATTCGTTGTACTACCTACATCATGGTCATCTCTTGTAATTGGTCAAAACGGTCTAACAGGGCACGCGAAAACTGTCTTACTGCCTCCGAGTTCCTACGTTTGGCTCCCATTAAACAGCTACCATAGCCTTCCTCAGTGTAGTGGAAACGCCTGTCGTAACTTGCTGTAGTTCTAATGTCATAACTTGCTGTAGTTAATTTATTCTCCGTTTTTCCTAATCAGTATTCTTCGTGCTGCTACCATCCCTTGTACTGCCAATTCATTTTCTATCTGCGCGTCAGAGAAGTGAAATAGGTCGGGCTCGGAGACCACGCCTTTGGAGAAGTTTAGTGATCGGTGCGTTGTCACTGTCATATTCGTGTCTTCTATTTTTGCAATTGCCCCTTATTTTTGCACTTTGTTCTCTTGTGCGCCTTTTACCAGTACATCACCATTCTGGAGAATCCTGGCGTTGTAGTTCTTCCCCACTAGCTGACTGAATGTCTTGGCTATCGCAAAGGGAGATTTCGTCTGCATAAGTTCTTCGACTCCTTGAATAACCAAGAATCGTGTGAAGTTGTCACTGTTTCTTTGCGGGATGTACTTAGCCGTCACTTCTGTCCGGGTCCTTTTCAGGGACCGATCAAGAGGTGTTTTGCTTTTTGCCATGTGGTTTGCTGCTTTTTCGGTAGCCAGACTGGCCGGCCACGACGGAGCCCAACCACCGGAGCGTGTTGGTATTCAAGCTAGCCATACGGGGCCACTACATCTTCATGTAAAATAGTCTAGGTAGGCTATTTTCCACAAAGTTAACCCTTCCTGCCTGTGGGTAAGAGGAAAAAAACAGGACAGGCATGGAAAGATGACAGGACAGAAACAGAGAGAGAGTGGAGGAGGTAGGAAAAGGCGACAGGCTGCTTTCCGCAGGGCGGGTCAATCCTGGGGTGCCGTCTGCCGGAAGAGGGGCCAAAGTGGCGTGTTGCCGCCGCGAGGGGGCCGTAAAGGTCCAAAAAAACACTGGGTTTAGCTCAGCCACCAGGATGTCCTTTTCCCTGGACATGGCTAAGCCACGCACAGCCGGGGCGTGGGTGGGTCCAACCCACATGGGCTCTGGCTCCGCGCTGTCGCCACTACCGTCACCTTGAATAGACAAGGTGCTCCTGCGGGGATTTGAAAAAAAACAAGAGATTTCACCTGGCTCTCGTGGATTGTGTGGCACTTCCCATTTGGCATGCGCGACACAAGTGCTCATAGCTGTGCTGGACCTGCCACAGTAATAGGGGCCCCACTCTTAAAATCAGTTTCAGGTGAGTTTTTATCGAGGTAACGTACCGCTGTCATTCGAACTCATGTCCCGCTGTCGCTCAAACTCCGGTATCGTTAATGCTCAACCCGCCGCCCGTCTTTCCTAAGGACACTTCGGATACCCGCACAGTTGCCGGAGCCGGCGAATTCTTGTAGGTCCTGTAGGGCGGTCAGTGTAGCAGCAGGTCTTCTGAAGAACGACTTTACGGGCCGTGCTGGTAGGTCTCGCATCCTCCGGCCGCACTTTCATCTTACTGGCTTCTTTCACCAACCATGTCACAGACCAAAGCTATGTGAGGTCGTTGTTGGAGAATTAGACTTTAAAATGGTGCGCTCCAGTCACAGCAACCGCTTTCATTTTGACTAAAACTCAAAGTTGATACCTGCGAACTGCGTCAAACAAACGATGTCTTACCAAGAAAGTAAGCGTTCGTTCACTTAACGCTTCAGCCTAAAACATTTTTGTTCCAGGCAAGTGCCGGCACGTCTATGCGCAAGAGTTCACGCCCCTGCAAAAATTACATAACCGTGTGTATTATCTCATGACATGCCGATGGCGGCACACTTCAAGGCATTCGGATGGCTTACTTTCATGATATATACCGGGCATAAACATGTGAGTGCCCGAACGGTGGTCTTAAACTGCCTTCTTACAGTGTAAGGAGGCGTTTGGGCCCGCATAAACTGAGCCGTTGTTTATTTACTGAACTCCCCTTCTTCGCTCGGCTCCTTTCACCTTCACCAGCTGCCTCTGGACACTCGCCGAAAGTGACTTAGTACTGAGTTAAAGACAAGCTCTCCAACATTACGACAACAAATACACTATCTGTAATTTTTCGAAAGAATTCATGATGTCCTACCTGTTAATTAAATTGGCCACTTCTTTTTTATAAGCCTTCTTTTTCAGCAAGAGATGTTATGCTCCGGTTATCAGAAAAGAAATATCCATCGGAATGAGCGCGTAAAGATTAAAATGATGCCGCAACTTGCCTGGATCGAGGCATACCATCAAGTGACACAAAGCAATCGTTTCTGATGAAGACAGTGTTCGCAGTGGCGCGTTTATTCAGTTCATCAAAACAGGAAAGAAAAGAAGCGGAAGCGGTGGTATAACTTGAGGTCTGTGTGCGGTTGCGTGGTATCGTCAAAAAGAACTTACCCACCTTGGTGTTTGGCCTTAATTTGACCGTTCACGCATTCAGTCACTACATTCAGCGATTCATTGGAATTTGGGCCATGGTTTAATTCCTGAAGTTCGGAATTAGTTATAACAACAGGATGCTGTACACCTGATTTGTCCTTGTTAGAAAAGACGTGCTTGATTTTCATTGTACAATTTTTTTGTTTCAAGGTAACACAGTTGTCGCAACTCTAATGGTCTTTCAGATTAATTTATTCTAATTGCAATGGACGTCCGGGGCGGAAGAGAAGGTGGTGCAACTGCCCCCACTTGAAGCTTGGACCCTTTTCAGTTTCGTGTACCTTCAGTGGTTGCTCCCCCTTGAACCCCCTTTCCGGGGGCCCTTTCTATGGACGTATGCCTCCGCCTTTGCAAAAAGGTCTGCGGATGCCATAATTGCTGTACCGTATCCCTCCGCTCCCCTCCCCCGTTTCCTTCTTTGTACACCTTGCAGCCAGGTGAACCGTGCATGGTAATACCATCGGTGAAGGACGAAGAGATACCGCTGCTCTTCCCCAAAGGCGTCACTTCCTACAACGTGCCCTCAGGCAGGAAGTACATCCGGGTCACACCACAGCCGGACCAGTGACACGTCTTCGGTTCTCCTTCCATCGATGCCTAGCTACTTAGTGGCCGCTGCTTCACACCTTAGAATTGAAAATCGACGTGTAAAATGCAGCGCCCTTACCCGTGATCCCCTAAGCACCACTGCACCGGCCAAAGAAGCTTTATGTACATATGCTTCCGAGAGTCCTGTGCACGCGGAAAAACAGTAATGTTTCACTGGACTAACAACATTATCCTTGCACAGGTACTTCCTAGATAACTCCTAAGAGCTGCACAAGAGTACACAAGTTCATTTTTCACTGGTTTGATTCTTGCGCGGCTTAATTTCTGTCGTCACCACTACGTCCCCTCTCTCACACCCTTCTTGATTTATCCTATATTCTCTAATCTGCAGGATGTCTTCGCGGGTAATTATCTATCCGATGTTGTGAGCTTTTTTGGCTACCCATATAACAGCGAGATAACGCGCACCCACCTGCCTTGCAGCGCTCATTCTCCAGAAAGCGCCTCACAACCAGCCACAATTTTTACCTGGGCTGTTCAATAAACGTCTCTCTCGCCCTCGAGCTGTATTGCTTTCGATGTTTATTTTGCGCTTTATTCCCATGATTTAAAGCAAGCAATGAACGTGAAAAATCGGGATCAACGTCAACTACATTCCGATTTTCTCAGGACGCGAAATGAAGCCCTGCGCAGACAAACCACGCAGGTGGGGATTTTTTTAAGTGCTCGACATTGATCCAGAGTTGACTGAGGTTGATTTGGTGCAACATTAGCATCGGAGTCTTGCTACGGCCGACTGTTTTTGCCAGAAATAATAGAGTGACAGTTGCTGTTACAGTACGTATGATCGCTTTTTTTTAGGTAGTATGTAATTAGCTGTTGCACTCCACGCTATCCCTTTAGTAGCAGCTTGCCAGGGGCCGCGTAAAAATAGCTATAAACATTGCTTGCAGGCAACGCCAGTTATCGATTGATGCCGGAATACCCACTTTTCCCGACCCCCTTCACGAAAATACATGTACGAAGTATAACGAAAAATATAGACGTGTTACTGCTACTGTATGTTATATTAAAAGCTGCAGTTTCACTATAGGTGCACTGGATAGACTGAGCCATTATATTCCGAGCATAGTTAAATGACGCATTGTTGCTCACGCATTCCATATAGAAAACGTTTCTGTAGCTTTGTATAGTCGACTACGAGACGCGCAAATTTAACCTACCTTTTTCCGTTAAAATAGAGGGGTGCGGGCTATAATTAACAAAATTGTCTTGGAGACTTGCATAATATACTTTGAGCTACGTGGGATACTATATATTGTCACGGTACAGGAAAATCTCCGCGCCGCCATGGCCCAACACCAAATGACGACAAGGAAGAAGCACGGTGCGGGGCGCCGCCAGCCCGGGCTTCGTTATGGCTGCATGTAAATGGTTTTTCGCTTCATGTAAATATATTACATCAAAAGCACGTGTCTCGTGTCACTGCCGTCACGTTACATTTGGTGGAGTGTGCGGGATCTTCATCCCCATGCTGGCCCAAGCATCGCATCGCATCGGCGTGAACTCAGCCGCCAAGGATAACAAAACTGCCCCTGGAAACCGCAGCACAGACGAGCCCAGAACACGACTCCACATTTTCTCCAATTTCTTTCGGTCAAAAAAATCTGTCAGGGATACTAAATGGCTTACCACTATTTCACCTTTCCTTTCTTCGGATATCATGACTGCCAACCCTTATTTCTGTGTTAATTCAACGAGCCCGCATTTCCCATTCTGATTCTCTATACGCATAGCGAGGGTATCGGTTCTAGTAGTCTTGGTGCCATAGGTAGCTTAAGAGAGTTCAACGCTGGCCGACCTGTCTCGACATGTGTTAGAATGCTCGATTCATGTCCCGGACAATAAAAAGAAGGTCCCCTTGACCTCGAGTAGTCCTAGAGGCGCTGGCTACGACCCCCAAGCTCAGGAAACAAAATGCCTTAACATAAATACCCGAGAAAGTGGAGGAGGAACAACCCCACTGGTAGCATAGTGGTCATCGCATCAGACGCGTATTCTGGAGGTAGTGGGTTCGTATCCCAGCAGGCGGGCATTTTTTTCTCCACTTTCTGTCTTGGGCGCGTCGACAGAATGCCAAAACGTCCTCAATGTATTACGTATATGACTCGCCGGGTTGTTGAATGCGGTCTTGCAATTACTTTTTGGCCGCTTCTGAACATCTGGAGGCAGTCCCGAAAATACGACGCAGTTCAGCTGTAAAGCGATCCCAGTCCGTCAAATCTGCTTTGTTGTTGTAAAACCAAGTTTCTGCCACCTGGGTCAGAGACCACGACACGTTCTGGAGCTTGAAGGAGTCCTCCCATCGATTGAAGGCACTCACACGGTTGCAGCTGTCACGCCAGTATTCTACGTCGTCTCCGGTGAGTCCAGTGAAAAAGGGGGGGTCACGCTGCAGGCATGGGACAGTCCAGCAAGAGGTTTGAGTGCTAGCCGTCGTCGCATTAGCCGTAGTCATTGTGGCAAGTCGCCGACCCGAACTTAGCTCCAGGAAAGTGCCGGAAGAGGTGGAGGTACGAGAGATCGATGTTGGCAACCTCCACCACTTGAGAGACGTCGACCAGGGGTCCTGGTGAAGCGTTTATTGCAAGGCAACGGTGCAACCGGCTTTGGTGTGAGTCCAGCCAAGATGGAGCCCGAAACGAACGCGCCCGTCAGCGAGATAATGATGGTAATGGGAGTGTGGAAAATTATCATCGCCATGCTTCTTCGATGCTGATGGGTAGCTCGCACTCAGAGCTCGCTCTCGTGGCACGAGGCTGGCTCCTCGCGGAATCGAACGACGAAGACACCACTGGGTGCCACGAAAATCCTCTGCTTCTGTTTCGAGAGCTTCATTTTGAGACTCCCGCCACGCCTTGGCTCAACATTTTTGGTGCCGACGACCCGGGACCCACAGCGGGACCTGCCGAGAGCACTGAGGCAGCGGAGCCATCATGGAAAAGCTCAAATTCAAGAGGACATCGAGGCGGGCGCAGAACACAAGGATCAACGAGGCAAGTGCCGCCATGGCCGATCCTTGCGTTACGGCCGACCAGCTAGCGTCGCTTTACGAGAGGATCAAGGCTAATAACGACTAGCTAAATAAGATCAACGAAGAGCTCGAAGCTCATATTCAGGATCAGGAGGCATTTGAGTCTGAATATGCGAGCGTGATCGAGTATCAAGATAACGCGACACGCGTCCTCGCTGAGCTAAAAAGCAAGAGCAACCACCTCTCCCAGGCAGCTGCACCTATGACAGGACCCGTAGCGAACGTCATGCCCCCAGTCGCTGCTACGACTTCGGAGCGAACCGGGCCAAGCTTACCGAAACTCACCATCACTCCTTTCTATGGGGACCTGTGCCGATGGAATGAATTTTGGGAGCAATCCGACCAAATGATAAACAAGAATAGCGGCCTTTCAGTTTGCGAGAAATTCCACTACCTACAACTCTTTCTGAAAGGAGATGCTGCTTCGGCAATCGGAGGGCTACCTACGACGGAGGCTTGCTACCAGGATGCTCTTGCAATGCTGAAGAAGCGTTTCGGCGATCGCACGCGACTCGAGCAAGAGTATTTCGCCAGGTTCCGAATGATCAACCCGATCAGGTCCTCAAGTGACACAAGTGGCCTTCGCAAGCTCAACGACCAGGTTTTGGTCAACATGCGTGGCCTCGAAACCCTAGGCGTGAAACGGTCCTCCTTTTCGTCGATGCTCTCAGACATCCTGTAGCGAGCCCTTCCGCACGATATCGTGCTCCAGTACCACAGCACGCGCACTGCTGAAACACCTACACCGCAAGCGGATGCACCTGAGGATTTGCCGACAGACCTAGACCGTCTTCTGAAGTTCCTCAGCACCGAGCTGGAGAACCTTGAAAAGAGTGATTTCAGGGGTCAGAGACGGCAAGACACCAGGCCTGAATATGAGGCAGAGAAAAGCATCCGCCCTAGAGACTCTAAGCCCACGTCGTATGTTCTCTCCAGCACTTCGGTGACGTCCGGTGAGGGGTGCACATTCTACAAGTCATAAGGTCACATTACGGAGTCTTGTCCTGCGGACATACCTTCGGAAAAGAAGAAGCAAATTTTGTCGAAGGAGATGCGATGCTATCGCTGCACGCTGAAAGGACACCGAGCACGTGACTGTCGCCGGAAGATTACCTGCAATACGTGCGCCGGTAGACATGCATCAAGCTTCTGTGGCCCAAGAAAGAACAACGCACGGGATTCTCGTTCTGCAGGAAGTCCGAACCCACGCACGACGGTCTGCGCATCAGTAGGAAAGAAGTCAGGAGTTGATACAAGAGGATGCGTTCTCCTCCAAACTGTCCGAGCCTGGGCAGTGAGTGACAACGCCTGCCGCTACGTCCGAGGCATATTCGACGGTGGCAGCCAGCGGACATTCGTGACCGAAGAACTTTGCAAACACCTCAAGATGAAATGCGTCGGATTCATCAATATTGCTCTGAACACGTTCGCCAACGCCAAAAGTCAACCGGCCGCGAGGCGTCGTATCGTCGAGCTTCGACTGAAAACCCAATTTTCCGACACAGAAGTTGTCCTCAGCGCCATAGAAATACCCTACATGTGCCAGGACATCGAGGGCTCGACGATGGATTCGTCCTTCGTTCGGGCTTGCAAAACATCGGCAAAGGACATTGCTAATGAGCTGCTTCACACTGACGTCATCACTCGCGGTAGCATAAGCTTCCTCATTGGATCGTACCAGATGTGGAATATAATGTCGGGCGAATTGGTGAGGTCCCAAGAAAACCAGGCTATAATTGCTATAAACACTAAACTTGGATGGACGTTTCAAGGCAGCAGCACCGAGTTGACAGCGACAGCAACTACTTTGCGCTCCATGGTTTGCGTTCTGAAGGCCGACGTAACTCAATGCGACGATATCATTCGATCGTTTTGGGAAGTCGAAAGCAATGGGATCTTGGACCAAACGAGCAGTGGTACCTCAAAGAGCTCAGCGTTAGAGCACTTCGAGAACAACGGCTCCTTCCGACATGGACGATACCAAGTGGAGCTACCATGGAAAACTACCGTCGAGGTTTCGAACAAGGACATGCAATCCAGAATTTTCGTGACAGAAATCAACTATGTCTCGGGGGCAGGGGTTACCGGTGCTTCAAGCATAAGCGAGCTGAACCCTTCCTTAGATGCGGGCGGTATCCTTCGTGTCGGGGGACGCTTAGCCCATTTGAAAGCAGTGAAAATGCAGATCCCAATCATATTGCCTGCAAATCACCCATTTTCGTCTCTGCTGGCAGCTAGAGCCCACACTCAAGTTCTACATGGCGGCGTGAGAGACATGATGACACAACAACGAGAGAAATACTGGATTTGCCGAGCAAGATCCTTGGTGAAGCGAGTGGTCAACGGCTGCCATCTGTGCAAGCGGTTCCGAGTCAGGCCCGGACATGCTCCGACTGCCCCCCTTTCGAATGATTGCCTATCGTCTACAAACGCGTTTGAGGTTGTAGGAGTGGACTTCGCTGGGCCTCTCTACGTACGATCGCCAAGCGGCGATTCCAAGTGCTACATCGCTCTTTTTATGTGCGCCACATCAAGAGCGCTCCACTTGGAGTTAGTCTCTTCGATCACAGCAGAGGACTTCTTGCTCGGCTTTCGGAGATTCGTGGCCCGAGGGGCTTACCCAGGGTCATGTACTCAGACAACGCCCCAACTTTCAAGAAAGCCTCGGTGGGCGTAAAACGAGTCTGCCGACTCCTCTCCGATCAAGACGTCGCTGAGCATTTAAGCAATGCTGGCATCAGGTGGAAGTTCATCGTACCTAATGCCCCGTGGTGGGGTGGTTGGTGGGAGCGGCTGATTAGGGCGGTTAAGCAAGCACTCAGAAAGGTACTGGGGAGAGCCAAGCTTGGGTTTGAAGAACTGGCTACCGTCCTCACCGAAGTAGAGGCCGTTGTGAACTCCAGGACTCTTACTTTCGTGGATCCGGACATAGAGGAGCCATGTGTTCTCACTCCTGCGGATCTCCTCATTGGTCGCAGACTTACGCATGTGCCTACCAAGAGTGACTCGGGAAACGATACAACCACCTGTTTGCGCACTGATGCCGTGCGGCGGCATCGGTATCGAGAACGTTTGACAGAACACTTCTGGGCTAGGTGGAGGAAAGAATACCTGTTGCAGCTTCGGTCTGCACACTTCACAACGAAGAAAGCGGCCACTAAAGTCAAAGTAGGAGACGTGGTGTTAGTGTACCAAGAAAAAACACCGCGCCAAATGTGGAAACTGGCGCGGAGGTTCAGGAGGTCTACAAAAGCACCGATAGTATCATCCGTTCTTGCAAGATAAAGCTGTAGATGGGCTTGTGACAACCAGACCCATACAAAGACTTTACCCTCTTGAAATTCGCGCCTAGCCATTTTCTCGCGGCCCGGAATGTGCGGAAATTATCCTCGCCATGCTTCTCCGATGCTGATGGATAGCTTGCGCTCAGAGCTCGCTCTCGTGGCACGAGGCTGGCTCCTCGTGGAATCGAACGACGAAGACACCACTGGGTGCCACGAAAATAAACCCTCTACTTCTGTTTGAAGAGATTCATTTTTCGACTACACCGCCACACCTTGGCTCAACAGGGAGTGTTTCTGTATGGTGCAGGTGGTGAGATTGACCACTGCAGGACACGATATCCGATAAGACTGAGAGAAGGTGCTCACACTATATATATATATGCATCTATATTGTGGTCTTGCTATCTACGGCGTGCCAAGGAATGAGGTACACTGCGGTTGCGTGACGGAACTCCACCTCACATCCTCACATCCAATTTACATCCTCCACCTCACCGTCGCCCGTCCGGGCATACACACGCACACACCAGCAAAACCCCCAGCGTCCCGAGTCCGAGTCCCGCCAGCCTCCCCTTCTCCACACACCGCTGACCGCTGATGATGATGATTATTATTATTATTATGGGGCTTCTTCCTTTGGAACGGGCGGACATGAAATGACCTAGCCTAATGCATACATCAAGCGTACCAGCACTCAAAATAGAACACAAAATAGAACACAGAACACAACATAAAACAAGGTACATAAGGAGAGTAAAGGAACAGCATAGATAAAATGTCCTATGCGCATAGTGATACATATATATATATATACATACCTACACACATGCAAGTGTTACATACCCGTATACAAACGCACACTTCTCAATAACTATTAAATCCAAAACCACAAAAGTCGAAGGGCGCACGAGCAGCCAGTACGCTGTAGCCACCCATCACTCAACACGACTGCATGACAGTCAACGGCACAACACGCACACTCTCGAAGGTAGTCTCGCTGGCGGGTCTCCTTGAACCAGCGCAGTCAATGGCACACCACTCACAATCCCGACGCCATGTCAGTCACGCCGGCGGGTCTCCTTAAACCACCGCTGGAGCCTTTCCTTTGTCACCTGCAGCGCAGCGTTGCGACCGGCGGCGGCACCTGCAGCGACGAACCCCAGCGCCTCTGGCAGACTCACGCCATCTGGGTGCTTCGGCTGCAGCGAGTCACATAGGAGCACGATGTGTTCAATTGACTCCTCTGCTTCACCACACACTCTGCACCTCGCGGCTTGAACGTCAGGGGATGACTCGTAGAGGCGCCGATAAGTTAATGTCCGCAGCGCGCCCGCTCGGGCCTCGAAGAGCAACCCGCCGTCCGTGCTGTCGTGGAACATAGCCTCCCTGCATATCGCCGTCTTGTTGTCGCGGTACAACTGCAGGGTGCTTTTTTCGCCCATAGCCAGTCTCCATTCGGCGGTCTCTGACTCCAGTACCCGCTTCTGAACTGCCCTGGCATGTTGCTGTTCAGCGGGTTCCTGGGTAGGACGCTCGAAGAAGCCGAATTCTTGGAGCGGCTCGAAGAAGCCGCTCGAAGAAGTGGTGGTACCGGTACACACGGCGAGACCAGCGTGTGTCCTCCATGCGCCGAAGTCGTTCCTCGTAGGCGATCTTGCTTCGGGCTTCCCGGACCTCGAACGACGACCAGCCCCTATCGCCTTGAATGGCCTCTTTAGCCACGCAGCCATGGCAACCCAGCGCCACGCGTCCCACTTCGCTTTGGCAACGTTCCAGCCATGCGCGAGTTGTGTGAGGCAAGCAGACCACTGCGTTGGCAAACGTAAGGCACGGCACATGGACGGCTTTCCACAGCTCGCGCACCATCATGTACCGGCTGCATCCCCATAAACAGCGCTTGCGCAGGATGCGACACGCTCGCTGCGCCCACTGCTGCACGTGGGCTGCATGTGCCGAGTACCGATCCTGTCCCGCGCTGAAGGTAACGCCAAGGTACCGGTACGACTCTTCTTGAGGCACTAGGTCTCCACTGGGGAGTGTGACATGGACGCCACCGTCGGGGCCAGAGAAGCGGAGGACGGCCGACTTCTTCGCATTGAAGCATAGGCCTAGCTCTGCGAGCTGCGCCTCCGCCACAGTGACCAGCCCCTGCAAAGTAGCGGCGTCATCAGCCAGGAGAACCAGGGCGTCCGCAAACACTAATCCCGGCAGTGTCCACGTCTCCGGCAATTCTTCCGCAGTGAACCGCAGTGTGAAGCCCAGATTCGAAGCCAGAATGGCGTACTCTATCTTGGCTGCGTATAGCATAAATAAGATGGGAGATAGAGGGCACCCTTGCTTCAGGCCCCTGCGGACAGGAACTGGGTCCGTCACCCTCCCTCCAAAGAAAGCCACCACGGTGTTGCCTTCGTACAGGCGGTGCAGCAGCTCAACCCACACAGGCGCCATGCCGATGTCCGCCAAGTGCCGCAGCAGGCCATCGTGTGGTATATTGTCGTATGCTTTGGAGACGTCCAAAAAACATGCCACTAGGCCACGATCCTGCTTCCGACCAATGTCCACACACTGAGTCAGCACGTATATGTTGTCCTCGAGGCGCCTACGGGGGCGAAGACCATTCTGGAGCTCTGTAAGGTGCCCGCTTGCTTCTGCCCATGCCGACACCCAGCCTTTCACTACCTTAGCGAACACCCTGTACAGGACGCTGGTCACAGTGAGTGGTCTGTGGTCCTTCAGTAGGCTGGGGTTGCCGCCGTTCTTGAGCAGTAGACACACTCTTCCTCTCCGCCAGTCCTCTGGGATGTTGTCGCCGTAGATGATGCCCGTGAAGATTATGGCGAGGTGCTCCCGAGCTATTGTGCCCAGCTGTTTGATGAGTCCCGCCGGGATGCCATCGAGCCCCTGTGCCGTGTGTGCTCCGAGTAGGGAAATGACACGGTCGAGGGCCCGGCGAGTCACCTCCCACTCATGGTCCGTCTCGCAACCGTCCCCGCTGGCTTCAATGATAGGCCTCCGTCTTCTCGCGCCCTCCGCTAGTGGATCCTGGGAAGAATTGTAGATGCCTCGGATGTGCTCAGTGAGGTGCCGCTCGACGTCGGCAATGACCTCCCCTGTAGTCTCCTCCCTAATTGTAGGTTCTGGAGCCCTGCGGTCTAGAGACCCCACATATTTCCAAAACCTACGTGCTCCTTCCCGGCCAGTCGTCGTGAGGTCCTGCAGCTGTCGGTGGTCATGTTCCGCTATTTTTTGCTGTACCACTTTCTGCACATGTCGCTTCTGGAGCAGTTAATTCTAGGCTTGCTGACGCTTCTCAGCGCTGCCAGCTTTTACAGCTTGACGATGAAGCCGGTTAGCATTCCGTCGCTTGTCAAGAGCTGTTTTTACTTCTCTGTCCCACCAGCTTTTCCGCGGATAGCCACGGCGTGCATTGGCGCGGACTTCATGAGTGTTCATGATGCCTCTTAGGGCAGAAACATACTCTTCGTACGTTGCCCGCTCATTGTGTATGTCAATCTGTTCGAAGCGCTCGGCAATTGCAGCGAATGCTGTGACCGGAACGTATCTGTGTGCTGGCCGATGGTTCATCGTGGGTCTCCGGAACACTGATGAAGAGAAGCATATTTTGACTCTGTTGTGGTCACTGCCCACACTGTGGTCACCGCTTTCATCAATATGCCCCTTGGTGATATGGGTAGCCAACTTTCCAGATACGAGTACGTAATCGATGCAAGACCGGCTGTTACGCATGCACCATGTGAAGTCACCCTCGCAGTCAACGCGCATGTTGGCAATCTCCAGCGAGAACTCTTGCGCCAGCTTGAGCACGAGGTCCCCGTTGAAGTCTTGATACCCATCAATGGACTGGAGGTGTCCGTTGAAATCACCCATGACTACCACTTCACTGTCCGTTGACCAACGCTTTCTATCCTCGGTCACGCACCGCATGACTGCCTGGTTCCCATCATGCTGGCCGCGGGTGACAGACAGATATATGATTCTCCGTGTCCACCAGCGCCATCTCTCGGGCTCCGGTGTCCCCAGGTCTCACGGCCGGTGGGCGCTCGACCGGCGGTGACTGGAGAGGGTCGCGGCGAAGGGACCGAAGAGCTCCGCGCAACACCCTCCAGTCCAGAAGGCATCGCACCAAGGCGCCCCCCCCATCTTTCCTCCCCTCAAACACGAGGCACAAGTGCATCAGGAAGGATTGTTCTCGGAGTCTCATTGCACATGGAACCGCTGGTCCGCGTCTGAGGCCACCCTGTGGGCCGCGGGTGGGCCAGGAACTGCCAAGGTGCGGCAGCGTCCCGCTCGGTCGCCATCGCCACCATGTAGTCATCCGCAAGAGTGCATTCTCGGGTGCCCGGCGCAGGATTCCACGGAACGGCCAGGCTCCTCTCGACAGCGCCCTGGTGTCCCGGATCTCCGCTGCTCGGCGCCGGAACCAGAGGCGCCGCAATGAGCCCGGGGCAAACCCGGTTAACGGGCGTTCGTAGAGCCTCGAAGGCCCCGAAAAAGCTGTAGGCTCTGCACCCGCCAGAACCTTCACGCCAGGGTTACAGCTCCGCAAGGAGCTCAGCAGGCCTCCAATCCATGAACAGAACTCCACCGTCGACAAGGAGGCGAGCCGCAGCCGCCTCACATCTCCGCAGGGCACCAGGACCCCAGGACCATGGCAACAGCTCCCGGGTCGAACAAGGAAGGCCCTCTTCTCGACAGGCCCAGGCCGGACTCGCAACGCCCAGGCACGAACGTATCGCGTCTCACCACCAGGCTCGTCACGCGAAGCCCCGGGTCGCACCGGGAGGGTCCGCTGTCGGCAGGCCCAGGCTGGCACCGTAGCGGCCAGGGTCAAAACCACCCCTCCACCACCACACAGGTGGAGCGACGAAACTTGAAGCGGTGACTGTGCTGAGCTGCGGGTTGCTCCATGGTAAAACCACGTTAGACTCAGACCCGTGGGGGGTAGACACTACCGCACCCTCGGGTCGTAGTGATGGGTGCCAACCCTATCGCCGGCCGTTCTGTCATTAGAAGCTGGACTCCCACCTTCTGGTTCCGCTACCACCCGTTCGTCATCGCCAGTGCAAACGTGATAGGCCTTGAGATCGGTAACGTGCACAGGCCCCACCAGCTCGTCGCTTTCAAGCGACTGCATCTCATACGTGAGCATAGTTGTCTGCGCCGTAATTCTGTATGGCCCTTGCCATTTGTGTGCGAGCGCTGCGATGAAACCGCGCGCAGCGTTGCTGAGTGGGTGTGTTCTCCTTAGCACTAGGTCACCGATGTTGTACACAAGGTGACGACGGCCTTTGTTATACTGCTCCGCTTGCTCCATGCGCGCCACGTCGAGGTTCTCTCGGGCCGTGCGTTGCGCTGCCCAAAGGCGTTCCCGGAGCCTAGCCGCGTACTGCAACAGAGAAGGGGCGTTTCCCGCCGCCGCGTACAGCAGTGCATTTTCCAGTGGGAAAGCGATCTCTTTACTGAAGTTTCGGTAACCTGGTGTCAAACCCGTTGACCTATTTACGGTACTCCTAGTCGCGGAAGCAAGCTCAGGCAAACGCGCGGCCCAGTCCTTATGCTCCTTGGTTGTGGCAACCAGCATGCACTTCAGGTTCCGGTTCACCCTTTCAGTGATGTTGCTCTGAGCATGATAAGGACTCGTTCTCCTGTGCCGAATGTGCAGCGCTCGACAACAGTCCGAAACGACTTTTCTTGTGAAATGCGAAGCATTGTCAGTGACCATGTCGGAGGGGAAGACGAAATGAGTGAATGTCTTCAACGGCTTCTCTACGATCCGCTCCGACGCTAGCTTTCTAAGGGAAAACAACTCCACCCACGCAGAAAACTGGTTCGTTATAACCAGAATGAACTGGTTTCCTCGCGCGGATCTTGGGAGGGCTCCCTTTACGTCCCACGCTATAATCTGCCACGGGTAGCTGCTTTCCACCGGCTTCATGAAACCCACAGCCTTCCCAGCACGCGGCTTCGCCACCTGATAAAGAGGGCAAGCTTGGGAATAGCTCAACACGTTTCTCATCATGCCTGGCCAGGTCGCGACACGGCATCACTTGTCGTAAGTCTTACTGCCATTGCCATGTCCTGCTAGCGCTGAGTCATGAAAGTACCCCATGAACCGTTTCCGCAACTTCCTTAGGACCACGACTCGATAGGGAATGAAACCGCGTCTTCGTCGTCCAGTTCGCTCAGCAGATACACGTCAAACCCCTCAGCGTTACCGGTGCAAGCTACGCCGCTCGCTAGCCTTTTCAGCACCCGCTGGCGCAGACCATCTGCTTTCTGGGCCTCAATGAGCTCTTCCTTACTTACTACCTCCCCCCGCGGCAGATGCCTTTCTGCTCTCGGGGGGCGAGAAATCGCCGCTGAGAGATGCCGCTTCTGTTTCTCTTTGCGGCCGGCCTCGACTCCTCCGTACGGCCATTTCCTTCCCCTCTCGGGGCGGCCCGCGCCGCCGATGCAACCGCACAACTCGGCGCGGGCGCTTCCGCCGCGCGTGCACCCGTCTCCAGCGGCGCACGCGACAAAGCATCGGCTACCTTGTTGGTGCAGCCTCGGCGGTACTCGATTGTGTACGCGTAACGTTGCAACGTCAGCGCCCACCTCGCGAGCCTGCCTGCATGGTTTTTAAGCCCCTTCAGCCACGTCAGTGCGTGGGTATCCGTCTGCACAATGAAAACCGCTCCATCTAGGTACATGTCGAATTTAGACAATGAGAACATGATAGCCAAGCACTTCTTTTCGGTTACAGAGTAATTCCGTTCCGCCGGTGTGAGCGTGCGGCTCGCAAAAGCGAGTGGCCGCAGCTCGCTCTCGTGTTCCTGCAACAAAACAGCTCCCACACCGTATTCACTAGCGTCTGTCTGCAAAACAAAGGCAAAACAAAGGGCGGGAAAGCGCAAACTAGCAGCGTCCGCTATTGCGCAAGCCGAAGAAACGAAGGAATCCTCTTGTTCCTTTTCCCGGACCCACTTTACGTTCTTACGCAGCAGCTTGTAAAGAGGCCCTGCGAGCTCTGTACAGTGTGGTATGAATTGCCTGTAGAAAGCAACCATTCCCAAAAACCTTCGTTCACGACAAAACCCAACAGATCGACCTGAGATGATGCCAGCTGCACTTTCCTTGGGTTGATCATCAGACCGGCCCTTCTCATGCGTTCAAAAACGGAACTCAAGTGAACGAGGTGCTCCTCAAAAGTCTCAGAATAGATCACCACATTATCAAGGTAGGCCATCGCATAGTGGTACCTCGCGTCCCCCAAGACGATGTCCATCAACCGCATGAACGAACTTGGAGCGCCAAACGGGAGTCGAATAAATTGGAAGAGCCCGTGGTGGCAGGTGAATGCGGGCTTTTCAATGTCAGCTTCGGACACTTGAATCTACAGATACCCTCTGCAAGGGTCCTGCACAGTGAAGTAGTGAGCATTGCCCAGATGATCTATCACCGACTGAATGCTCGGGAAATGGTATGCATCTCTCTCGGTCAGTGCGTTCAGCTTTCTGTGGTCTACGCACAGCCAAACTGAAGCGTCTTTTTTCAGTGCCAAGACATAGGGGATGTCCAGCGGCTTCGTGAGGGTCTCACTGCGCCTGTCTGGATCATTTCACCTAGTGCGCAGTCAAGGAGCTTCCTCTTATGGGCACTTATCGGCCTCGGATTGAACCGGAATGGCCGGACATCACCCGTGCTATCTCGCGCGCTAGCACGGCTCTTGGTAAAGCAATCCGAAAAGGGGAGCAATGTTTCCGCCAACATTCGACACTGATCGTCGCATCCTGCAAAAGATGCGACAATCGCCTCCATCTTGGCACTCATCTTTCCTGACGCCTCCCTCTGGCCCTCCGCGGCACAGTGGAGATTGGTCGCCTGCTGCGGTCGTAAACCGGGGGTCGGCGTGTTCGCGAAAGGAAAAAACTGGGTTAGCGGCCCGTACTGGTAGCCGTTCCTCGCCATGTCGAGCACAATGCCCTCCCTTGAAAGAAAGTCTCTCCCCAGTATCACCGAGGTAGACAAGCCAGGCAAGTAAACAAAACCCTACCTGCGCTTCTTGCCGTCCAAAGTGAGCGTAAGTCTAATGGCTCCCTCTGCTTTCGCTGACCCTGTTGCTAAGCTCAAGGGTGTCCCAGCGGACCTGACCCGGATTCTTCTTCTCCGGCAGGCTTCGGAGACTTTGTCCCCGAATAGAGAAACCGTCGAGCCTGTGTACACCAGTGCAAAAAGTTCTTGACCGACTAATTGCACTCGCATGAGTGAGGCAGACGAAGAGGGGTCTCCATGCGCCCTGGATGCGGAGGGGGCCAGTTGCCCGTCGGCGCCAGCATCGGGGTGCTCTGGACGCTCCCTCGCACCCCTTTGCCTGGGCCCCCCTTCTTGCTTCCCGCCGGTAACGACGAGCTACCGCCCTTCACCGCCGCTGGCGATCCGAGTTTCTCTGCGTACTAAGCGTGGTCGCGCTTGTGACAAAACCAGCACAAACGGGCCGTTTCGTCCGGCTGCCCCCTTCCAACCCCTGGGTTGTTTCCTTCCGAGAAGTTTGGGGGGTCGCTATTCGCTCCTCCTTGTCCTCGAAAGCCGGCGTTTTGCCGAGGCGCCGATCGGCGGTCCTCCAGCCCCGAACGGCGCCTTTACTCGTATGAGTACGGGTCTAGCGCCCTCAGAGTGGCGGAGCTGTCCGCTGTCGTCTGTTGCCTCACAGCCATTGTTTCAGCCTCATGGGCGCTAGGCACCGGCGCTCCTGACCAAGCGCAACGCGGTTCGAGCGATTCTCCAGGCCTCGGCGGCAGCCTGTAGTGCCGCTGAACTATGCGCGCTTCCTGCGCGAGGGCCTCGAGGTTAGGAAAACTCCGGCCCCGCAAGTGCGGTATGAAACGCGGGTGGCATTGCCTACACACCCGTGCTACTTTGTCTGCGTCGGCTGCCGCTGAGTCGGCCCGTGCGTAGAACTCCTGCATCGCCCGCACGTACTCCAGGAGGCTGTCCTCGGGGTGCTGGGTGTGAAGAGCGAGCTCGTGCTTCATGCGATGTTCGTAATCGGGCGGCAGGAACTCCGCGCGGAAGCGGTCCTTAAAATTTCCCATCGACGTGAACACCGGCTGGCAGCGCCTCCCCCGCGTAGCGGTTCCCAGCAGTGCCACGGGCAGGACTTGCCTCAGCACCTTCCCCTCCGATGCGCCCAGCGCCGTTTGGTAGGAATCGAGTTGTTGGAGGAACTCGTACACTGATTTCGCGTCAAGGTTGCCGGAGTATGAGGGGACCTCAACGTTAAGGCGCGACCGCGAACCTGACGCAATTGGGGCCGCGGCGGCGGCCACCGGTGCCGAACCGAGCGTTCGGGTAATCTCCGCGAACAATGCAGTCATCTGCCTCATCATTGAGACGAGATCTGCGGGCTGCAACTGCTCAGCAGCCTCCCGCGCAACGGCGTCCGCCGCCGCGTCTCCCGCCGAGCCTACAGGCTCTCCTTCTGTCCTGTCTTACTCCTTGGGGTCGGGGCCATCGCGAGCTATGTAGAAGAATCAGCTCTATCGACAATGCCAAACCCTACACACGCCGGCACAAAACACTCCGCGCTGGGTACCTACGCAACACGGCAAACAAACCACATTCAGAAATCTACAATGAGAACAGAGGCATCCAAACAATATATGACTAAAAAACTCAAGTAAATACACATCAAAAGACGAAAAAGCTGCAGTAGACCCACATCAGAATACACGAGCGACTTCTTCTCAAAGGCTGCATACCTTCCTACAATACGCTACGCATATACAGGGTGTTTCACCGAACACTTCCAAAAATTCTTAAAAATACGCTCTTCGAGAAAAAAAAAAACTCCCAAGCATTTCCCCGAGGGTAAACATGGGTAAGTGCGAATGCACGGGGTGATGCTATGAGGGGGAGTAAAGTTAAAATCCGTTGGCATTCGCCCGTGAGCGCGCGCGAGCCGACCCACGGAGGTCTGGTAGTTTATCGCTGCATATATAGGGGGTACGCCGCGCCGAGCGCGCCGAGCCAGGTGGCTGAGAGAGGAGGCGAGCGCTAGGGGAGAGGGACAGCGGCGCACGGCAGCTGCAGCCGAGCGAGGGGGAGAGGAGAGAGTGTGACGTCATGGTGGAGAGAGAGGCGCGCGGCAGCTGCTGGGGAGAGGAGGCGCGCTGTGACGTCATACCATAACG
Organism: Haemaphysalis longicornis; assembly: GCF_048455015.1. Lineage (NCBI taxonomy): Eukaryota > Metazoa > Arthropoda > Arachnida > Ixodida > Ixodidae > Haemaphysalis > Haemaphysalis longicornis. Next base: position 18,728,479 of record NW_027526203.1, on the reverse strand, counting down.
TCACGGCGTGAGGAGCGGTGCGGGGAGCGGCGCGCACCCGCGCAGCCACGGCGAGGAGGCGGAGCGAGCGCGGTCACGTGGTGAAGTGACGTCACCGAGCCGTTGCTACCGACGCTCCTCTCCGCTCCACGCCGTTGCTAGGGAGAGGAGGACTGCGGACGCCGCCGCCGCCGGCGGTGGAAGGGTTGGGGTCGCTTATAAAGTGCATTCGCACTTAAAAGAAACCCTCTTCAGAAGGAGATTGCTAGCTGCGGCGGACGCCAGATAGTATCAAGGGTGTGCACATTAGTTAGGTGGGTAATTAAACTCTACTAATGAACTTCTTAATTAGCGGAGTTTGGTGGTTGTTGTCAATGGTGATTTTGTAGCCCCAGAGAAGGCGATTTCATATCAGTTTTTAAAACGAAAAAGTCGCTGTTTAAAGCCCTGTAGCGTGAGGAAACCTGCCGTTGTTTTCCGCTCAAAAACGATACTCGGCGCTGAAGAAGCGCTGGAAGTCTTGAGTGAACGCAACGTCGGCTGGTGACGTGTTTCAATGAATGTGGCGGCCAATTCGAAATGTAAGTGCAATTTTCCATAGCTAGGAAGCCTCAGCAAGCAGCCACAGCCGCGAAAGCCCTCCTCGCCCAGCAAACAAACCTTTCCTTTGTCTGATGCGCTTTCTAACACGCAGCGATTATAAACGAACACCAAAAAAAATCGCGCCAATCCACCCCGTGAATGTGGTTGGAAAGCAAAGCTGTAAACGGCGCCCATAACGATTACCACGTCACTTTAATTCACTCACATCGCTCTACGAATAGTAAAACCAGAGAGAAGTGAAATGCACTTAACCACAACATTTATTACTTCAAAGACATATTCTTGGTAAGGTTAAAGCAATGCATGATGCATGAACGGTGTTTGGTTGAGTTGTATTGGTGTAGCACAAGAGTGGAAACTTTTTTATATAATTAAAGTAAGCTCCAACCCGGTGTTAGACGATCTGACTTCTCCGTCTATACGCCGCGGACGGAGGCGACGAGATTTGCGGCAGAGAAGGAGGGGGAGGAGGAAGAAATACTTCTGTTCAGATTTCTGAACGGCCCAGAGTGCAGCCCTGGGGAGTGATACCTTCTTCTGTGGGGCCCATATGCAGTCCGCGCGGCCTCTGTTCCTTCCACCCGCTGAAGCTGGGTAGGTAGAAAAGGGCTAGACAGCAGCATCTCCCATTGCTCTTGTTGGGTAGTTGACGGAAAGAGAGGATGGTGCTCAGGGCTAAAGTCGCACACCCCGATTACGGGGCGGAGTGTTCCTACTTCTGAGCAAAATTTACATTCAGCGTCGTAGCGATTCGGGAAGGAGCCCGGATTGAATGAGTCGTAGGGTAGTTTGTTGTTCTCTGGAAAGGTCAGGGTAAGGCGAAGGTACGGTCTGTCTCAGAAGGCGATAATGCTGGGTTATCTCCCTGAACGTGACAAGCGGGTGACTGTCCTCGCGCAGCTCCATAGCACGGGATTACGGTAAAAGCGCAGGCTTGTTGGGTGGGCGTATTTGTTGCCCTCCATTGAAGCGTGAGGGGGTGTCCAGATGAACTGAATGGAACCGTTTGGGGAGTGGTTTTTTAGCACGCGCATTGCAGGTCAGCACACCCAACCCGACTAGTAATTCCAGTAGGTTTGCTGTAAATCGGTGACTACCCTCCGAACCCCTGGTTGAGTGAGAGCCAAAGTGACGGCTGCCTCTTCCGCTGCCGTCATTTATTGGGTCCTAAGCGAGGTACACGCAAGGAGGTTGGTTCTGGAGGTAGCCACGATGATTGCGTATTGCTGCCCTCGATATTTGCAGGCGTCTGTGTAGATAACTGCGTGATCCCCACCGAGGGTGGTGTTTAGCGCTTGAGCCCGTGCTTTTCGGTGACCCTCGTCATGTGAGGGGTTCATATTTCTAAGCAAACGGAGTATCTTTAGTTTTAGTCGCCAAGAGTCTGGGAGTACGTCAAGCGGAGTGACATTCTGGGCTGCCCAGCCAATCTGGTGAAGCATGCGGTTACCCACCGCAGTTCTGAGTCGGATCTTCTGCTTTCAAAGATGGCCTTCTATCAGCTCTTCCACCGTGTTGTGGAGTCCCGTGCTAAGCAGCCTCTGTGTGGACATACTCATGAGAAGACCAATGGCCTGCTCGACCGCCTTTCTAATCATTATATAAAGCATCTCTATGTCTTCCTTGTCGAGAAGAAGACATGGGGTTGACGTAAGTGACTCTCGAGAGGACAAAATCTTCAATTAATCGAAAGGTACCGGATTCCTTTAGGCCTCGCTTCTTGGTGGCAATTCGCCTGATCATGTGTATGATTTGATTAATGCTGTTTTTGAGGCGATGCAAGGAGACGTCACTCTTGGTGTTAGCCTCGAGATGTAGGCCCAGGATCTTGATGCTGGGGCTTGGAGTGATGGTCTGGCCATCAAGGAGTATTTGAATGTATTCCTTGATTTGGCGTGAGGGTGGACGACAAGGAGCTGTGATTTTTTACGTGAACACTGAAGCCACAGGCGTTAGCACATTGGCGTACTAGAAATGAAATGCCATGCATTGGTGTGAATGTCCTTTAATTTTTGTAACCCTTAGCACATGAGCAAGGTGCGCACAGGGCCGCTAGACGGGCGTGAGTGGTCGCGTGACGCTTTCACGTGGCATTCAGCGAGACCGCAGGGGGTAAACCCGTAGATGTACTTGGTGAGTACACCACCTGTCTTCCCTGTCTTCGCGTGGGCTCGTAGCTAAATCGGTAAGACAACGGGCTCTCGCTTTGTTAGTCTATTAGTTCCAGGTTCGATTCCCGGTGGTGCCAGTAAATTCTTTTATTTGTTCGCTGGAGTTTTCTGGTGACACCAACGGTCGCGAAAGAACCCTTGGGTGGTAGAGGTAGAAACTTTGCTTTAATAAACCTAACGAAAAAAAAGGAACGGATGGTGACGTTTCAAATCTTGCACGTCTGGTAGCCGCGTCAGATGTGATTGAGACAATAAAAAAAGAAACGCAAAACTGTCGCAAACGCCCACTAGGACTCCCGAAACGGGCGACCGTGTTGTGGGCAATGGCTAGCCTCTTTCTTGCGCCTACCAAAGAAACAAAAGATAACGCTAGCCGTGGTATAAGGTGAGCGTTGATCATTGAAAAAATACAAGAGGCGATGGAGTTGATATCAGCTGATTCCCTAGTGTGTGGAATCACCAGAGCCTTTTTGAATTGGGCGACACAGTCACTGCAACACGTCATCAACGGATGTTGCGTTTGCACTAGACTTCTGGCGCACCATGTGCGCTGCGTTTCGGTTTCATGGGGGAAAAAACTTGATTTTTGCGGGCTGCAGGGCTCTACAGAGTGCATTTTTCTTTGCTTTAAAAACTGGTCCGTTATCGTCGTCTCCGTGGCTACAAACTCGCCATTGGCAATAATCGCCAAACTTCGCTAATTAAAAACGTTTATAGAGAGTTTTAGTTAATTAACTATGTAATTCACATTTTTCTCATAACTGCCGACGTCCGCCGAACCTGATAGCTTGTTCCTTAAGAGAATTCCTATTTTTCTTGAGAAGCCTACCTTCAGGAATTTTTGAAAGTTCACTGAAACACCCTGTATACCCACAATGCAATGTAGTCACTTAAGCCGTTACACAAACACAGAACGAAGAACTAAAAAAAAACTTCAGGCTTCCACAGCTATCGTAAAAACTAAACTAAGAAACCAAAACACCGCCATCAAAGTAATTTACCAAACATGCATCTATACGGCGGAAGATCCGGGTAGCCTAGCGCCCAAAATGGTGCTTCCTTCTCGGAACAAAGGAATGCCGCCTCAAACCGCAGTCTTCCCCTTCGTGGCCGTCGAAGAGAGCAAATGTCCACTGGTGGGCTTGAAATCGGGCCCTACGTTGGGTGCCAGATGTGGGCCTGCTCTCTACGGCGTGCCAAGGAATGAGGCGCACTGCGGTTGCGTGAAAGAACTCTTTACTTACATCCTCCACCTTTGAGGAGAGCGATGCACAGCGTCGTAGCGTTGCTTTCGATCCTGTTAGCTCGCTTCAGTGCGCATGCGGGCAAGTTGGCGGCAGTGTTCAACGCGAGCAACAAATTGTTTGGGAGACTTCGCAGGAGGTGACACGGGAGCGGCGAAGAAGCAGGTATCCAGAGTGTGCGAAGTGTGACGGCCGTATACAAGGTACTATGGGGAGTATCCGGTTGCGGTCTGAATTGCGGTATTATAAGCATAGGTAACAGGAGGTAAGATGGCGTCCCAGTTGCGATGATCAGGTTGAATATACATAGAGATCATATCAGAGAGAGTTCGATGGAAGCGTTCTGTGAGGCCGTTTGTTTGGGGATGATAGCTGGACGTCATCTTGTGACAGGTGTTCGAAGCTCGAAGCAAGTCGGCGAGAATTTGAGACAGAAATGTCTTGCCTCGATCGCTTAGCAAAACGCGGGGCGCTCCATGGCGTAGCAACATGTTGTTTAAGAAGAAGTGAGCGATCTCGGTGGCGCTAGCTGAAGGAAGTGGAGCGGCTTCGGCGTAGCGAGTCAGGTGATCCACGGCCGTAACTGTCCAGCGATGACCGGCCGCTGTCGGGGGCAACGGACCGTAAAGGTCAATACCGAATACTTCAAACGGGCTTGCTGGACACGGAAGGGGCGGGAGTAGACCGGCAGGGGGTGGCATGGAGCGTTTCCGGTGCTGACAAGGCGCACAAGAGGCGACGTATTTGGCGACACTCGTAGAAATACCTGGCCAAAAGAAGCGCCCTCGGACACGGTCGTAGGTCTTCTGGAATCCGAGGTGGGCTGCAGTCGGGTCATCGTGCACCGCTTCCAAAATGCATGGACGGAGGGAGCGGGGCACAACCAGAACCCATCTAGCTCCATCGATGTGGTGGTTGATGCGGTACAGTGCGCCATCCAGAAGCTGGAACTGGCGCAGGTGACGACGTAGGCGGCTATTCGGTGCTCGTGTGGAGCCGGAGAGCCGATCGATTATTGTCCGACAATAACTGTCTGCGTGTTGAAGGGCAACCAAGTCGGGGGTATTGTTGATGGCAATATCGAAGGGTGCGATGGACAATGGTGGCACATTAGAATGTCCGGCAACGTCATCTGAAGACTGCACCAGCGGACACCGGGAAAGCGCGTCCGCGTCGAGATGCTTGCGACCAGACTTATAGATCACCGTGAAGTCATACTCTTGCAAGCGGAGAATCCAGCGCCCAAGTCGTCCTGACAGATTTTTCAAAGAAGACAGCCAACACAGGGCATGGTGATCTGTAACGACCGTGAAATGTCGGCCGTAAAGGTATGGACGGAATTTTTGTACAGACCACACAACAGCCAGACATTCTTGCTCTGTGATGGGGTAATTTTTTTCTGCGGACGTCAGAGAGCGGCTTGCGTAGGCAACCACTCGTTCACGCGAGTGAGCATCGCGCTGTAGCAGGACGGTGCCAATTCCATGCCCGCTAGCATCAGTATGGAGAAGGACTGGCTGCGTGTCATCGAAATGGCAAAGTACAGGCCCGGAAGTAAGTGCTTGCTTTAGGTTTTGAAAAGCCTTCGCGCAGTCGTCACTCCAGACAAAGGGGTTACCGGAATGCAGCAGCTGATTGAGGGGCGAGGCCAGGGTGACGAAATTGCGAACGAAACGGTGGAAATATGATGCCAAACCAAAGAAACTGCGAAGGGATTTTTGCACTTAAGGTCGAGGGCAATTGGCCACACCGGAAATTTTGTCTGGGTCGGGCCGTATACCATCTTTGCTGACAATGTGACCTTAATGGATTTGCTAGTGAAGTGGCACTTCTTGGTGTTCAGAGTCAGGCCGGCTTTGGCCAGATTAGTCAGAACTTCGTCGAGACGCCGGAGATGTTCAGGAAAATTCGACGAGAAAATAACAATGTCATCCAGGTAACACAAGCACGTCTTCCATTTAAGGCCACGAAGGACTGTGTCTATCATGCGCTGAAACGTGGCTGGAGCCTTGCATAAACCAAACGGCATTACGTTAAACTCGTATAAGCCGTCTGGAGTAGCAAACGCTGTCTTTTCCTTGTCAGCCTCGTGCATGGGTATCTGCCAATAACCAGATCGCAGGTCTAAGCTGGAGAAAAATTCCGCCCCCTGTAGACATTCGAGCACGTCATCTATACGCGGCATGGGATAAACATCCTTCTTAGTGATCTTATTCAAGGCTCGACAGTCCACGCAAAACCGCACGGAACCATCCTTCTTGCGGAACAAAACCACGGGGGAAGACCACGGGCTGGAAGACGGCCGAATGATGTTTCGTTCCAGCATGTCCGCTACATTTTACTCGATGACTTTTCGTTCGGACGATGACCCATGGTATGGGCGACGGCGGACGATGTGGGTGCCATCCGTCTCGATCCGATGCGCTGTCACAGACGTCTGCCCCAGCTTGCTAGAAAGGCAGTCAAATGCGTCCCTGTGTTTTTCCAGGAGCTGAAGTAGCTGGTTTGTTTCGCTTTCTGTGAGATCTTTGCTGACGGTAGCATTAACGGTTCAAATATTTGTCTCAGATTTTGCAGGCGTCGGGACGGAAGAGACGGAGCACAGGGGAACTAATGACAGCGTATCGTCAGACATAACAGAAGCGATAGTAGCGCCCGCGGGGAGCAATATGGATTCGGAAGTGTTGTTTGTAGCTAGAAGCTTTACTGATCCATGTGCGAAGCGGACGAGGCATGTCGGGATGACGACACCTTTGGGCAGAAAACGTGGAGAGGGAACTATAAGCACGTCTCCGTCACTGATTCCGTTTGAGCAGACAGAAAACAGCGTCTCACGGCGGGGATTTAAAACACAATCTGCACTCGCTGTACTTCAAAATCTGCGGTACTTCAGAAATGCCGCTGAGCTGCTTTGTATTAGTGAGTTGAATTTCAGGGTGATCACATGAAATTACGGCGGATGCGGATGAGAGAAAATCCCAACCAAAAATAAGATGATGAGCACAGGGGGACAACACCGCACACTGAACATGATGCCGAAGAGAACCAACAGCAATCCGCACTGTGCATTGTCCGGATGGCTTAATAACGCTGCTATTTGCTCTATGTAAGAAAGGTCCAGTTGTAGAGTGTTCGTACCTTGCGTAGACGAGCACACAATTCCGCACTTATCACTGAAACGCTCACACCAGTGTCAATAAGGGCAGCGACGCAAACACCTTCAACCAAAACAGACAGCAAGTTCGACGGACGCTCTGGAGGACTTGTAAGCTTCGCAGGAGATGCAGTTTTCCCTCCAAAAACTGCATTAACTAGTTTTCCTGGCGGTGGTCGGCGATGTAAGACGCAGGACGAAGAGGGGAAACTGAACGGCGACCTGGTGAATGCGAGCGGGGTCGTGGCGCACGGGAGCTGCGAGGAACGTCGTCAATCTGAGGCGGAGACGGGGAGCGGCGTGGAGGCGACGGGTACGCACGCCGTCGGTAGCCGTAGTAGTTCGGGGGTACGCTCTCACGCTCATAGGCAGCATAGCCACGTCGTTCATCCCGTTGGCGGCGTCGGCAAAAGCGGGAGATGTGACCTCGAATGCCGCAATAGTAGCACACGGGCCGGTTGGAGAAGGCATCCTGACTTGGTGGAAAGTAGGGCTTTTGGCTCGGCGCGTGGGGCACGGCCGCAACATAGCCAGATGAAGGGTGGGTCATGATTGGGGACAACGGCAGAGGTGTCCGGCCAGCGACATCCGAGTAGGACGGTGTTGATGGGGCAACTGGATGGACAGGCGGCACTAGCACAGGCATAGCCGCAAGCTCCTCTTTAACCATCTCGCGAAGGCCAGGAGTCGTAGCGGCTTGGCGAACACCATGCGCAAAATGAGAGATGTTGCCGTACACTTCTTCGCGAACTTTAGCTCGAATCATCGCACGAAGGTCTTCGTTCCCAAGATGAGGGGTAGATGCCGTGTCCCGTGGAGGCGGATCCATTGAAGTTCGTCGATACGCTGACAGGTGGATGTTACGTCTGCTACGGTGGAAAGGTTCTGCAGGACAAGTGCGTTGAAAGCGAACTCGCCAACCCTTTGAGAATGTGGCGAACACGGTCAGACTCCGGCATATCTTTGTCGACGTGGCGACACAGCGCTCGAACATCCTCGATGTGTGAGGTGTATGTCTCATTAGCTTGCTGCACGTGAACCTCCAGTTTCCTCCTCGCGTTGTCACTACGCGCTATAGGGGAGCCAAAAATCTTTTGCACCTCCGTGGTGAAGCCAGTCCAGTCGGTAAATTCATGTTTATGGTTTAAATACCACGTCTCAGCAATCTTCTTCAGAGAGAAGCCAACGTTTAACAATTTGAGGCGATCATCCCACCTATTGAACTGGCTAACGCATGGGTATCTGTCCAGCCACTCCTCCACGTCTTCGCCCCGAAGACCAGCGAACTCGGGCGAGTCGCGCTGGGGAGTTGTGACGATGCATTGCGGTGTCTTGCGACATGGACATTGGTCTTGAGGGCAAGGGGCGACCGGAACAGAGCTCCAGGGGTGTCGAAGGAGAGGTACAGCTCGGGATGGACTTGCAACTCCACCACTTGTGAGGCCGTAGATAGAAGGTGACGGTACCGTTGCTTTCGCAGCTGCTTTATTCGGAGGGGTCAGGCGGGGAAGCACCAAGATTGCGACTCAGCGTTCCTACTGATGATGATTCGCCGAAGACGAGGTTGTGCCGGTGATGATGAGTATGTACAGCAGATGATACGGTAGCTGCAAGCTACTGGTGATGATGATAAATACCGATGGGGACAAATATCTCCTAGCAGGCAGCAAGACACACACTGAGCTCACAATATATATATATATATATATATATATATATATATATATATATATATATATATATATATATATATATATATATATATATATATATATATATATATATATATATCGAGAGAAAGATAAACTCACGAAGCGCGCAGAAATAGTATAAGTAAAGAGTCGGATACACAGGAAGAACAATAACAAACAAGGTTTACTTAGGTAGCGGACGGGACTTGCCTTCATCAGAGTACAGTTACATGATTTTACTGTCGCAAACATTTGGAACACATTTCTTATATAGCTTTGCAGAAAACTGTGAGAAGGAGCGGAAAATGTTTCGGAATTGGAGAGTATGCGTACAGTCGGGCTACGCCTATGTTACAACAACAACAAACCCCAAAAAAAGGGGGGGGGGGAGCGAGCGAGAGAAACGGGTCGTGTTAACAAAGCAGCGTTCAAGGTTGCACCATTACGGGTCAACATATGCCGCGTGGGCTGCAAGTTCAGACGATGCGGGAAACTGGACAACCGCGGTTTCAAAAGAAAGGGAAGAGTATACAGTAAGGTATTCAGTGGCTGGGGAGACTGGTTGGGGCGGAAGCGAAGATGCGTGTGCCCCCCGCGGATGAAGAGAGTAGATACGGGGCACAAAAGAGCATTTCACAGAAGCTAGCAACTGAACAGGAAATAGGTAGGGTCACAAAAGGTTAAACATGAATAGATCACAAAGAGTTAAGCATTCTTAAGTGGTGGTGGGAACGAGGCCTCCTTCCCCAGGTGGGAATAATGAACATAGTTATAAAAATTATGAAGCCGCCAATTTTAATCGAGGGATAAGCACGTTAGTTTTCCGTAACTTTGATTAATCCCAAGTGTGGCTGACCCAAACTTATAAATGAGATAAGATTCCCGAACCCCGCGGTCGTGGTGCGTTTTGATGGCGGATTCTGAAATTGTTGCTTTAAGATGTTCAAATGCATGACCGGGACCGTTCACATGTCTTGACAGGGGCAAATAAGGACAACGTTGTGCATGAGAGTGGTGATTATTGAATCGTATTCGGAAGGGCGTTTCAGTTTGGCCGATATATTGCTGCCTACAAACAGTGCACTCTAGAAGGTATACGACATTAGCAGAGTGGCAGTTGAAGTTGCCCTTTATATTTACGTAGTAGTCTGAAGCCGTGCTGGTGGCATGCTGTGTGGTGGTCATGTGAGCGCATACTTTACATCGGGGTTTATTGCAGGGCATGCAGCCAGTAGTTGCCGGTGGGTTGATAGGAGAGTTAGTAAGAAAGTCGCCTAAATTCTTATTACGAGGGTAGAGAACGCGTGGTGGTGCGGGAAATATGCTTTTTAAGCGTTCACTTGAATTAGAAAATTGTGATGTTTTCTCAGTACGGCTGACACTCTTGGAGCAGAGGCTGAGTGGGTTAGAACTAAGTTTGTTTGCGGGTAAATGTTCGGGGTTTTTTTATTAGAGATTTCTTTACGGTTTAATTGGTTGGCTCGCACAATAGCGTCGTCGATAACTTGTTCCGCGTATTTCTTATTCAGGAGGGCGGTTTTGAGTTCTCGACAGTTTAAGTCAAAGTCGGCTTGGTTCGTGCAAATTTTCCTAAAACGGTGGGCTTGGCTGTACGTTATTGCTGTATTACAGTGTCTGACATGGCTACTTTGGAAGTGCAAATACTGCCGCGTGTCTGTCGGTTTTCTATACAGTTTAGTTTGAAGCCGACCTTGGGAAGTAGTAACGGTCACGTCCAGAAAGTTTACACTGTGTTCCGAATAGGAATGAGAAATCGAAATAGTAGGATGGGCTAGGTTAAACGCCTCAATGAAGGTGAGGAGCTCCGCGTCACCATGCTGCCAGGTGAGCCATAAAGATATTGGCGTATATAGTTAGGTCCGATTCGAGTTCCCATTGACGTTCCGCTGACTTGCACGTAATGAACTCGTCAAAATCAAAATTGTTAAGTTCAAGAATAAGGCTAAGGAAAGTTGGGAGAGTAGAAGAATCTATAGGTTTGTCGCACGATGACTTCATACGCAAGCGATACAGCGGTCATGCCATTTTCATGGGGGATGTTAGTATACAGGGCCGCAACATCGAGGGTGACTAAGAGGCCGATATCAGGAATTTCAATTTTTGAGATGTCTGAGAGAAAGTCATTGGTATCCTTAATGAAGGAGGGAAAGCTGGGCGGAATGCCGCAAATGAGATTATCGAGATAGCGCGAGAGGTTTTTGGTAACAGTGCCAATGCCAGAAACAATGGGGCGCCCTGGGTTGTTTACCTTGTGAATTTTAGGCAGAAAGAATTTACCGGCTACTGGGCTTAAAAGGATCAAGGAACAAGCCGTGGTTTCATTTATTGTTTTATTTTTAACAAGCTCAGCTAGTTTATCTTTGACGATTTGCTTATAGTCTTGAGTGGGATCATTGGGTAGTGCTTTGTAGAACGTCGATACCGATAGTTGCTTATTGGCCTCGTTAACATAGTCGGTTTTGTCAGGGATTACGATGGCGCCTCCGTTATCGGCAGGTTTAATAATTTTGTTGGGACAGCTTGCGAGTTCCTCTAGGGCTTTCTTTTCGTTGGTAGTCATGTTATGGCGGAAAGAAATTGGTGTTTGGTAGGCTTTTTGCAGATGGCGTTGGACAGCTTTGATGTACATGTCGAGGCAACTATCACGCTGTGTGGGAGGGGTCCAGTGCTTATAGCTAGGTAGGGGGCTGCGGGCTTCTTCCGTCGCAGGGTTATCGCAGAAGTATTTTCGTAGCCTCATGTTTCTAGAGAAGTTATCTAAGTCCTTAAAAAGTTGAAATTCATCAAAAGCACTAGTGGCCGGGCAAAAGTTTAGGCCCTTTGACAATATGTTCATCTGAACTGGGGAGATGGTTATACTTGAAAGGTTCATTACATTCCCGGTAAGATTTTCTTTTGTGACTGCAGACGAGGGAAAATTTGGTACCGGTGTTTAACTGAACTTGTTGGGGTGGAGTAGTCTAAGCATTGTTTACAGTCGTAGGTACATTATCGGTTGTATTGTCAGAGTGGGGGAAGTTACTAGTGCTGGAGCTTGTTAGATTCTTACGCGTGAGGCCAGTGTTAGAAATCTCATCTCAGTATAATTTGGGGGCTTTTGTACGGGATATGGCTTATGCCTTCTTGGATTCGTTCTTGCTTAAAAGGTTCATATCTCTTTTGCTTAGTTCCTGACTGAGTTCCCTCATTTCCTTACTATATTTTTCTGCGAAAGCCTAGCGAGGGTCTCGGTTCTGGCAGCCTTGATGCCTAGGTAGCATAAGAGGGCTTCCCGCCAGTTACCCGCTCATGACAGGCTGTAGACGTTCGAGTCACGCCCCTGGGGTTGAAAAGAGGGTCCCCTTCTCCCCGTGTAGTCACAGTGGCGCTGGCTACCACCCTCACGCGTCTGATACACTTCTAGTAAATATAAATAGCCCAGAAAGTGAAGGACAACACAGTCGCCCAGATAGTCGAATTGGTAAGGCATTCGAGATCAAATCGAAAGGCGTTCGTTCGGTCCGCACTCTGGGCGCGTGTTTTTCTTTCTTTCTTTCTTTCTTTCTTCCGTATATCTGAAAAATGTTAACGTCATTAACCACAGTAAAAAAACAGCCTAACCACACCCCTATGCCTCCTTTGACGTTCTAGACTGCCAACCTATCCTTCTGTATATATATATATATATATATATTTATATATATATATATATATATATATATATATTTATATATATATATATATATATATATATATATATATATATATATATATATATATATATATATATATATATATATATATATATAAAATAAGGGTTGGCAGTCAGGAAAACCTCGGAAAGCAAAGGGGAGGTTGTGGTGGGTCATAGAAACAGTTGAAGAATTTTTTGAGTCGAAAAGAAAGTGGTGAAAAAATGCCCGCCGGGTGGGATCCGAACCCACGACCTCCAGAATACCGGTCTGGTGCGATATCGCACCAGACCGGTGCGATATTGCACCAGATTTTGTATATTTAAAAAAATGTTAACGTCATTAACCGTAGTAAAAAAAAGAGCCTAACAACACCCCTATGCCTCCTTTGGCGTTTTAGACTGCCGACCTATCTTTTTATATTTCTTCAGCGAGCTCCTAAGTTCCTATATATATATATATATATATATATATATATATATATATATATATATATATATATATATATATATATATATATATATATATATATATATATATATATATATATATATATATATATATATATATATATATATGTGGGGACCCTTGTTTCCCTACGCCTCACCTGCACATGTTTTCGTGAGCTGGTCGCCACCATTTTGGGCAGCCGGCGCGTCACGTAGGTGGTGTCCTCTCTGTGACCCCGCGCGACGCGCCGAACCGGCTCGCCGCGAACGTGTGCGCGAGGGCGCGAGGGAAGGAGGAACAGTTTGTCACCTTCCTTTGCGCCACCCTCTCTCCGACCTGGGGAAGGCCTCCTCTCCCCTCCGAGCTGACCTGCGGGACGAACGAGCGCTCCACCGAGAGTCGACTGGGCGATTTGGTCGGAGTCGGTTGGCCAGGCAATGCCCCGATGACGGTGAACCCAGTTGAATACACGGACTCTGCCGAGAGATTCTGCCCTAATCGGTCGCCACGGGATGCCTCCTCCCGATGGCGTGCAGGGTAAAACGCCCCAACGCACTAGCGCCTTTCATTGCCCTTACGATCGCTGGTCGAAAGTTTGCGGTGTTGTTGGACAGCAGAGCGTCTGCTACGCTGTTCGGCGATGATGTCGTCGCTCATTTGCATCGGTGAGCTATTCGATTGCGAGCTTGCGACATCACTTTCCACCTAGCGAGCGGGAAAGCCAACTCAGGCGGCTCGGCGAGGTTGGTGGTCCGATGAGAGAAACGAGTGCGACGCCACAGATTCGTACATCTCCCGGGCCTGTCAGTGCCTGTAATTCTCGGCCGTGATTTTCCGGCTCGTGCAGGCATTGTGATTGACATTGCGAACGGAGGGTGTAGGCAAGGCGTTCATGCAGCCCTACTAGCGTTTGTAAAGCTGGCCGAGGTATCCGAAGCGCGCTCCGCTCCGAATATCTCGCGCGCGCGCGGCAAAAAAGCAACGCTGCCGGAGACGCTTTGCACTCCGCAGGCTGCGCCAGCGGGCAGGGAAGCCATGTCTCCCACCCGCGCAGCCGCCGTGGCGACGGTAGCTCGACCAGCGCGCCTTGAGCTTCCGAGAGCTCGCGCGGGCGCTCGCCGCATATCGCTACGCCCCAGGCACCCTCCCATCGCGCAGCGCAACGAAGGGAGCTCCGAAGGGACGGCCGCCACCCCGCGCCGAATCCCGGGCAACCCCCCCTTACCGCCCATGCCGGCAGTAGCACCTGCCTACAATTCCGGTACGGCGTTCAGCAGCGAAGAGTTCCTTAAGGGTGAGCAGAACTATCTGTTTTGTAAATAGCCTGCATATTATATGGATATATTGTTTTTTGTTGTTTTTGTTGGGCTCAGTGAAGAGCCGTGCTCTGAGATGGAGCGAGGTGGCGCGGCCACCGGGTGTCCGGTAACCGCTGGTATTGCTGTCGGCGCCTAGTTGTAAATATTTGTGAACCCGAATCATTGACAGGCCAGGAAGAGCCGAAAGTCTCAGGAGGGGGCGGCGCAGCCGCCGAGGCGTCCGCTAACAGCTGGAATTGCTGTCGGCGCCGAGCGCAAAGCAGTTCGTATTGCTGCAGGCGCGTATATTTGTTTGTTTGATTGTTTAGCTTTGTTCGTTTTTTGGTAGTTCCTTTTTTTGTAGGCTACGTTTCTGCTCAACCTAAGGGGAACTTCTACTGATATACATCCCATCGAAGGAGGCCTCTGACCCCTTTAAGGTGGTTATCCCGCGCAGTCTGCGAAGAGCGATTTTTGAGCTCTTTATGCGACTCGCGGGCGGCCTATCACGCGTGGGGCCTAAGGCTTACATTATAAGTTTTTGCCACTCCGTGATTTGGCTTGATAACCTCGAATGTAGTGTGTGATACCGAGGCGGCCTCCTGCCCTGAGCACACGAAATTCCGGGTTATCGAACCGCTGCACCAGTGTTGGGGTTCTTTTTTGGCCCTACCCTGACCCGAGCACCCTGTTTTGCTTTCCCACTCGGAGAGCAGCAGCAGGGAAGGTGGGCGTTGTTTTGCTGTTACTCCCAACTTGTTTCTGCAGCACATCCCCCCTGGCGTTTGTCCCCGGTCTGGTCATGCCGCTCGCAGCCACACCACACGCGACCGGTTCCAGCAGCCGCTGGTGCAGCCCAGGCCCCGTCCTCAGGCCGCAGCCCGCTTGACACGGTTCAGCGACGATCGAGATGCGGCCTCCTGAGCAGACACACTTGGTGCCTCTCCGAGGCACCTGCCACGGGCGCTTCACTGGCAGCACACGAGCACTCCAAAAGCTGCTCTTCTGGGCTGGTCCCTGGCGGGCCCGGCCTGCACGCTGTAGGGGACACGACCCCGTGTCGACTGGCTCTTCTTGTGCCCTCACGTCCATGGCGGCCGCCTCTGCGGCGGACGCTAGTGGCCTTGCCGGACGAACGACTGGCTTTAGAGGCCCTTCCTGTCTGAGGAGACATCGGCCCGCCTGCTGCCTCGCCCTGCGGTTTACACCTGCCGCTCTCACCTGCTGTTTACATCTGCTGCCTTGGCCTGCTATTCCTGGGCTGCCCTACCTTCGGTGAGTACAAAGACGCGCTGGACTGAAGGTGTGTCGTTGACTGTGCGTTTGGTGTGGTGCTGCTACGAGATGGGAGAACTGTTACGGACTTTGACCTTTGTTGACCGGGGACGAGTGTTGTTAACTTTGGGGATGTGTTGTACTTTTGCTCGGCAGCGGTTGTCCATGCGGTGCAGGCTCGGTCTTGAGGTGGGGGGATTGTTGGGACCCTTGTTTCCCTACGCCTCGCCTGCACATGTTTTCGTGAGCTGGTAGCCACCATTTTGGGCAGCCGGCGCGTCACGTAGGTCGTGTCCTCTTCGTGACCCCGCGCGATGCGCCGAACCGGCTCGCCGCGAACGTGTGCGCGAGGGCGCGAGGGAAGGAGGACCAGTTTGCCACCTTCCTTTGCGCCACCCTCTCCCCGACCTGGGGAAGACCTCCTCTCCCCTCCTAGCTGACCTGCGGGACGAACGAGCGCTCCGCCGAGAGTCGACTGGGTGATTTGGTCGGAGTCGGTTGGCTCGGCAGTGCCTACGCCGAATGCCCCGACGACGGTGAACCCAATTGAATCCACGGACTCTGCCGAGAGATTCTGCCCTGATCGGTCACCACGGGATGCCTCCGCTGCTCCCGCGGCCGTGATGACAGATATCGAGGTCTGAGCCCAGCGGCTTGAGCGAGCGACAGGAGCCACTGTCTCCCCTCGAGCGACAGTCGTACTGTCAATAAAGCCTCACTTTGGATTGCCGGAGCCTGTCTACCGCATGTGAATACCCGAACCCATGCGTGAGTCTTCGGATTCCGCAGGGCTAGTGTACGGCGCGTAACGTTCTCTAGCCGGGGTCCCCTGCTATCCCGTACGTTAACCCACAATATATATATATATATATATATATATATATATATATATATATATATATATATATATATATAATATATATATGTGTGTGTGTGTGTGTGTGTATTCAATTTTGTTACGGGTCATTACCATTGTCATCATGAAAGCACCCTTGTCATCAAAGTTATCGTCCCCGCTAAGGGCAGCTGCCATGCGTCGTTCTTCCACTATATCCTTGGTGTCGTTAAACCCGGGAGGATGACCGCACGTGACGAAGGAGACCACCGACGTCCCCTCCGGCTTGAGGTTCTTATAACCCCGCTCCTTTGACTGCTGTTTACACTGGTGAGCCCCGCCCTCAGCCGGAGGTCGGCATCGCTGGCACACAGGCCAGTGACGACCGACAGTAAGTGTCGAATGGATAAGCTGCGCCGGCAGCAACGCATCCTTCGCGTCGCTACTGCGAGACTGCTCAAGCCAGTGAATGAGCTTCTGGAAGCCCCCCCTCCATCTTCGCATGATTTGTAAGAGGCCATCGTCCTCCTTGCAAGCAAATATACCGCACTGTACGAGATCGAAAGGGGAATCGTAGAACTGCTTGAACATGACAAACTGGACCATGACTACTTCGACGCGTTGGCGTGCCGAGGAGATATATGCCGTACCCTCATGTGGCTGCGCGACGATTTGAAGGTCCCAAATTCGTCTGGCATGACCGTCGCACCAGCGGCACGTTCGTCCAGCCAAGTTTCTTTCGAGATTTGACCATTATGTCCAATGGCGTTCGCACGGCAACCCGTAGACGCGACCCCTCTCACGTCCACTTACATACATCTACTTTGCAAGTTGTCCCACCAACGCTGCAGGTTAGCACAGTTAAGGATGCACCGCCTGAACTGCAGAGGCTTGGGGACCATTTTCAGGCGACGTACCATAACCACATGGTCTTGTCCGACATGCAGCGGCCACAGTCTACGACGTTCACGACCATCACGCGAGGAAAACCTAGCGAGAACCCATTCTGCCATTCCCCGTACATCGCGACGTCGGAAATCTCTACTGCTAACAACAGGAGGCCAAAAGCTAGTCCGCAGAAGAACTGCTCCAGGACGGAAGTGCAAAAACCGGTTCAGTCCAACGCGACGTGTGACGAGCGGAAGCTTTTTGTGCACTTGCGAGGACGGGAAAACACGATACAGAGCAATACCGTGAGCATTTTGTCTATTAGTGCCCCTGAAGTATCCTTCAAGGAACAAGCCATCATAACAGGCGAAGCTTCACTTTTGCGAAATGACGTACATTCGAGTGTTCGAAGAAACGATAAGCGTGGGGAACATGATAAAGCGCCTGTCGCCGTCAAAGAAGCTTCAGCGACAGCAACCCGAGCCGAGGACAGAAAACGTGAAATCAAGGATGTGAAAGAAAAGGTCGAACGCCAACCGTCTGTGTTCGAATTCATCTTTGTTCCCGACTTCATGAAGGATGAATCCTTACTGGACCTTCTTGGAAGCCAGCTAGCTGTGTTCGTAGAAGTTATCCAAGAGTGTGCACCTAAACTGGAATATGAGTCCTTCCATGTTCCTGAAGATGGAAACTCTGAACCATCCTTGATGCCCCTTTCTCGTCGCAGCGAGCAGCCACTGAGGCCTGGTCCGAAAGCAGCCGAGCCATATGCTGACTTCGTTCCCATCAGGAAAATGTGCTCGCCAGAATCAAAACTGCTAAAATGCAAGCGCGAGACAGGCACACGACCGATGAGAACCCACCGACCTACTTGATGCATGACAGTTGCAGGTACAATGAACGGTTAAGACTTTCACGGCAAAAGCTTCAGCAAAATACCTACTTGACTGAACGACTGGAGACGTCGCAGAGGGCTTGGAGCCCAGTTTGGATGTCAGCTGCTGTACCTTTGTGGAGTTTGGCTGTCGCGAAAGCTGCGAGACGGTGGATGCACCGCTGGAAACAAAAAATTATAGTGTTTGCGGGTACCTTCACCAGGATTGACATTATGGACCGGAAAACAAATTGTTAGGATGGTGGACTGATTTTTCGGCACCCGTACAGCGTTTGTACTTGTGACCGGATGCTGGAGTGTGTTGAATCTCCCGACGGTTATGACTCAGCCATTACCATTGTCATCATGAAAGCACCCCTGTCATTAAAGTTATCGTCCCCGCTAAGGGAAGCCATGGCCCCGGTCTGCCATGCGTCGTTGTTCCGCTACACACACACACACACACACAGACGCACACGCACACACAGACATATATATATATATATATACATACATACATGCATACATACATACATACATACATACATACATACATACATACATACATACATACATACATACATACACGGTAGCGGTTCTTAATGTTGCCGAAAGCCCCCTCCAGGAGAAAATGATACCTTTCCGCCTCTCACCCTGTCGCTTGTACCAGGCTGGGTTCGATCCAGGCACCTCGTATTTACGCCCGACTTCAAGTCTTATGGAGGCCTCTCTCGGCTCCAATCCATGTTGTTCCAAGCATACGTATACTCAGGTGTATGTAGGGTCTCGTTTCAAGCGGTCAGGCATACGTATAAGAAAATTGTTTATATTATAACCAAAATCACCCACTGTATTAGTAGTGGTACTGTTAGCCCGTTCGTAATAACCTTCAAGTGTGCTTCAATGTGCTTAAGCTGGTATTGCCAAATACATACTCTACCCCACCCTTCATGATTACGTGATACAGAGTTTTCTCTACCCACAATTTTTCTGGCCATGCGGTCTGTCGTGTTCCCTACCCTGCCCATATTATCGCACTGTTCGCATTTTAGAGAAATATCATGCTCCCTGTTGAAAAGATTAGGGCTATACCAAAAAATTGATTTGGGTCTTCCCGACGGTGAACGTGAGGCCTCTAGAAAGATAGTGGCGCCACGAACATCGATAGTTTCTGTATCCGCCCTCCTGTTTGTTTCAAATTGCAGCATACCGTTGCTGCGTGACCAAAGATATGGTTTCAGCGGAGCTCTTTATTCAGTCGGTTCTATTGTGCGGTGCACCTGGAACCATTAGAGGAAAAAAATGTGTCCTCTAGAGGAAAAAAATGTGCTGAAAGTGGTAGGGTAAGGCTTGGTGAACGTTCGGAACAGAAAGTACGGTTGCGAAAACAAGACGAACTCGAGATGAGGATGAGACGGTTTTTATCAAGAACGTGGCATTGCGCCTTCGCACATGTTCATGAAAACGTGCCTTGCGGTTCGGGAAAACGGCGGAGACAACGCAAGTAATAGAGATATCGTTGAAAAAAAAGAGACGGTCACGGACAAAAATTAATGGCACAGTTGAAAGTGTATGGACTAAAATCAGGTGATACATGCTTACGTGCGAAGACAGGGAGGGTGATCGGGGAATGTGAGGACTCATTATATTGCGCCCATAATAACCTTGGTTTCTTGAGTTTAGGAAAGGTGAGAAGAGGGCTTGAGGACTCCTAGCCACTGGACTACGCCGGGGGGCGGGAAGAGGAAGATACGCCCTCTCCCCTAGCGCCCCCCCCCCCCCCCCGAAGGTTTCGAGCACGTTGAAGAAGGGGAAGAAAGTATGAACGGGGTCCCTAACTCTGCCTATAATCGATAAGCCACTACCGATAATTATTAGTGCGAAAGCCTTGCATGTCTTCTCAAACACAAAATTCAACGAAAAAAGTGACCGTCGTCGTCGTTGACACGAATGGTACTCAACTCGAACTGCGCAGTGGCGAGACGTGGTGGTCCTGTGACGCTGTTACTCGGCCGTGTCCTTCCTACAAGGCAGCAGTCTTAAGTGCCTCTGGGCAAATTTAAATGCGACATTGTCTCTCGGGTTACCTTAACAGGAAAAATTTTGGCCTGCCTGCCTGTAACTTGATTCAGCTGCTCGGACCAACGTTAAAGGAATTCTTGAAAAATAGTATGCATAACCTCGAAACATTTCCGAACCAGTTAATTTCATGGCTTACGTACTGCTCAACATTGTTCAACAAAGAGAAAACGCTCGGGAAATTTCAGGCCAAATTAAATACATAACTGATACAAATAATGTTATTTTGATCAAAAATTTTGATCAAAAGGCGCCCAGTAACTGTCTGAAACTTTCCTGCCGCGGTGGCTCAGTGGCTAAGGCGTTGCGCTGCTGAGCACAAGGTCGCGGGTTCGATTCCCGGCCGCGGCGGCCGCTTTTCTGATGGAGGCGAAAAGCAAAAACGCCCGTGTGTACGAGATTTCGGCGCACGATAAAGATCCCCAGGTGGTCAAAATTAATCCGGAGCCCTCCACTACGGCGCGCCTCATCGCCTGCGTTGCGTCGGCGCGTTAAACCCTACAATCAATCAATCAAATCAAGTATTGGCGCGATTTTTGTCGTAGCAAATAAAAACTCCTTAAAGCAATGCTTTAAGCAAAATTAAAAAGAAGAGCACGTGCTCAATCTTTAGGCGGCACCCCAAACTAACTAGTAACAAAATCTCCGAACAGATGGCGCGCGAAAGGGGCGAAACCGGGTAAATCGAACTGAATTGAATTAGGCAAACTTCCATTACGTTTATCGTGGGAGGAGTGGGACGGGAGAGGAATAGCGCGAGAGGTGGGCGGGGAAGAGCAGAGGGGCGGCAACGTGGCAGGGGTGGAAGAAGACTATCCTCTTTCGATGAAATTTGCAGTGATGAGAGCAGATACGAAGCCAATTTCTTTCTCTTTGCCGTGAGGTACCCCCTACCTTAGTGGCACTGATGTCGGCTCTACCAGACACAATCAGCCATTTCACAATTGCCACGAATAAAAGAAACAACCCGATGAGGGGTCACCTAGAGAGTGCCCACACTCTTAAAATAAAGGTCCTTGCACTTACTAACAGAACACTTAATTACCAGTTATTTGCCACAGTACCCACTACTTACATAGCCCTTCTTCTAACTTGGCCATGCGTAACCTAGTGAAGAGATACCCGTGACAATCAATCAATCAATCAATCAATCAATCAATCAATCAATCAATCAATCAATCAATCAAAAAAACTTTTATTTCGCCTTCTTTTCACAAAAGAGTGCTCGGACTAGAACAGAAAGCTCCAGTGCTGCAGCTTGACGAGGTCCTTTCCCCTCGTCTTGGCAACGGTTGCAGTGTTTGACAAAATGTGCCTTCGATATACAGCGTATGGATTCTTTCATACATGCATAAGGTACAGTAATATTAAAACAAACATGTAGCAGATATGGACTCTTTCATACATACACAGGGTACAGTAATATTACAACAAACGTGTAACAGGTATGGACTCTTTCATACATACATAAGGTACAGTAATAATACAACAAACGTGTAGCCGATACTACCGCACGAATACTATCTCATTCACACTGCAGCTAACACAGCCATGGCAAGGAACACGCCGTAATGAGCATAAGAGTATTGCACTATACATGTACCTTGCTGCATCGATACAATCTCTTGCACACTGAGGGCACAATCACCAGCACATAAATTTTGCATAATGTGCACCAATATTTAAGAAAATATCAACCAGAGAAAATTGGTCCATTGAAATTGTACGATGTTACATATGCCACAGCCCGACTCACAGGTATATAGACATTAAACGGAGAAACTCAAGCCAGCGACTAATACGCAGAAGATTACTTCTTCCAGTTTGAGGCGAGGCCTCCCTTTCTAATCATATGCGATTTCGATTGTTTCCTTTAGACACTACTCGAATATGGGCCATTTCTATGTAGTTTATTTATTGATCACGGTACACGATACTGCAATCTTGAAAATCCGTAGTTAGTACGCGAGAAAGGTTGTGACCATATGTTTATCTCCGCAAATTATACGGTACTAGAGTTGGCTTCTTAAGGTTACTTAGTCCTGTGAACACTTTGTTGTTATATTGAAAAAATTGTTTGCATTGAAGGATGAGGTTAGTTTTATACAAGTGCTGAATTGGCACTACATTAAAGCTTCCGAAAAGCTTGTAGGTATGCGCATCAGATGGTACGTAGCAATTTTTCATATAGCTCTTTTCTGCAGTACAAGTAACGTAACTTGTGCGTGTTGGTTCGTAATGTTGTTCCCCATACAAGGGGAAAATAAATTAAGTGAGAGGGAACTATTGCATCTTAAATTAAAAGCGTAATCTTGGGCGGTATCTCACACTGTATTTCTCACATATCTAATAATGTGAATCACTGACCGTGTATACCCCGACATAGACACATTCAACACGCACATATCTCACCTATGCCTGTGCTGCACGATAACTTTTAATTGACAGTTGGGCTTTCACGCACAAATGCGCCCTATGCATTTACAATAGGGTACTCGATAGGCAATTGGTTCATCGGCCTTCGGAAGGCCTTTGGAACGGCCGTTTAGCACAGGCATTATGCAAGAAATAAATCGACCAACCAAATCAACAGGGTGATAACGATAATTTATTATAAACCACATATCAGCGCACAGCGACTAGTGATAGCAGCGCTGCCCTAGGAACCGAAAAAACTATATCAATTTCCAAGTACTCTGGGAAGCCAACATTTTGCACAACATATGAAGCACGAGTAGATTGAGTTTAACTTATTTACATTAGAAGTACATCTGCTGTTCTCGCTTTTATAGCCAGCAGCAGAAAGTCCTCTGATAGAGTCAGCGGGCTTGTCACAAAAATCAATTTTTTACCAGTATTTCACAATTATGCATTTGTGTGAGCATATACAAGTCGACATGCGAATTTGCAAAAGGTTTTTAATCATGACCTGGTGTGGGAGAAGTCCTGTAGTTACTATGTTCAATACAAATGTAGTTTTATTACTACCAGTGAATGTTAGTATCAAAGAAGTGTTAGTATCAAAGAAGTTAGTATTCCATAATTAGTGGCAGGACTGACGTACTGTTCTGGGGGCAATA
Source organism: Haemaphysalis longicornis (assembly GCF_048455015.1). Taxonomy (NCBI): domain Eukaryota; kingdom Metazoa; phylum Arthropoda; class Arachnida; order Ixodida; family Ixodidae; genus Haemaphysalis; species Haemaphysalis longicornis. The sequence goes on along the minus strand of NW_027526203.1, from coordinate 18,705,166 downwards.
ATGTTCGTATAATGTTAGTAAATACAACCCGTTACTACTGTTTTACTGGCATTTTTGTAAGAGTGCATGGCAGCCGTAATATTAATAATTTGTTTGCTTGTTGAGGCCTTTGTTCTTTGTTCGGTTTTTAAGCCTTTTTTATCATTTTAATCTCACCCCCCCCCCCTCCGCCAACTAAAAAAAAGAACTAAATTCTGCGTAGTACACTGAGAAACTAACCACCCGGCTGATAAATAACCCAACTGCCGGGCTGCCAACTAATCCGGGACGCGGAAGGCAGGAGATGCGATTGCTAGTTTTCCAGCTGGATCTTTGACAGGGCACACACCAGCACTGCGGAGCGTCGTACGTAGGTAGAGCAGAAAGGACAAAGCATTTAAAAGAAGCAGCGTCGAAATAAGGAACTAGCGCGAAATAAAGGAAGAAAAAATAAACAAAGCCTACCACGGCATTCCAGAGTATATATGGTGGCAGGTAGTGACACGATGCGTTTCTGAGGGAGGACTGTAGCATGGACATCTTTTATAACACTATCACCGGCGCAACGAAGATAACAAAGAAATTGTGGAGGTAAGCTGTGCTCAACAAAAAACCCATAAAGCGTGGAGGAAGTTGAAAAAAATACCTGGTGCTATGGAGAGGCATAGGCATAGATGCACAGAGGTAGAGATTGCCGAGGCATAGATGCACGGTGGACTTCTAAGGTTAGTACGGGCCTCCGTTTCCTCTTTAATTTTAAAAGAATGCAAGCTGTCGTTCATATTGGCGGACACATCATAATTTTAATTAAAGTTCAGCACGATAAATGATCTTGTAAGGAAGTTGTTTCTGTTGTGCAGCTCCTTGTTGGAGTCAAGATGGCATATTTTCAAGATTTTCTTATTATACACGCGGTATCTTTGTTGACATAGTCCGCTATGTATTTATTTTAAATTATCAGAGAGAGATTAGATTGAGGTAGCGCAGTGGAGGTAGAGAGCCTCGAGGGGACTATACACGTTGAGAATGTAATGATTTGATTCATCTGGGCGTGTAGAGAGGATTTCGACAAAGGCGAAGCAGTGTCGATAAGCTCGGCAGTGTTGGGTCTGGTGAACGGGATGACCGGGTGTTTGCAAGTCGGGTGTTGATACGGCTGGTAGCCACACAAACAAATTGGCGATGCATCGACCTCTTGAAGAGCTATGACGTCCTGGTGGCGCAGTTTGTGATGTGGGTAAATGAAATGGGCTTGTTAAAAAATAACTGACAGTTGTGTGGTTTTTTTATTCGTTTACATGAGGGCCAAGAGGTACCACTCTGTAGGCTTCGCATTGAGGGGACATATTAGGTTTCTTAACGTGAGGCGGCTTTTGGTCGTGGTCGGAGGCATCTGTTCGCTGATTGATTGCGGTGAGTAGAGCGCTGTGAGTGGTGGTAGATTGTTTTTCGAGAGCAATACTACGGGCGGTGAGGGCTTCTCATATGCGAAGAATAGATTGGATGGTAGTGTTGAGTGTTAGAGGGATTGTAACCATGACTTCCTCTATTTTTTGGTCAATCCGGATGGCGGCACTGGAAGTCTTGAGCTGTTGGCGCTTGATGTCTCTCGATGAGGTGATGCTGTTGGCACTGAATTTGGAACAGGCGTTCGAAGCCGTTAATGGGAGCTATGCGGGCAGCCTGTGGTTTTTGGAGGTTGGCGGTTGCTTGAGAGAACACACTTTACACTGGGGTAAGCAGTTGTGGGCGGGCGACGGAACAGGTGTCCCACAGGCGATGCATTTTGCTTCGTTGGGGTGTGGGCAAACGTCTTGTTGGCGACCAATTTCACCTAAAATCCAGGAGAACAGCTCACTTCGGCGATATGGTCAACATCGAGTAAGCAAACAGTCCACCTTGACGCAGAATTGTAGCTGGGGTCCCTGAAAAGTCAGAAGGGCGGACCTCGTGCGTCCCAGAATTCGAGCGTGGAGAAGTTGCGGGCAGTTCGTGGACAGTAGAGACACGGCCGCTGGATGAGAGCGGCCGTGGTAGAGATGTGATATTATCGTTGGTGAAGTCAGCATACAAACCCTGGATTAAGCAATGAATGATGCCAGGGGGAGGCTTGTGGTAGGGTGAAAGTTGTTGTTTCTCGTTAAGGAGATCGAGCTAGTAAATTGTGCAAAGAACGAGCTCATGGTCCACATGAAGAAAGATTATAGTTTTTGTATGGGTTAGCACGTCAGTGCGTGGGTCAATATAGGAAAAGCGATGTCACGTTCCAGGCGCATCATTAAAGAGAGCGAGCCACGTAATTAACGCATCATCATCGTCTCATTTACGATAGACAGAGGGAACAAACTTTATTGCCTCCAGAACCTAGGTCAAGGCCGTGATTTCTGTCTTGAATTCACCGGGTTCACGTAGTGCTCGAGAATGTTCGTGCGGATCCAGTTGCCATGTTTATAGCGAGCTTCGTGGACAGCCTATATGTTTACTGTCAGCAATGAATACAGCCAGAGCTACAAGAAAGCGATGAGGCTAGGGATGGGGCAAGAGGTGGTCGGGTGCATTCAATAATTTTGTTGGTGCTACCCGAAGTGGGTAGCTACCGCACTTGAGCGTAAGCTGAGAAGCTCAGGTCCTCTTTGACCAGCTGAGCATCAAACTAGCCATTTTTTTGTAGCTATACCCTTGATCATGGCAGTAGCTTAACCTTCCAAAGGACAGACGTCTGTGAAGCTCATCAGTAAGCCAGCGTGTCAGCTTACTCTTTCAGAACCGCGCATGTAAAAGCAAAACCGACAAACGCTGGTTGAGTATCACTACAGGCTTGCGCGACAACGTCGTCAGCGAGAATCTTCCCTTCCTCTCTCGCTATTTTTCGTCTGGCTCTCTGTGCCCAATTCATACAGGTATGGAGTGCTGCCTGCCACGGAAGTAACCATCATCCAGGATACCTCAGGGGCTACTCTAGGAAGGTCCAACCACAATAAGAAGACTCTTAGGGACACAAACAGCACTCCCTCACTAGAGAAGGATCTGGCTACCCTGGTGTAATTGTTGGCCGAGTCCTCCCTTGACTAACCAACTCAACTTTCGGCCCTAAGTCCCCAGCAGCTGTAGACCAACTGTCCACGGTGACGGTTAGAAAAGCGATACGGCAGAGGGTGCTAAGAATCTCAGGGTCCGGACAGGCCACCATTGGATCTTGACCGTAGCAATGTTTAACGCGCGCCTTCTGTCTAGTGAGCAAAGCTTAGCTGTGGAACTAGTGGAGCTCTCTGACATTACAGTGGGATATTACAGGGTTAACCGAGGTGAGAAGGACCGGAGAAGGCTTTATGGAGCTCAGTAGCGCTTATATTCTGTGCTGAAGTTTGGCCCAAGAGAACAACGAACACGGGGTGTGATTTTCAATCCACAGAGAAATAGAAGAAAACGTGGAGGAGCTTTTCAGCTTAAGCAAGAGAGTCGCGGCCGTTGTGATCAAGCTAAACAAGCGATACAGGTTTAACCACTACATGCCTACGCGCCAACAACCAGCTATGATGAGGAAAGCCGTAGCTATCTTTAGCGAGGACGTCGAATCAGCAATAGAGAAGGCAACAAGGCAGTTCACAATTGTGATGGGAGACTTTAACGCACAGGTCAGTAAGACGAAGATGGAAGGAAGGTAAATAGGAACCTTCGGTATAGACAATCGAAAGAGTCGAGGAGATACACTGGTGGGATTTTTCGAGAGAAATAGCCTGATGTTAACAAACATATCCTTCTACAAACGTAAGAATAAGAAATGGACATGGAAAAGTCCCGATGATAAACCAAAAACGAAATTGACTTCATTTTAAGTGACAACCCGGGTATCGTGCAAGACGTAGAGATGCTATGCAGAATTCGGAGCAGCGATCCGATGATGGTTAGATGCTAGTTAACGGCTGACTCTCAGAAGATAAAGAACGAAACTCGTGAAAACTAAAAAACACCGCATGGAATCAGTCAAAGCCAGATAGCAGGAGTTTAAAATAACTTCGAAACAAATTCTCGCTCTTAACGAAGAGAACGAGGTCAGTGTAGACCGGCTAATTGACAACCTAACATGGGCACTCAGTGGCCAGCAGCAGCTGTGGGAGAAGCTTGCGTGTAGAGAACAAACTGGAAAATAACTAAGAAAACGAAGAAACTAATTGCCAAACATAAGGACATGAAAGTGTCAAGTGCGGACGATCGGGTTGAATTGTCGGGGCTGTCAAACTGATTAATAGAAATAAGATAAAAGACGCTCGTGCTTATAATAAGGCAGTGATCGAGGAAACGCTGCGAGTAGGGGGTAGCTTGAAAGCGACTAAGAGAAAGCTACCCAAAGCCAATGACAGGATGCACGCATTGATAGATGAGAAGGGAAGCATTACGCACAACATGGACGAGATAATTATGGTAGCACAAGGATTCTATACCAGGCTGTATGCCAGCGGCATTAGACCAGATTAAACTGCTGAGAATACAAGCTGAACTTGCGATGTCCCATGAGTAACAGAAGAGGAAGCTAAAACACTCTCAAAGGCATGAAAATAGGAAAATCTGCAGATGACGATGGCATAACCATAGATGTTTTGAAGGAGGGAGGAGATATTGCACTGGAAAAGCTTGCTGTGCTATTTTTGGAATGCTTTAAGATTCAAAAAGTGTCCATATAGCCTGGAAAAACGCCAACATTATTCTTATCCTTAAGACGGGAGATCCCAAGGACCTCAAGTTGTAGTTAGCCGTATAGGAGACAGCCTGGATTCTCATCAACCCAGAGTGCAGGTTGTGTTTAGGAAAAGGTACTCAACCATGGATCACATCCTTGTCACCAACCATTTGACAAAAAAATCCGCAGAGTTCACAAAACCCCTAGACATGGCATTTATTGATCGCGAGGAAGCCTTTGATTTCATATTCACCGCTGCCATTTTAGAAGCCCTTTTAAGACCAGAGAATACAGGAGACCTACATGAGACTTCTAGAAGACATATATAAGGGATGCGCTGGCGCGATGACCCTCAACAAGGAAAGCGATAAATTTCAGATTCGAAAGGGGGCAAGACGGAGATACCATCGCCCTAAACCTAATCACAGCATATCTGGAGGGAGTATTGAGAAAGCTAGACGTGAAAAACGTCGGATTAAGGAAAAACGGGGAATACTTGAGCCATTTTAGGATTGCTGACAACATAGTTGCGCTGAGTGAAAATACAGAACACATGCAAGCAATGCTTGAGGAACTGCAATAAGAAAGCACGACCGTGGGGCTAAGAAAAATATCATTCTAAAGGAACGAGCAAAAATTACGCCCGCCTCCACTCGCGGGAACCCTGGTGTGATGCGACGCTGAAGGGGGTTCCGTTGGGTGTTTCCGTTGGGTCGATTAGTTGAATAGACCTTTACGGAAAGTTGCGTGCGCCCCCAAACGGCGGCCGCAAAGCAGCCTGGGAACTGTGAGTGCTGCAGCAGGGGACGCTCTCTCCGGCCATCAACAGATCGAGGTCGTGACGACACAGCCAAAAGTCACGTGATAAAGACATTTTCGTCACTTCCTGGGCCGTGGACCTTTTTTTGTTGTTTTTACTTTTATCACAAAGGCACTGCGCATCAACAGCACCGAGAAGCTGTGCACTGCGGTAAGGTGTTTTTTTTATCACTGTTGCGCAAGTGCGCCCTTCTGCAGCGGTGGGTTCGCTTTGGCGTTTTGTTTGGTGCCCGAGTTCCTGTCAAGATAGCCGCTGTGGACAGTGCTTACACGAATTGTCAAGTGTTGCGTCGAGCTGTTGGTTGATGAACACGTCGCGTATCTGCTGCGTGTTGCTTATGTTGCCTGTTCGGCAGTCACTGACTCCACCATAACTCCGTTGCAGTACCAGTACCAGGCCCATAAAAAGTTTGGACGACCGATATCGTACTGCACCAAAACAAAAAAAAAAAGTGTCGCGGCAGGGCGGTGAACTCGAGCATTCGTGTGTGATAGATTCTTCAGACCTTGGGTACAGTCTTTGCCAGTAACGTTGCGAGAGGGGCGGGGCGAAGGGGGGGTTGTGGGTTCGAACCTCCTTCGAAAGTTTTCCGGGCAGCGCTTAAGCGAGAATTCGTGTTCCCTTGGGCAAAACTCCTGCCTTCCGATAGCCCATAACCCCTTCTGAAAAAAAATTATGGCTACGGCCCTGGTCTTTGCTGATGCTTGCTTGCGACTGCGTGCTTTAATTTTTATTGGTCTAAACGAACAGGCACGTGCGGAAGCGAGCCAATCTTTGCTTTCCACAGCACGAAGTCCTAGCTAGACTAGGTGCAGTGAGGTGCCAAAGACATTGTGGACACTGCGGACGAACGAAAAATGTTTTAATGTTGGCTTAATGCTTTTCAGCACTTGGTTGATTATGAGTGCTTCATTTTAAACCACTCTCTTCCGTTAAGATTGCTGTACTAGCATTCATGCCTAGCACTTGAACTGAATGTCTGCATTGGCGAGAAGGAGAGGGTATGACCAAGCAATTTACCACACGCGAGTGCTGAGTGGGTCACGTCTTACATATCTGTCGTTGCAGCTATGTAGTTTTTTTCTGTTGTGTCCAACCAATGCACCCAAATAGCCAGTACATGAATTGTGTTTGGCGTCTACATCCTACAAAAGATTCCTCCATTCATGCATCGTATGTCATAAAATTATTCCGTTAAATGCACACTCTACGGTGGCGGAGCTGCCCAAAAGCAGAGCAAACCGTTAGAAAGTTCACCTGGTGCCTTGCAAATTTCATATGATTGATCGATTTTAGGGTTTAACGCGCCGACGCAGCGCAGGCGATGAGGCGCGCTGTAGTGGAGGGCTCCGGATTATTTTGACCACCTGGGAATCTGTAACGTGGGCCGAAATCTCGTACCCACGGACGTTTTTGCTTTTCGTCTCCATCAGAAAAGCGGCCGCCGCGGTCGGGAATCGAACCCGCGACCTCGTGCTGAGCAGCGTAACTCCTTCGCCACTGAGCCACCGCGGCGGGTGCGAATTTCATCTACACCACTTGTGCGCATACTCATTCCTGAAAAGGGGGAATTATATCATAGCCATCAAGTTCTTTCCAAAGAGGGTGTAGCTGCGAATTGCACTAGAACTTGCACTTTTCTTGAGCATGGTGTGGCATTGGACGACGCTTATGCCTGAGGCTGTTCTCGCCTTTCGCAAAGATTGAAATTGCTTCATGAATGTTCAAACCTCTTAAAAGGAAGTTTGGACAAACAGGAGAAAGGAGCTGTAAAAATATGAGCTCTACAATAACAACCGACGAGAAAGGAAAGCAGCTGGTGTATTTGTCGTCCGTTCTTTTCGTGCGCTGTTCGTGTAGCGCTCATATTTTTTATTTATTTTGTCAATATCATAGACCAACTCAACCAAAAACGCGTTTTGAAGAGAATGGTGCTTTAGGAGGGCACTTTAACTTGAAAATATTTGTTTCTATTAAAAGCTATTGCAATAAAACAGATTCAAAAGCAGAATTTCATATTCTCGCACCGCTGGTGTGGCTGGTCTCTACAAAAACTCCTATAAGAAATAAAACTAGGAGGGTTGCAGGCTTTTAGTTCAGGCATTTTGTTCCTACTTAAGACCGCATTTGTTTAGTGGTAGCAAATATGATTTCATTTCATACCGAGTGCCTATAGCATGGCAGAAAAAAATGAAGCAGCAGCAGCAACTCGGACAAGCTGTTTTGATACCACAGAAGTGGCAGGCTTCATCCATCTTGCACAAGAACTGAACCGATGGCTGTTTAATAAGTGGATGCCCTCCCCTGGTTTACTTGGCCTCCTTTGCATTCTGGCTGCCTGTTTGTGGAATTTATCTATGCGTATTTTAATTCCTGTGTGGTGGTAGTGTTGTTCCTCACACAACAATATTTTAGTAATGATGTGCACTGTCTGACCTTTTGAATAAGGCAGCGTCTGGAACCCCGCGCGGGGCACGAGATCTAGCCCCCTCGCAACGGCTCCTGCCCCGCGTGACGTCATAAATACGTCATAGTGACGTCATACTAACAGCAATTGCTATTATATGATTATATTGCGTAGTAGAATACAAAAAACCCATTTTTTTACATTTTAATAAAACATTAGGAAGCCACTCATATGTTAGAAGTTTTATAAAATAATTTTTTTTGTTCGTTCTTGCGGAAGCCGCCGATGCTGCCGCTGCTGGCGGTATGGCGTATCCGAAAGTGCCGAAAGCCCTGAATGCCTGAATTTCTTGGGCGTAGATGAAGCAGAGTTGATAGAGTTAGAAGCACTATCAGAATGTGCGAGAACGTTGCCGTATGCGGGGACCAAGCCAGCCTTTCCACACGGTAGCGAAATCCGCTCTCGAGTAATGCTGACCTGTGACCGCCTGCTGTATGCCGATGGTACCCGTGGTACCTGCGTTAGATCTACGACATCGCGCAGCCGATTGGCCCCGTTCGAAAAACCCACGTCCCACGCAAGAAAAGACACCGTCCGAGCGTGATTATGTGAGCCTGCTGCGGCATGTCCGCGCGGCGGCATCTGCTATCAACAGTTCGCACCACGGCAAGTTCAGAATGCCTAAATGGGTGGCCTCAAATCGCGGTGTGTTTTCAAAATGACAGCAGCGCGGAACTTACAGTGCTCAGGACGTAGGCTAGACGCGGCCACTGATATTTGACTGGTCGCACGTGCGCATTACAAGTGCAAACCACGGATAGCTAGAAAAGGTAATCATTGGTGTTCCCACACATGTACCGCGTACAACCCAGCACAGTAGATTCCCCTTTAAGGAGATTAGCAAAAAAGACCCGAAAATCGGCAGTTTGTCGCGTTTTTTGTATATATTTTCGAGTGGATTGAATTGTGGCTTAAAATTGTTTACCCGAAATACGTTTTGTGCGCGGAAAAGTCTGGTGATCATGAGCTTCTTGCATCATAAATGCATGGTATTCAGCGCTTGAAAAGATTTTTCAGAAGAAATTATTGCAGCTGTAGTGGTGAGCCATTTCACTACAGTAAAATGTGACAAATACACCTGCGATACAACGGATGTGGAAGAGTGAGAACATTGGCAGTCTCGTATCCCGTGGCCTAAATTGTGGCTGGGTGTTTCCATCATGCATTCAGCTCCTCACATTGACACACACATGATGCTACGACAAATCAGAAACTGGGTACTCCAAAAGGTACACTAGCTATGCGCTTCATGCCATAGCTGCTGCATTGGCATAACCTTCACGTCTCTGTATATGTGGCTATGTTGGCCAGATTTTACCGATTCTCCTCATGCAAAGGGACTTAATTCAGGACACCCAGCCGATAGGGTCAGAGAAGAAGCTGTACAGACGGTAACAGGAAGGGTATACACTTGGCCGACCATCATGTCTCCAGCATATGAAAACCCATGGGTTCTACGCAGGCTCAATAGTCAACGTCAAAGAGAATCTGAAGATGTGCCTGGAACGTGAAAACCTCAGCGGATGGTTTGTGTCCATGGGTATGAGCAGCGAGCACACTGCAAATGTAATTGATAGGCAAAGGTCAAGGCTGTAATGGTGCGAGTTTAACCAAAAGAAATGGTGAAAAACATCCCAATTTCAAACTGCAGTGATGCAATATGGGCACGAGTGACGTCATATGGACGTGCACTGTAAATGCAGTTATCTGCGTGTTAACTTTACGTTAGCACTCAAGTGATACGATCAAACGGAATGGAGGCCCCACTGAAATTGCCCAGTTATGCTTGTTTTGCGGTGGGTTAGGTTGGTGGCGGTCAATTGCACAAACAAGATTCTGTGATGTCATAGAGAAATAGCTGGAAAGTGTGTATGGAACTTCCACTGCTCTGCACATTTTCTGTACTATCTTATTTGTTTGAAGTTTACAATACAATTGATGTCATTCGTTTTTTCTGCAAAGAAGTCTTTTTCATGAACGAACCTTGTATTTTTTCTTCGTAGCCTCTGTAACAGCCTGCCTACTGTGCCCCTAAACAGTGGTCGCTAAACAAATGCCCACTTGCCAGCCAGCTGCAGGGGCTTGTAACAATTTACTAGGATTTCTCATGGCCAACATAAATTCCAAGGAATCCACAGTGGTACACTCCAGGGCAGTGCAAGTCTCAAAAGAAGTTTGACAGCAGGACTGGACACTAACACAACTAACAGGCTTCATAGGTGGAAACCAGAAGCCCACCCACACAATGCCATGCAATAAGCCAATGCAGTGAGTCTCTTAATTTTTATGCGAGGCATTCAACGTGTGGGTCGACTAGAGAGGTTAGCTGGCCAGTTTGGGCACATAATACTCACTTTTGTGATTTCAGACAGCTCTCAAAGGCCTGCCTATCTAGATGTCTTTGTTTTTTTCGCAAAAAAAGGTCAAGCTTACAGTTGGGGATCTTGAAAACATTGTTTAGCTTCTCCAGCAATTGTGCGAGCCTGAGGTAACCCTGCCTATAGGTGGTCCTCATGTTTGCTAGCTCCCTCAGCAAGCACATGAGTGCAGTGACTGAGAAAGATGGTGGCCAAAGGGTGGTGGTTCCTGAACAAACAGCCCTTGGTCATCAAAACAGCAGAAAAGAGCGCTGACGACTCTGAGTCCTCGGCTGGGGTGTCAAAATACCTTCTGGCCTACGTGTACAGTGCATTCACAAACTTTTCTATAAAAATTCTTGCGATTACACACACTCCCTCCATGGAAGGGGTTTGTTTCCGGCAAGGTGGTTGAGTTGAAATTTGTGATTAGTAACAACATCAACTCGCCATTCGTCCCTTTCATTTAGCATGCTTCCGAGCTTCACTTCAAAAACCCTACTTTTTCTAATTTACGTATAAATGGATTGATTATGGAATATTCTCTTATTTACCTCTGCTCAAATAAAACTGTGTTATACCTTAAACGCTGCTGTGTCCTTGCAGGCGTAACATTCTTCAATGGTGTTGTGTGGGGCACATTAAGCTCAGTACTAATAAACTTAAAACCAGGGCAAGTGAAGTTTCCCCTATTGTTTCAGAGTATCCAAACTATTTATAAATTTTTGTAAGCATTCTAACTGTTTACCAATACTTTGGGGGTAACTCAACTCAGCTCACCCTTTTTTGCCATACTTTTATTATTGTTGTGCTCTACAAACACATTCCCAGCTGGAACATGCCTGCTGAATTTAGGGCCCAAACCGTTCTTTTGCTACTTCACACGATTGCAGCTGTATGAAACATTGCTTCTGTGTAGTTTTAGCCTATGATTTCCAACAGGTCACTTAACTACTGTCGAAACCATATTAAAACATTAATTGCTATTTATAACAAACAGTATTCTAACATTTTACATAAAACATTTGGTTGTTACCTCACTTGACGTTTTTGCTACACAGCCAGCCTGGTTCATATTTATCTAGGTATGAAGGACATGTACACAACAAATGCCTTACTGCAATACATTCACATGCCCGTCTTAGAGCAAATCAGCAGTGACAGAAGCCACACGTTTTGGCTTTCCAGCAGCGCTTTGGTGTCAACAAAAAAGGAATCTTTCTTGGCTTCTCTGCAGAGCTTTGCACTCAAGCAAAAAGATCACTTGGTTGTTTTGCTTTCCTGCAGGACTGTAGTATAGTGCTAGAAGGCATCACTTGCTTATTTGGCATTTTTTCTGTATATTGTGTCAAGAAACCCTTGCGTTTTGTTTGGAAAAGGAACTTCATACCACAGACTGTGCAGAGAAAGTAGAGCTACTCACTGACTTTTTTCACAGCCACGGAATTTCGGTAGAATCATTTGTCATTGACAAACACCATGTTTGCTTTCTGTCTGAAGGTGTGAATCTGGGAGAGTTGGTTTATATTTTGGGGGAAAATACAGCGACAATAACAGTACTGATGTACAAGGAAAGGTGCTGTGATGAACAGTGTCCATGTGTTCGCAGCTTTTTTGTCCAGTTTCTTTCCTGTGTTTTTTCATGAAGACTTGCTACAGTGCCTGATCAAGCCTGTTTTTGTCTAACAAAAATGTCAACAGCGAAGCACTTATCAATGCTCACATGCTGCCCATTGACACCAAAGCAGAAGTACGTTCACTGGAGTCATTTTATTGTTGAAGCCTTCCAGGATACATACAGCTTTCAGCTGTACTGCAATATTCACAAACACCAATAAAGACATTCACGTCCACATAGGTGTCCTCGGCTCCAGTTCCTGCACAAGGTATTAAGTACTCTCGGGAGAGGATAATGCCAAGCTGTACAAGAACCATTCCCTCGTAGATGTGCTCCATAACCTGTTTTTTAGGCTTGTTAGCTTAAAAAATAGTTTCAGTGCCCTGTTTTTTTTTTCAAGCTAATCACCACCACCAGAGAATGTGCTTTCTATGTAGTCAAGAGTTCGACGAAAGTTCATCTGGTCAGGTATCATGACGAGGACAAAATGCGGTCACTGACCAAGTCAAGGTGAAAAACACAAGAGACATTTCAGAACCCGTACAAGTTCCTTGATCACACTCTAGTGATCAAGGAACCCGTAAAGTGTGATCAAGGAGCCCGTACGGCTCTGCTGGGTATGCATCGTTGCAAACAAAATATGGGACACTGCATTATGGCCCTTACGACTAAGCATAGTCACTTAAGCAATTAGCTGAAACAGTTTTTTACACAGCACAGAGTTAAAAAGCAAAAGAACATGAAATATCTCCTTGCAATTAGAAACTTTTACTGTTCACCCCCCTCCCCCAAACACAGAGCAGACAATTACCAGCTGTCAACACAAGTATTAACGTCAAGTTGAATTCCACAGGGTGCTCCGGATGGGTACATTGATGTCACAGTCAATCAGAATTCGTGAATCCTCTGTAAGCCTTCGAGAGAAGCTCTTACCATTACTGGCCATCCAACTGAGTGGGCATGAAAGTATTGTTGTTGGTTATGTTGACTTCCAAGCCAAACACGAGTAAACTAGCGTACCAAAATACATAATCAGAACCCCGATTTCATGCAGGTGCTGTCGTGTGTGCAGAGATCTTATCAGAGCTTTTCAGTCAACCAAACAGATGCAGGATGAAGTTTGTTGACTAACCAGGTTGAAGAAGGCAGAATGCAGTAAGGCAAAGGTTAGGGAAATAAAATCCATGCGGTAATTTTGAACGAAGTTATGAGACGCTGCCAGACGATCAGCTGGTGAGGAGGGAGGGCTATCCTATCTATCCCTTGCTACCTCTTTACTAAAATTGAACAGATAACAACCTTTCATTAAACTTGCTAGCTGGCAGTTCCACGTACCCTATGTAGAAAATTTCAAGGTAGACAAAACGTTGTTTCCTGTGCATTCAATAATGGCTGCCTACAGATTGCTTAGAATTCGCAGCTCATTTGAAGTCTTGCATATCACGAAAGCACAATACTATTATTCGAAGCAACAAATTCGAAAAACATAGATGAACAACAAGAGCCACTTGTTTACCTTGAGCACACCAAACTTGAAAGCACTATTTAACACAAGTGTCAAGCTTGGCACAAACGGCGATCTTATCGGCTTGACTTCTCCCAAACTTCCACATTTGGGGCTTGAGCCTCCTTGCACAGGAAGCCAGCCAGTGAGCGGCTGGTTTCAGCGATAGCTGAGTACCTATGCTGCCCATGGACGGGCGGCTGCTGGGCTCTCCCATTTACCAGGCCACCCACGAAAGTGGAGCTGCGCTCCCTGCATGCAGCGTGCACGGATCGTTTCGCGGGGTAGTAACGTTTCTTGCAGTGCCCCGCGAGAAAAATTGCAGAACAGGCTACATGCGAGGACGGATTGCGTTCGACGATGCCCTGCGCTACCTGACGATACTTGATTCGTGCACACTGACGCCGCTGACACTGCGTTGCTCGCGTTATCACGTCATTAAAGTCAGCTACCTCGTTAGCCACGGCGCCAAGCGCTGGAAAACTGATCCGCACGTAACACGTTTCCCGCCAGAATCAAAATACAAGGCTTGGAATGCAAGTAGCGATCGGAACAAGTAGACAACGAATGCAGGAGCATAAAGCCGATGGCACGCGAACTGCAAGACAATATGAAGCTAGCAACATATTTAACGGCAACAAAAGGAGCACGGAAAAAAGCGGGGCGAAGCAGCTTGCCAAAACAGCACAAAATAGGATGCGTTAGGCTTACCAAGACTAGCAGCAGCAAGTTCACGAAAAATACTCAATAAATAACCGCAAACAATCCTCCCAACAAGAAAAAAGCGCCGCGAGGCAGCCGCTGTGCAAGGCGATAAGGACGTAACGTTGCGCAGGCTTGCGGTTAGAGCCAAGGCCAGAATCCCACATGGAGCAACACATCGAAGAGCTCTGGCCGTCAATGCTTTTAAATGTGCAAAAAAAAAATAGTGACGTCACAGGAAGTCACGTGACTAGTTTAGTTTGACGTCACTTCTGCGGGGCAGGAGCCACCGCGAGGGGGCTAGATCTCGTACCCCGCGCGGGGCACGAGACTTACCCTTTGAATAAAGCCAAGGTGTAGGTTGCATACATAGTAGGGCTGGGCTTTGGTTAAAAGTTTTAATCCGATTAACTGGCTAGCTTAAACTTAATTAATCAATTAATTGGTAGCATTGGTTTTAAAAGAAAAATGACCAAAAATAATATTTTAATGATATCCATACAATAATAATAATAACAATAAAATGCTTCTCCGCCCTATCAGTTTTAATCGCTGTCATCTCTGAGCATACTTGCATTGTTTTCTGTTGTAACGTCAGGTGGGTTATTTGAACACAAATACCCGCCGCGGTGGCTCAGTGGCTAAGGCGTTGCGCTGCTGAGCACGAGGTCGCGGGTTCGATTCCCGGCCGCGGCGGCCGCTTTTCTGATGGAGGCGAAAAGTAAAAACGCCCGTGTGTACGAGATTTTGGCGCACGATAAAGATCCCCAGGTGGTCAAAATTAATCCGGAGCCCTCCACTACGGCGCGCCTCATCGCCTGCGTTGCGTCGGCGCGTTAAACCCCCACAATCAATCAATCAAATCAAATCAATTTGAACACAAATATGGTCCTCAACATGCACACAGTTTCAATGCGGCACTCCTGTTTCGGTTTGCTCACATGACTTCAACCGATTAAAAAATTAATCGCAACTAAAGCATATATCGGAAAGTTGGTCGATCAATCGCCCACCCTTAATAAGCAGTCTATTCAAAAGCACCACATAACATTCAACGAGCCGCAATTTGTGCCTTTCGTAATTTGCACTGGGAACAAAAATTAAAATTTGCCACAATATGCTGCAAACACCTCAAACACAGGAATGTAAAAGGGATTACCAGCACTTTCCTTTCAGTGGGTGTGTTGATAATAGCTGAATTGTTCTTGAACCACCTTCACCAGTTATAAGGGGACAGTGCATTCCTATTAGGTGAAGCAAAATTCACTAAATAAAGATATTTACTTGCTTTAAGGGCACTGCATGCAGTTTTTGTTTCTCTTCTAATAAAGCCTTTGCACTTTATTGAGTATAGAAGCCACACCTCTTTGCATGATAGTTTTGATATAGATACAGTGATGTTACCTAAATTTGTGCTTGTGATGTCGGCTCAGAAAAAACTTCACTGAAACAAACATTAAAGCCAATTTGTTCCGAGGCCCTGTTGCACCCAACACTGACTTTTTTTTTCAGAATATTCGATTGCAATATAAAGTTGTGCCCAAACAGCCTCGTATCTTTTCCAATTTCTTTTGTGCATTATACTACTCACTTTTTCTCTATAGATGTTAACTCTGGATGGCTAGTTGGTATCACTTGAAGCTTGCAGGTGAAGCCATGCAGACTTTTAGTGCGTAGTGTTCTGGATCTCTCATGTAACTGATCGATGTGAACTTTTGGGCGACTTCACACGTGTAAAGTGCAAAATTTGGATGAGATTCAAAGAAGGATGACATGAACAAGTGCTATTTCCAACTAGGATTTATTGGTAAGATACATTCGCATATATACAGTAGAGCACTGCACGGGCCGGGCTCAGGCTCGACGCCACGGGCCAGGCTCGGGCTTGAATTCATAGGCCCGGCCGTTAATAGTTCCGACATGAAGTGTAGAAAAGAGCTAAAATTAAATATTCTAAATATACTTTTACGCGCCTCTTGATGTTAGTTGTACACATTGTTTTAAAAACGTGCTTTGCTAGGGCTGATAGTCACTATACTCTACCTTTAATTACATTTCATGTACTGCATCAAGATTTTATATTTTGGTGTATAGCATATCAAAGATACGATTACAAGGAATGCCCTAGCGGGGAAGGAATTAATTAAGCCACCCTGTAGCTGTTCACCTATGTCTATGTACGTGTGTTTTAGATGTCGAACCAATGTAAATGCCGCTGCCGTGGCTGGAAATCAAACTCGCGTGCTAGAGAAGCACCACCGCTTAACAACCACTCCATAGAAAATATTTCAACGCACGCACATACTCGTGGATTCAAATGAAGACCAAGAAATTTCATTAATACCAACTTCTGACCGAAACAACCACATGAAGTTGCCAAGAGTCTGGTCATCAAAGGTGATGGTGCGTCTCGTGTAAGAATACGAGCTATTATTACGCCCATGTGGCGTGAACTGCAGACAGTGTGAGCTAAACTACGTGTACTTTTAAAATCTTATTTTTTGCGTTACAATTCAGGGCGTGCTTGTTTGTACAGACTGGATTCTCTGTCTGATTTCCCGCTATGCAGACACTCGACCAAATATAATAAACAAATTTTCTTCAACATCTAAGACCAGGCCTGGTCCAACACACGCGGGCCCTCCCTAGGCACACACACGCACACACACACACAAAAAAAGACCGTGCCCGGGCTGGGCAAGGGCTTGAGATGACGGGGCCAGGCCTGGAATTGAGACGATGGGCCCGGGCCGGGCCTGGGCTTGAAACGGGGCCCGGGCTAGCCTCACTTATGAATGCCCAGGCCCGGGCTCGGCGTTACGGTCCCGGGCTTCACAAAGCGGGCTCGGGTCGGGCTCGGGCCTTAAAACCAGGCCCGTGCAGTGCTCTAATATACAGGCAAAATTTTGACACGAGGCATAGGAGGATGACAGGAACAAGTGCAACAAAGTATTACTGCTAAAGTACAATCCTGTACATAGAAAAACCATGTGCACATCAGTAAAAAAGCAAATTCCAGCACACAAAACAGTCATGCACAGGCACATAACATTGGTGACACAGCTCATGCCCTGATATACAAAATATAACGAAATCGACACATTAGGCAAAATTCCCATTTTTTTCCTGGAGTCCCTGTAAAGTTTATTCAACAAATAAGCACAAAATACAGGAATTGAAATTTAATCAACTGTTGATTGTGCCTATAAGGGCTTATTTTTAGATTCGTGCCTATATTGGCTTTTTGTTGCCCTAAAAATGCCTTTTTAGGCTTGCCGAGTCCATTTTACGTAACGTGTTACCCCAAAACATACCACCTGAGTCCACTCTTTAGAACCTATACCTGCTATCAATGTCCACAGACATTATGAAAATTTATGACTTAGTGACTCATGTATGTGCATTTCAGTGGACAGAGTATTACATGTGTCCAGGTCGAAAAAGTGTGAGGGCCACTCCAACTAGATGCCTTTGGAGAGAAACTTCCTCTCGGAAACAGTGGAAAGAAGGGAGCAGATGCATCGGCAACTTTGGGGGCAGAGATTTTTGAGTCTTAAGAAAGCAGAAGGACCTGAAGGCAGTAATTTGGCAAAGAGTCTGGTATGGCAAGGGGAAAATGTGGTTGGCAAAGTGGTTAGAAACATTCAGGCTGTGTCTTTGCAATCACCGGATGGAAATATTGAATAGTGACCACGAATATGCTGGAAGACTCGAAGCATCTTCGAAGCATCTTCCTGTCCAGTGATTTACTGCGCTGATTGAGCTAGCGTACACGTGTGTTCCTGCGTTGATCATTTTTGACAGCACAATGCACAGTTGAGAGTTCAAAGGCAATTGGAGTGACAATAGCATGAGTGCAGGTGACTATTGACATCTCGATGGGGAAGGCTCGCATAAATGACTCGTCCTTCTCTCGTGCTTCTATGGGCAACCCAAAGTGGGTCGCAGAAATAGTATTCATGGGTGTAAAACGCCATGGGAAAAGGTGTTTGGTCATGGAAGGCTTTCCATAAAAATAAGAGTACAGTGCTATGACCACTCACAGCTGGATGAACTTCGCTTTGCTCTCATTTATAAAGTTTTTGACGATGCTGAGCTGGGTGTATTCCTGCACTAAGGAAACAGAGAGACAATAAAATACCATGACACAACGCAAGGTACTAACTGCTATACGATCACGGCAGTCCTGGAGGACTTGACGCCACTGGCCACAATACCTCGCAGCTGCCAGACATAGCCAACACATCAGAACCATGGACCACCCTATCATTAACGGTTTCTAAACCCGATCCCCAACCACACAACAGGCGGAAATTTGCAAAAAAACACCAGAAACGGTCTTCCCACCCTAATACACTCAGCATCTACACTGACGCATCTAAAACAGAATCCAGCTCAACTTCGGCGTGGCATATACTGGCATTTAACTTCAATAGCGGTCATTCCCTGCCACCAGATACCACCATTAAAGGGGCAGAACTAGAAAGTATCATCCTCTCACTTCGTCACATTGTTCATAACATATCATCTTTTTCCATGTACAAACTCATACACATTCACATAGATAGTCGGGAAGCTTTCCTGGAATGTCGCCATCAGCTATCATACAGCCTACGAGTTAAGAAGATCCAAGAACTCAAGAGCATCCTTCATCAACAGAACATCGACGTCACCATCACGTGGGTGCCCGGCCATGCCGGAATCCCCGGAAATGAGGCAGCCCATTTGGCAGCACGTGCATTGTTCACAACCGTGCCCCAAGCCAGCTGGACGCCTTCGGACTGCGATTATGACCCTGACGAGCACCGGACCGCCATCAAACAACAACAGAAAGACTTTCTCACTTTCCTGGTCAACCACACTCTCATTCCCAAGTCGTATTCTCGCTCTCAACAAGTCCGCCTCAGACAGCTAATGACAGTTACCAACCTTTCCCCTGCAAAACGACAACAGTTTTTTCATTCGTCACCTAATCAAGGCATGTGTATCCCCTGTGAAATTCCGGACACCACTGAACACATTCGGACATGCCCTCAATTTCAAACTGAAAGACAGGTTCTCCTAGACACCCTTCCCACTAACTTACGACCGAATTCGTTAAATGATCCCCTGCGTCCATCCTATCTACCTAATTTAGCGAAGGCAGTGTGGGACACTCTCCTGCATTTCATATCCCGAACCACTATTTTTCCCTTGCTATTTCCCACCCATACCCGTCGTGAACCTTAACTTATCGCTACCCCTAGGGAGGTCTGATGCACTAGCAAGAGACCCCTGGGTGTTTTTTCTACATTTCAATAAACGTTGAAAAAAAAATACCACGACACTGCAAATGGCTTATTTGTTAATATTCTCGTCCTGTACCGTCATTAGGTGCAATTAGGCCAGGTAGGGCAGTTACAGCTATAAGAAAGGCTGATCACCACTGGCTGCCTGCGAGGTGCGGTTATCAAACTTTACATGCCTTCAGCTTCCCACTGATTTACGATTTAAAGTTTGCTCTTTTCACCAGTTAGGCAATGTTAAATAGTATGTGAGGCACTTGTATTTGGAAGCCCGCATCATACAGCTGCCTGCGAAAATTGCTGCCCGTGCAAGCATCGCACTCAGCCACCAAGAGCGCAGACATGAAGGGCGATAGCAAGCTAAGTGCAATGGCTTGGCTAATCTCGCCTTTACCATAAAACAAATTGTCCGTTAGTGGGACTGACCTCTTCAGCTTTCATTAAAGGTTTCCTCTCTCTCTCTGTCACCGTGGAATTCGTAGATATACCGGAACACAGTGAACTCGACCACGTCTCATTTGCGCATTTACCTGTCGCCGAAATAACAAGCCGAATGTGGTACGTCCAGCTTAGCACCCCAATGCACACAATCATTTCCCCATCACTGAATTCGCTGCATCACAGCACGGCATATCCTCAGGCATATCCTCGCTTGGTGAACTCTTTTGCTGCATGTTGTTGCTGACGGCAACGTGACTTGTATACTTGTAGGATATGGGTGCACACAACTAGTGGTGTCACACTTCGTCCTAGATTCTTCAGGGAAAAGATCGGTGTCGTCGTGTTGTCGCCGTTTCACCTGCGAGGGCTCAAGGTGACGGCTTCATTCGTGAGCTGGCTCAAAGAAGCAGAACACGACGCTGAGGGAGACTTCGACGATACACTTCAACATATCACGCGGGTATCATCTACGTTGAAAGAAACCAACTCGGGCACAGAACAAATTCCCAGGGGCAAAATGACGCAATAACAATAATAAAAAAACAAACGAACGGCGAAGCGACCGTAGCGCGCATGCTTTGGCTGAAGCCTTGGGTGAAACTAAAGGAAGTGACGGCTACGTTGACAGAAACTCTATCATCAAACAAACGCCAAAACGAACCTACCGCTGCAGTTGGGCGTACTTGCGCAATAGTGATAAAAAACACCTTACCGCAGTGCATAGCTTTTTGATGCTACGCGATAAAAGTAAAAACAACAAAAAGCCCACGGCTCAGGAAGTGACGAAAATGTCTTTATCACGTGACTTTTGGCTGTGAAGTCACGACCTCGATCTGTTGATGGCCGGTCAGAGCGTCCCCCGCAGCAGCCGCCGCCGCTGCCGCCCGGGCCGCTCTTCGTGTAGCTCTACCGCGCCAGGCCGTGCCGTGCGCGGTAGCGCCTGTGGAGGCGGCATTTATTGACTGTGCAGCTTCGGCGTTTAACATTGCAGAAGACCTGCTATCCTGGACAGCTGTTTTGATGACTGGCTTCTTTTTCAAACTTCAGCATTCTTACAGCAGCCCGCATTTCTTCAACAAACTTCTGCATTTTGGGGAGTTGCAGTGTGTATCCCATCGGTTTATGCTACACTATGTCCGTATTTGTTTCAAGTACTGTTGCCTAAGAGGTGGCAAGTCGTATTGTGCAATCCTGGCCTCTTTTGCCGTTTTCGGCTGCGTGTAAATATGAAAATAAAAATGATTATTTCAGTCGAAAAGAAGACGAGGCAGCTAGTATGGTATCATTACAATAAAAGACACGTACATTTTTATTCCGTTAGAAAATCTAACCAATACCGACTAAAAGGTAAAACTGTTCAGAGGGCGCTAATACAAAACACGCATAGTTGACATTTTGCTTATACTTATCGACTGAAAAGTGGTTCATGTGTGAAGTTCAGGTAGCAAGAAATTTTCCATATCTGGTTGGGCTCGTAAGCCATCACATTTGGTAAAACTTAGCACAGTATTCTCAACTTCTTCACTTCTCGAATAACTCGCTCAACGTGTCTCCTCAGGTTGGCGATCTGCCGTGTGCATGTTACCTCCGCTACTGTCAGTTGACGCCGACCATTTACCCTGGGGGGTCTGTTCAATTTAACGCCAAGTTCACGGAGCTCATCTTCGATCAAGAATCCTGGGTCAGCCATGACGAGTTGTCTCCTTTGTTTTCACACAGGAAGTACACCACACCTTAAAAGTTGGCAATAATAACTCCACGATGCGCGACAGAAAACAAATAGTCGAAATGCTGAACTCACAACAGCAGAAACCCCGTCCCTCCAATGCCGCAGGAATCGGGCTGCAGGCAGTCGCTGGAGAAACCGCGCCGTTGGCTGGAGCGACAGTATTGTTTTATCGCCCTGTTACGCCATTTGTGCTAAAATTCATTACAAAACGGGCGTTGATTACTCTGAGCTGACAGGAGTATCTCGACTGTGCTGCATATCACTAGTTCGTCTTGGATGCATGCAGCGGGACGGGCGCTAGGAGGGCAGGGTTTCGTTCACTTCACGGCAGCTAAGAAACAAAACATATAAAAAGCATAATTTACGTATAATCCTGGGCTTACCTGTCTTTACCGGAGGACACCTCTCCGAAAAGACCCGGTGTGGAAAAATGGTCGCATACGGTCCATGTAACATTTGCGTCTGCTCGCGTTGAAATGGGCCCCACATATCCTGTGATGCTCGGACGGCTCCCACAAAGCGAATCGGCCCTCACGACCCTGGCGGAAACTTGTGCAATGAAACATGCCGGTCTCGTAGCGTATTGTTGTGCCAACCGAGCACCCAGCCCGTTTGTCCGCTCCTGCAGCTTCCTTGGTGCCATATCGTCAGTATCGCGTAAACTACAAACGCTAAGGCAGGTCGTAAATGAGTAGCTTTACACGCGCGGAAATGCATCACGAATAACGTGTGCACACGATATGGGCTTCTTCGTTTTCCCACTCGCCTCCCCGCGGGCTGCCGGAAGCAAGAGCTTGTTATTTGTATTTTTCTCGGGGAGCTCAAGTGTCACATTTGTTTTCTATTTCCTCGTGTTAAGGAATTCCTCTTTTTCCGCGGACAGCCAGAAGCGCGAAGACGCTTTTCAACTGGCAGCAGCTGCTTCCACTCTGCACGCTAGCAGACGACGTTGCAGGCAGACGACAAAAGGTTCTCATGCGGTGCAGGCAGTTTCAGAAGGATGCGGAGTTTGGTTTAAAGATTATTTAATTAACACGCAACATAACTTTGCAACCACAGCATTTCACTCTACTTAAACTTTGTCCTTTGACGGGCTCGCTCCGCGCACGCGGCGCGCGGCGCGACCACCGCGTCGCCGCTGGCACCGCGCGCGCACGCAGTTCCCATGACGCCTTGCGCGGGCCCGCCAGGGGAAGGAGCGGCGATGCAGTTTCTGGAAAGGTCTATGGCCTGAAACGCGTAGAGAACGTGAATTGCGTTTCAATCACATGGTTGGGTTCCACACGAGGGGATGCGGGCGTAATTTTGAGCATAATGAGAGACGTTGTTGTTCTCGTTTAGACGGAGGCTTTATTACACACAAGAACGATAGCTTTATGGTCCGTGAAATGCTCCGTCAGAGGTTCGCGTAGCACGGGCGCGATCAAGTCCTTGCGATCAGCAAACACCAAGTCTATACACGACCCACGGACGGTGGTGGGTTACGGAGTGTCCGAGACCAAGTGGAACAGCGCGCAGCGCCGCCCACCCGCCCGCAAGGGGAGAGTGCGCTGCGCCACGCGCCCGCACATGTTGGGCGAGAGTGTTCGCTATCACAGAGAGGAGAGGGGGTGAGCGGGGGAGAGACGCAGCTGTGCGGACGCGGACAACGACGACGCAAGAAGGACAGTGCCGCCGGCAAGAGATGCTCCTCTCAGCTTATAAAAGGGGAACAGCGCAAACTCAGACAAGACACAAGAAGAAGGAGGTGACAAACACGAGCGCTGACTTACAACTGAGGTTTATTCCTTGGCTTTTCACATATATATGCCAATAGTCGAAAGCACAAGAAAAACCGAAAATTTCACGATAGAAGGAGATACGAAGCCGCTCGTCACGCTTCACCGACGCCATGTGCCACAAACACTAGCTGTACTATTGAGGGACAGACAATTAATCTCTTTCTGTGAGAGGGACAAGGAAGGAAAGGGGCTTTATTGTGTTGAAGGAAAGCCTGTTTAAGAAAAAAGCTGAACAAGCTATTTTATCAGCTTTCACTTTCAGAAATAATATTTCCCTGAAAATAGTAACAGCAGAGGCCAAAAAATTGTGTAAAAGGTTAAAGCTCGACGGCCTAGAAAAATCTATTGGAAAAAGCAGTCGTATGAGCCTGGGAATTTTTTTCAGTGCAAAAACACATAAAGTAGATATCCCTCTAAGGGTAATTGTATCCTTGTATCCGAGAACGGTACTTGGCAAAAGTGCATTGCGTTGTTTTTGCAGAAGCATTTGAACCTCTTAAGAGTCGAAGACCCGTTCCTTGTGTGGAATTCGGATGAAGTCATTGAGTCTTTAAAGAAATGTAATGACAAAAGCTATATGGCATGCTCTTTCGATGTAAAAGATTTATATTACTCTTTGCCACATCGTGAACTGTTGCTTTGTGTTGAGGAATGCATTGACAAGTACGGTTCCGTCGCGTTTCAAAATAGTACAGGTGTGTCAGTACAAAGATTTTTAGATTTGTTGATGGTGTACCTAAACTCAACTTTCACAACTTGGGACGGTAAGCTTTATATTCAGTCTAACGGAATCTGTATCGGATCCTGCATCGCACCAATTTTAAGTGACCTCTTTTTAGCGTACCTCGACTGCAATTTGCATGACCAATTGAAGATTCCACAAGTAAGCAAAATCTTTCGTTACGTCGACGACTTTTTAGTAGTTTTTAACACCGACGAAGCAGGTCTTGAATCGTTGATGTTCCAGGTGTTAGATCATTTCCGTCTTTGTTTTAAACTTTTGGTTTTAACTTTTGAAATTTTCCGTTGACAGAACTATCCGGTTTTTAGATCTTAAGCTTCATTTTTCGCACAATCACATCTGCTGAGCGTACGAACCACGAGCCAGCAAACCGCTTCTACCTTTTGACTCATCCCATTCTAAACTCGTGAAAAGGTCTATCGTAACAATGTGTTTTAAAAATGTCGTTAATAAGTCCTGTTTCCACTCGATACAAGAAAGCTTTTGTAAGCAGGTTGATCGGCTTCTGATAGCGAGGTACCCACAGCAGCTATTGGCCTCAATAGCAGAATCAATGATGCAGAGGTTAAAAAGAGAGGGACGAGAGAGTGAAGCAGATGTAGAAACTAACAAACGTGACAAACTTACTGTTATTCCTTACATGCACCGGATAGCGCACAATTTGAAAAAGATAGGGAAAAGAGCTAGCGTAAATGTTGTGTTTTCCGCTCCCAACAAGCTTTCCTCCATGTGTTCTAGAGTAAACAAAATCAAAAGAACAGTGCAGTCTTGCTCCGTAAAGCACGAAAACCGGTTTGTTGAAGGTGTTAAAGGCGTCGTCTATTCCGTTCCGCTGTCTTGTGGGAAAACGTACGTAGGCCAAACTGGACGATGCCTAAATGAAAGATTAAAAGAACATAACTATAACGTACATACGGCGATTAGTGGCCACTTAGGTGTCCACTGTCGGGATTGTCGCGACTGCGCCCCAATATTTCAAAAAACGCAGGTCATTTCACGACACAAAGATAAAATAACAAGAGAAATAATTGAAGCCGCAGAAATATTGCGCAGAAAAGATAAATGTGTTAGCGTTCCTTCCTTGTCCCTCTCGCAGAAAGAGATTAATTGTCTGTCCCTCAATAGTACAGCTAGTGTCTGTGGCACATGGCGTCGGTGAAGCGTGACGACCGGCTTTGTATCTCCTTCTATCGTGAAATTTTCGGTTTTTCTTGTGCTTTTGACTATTGGCATATATATGTGAAAAGCCAAGGAATAAACCTCAGTTGTAAGTCAGCGCTCGTGTTTGTCACCTCCTTCTTCTTGTGTCTTGTCTGAGTTTGCGCTGTTCCCCTTTTATAATCATGCACCAACTCGCCCAAGCCTTAACCCTTGCTCCTGTCAGCGTCGCATCTAATAAGCGTGCCAAGAACGCCTTCTTGAGCTTAGGAAACGGAACGGTAGAAGAAGCAACAGGATATAGCAACCTGGGCTTGACGGTCTGTGGTAACCCCGACCACGAGAAAAAAATCAGGCGAAGAATAGATATTTATCCTTAATCACAGCGCGAAAAACGGGACCGACCGAGGAATAGCCACAGGACACGCGCTGACTCTCAAATGACATTATTTAAAACCTGCCACAAACATTTATACCAAAGGCAGAGAATGCCTCACGTGTCAAATTAGCACACAAAAACAAACAAATCGGATGAAAGAAAAAAAAGACAAAAAAGAACATGACCTATATATCAGTAAGCACCACTGATGGGTGGCTCACGCACTTTCTGCCCCTCTTGCTAATGTGATAGGCTTCAACTACCTCTCCGTGTAACTGCTTCGGGTGCTTGGTAACAATATCAGTTTCCTCAAACACTGGGTGGCAGCCACACGTGTGGCAGTGTGAGGGCAAAGGCGGTCGCGGACGTTTGTCGAAGGAGAGCGCATGCTTTCGCAATCTAACATTAGCACACCTACCAGTCTGCCTTATGTATGACGCGCCACACGAAAGAGAGACTTGGTACACCACGCCGGTTTGGCAGTCCACATACTTGTGGTCACGGTTTCTGGCACACCCTGATTTCGCTGCCTTTCCTGCCGACGAAGCCTTTCTTTGTATGGCAGCTCACAGTTCCTCCAATTTAAGTGTGGCGGAAAAAACACCGTGACACCATACCGACTGGCAACATTCTTCAAACCGTGTGACGTACAGTGCACATATGGAATCATGGCCAGTTTACTTCCATCCGGTTTTTCTCTATCCTTATCGGGGTCCCCACGAGATTTGACATGCCGGATCAAGTTGTTACCACACCTCAAGAGTGCTGCCCCAAGGTAACCAACCGCCTCTAGCCTCTATAACTGACCTTCGAAGTTCCCATTCACAGTATGGTGGCAGAAGTGGGCTAAGGGTGTGCGCAACACAGAAAAACACACTCCATTCTTCACTAATTTACAATTTCCTGAGCCAAAACTTAGAGGGGGTTTCTCAGAGCGAGGCAAGTACATCCAACAGACGTGTCCTACCTCAAATGTTAATGGAGGTCCAGGAACTGCAGCCCTTGGTGATGTGGAAGCTCGACAGTAAACTACCACTCGAAGCCACTTTCACGGAGCACTTTCGAAAGATCAAAGGCCATGCGCAGTAAATCATCATAGTTCACAAAGGCAAGATAATCATCCACATATCTAGAGATGTTACTTGCCATACCACACATGTTTCGCTAAATGGCAGGGTCCACCCTGCTAAGAAAAATATCGCCCAGTACAGGTGCAACACACAATCCAATACAAACGCCGGATCTTTGCAGAAACAGTGACCCTCCCCAGTCTACCAAAGTAGACTGCAGGTAAAACGTGAGAAGTTCCAGAAAGGACTCTACAGAAATGCCACAGTGGCTCATGACGACCTGTTCATCATTGCCTTCGACAATGCACAAAGGAAGGCGATTCCATTCCCTACTAGTCTTGGGCAAGAGAGTGATAGAAATGCTGGGTGTTGCAAATGTCAATTCCAACTTTGTGGCTGTGGTCGATGCGATCAGATCGATATTGGGGTGTAGTGATAAACTGGCCATGCAGAACATGGTGATGATACAATTTGCGAAAAAGAGTTAGTGGGGAAATTTGACAGCGTGCCGACGGGGATTGGAGGGCAAGGTTCGATTTCATGGCAGTAATACTGGCTGTTCGATCATTGTTGGACAGAATAAACCTGTGTTCAAACAAGTTCTAGGGCATTTTTAAGTTTATCCTGACTTTGGTCCCATACTCGAATGTATTAGTATTCCATTTTCGAATGTATTAGTGTTTTATGGGGCGTTAGTTTAAGTTGCGATGACGCCGTATAAAAAGTACGAGGTAAGTAACCTAACACGCGGTTCGCGTTGCTAATTACATATTTGGTGTGAAGGCTCCAGGTTAAGTTAGTAGTAATGTGCATGCCAAGGTATTTATAAGATGTAATTGATTTTAATTGGACACTTTTAAGATAAAAGGTGGTGAGTCAGTCTTGGTGCGGGAAATACGCATTACTTTACATTCCTTAATGTTCAGTTTCATTGACCAGGCCTTGGACCAGTTAGTAACAGCATTGAGGTCAGACTGTAATATGGTGGTGTCATTTTCACTAATTGTTTCACGAAAAATAACACAATAATCTGCAAACAGAAGAACATTCGAATTTAAAAGAGTAGCCAAGTCGTTGATATAAATAAGGAACAATAGCGGCCCAAGAACCGATCCCTGTGGAATACCTGAGCCAACCTGACTACAACCCGAACAGCACTGATCAGCAACAAACTGAGAACGATCCAAATTTAAGCCTTGGAGTTTATGAAGCAGCAACCTATGTGAAACCATGCCAAACGCTTTTAAAAATCTAAGAAGATGCAGTCGGCATGAGATGATCGATATAAGATTTGGTGCAGTTTGTGAGTAAAACATACTAGTTGGGTTTCACACGAGCATGACTTGCGGAACCCATGTTGAGCTGCGGAAAAAAATGAGTTATTCTCGGGTAAGTTAACCTAGTTCTGTAGATGATGTGTTCTAATATTTTGAAACAGTTACTCGTGAGAGAAATAAGGGCGATAATTTAAAGGAGAGTTTTTGCTACCTGATTTAAAGAGTGGAATCACCTTCCCTATTTTTCATTGTTTAGGAAGCGTAGCGGTGTCCAAAGACTGTTGGAATATTATTGGTAATACAACTGAAAAATATGCACTAGTGTTTTTGAGAAATTTAGTGTTAATACGATCAAACCCAGGAGATGACGAGTTATTTAACCCGTCAATAAGCTTAGCGACACCAGATACATCTATTCGTACTGGAGGCGTAGATGCATAATTCAATGTGTGTTGGGGGAATTTCCTTTGAATTTTGAATTTGAATTTGAATTTGAATTTGAATTTATTTCATTTTGTGTTACAACAAGAATGTATACATTAGAAGATTTCAGAAGGAGGTCCCAGAGTCAGAGACCGAAGAGGGGACCTCCTGTTATTCATTAAACAGGCGGAAACACTCGTTATAAGCACGAATATATCAATCAACGAAACCCAAAATAATATCAGCAAGATCAATTACGGTATATATACAAGAACATCATAAGCAAGAAACGTATTTGAAAGGCATGAAAAAAAAAACTATCACCAAGATAACAAACGGTACATATATGAAAGAACGTAATAAGCAAGAAACGTAGTGGCAATGCACGAAAAAAAAAAGAAACAAAACTAATATCAGCAGCAGCGTATAGGCAAGAACATCATAAGCACAAAGCATATTAGTGATGCCAGGAATAAAGAAACAAAACTAAACATGGTACAACCAAGTTACATTATTCAGGTTGGGATAAGAACACCCGCAAATTATTTTTAAATGTACACACGGTACGGCATGTTTTAATAGAGAGCGGCAGCGTATTCCAAAAGTGTATAGCCGAAAAATTAGTTGAAAACTTTCCGTAGTTCGTTGTTACTTTTGGCAATAAATAGTTCATATTTAAAGAAAATCGAGTGGAGTTACAACGAGGAAATTGGTCAGTACTAATTAACTGAAGGGGGAGGTTTCCATTAATGAAATTATAAACTAATAGGCCATAGTAATATTTAACAAGTTCTGAAACCGACAAGATATTATGAGCAGGAAGCAAGGAAACGGCGTTCGATTGGAAGTGGCTAAAGGTTATAATTCGAATAGCTTGATTTTGAATATGTTGCAGTGAAGATAAATGACTTTTGTATGTATTTCCCCAAGATGATATGCCATATGCTATGTGACTGTGTAAGAATGCGTAGTAAAGTGAGATAAGGATTCGTTCACTAAAAATGGAACGAACTTTAAAGAGCACTCTAATACCGTAAGCTGTTTTTCTTGCTATTGATGAGATATGGTTGTTGAATTTCAAGTTCTTGTCAATATCTACGCCAAGAAATGTCACACTGTCACATGGAAAGAGTAGACCAGAATCAAGGTTAATGCAAGGACGTCCAGGAACGGTCCTTTGATGTGACGTGAAGATCATGAAGTTTGATTTGGCAGCATTAATGCTCAACAAGTTATTTTTACACCAGGTCACTAAATTAGATGCATCTGTATTAAGTTTATCTACTAATGAACCAAGGCACTTATCTGATGTAAAAATTGTTGTGTCATCAGCGTAAAGTATGCTGTTAGAATAATTGAGACAAAGAGGAAGATCATTAATGTAAATTAGAAACAATAATGGGCCAAGAATTGACCCCTGCGGGACACCAATATTTGTTATCTTAGTCCGAGAGTAACAAGATGACACACATACGACTTGTTCTCTATTAAGCAGGTAACTTTGAATTAAATTGAGGGTAGGGCCGGTTATACCAATAGAGTTAAGTTTGCTAAACAATATCGTATGGTTAATAGAATCAAACGCCTTTGAAAAATCAATAAACAATGCACCGAAAAATTCCCCCGTATCTACTGCCGCTTTGATTTTATCGGTTAAGGAAATTAGGGCGAGGTCCGTTGAGTAACCAGCCCTGAAGCCAAACTGATACGGCGACAAGATATCAAATTTTTTTAAGTACTTCATTATTCGTTCAACTAAGAGCTTTTCTATTATTTTACTAAAAAATGACAAAATGGCAATTGGGCGATAGTTAGAGGCATGGCACTTATCCCCTTTCTTGAAAACAGGAACTAGTTTCGCTTTTTTCAAAGCGGACGGAAATAGGCCTGTTTTGAAGATAAGGTTAACGATGTATGAAAAAACACCCGAAACATATTGTGCGATAAGTTTGATATGGCAAGAGTGGAAGTTGTCAAGGCCGGGACCAGTGTTCTTCAGGGTGCGTATGACAGCACAAACTTCCTCGGGCGTTCTAGGAAAAAGAAAAAAAACTGTGGGGGAGGCGGGGGTTATTGGACTGGAAGATTTCATCAGAATGAGCTTGCTTGAGGGCGAAAGCATCCGCAAAAACGTTTGCTATGTGCTGTGGATCATTGCAACTGACGTTCTCAGTATTAACCATGGTTACTGGAGCGTTAGAGTGATTTCGGCCCAAGAAGGTATTTATAATTTGCCATTGCCTTTTAACGTTGCTTCCAGCACGGTCGATTGCATTTTCAAAGTACTTCCTTTCGGCTTCCTTAAGTAGTGCTCTTAAGACGTTGCAGTACAGTTTGTAACGTTTTTTAAGTCTTAAGTTATACGGTTGTTTTTTTGTCTTTTTATACATGTTTTCTTTCTTCCGCATGGATCTAAGAAGACCGTTTGTCATCCAGTCGTTCCGAGGACCAGATAACCTATCTTGGCGCGCAGTGATGGTTGCTGACTGTAGTGCACGACCAATATTTTCAGAAAAAGTATTAAATGCATCATCAGAGTTCTGTCGGGAAGTTACTGCCGCCCAATTCGAATTACGGATGAGTTCAACGAAAATAGATACATCTACCTTGCTCTTTGTTAACTGCATGTTATCTATATTGACAGAGGAATTGATTCGGACAAAAACAGGGTAATGATCAGTTATGGAAACTTCGAGTACGCCAGCACTGGGGGGAGTTATCAAGTTCGATAATGCGTGGTCTATGAGCGTACCCTGTCCGTTATGAAGAATCAGAGGAACAATTGCTGATAAATGTTACAATGAGTAGTGCCGCACCGAGAGATTGTTGGGGACGAGTTTGTCAGAAGAATCATGCAAGGCAATAGTGTCATGAGGGGGAGGGTTAATGGTCCGCCAAAATTTTTTTACGTTTGAAGCAAGAATCGATGGAAGGACGTTAGATAGAAAATTTTCTTTCGCTGTTGTATAGCTGCAAGATATTATTCAGTTGCAGTCTTGTACGCATTCCAACACAACCTGGAAGGTGAACGATTAGCTGCGCAATAGAGACGTTTCTTCTTGTTCGATAACCGTTTGATATGAATGTTATACCAGGGTGCGTAGAACGCGTGGTAATGACTCGTTTTGGAATATATTTTTCGATGAGTTCATGCACTTTGTTTTCGAATGCTTCCCAGTTGGATTGTAGTTAGTTATTGTCGAAGTTGCTCAAAAGACATCTGTTAATGCATCAAGTTCATTACTTGTTGCGTTAAAGTTCGCTCTGTTGTAGTCGAAAACAGTTTTGCACTTCTTGGAGCGTTCGGGCATGGCATTTTTTAAACGAAAGCTAAGGAGTAGATGATCACTAATTCCATGGAAGCAAGTTACAGCAGAGGTGAGATCAGGGGTAGTTGTTAGAATACGTCTAGTGTGTTTGATGCTTTAGGTGATTGTCTGGTTGGCTCGGAAACACCCTGGGTGAATGAAAAGGTGGAACACATGCCAGAATCCTTGCGACTCGGTTGAAAACGGAGATAACGTGGCAGTATTATTATTCCATGGTATATTAGGGTAGTTGATATCGCCAAAAAGTATGACGGGTGACGTAGGCAACCGGGTAGTAATCTCATAAAGGACGTCATGCGGTTCATTTACAAAATAGGTGGAAGAGGACCGGGTTCTATAGCACACGCCAAAAATGAATTGGCGATGGCCAACTGTTCCCCAGGCCCAGATGATTTCAAGATCACTGCTAACTAATATGCTCGATGAAGGAATTTTGTTAGAAATTGCCAGAAGTGCGCCAGCACCTCTAGAGGTAGTGCGGTCGTATCGATGTATGTTAAAATGTGACGCTTCTTCAAAGATTTCAGAGTTTGTATATCCGGAGGCAACCAAGTTCCCGTGAGTGCGATAATATGCGCAGAACAAGTATGTATTGCAAATGACAAAGAATCACATTTGTTGACGACACTGCGTGCATTGGTGAATATGACAGATAGTTGTGCAAGCGGACGCGTCCACTGCCCCTCTCGCATTCCTAGGCGACATCGTTTGTAGTGGCGGGGACGTTATCATCTGCCTCAGGGTGTTCACTGGCCTTAATTTTCTCTACGCTATCCATGTTAGCTTGTAGGCGTAGCGTTTCTTATTTACAATGAGCTTGTTGTAGCTGATTAGGAAGGCAGGGGAACCGGGTTGGCCTTTTCCGAATTCGGTTAGTTTTTTAGGGCAATACGAGTAGCCGGAGAGAAGTTTTCGGATATTGTTAAATTCTTTCGTTTTAACAGCTTACGCGCCGAAAAAACCTCCTCCTTAGTTTTAAAGTTCAAAAATTTAGCAACAACCGGGCGGCATTTGTTTGGTGATAACGTGCCTTACGATGCGCGCGTTCAATTGAGCCTGCGGGAAATAAGTTAATGGTTTAGCTCAACACCTCAGTTAATTTATCTTCCGTTTGTTGCCAAGTTTTGTTAGCATCAGGCAAGCCATCAAAATTATTTTATTTCTGCGTGAACGATCGTCAAGTTCGTCAATACGTGAATGCAAGAAATCGTTCTGCACAGCCAGTGATAGAGCAGTCGACAGTACCTGTGTAATTTGTGCCCCGAGGTCATCTATTCTACTTGATTTCTTTCCTAGGGCGTCAAGCCTGCTTTAAATGTCGGATACCATGGCTTCAATGCTTTTTTGTCCTGATTTGATGCCTTTTATGTCGGCTTCTAGATCAATTTGAAGTTTTGAACCCAGAATTGAACGTGTGTGAACGTCTTTTAGCAACCGAAGGAGAGCCCCCATTTGCTCGCTTGGGTTTTCCGGTAAAGATTCTAGATCAAGAAGTGCGTCTGCTCTAGTGGTAGTCCCAGAGTTAGATTCAATATCGCCGCAACATAGTAACAGCAAAGCCATTGAAAAACACTCAGACAAGGTTTCCCTTAAGACTTGTGGGCATGGGAACAGCGATAAGCAACGCTCGTCGCTTTTTTTCGCATTCAGGGGCAAGTAAGTACACACCTGCATGGTGAAATTTTGACGATTAGGAGTGGTGACGAAGGCGCTGCTCCCATGCCCACTGAAGGGAACGCTGGCGGGGTGGCTGCTTATATCAGAAGATGGTGCGGTTATCCACTGCGCTGTTCGGCGGAAGTCGAGTTGAGACATTGCCAACCAATCGGGGTCGACTACGCAGCAGGTCTGCGCGCTTGATATTTCTTCTGGTAGTTAAAACGAAGTGGCCGTTACCGGCGGGGTGGCGAAGAAGCTTGCGCAGCCACTGACCACACCCGCTAACCATGGCACGAGGAGCGTTTGAACGACCTGCATGGTGAAAGTTTGACGATTAGGAGCGGTGCCGAAGGCGCTGTTCCCATGCCCACTCTGCCCCATGCCCAGTTCACGGATAACGACAAATAAGTCATGTTCCTTTTAAAGCAAAGCTTTATACCTCTGCCCCTCAAGGGTTATTTCGCGACCGTTAGTGTCAACAGAAAATAAAAAAATATATTGGCACCGCCAGGAATCGAACCTGTAACTAATAGCGCAACAAAGTGAGAGCCCGTGGTGTTACCGATTTAGCGTCGAGGCCACGCTTCGACTGCGAAGACAGGTGGTGGACTCACCAAGCACATCTACGGGTTTACCTTCTGCATTCTCGCTGAATGCCACGTGATAGAGTCACGCACTCTCAAGCGCCGCGCGCTGTGCGCTCCGTCCACGGCACGTCTAGCGGCCCTGTGCGCGCCTTGGGCGTGTGCTAGGAGTTGCGAAAATGAAAGGAAGCTCACATCAACGAATGGCATCTTACTTCTAGTACGCAAATGTGCTAAAGCCTGTGGCCTCCAGTGTTCGCGTAAAAAATCACATCCTATCGTCCGCCCTCACGCCAAGCGACTCATCAAGGAACATATTCAAATACTCCTTGATAGCCAGGCCATCACTCCAAGCCCCAGCATCAAGATCCTGGGCCTACATTTCCAGGCCAACACCAAGAGTGACGTATCCTTTCAGCGCCTCAAACACAGCATCAATCAAATCATACACACGATCAGGCGAGTTGCAACCAAGAAGCGAGGCCTCAAGGAATCCGATACTTTTCGATTAAATCAAGCTTTTGCCCTCTCGAAAATCATTTACGTCAAACCCCTCTCTTCTTCTCGGGAAGAAGGACATGAAGATGCTTTATATAATGATTAGAAAGGTGGTTGAGCAGCGCCATTGGTCTTCCCCTGAGTGCGTCCACAGAGAGCCTGCTTAACATGGGGCTCCACAACACGGTGGAAGAGCTCATAGAGGGCCATCATTCTAAGCAGAAGCTTCGAATGAGCAGAACTGCGGTGGGTCGCCGCATCCTTCACCAGATTGGCTGGGCAGCACAGAATGTCACTACACTTGATGTACTCCCGCACTATTGGCGACAGGAACTAAGATGCTCCCTTTGCTTAGAAATATGAACACCTCACACGACGAGGATCGCCGACAGGAACGGGCCCAAGCGTTCAACACCACCCTCGGTGGGGAACATGCAGTTATCTACACTGACACCTCCCAACATTGAGGACAGTAGTACGCCATCATCGTGGGTACCTCTAGAACCAACCACCTTGCTTGTGCCTTACTCAAGACTCAAGACACGATGGCAGCAGAAGAGGCAGCCATCGCCTTTGCTCTCACTCAACCAGAGGTTCGGAAGGTAGTAACCGATTCCCAACAAGCCTACCAGAATTACCAGTCGGGTTGGGTGTCCCGACGTGCACTGCGTGTGCTAAAATACCACTCCCCAAACGGTTCCATTCAGCTCATCTGGACACCCGCTCAGTGGCGGTCCCAAGGGGGGGGGGCGAAGGGGGCGGTCGCCCCCCCCCCCACCCAAAACCAATCTCTGGGACGGCTACTGCACCCGCTCACGGTTCCATGGGGGGCAACGCATACGCCCACCAACAAGCCTGCGCTTTTACCCACCGTGCTATGTAGCTGCACGCGCAGAGTCACCAGCTTGTCTCGTTTAGGGACATAACATAGCATTATCGCCGTCAGAGACAGACCCAACCTTATCCTTACCCTGACCGTTCCAGAAAAAAATAAACTACCCTACGGCCCATACAATCCGGCTCCTTCCCACATCCGACGCGTCTTTACTTAATGCACCTGTATTGCTACGACGCTGAATGTAAATATTGCTCAGAAGTACGAACATTCCTCCACATAATCGAGGTGTGCGACTTCAGCCCTGAGCACCCTCCTCTCTTTCCGTCGACTTCCCAACAAGAGAAATGGTAGATGCTGCTGTCTAGCCCTTGTCTGCCTACCCAGGTTCAGTTGGGAGACAGGGCACAGGCGCCGTGGACTGCATATGGGCTCCAGTGAAGAAACAACCACTCCCCTGGGACGCACTCTGGGTCGTTCAGAATTCTCAATAGAAGTACTTCTTCCTCCTCCGTCTCCTCCTCCACCTCCTCCTTCTCCTCTACCATCTAGGCTGCCGATCTCGCCGCCTCCGTCCGCGGCGGCAGAGATGGAGAAGTGAGATCGTCTAACACCGGGGTTGAGCGTCCTTTAATTTAAAAAAAATGCTTCAACTCATGTGCTACAGCAATACAACTCAACCAACCACCGTTCATGCATCATCATTCATTTACCCTTACCAAGAATATCTCTTTAAAGTAATAGAGGGTGTGGTTAAGTGCATTTCACTTCTCTCTGGTTTCACTATTTGTAGAGCGACGTGACGGAATTTAAAGACGTCGGGTGGGTAATCTTTGTGGGTGCCTTTTACAGCTTTGCTTTCCGACCACATTCACAGGGTGGATGGGCGCAGTTTTTTCGTTTGTTTTTTTTTTTCTTTTATCTGGTTGTGTTTGTTTTTGTATGCTACTTTGACACATGCGGCCTTGTTTGCCTTTGGTATAAATGTTTGCGCCGGGTTTACAATAAAGTCAGTTGAGAGTCAGCGCTTGTCCTGTGGTTATTCCTCCGTCCCGCCTTTTGCGCTGTGATTAAGTATGAACAGCTACGAACTCGCCCAACTTGCAACTGCCCAACATAAAAGAATAGATACGCTCTGGGGAGCACTCGGCAAGCACCCACAAATGATGAAAAGTAAGTTACCTCTGTCACTCAAATAAATAAAAACAAATGGACTTGGGGTGGCCCTGTAGTGAAACGAACCGACAACCGGTGGACAGTTAGGGTAACATAGTGGATACCAAGAGATGGGGCAAGAAGAAGGGGACGGCCAATAACACAATGGAGGGATGAAATGCGGAACTTTGGGGGTAAACGGTGGACTCGAGTGGCGCAGGACAGGAGCGGTTGGAGGTCAATCAGAGAGGCATTCGTCCTGCCGTGTACCTGAGTAGGCTGGCGATGACGATGATTATTATGATGATGATGATGAAAGTAACGAAGATAGGCGGAACAGCGTTACGTCGGCCCTTAATCCTGTGAACAGCCTCTACCTCTTCATGGCGGGAAACCGGCCGTCTCAGCAACCGGCCGTCTTAACTAACCGGCCGTCTCAGGAAACCGGCCGTCTTAACTAACGATCCCAGAATATTATTCGAAGGTGTTCACTGTCGATTTCTTTAATGCTATAAATCTCCACGTTATAGTTTCGGGAGTTATAGTTATATGTTCAACCCTATCCACTTCATTCTCAAAGAAACAGATTCGGGCGCTTTGGGCAGCAACTATGATTACAAAGTCATGTGTTTGCTTCGTTATGTCTTTTACTTCCTCTTTCTGTCTTTCAAGCGAGCGTTTCAAAGCTCGCTTGCATGTTCCGGATTGTGTCTGCCTGCGTAGCGATAGCACCGTTCATGGCTTGGTGTTTTGCTACTTGGTCTTCCTGATGTCTTTCAAGCGCGTTTAATCACTGAAGAACAGTATCTAGTTTATCCATCCCGCCAGACAAAGTAGGTTCGTCATCACTGCCGGCTGAGTAGGCGGAAGCTCTGGAGCCAGCCCCTTCCCTCCCCAGCCCCCCCCCCCCCCCCCCCCCCCGTGCAGATGTGATTGAAGCTCACGGGAAGTGCGAGTTGGGCATGACCACGTACGTTCCAGGCACTTCCGCTGACATTGCTTTTAAACCCTTCTTTGGGACACCAGAGCATTTACATGCATGGTAGGGATTCCCGCACGGCATACAAAAAAGACACTGACCGTTTGGATCGACAGGCTTCATACAAGCAAGGCAAATAACATCGTCCGACATAGTCAACAAATGGCGCAGTCCCGCAGAGCAACAGGCAAATAATAGAAATGAGGCGTTTTTTTTTTCGAAATAAGCCAGATCCAGAAAACGAAACTAAGTCGGATAAAACTGCAATGGCAAGAAAAACTCGGCAACTTTCCCCTAAAAAAGGTGGCACGGAAATAGGTAAGATAACGCCCTAAAAACGTGTACGTAGATCGTAGTTAGTATCAGAAATGAGCCAGGTGTGCTGTTTCACGGATCAAAATGAACGTTATCCATTTGTCCAAAGGGAGTTCGCTTTTGGCTTGACTGTTCAGACTGTTTCGGGGGTGTTATCGGAATATTTTTTTTTTACTCTTCCGAGCTGGCTTATTAAGAATACAGACGGCAATTACGAAATCGGCGAAACATCTGTCCACAGATGAATTGAACGGAAGAAGAAGTGAACGAAAGGAAACTGACAGATGTAAAACAGTGATTTCATTTCGTCATCCCGTCCCTACGAAATAACTCTGGTTGAATTTATTTAGTTTGCTACCATATTTATCATTATAGTACTTACCTAAATAGCAGCCACTTACAAGCCCTGGCAAATCTCCCCCTACTCCCTCTCTGAGAGTAGGAACCACTTCATTTGGGTGAAGGAGAAGATATCTGCCGCCGTCTCTGCCACGTTTTGGAAATTCCAGGCAAAGCAATGAAGAGCTTGCTTACTTAGCGACTGCCTCCAGGCGTTCCCAAGAAAAGTATCCTGGGGAAGAATTTGAAAAGAGCTGATAATGGTGCCAACAGGACTCACCTGCTCTCGATGTATAGTTCTACTGTTCATCAAACCCTGTTGCATATTTTTAATGCCTTTTATACCAAAACTGAAAACCATGTTTTAAAGTCGCTATAAATAAAGTTTTCATAAGAATGCCGCATCATCTTGGGCATTTTAATTCAATATGAGCTAAATACAAACTTATCACCCCATATTGCTCAAATTTACGACATAATTTTTATTTACTTCTCGCCATAAACTTCCCCGAGCTGACATGTAGAATATATCGTATAGTAGCCTTGACGGCGTTGCATCTAGGTCGACTAATAAACTTCTGCTTGTTTCTCCAATTCGCCTTAGGTGGATCTCGCTCATGTCGAAAAAAAAAACACCTCAAATATGTCACAGCCCCTAAACTAGGCGAGAAAACAAACGACATTTAGCATGGTTCCCCCGCTCCACCGGACTACAGGCGCAGGTCAGTAAGCGACGATTTTAAACCTTGAATGCCTGGTGGCTTGCGCTGACTGGTTGACATCCGGCTGACGTAAGCGCAGATAGCGTGGTGCACGCGGGCGCTTGAATTGGCGATTCCGTGACAAAGTTTCCGACGGCGACAGCAACGAAGGGGGATCCCAGACGAAGAAACAAAATACGTCTACAGAGTAAAGTCATCAAAGTACTAGCCAATACTACAATGGACCACACAGTTTCTCCTTTGCTGAAACAATTTGTATTGATCGAGGCACAAAAGCTGTTCGACTATTGTCTCTATAAAACATTAATAAACAAGTGCCTCCATAAAAGCAATGCACTAGTTAACTTGGCGAATTTGACCCGAAATAATTCCGTGTACAGCATGAGAACTCTCGAACACTGGTTTGTACCCACCAGCCGGGCTAACCATGGGACTAAGATGTTGGGCTCAGTAATACCGAGCTTACTGAACACTCGACACCCAAATGGTGTCGATATAGAAAATGCAACCCCCTAAGAGCCTACCAGCAGCGTTTCTTCAGTGATGTTCACCTTACTGGTGCTTCTGTTGCTTGCACTGCACCCTCACTGTATTTTGTATAGTATACTGTTTTTCATTGTTATATGTGTATACAGTTGTGTCGCTTTTTCATAGTACTGCGATGGTTCCATTGTGTATTGCGCTGCTATTTAATGTTTTTCAGATGTAAATCATGTTACCTGCTCGTATTAAATGCTGCAGTCGAATGGTGTACATGAAGATGTCTGCTCTTGTCGACGCAACCTCTCGACGTAAACGGTTGTCGACGTAACTGCTAGGTGAAAACTTTGTCAAACTGACGTACTGCAGCTTCTTTCCAATCTCATCATGTACTTGCACATGAAATCAACTGAATATCAACCTGAACTATCGTGAAACACCGGCATTAACCATGCGCTTGAGAAATCCCCAAAACTGCTGAAGGAAGCAATGTCGCGATTAACGAAACATGGCACATGACCATCCCAAGTAATAAACTGTCTTTCTGTATACCTAATGTGCAAGACAGGCAGTTGAAGTGTACCGAAGCCTCGCTAAAAAAAGTTAAACTGTGGCCTACCGCGTTTTGCACAGGGAGCATATCTCATGAGAAAACAATGGGCGCGAGGTATTGTTATGCGAAGCAAGGAGTCGAACGCTCATAATGGAACGGGAAGGAAATGAGTGGAAATCTTGTCTACAAAAAAGCACAAAAAGGCACCTTGTCTCCCGAATTTGTGTCAAACGCGACAAAATCATACCACATTTCATACCGGAACAGGGCTCGTAGACAGCCAACCATCTAATTTAAAATCACAAACAAGGAAGTAGCAATAGCTGAGACACATGGCCGTTATCCTGAGTACGTGATGACAGGAACCTAAGCCGCTTGGCAATGCGAGAATTGTGGATGGTATTTCAGGCTGCTCTAGTTTCA
Organism: Haemaphysalis longicornis; assembly: GCF_048455015.1. Lineage (NCBI taxonomy): Eukaryota > Metazoa > Arthropoda > Arachnida > Ixodida > Ixodidae > Haemaphysalis > Haemaphysalis longicornis. The sequence goes on along the minus strand of NW_027526203.1, from coordinate 18,664,885 downwards.
CGATTTCCCTGCAATCATATTTCTGGCAACGCTGGCATAGACTTTGGACAGGTCGTTGCGCAAGCTGTTGCCATCCGCTTTCAAGCTTCCTTTTTGACTCGCAACCGCTAGCGGGAGCCTACCACCAGTTTTACAACTAAGAGGGGCAAAGATGCTCGATAATATGAATGAAAGTTAGGTCCAGGCTACAAAAAATTGCCCGAAGTAGCCGTATATATAATCGACAGCGCAAAAAAATTCTATACGCTGCTGCAACTTTGCAGCGAAGCGGAGCCTATTTACCACTAGTATTTACTATTGAGAAATGACGGCGCCTTGGAATCACTTCACACGAGTGTTTAGTAGTGCATCCTATGTGTTATAAAGGTGCACGCGAACCGTCTTGAAGCCTATCCAGGCACATAAGAGGATCCTCCTAGCTGCTATGTATTGCACCACGCCAGACCGAGATACCGAGATGAGACTGGCGACGTCTGGGCTCGCAAAAAGCACAAGTATAGCTAGAGGAGGGTAATTACAATTCACCGTGTGAAAAGCGGTTCAAGTTAGGAAGAGGCTCCGTTAAATGGAGTTGCCATGTAGGCGACCGGCACAGCGAGCCACGTTCGCCGAAGAGCCAGCCAAGCCACTTAGCTCCCCTCGGCTCTTTTTCTCTCTGCGTTGTTGCCGTCCCTCTCTCGAATTCCTCTGGAGAGAATGAAAAGCGCCCGACGCATCCGCTCCAAGTGCGCACGCGCGCGCCAACGTGCACGTCCCTGCTCTGCACGGCGCATGCGTCGTCGGGAGCGCAAGAAAAGGGCGTCTGCTCCTGCCTGTGTCTGCCAGTTGTGCGTACCGCCCTTGCGCGCTCGGCTGCAGTGAGCTCGCTTTAACGACGGTGTTCTTTCACGCTTTTTAAAACTATCCAGGCGCAAAGAAGATGCCTCCCTTGAACCTCGGCGACCCCTTCCCCAACTTCACGTGCGAGACAACTGTCGGCACGATCGACTTTCACCAGTGGCTGGGAGACTCGTGAGTGAACGCCCTTTCACATCCTGGCAAACGATTGAATGCGCGGGCCCGGCGGCGGCTGTGCCAACACAGCCTGCATGCTGGCTGGGAGAGCAAGATACGGCGGGAGAGCCGCCGCTGACGCCGGGGGCGCCATGTGGCCCGGTCGCGCTGGTTTTCAGAGGCGGTTTTCTTTATTGTCGTGTTCTAATTGTCCGCACTTCATGTGGGTCAGCGTAAACATGGTGTACCGGCACCGTATTTACGCGTGACATTTTGAGAAGCATTTCGGATCTGGTCTATTTTACCGTTGCGGTATCTGTATTTGGTGAATACCGCTGTGTTGCACGGTAATTATGGTTAGTTTACTTGGAGTTATTGTAAGAGGTCCTGTATTGCAGGCATATAGGCCTCCTGCGCTGCCCAGGGGGCGCTGCGCAAGCGGCTTCCGGGCAGTACTTCCGGGTAGTACAAAGCTGCGCGGGTCCCATAGGATCCCGGGTTGACAGAAGCAAAATGAGTTCGACGCTCCCGAATATTTTGCTACGTGGTCACCAGCTCATCCCCGACGCGTCCGATCTATTTTAGCGACCAACTTGGCATTAGGGGAAAAAGCTTGGCAGCGCTAAACACGTTTACAGCGCCGACGAAAGTGCCGGGACCGTGACGGCGTCTGCTACTCGCAGGTTCACCGATCGATGGTCGTGCAAAGTGAAATTTTGAGTGAAGTTTCTAGTTTAGACTAATACTTTAGGTGACAAAGACTTCTCAAAAACAGCCGATCAAAAAAGTAGAGTGACGCAATCGACGATGATCGCGCTTTAAAAAGCCAGCGAGTCCGGCGTACCGCAGGCTCGCCTGCTGCGGTGCGCCGCTCTTTTGCGTACCTGCACACTATGCGTGCACTTTCATTAAACAGTGCTCGTTTGCGTCTCCGTTACGAATACATGGTGCAGCGTTAGGTTGCCATTTTGTTACGTGTCTGATCAGTGACAAAATGCCGCGACCGTCAGAAGCGTGAAATCTGTTTTGCGATTCCGAAATACATTCCCAGTTCGCACTTAATAGCCTAAAATGAGGGTCAGCAACGGCCGAGTTCCATGCAGCCGACACGGCGGAGGGCTGGACGGCAAATCGGGTGGGAGGAGGAGGAGGGGGGCTTTGAATTCCAAAGAGAAAAAATTCAGCGAATTTCTAATAATATTTGACAATAATCTGGCGAAGTGTGAAGATGGGGAGGGCGGGGGGCAATTCAACTGGAGGACGCCAATTCTCAGTTCTTGTCTCGCTGTATAACTCCATTTGAAGTCAAAACTGGCGTGTCGGCGTTCAAATTCGACGACCCCTGCACTAGAAAACCAACACAGTCGGTGATGATCGTATGTAAATATCCGGGGCCCCGCGCCGTATATGCGGCTGTGTTATGTGATGTTATAGAAGTACACATCTCTGCAGGCAGCGGGCGTGTAATTTCGTGGATGTTTTGCGTCCTTTAATAGCGCATAATTTGTTTATTTGGCGCGCCCCATTTGCTCGTTAGTATACATGTACCCTGCCGTTCGTAAATCGTGCGGCGTAAAACGTTACGCAAGAATCACTTAGTTTGCGAAAATACAAAACAAAATTTCTACTCGTTTCAAAGGCGGTGCCAGGCCAGCAGTATCAGCTGAGTCGGCTGCGCAATTCTTGGGTTCGCTTGCATGCTCCCGCTGAAGCAACCTTTTGCAGTTACCTCAGGATATAGGATGAGCAGCGTTCCGTGTTTATGCTACTCGTGAACTTCCCCTTGTCGACCGCACGCAAGAAAAAACTGCAACTGTCGTCAAACAGTTAAACCACCCGACCTTTCGATACTGTCCCACGCCGCGACCACCACGACAGCTCGCTCAAAAGAAAACCGACAAATCGGCTTCTTTTTGCGGATATTATTTTGTTTAGCCTGTGCAACTACTTTAAGAGCTATTTCATACAGTATGCAGTCATTTAAACGCGCCACAAACCGCCACAACCAACTTTCCCTCTGGCTTGTAATTGAAAACACATGGAGGGCGGTGAGGGTCGTCTGCTTTTGTACTATCCATAGGCGTCGGCCGCTAGGGGCGCTGCATGTCGCCAAAACTCCAGCGCAGTACGCCTATATGTATGTATTAGTTACCAACAGGATTGGGGACATGATCATTCGTTAAAGGGGTCGTGAAGAGAAAATGTATTTGTCTTTGCTTAATTTTGTCTGCTTGAACGACCTTTTAGAACATAAATCCCAAATATTTTCACAATTCATTGCTTCTAGAATTTAGGAGGCGCCGTTGAAATTGTCGTTTTGAGGCGCATCACAAGCGACCATGCGCGCACCGTTGGTCGGCAGCGCAAGTAGAATGACGTCACGTCAAGTACATTCGAGAGTTCAATGCAGTTCAATGTTCTTTGTGTATAATGTTCTGCAAAGCTGCAAACCCGATATTTTAAAAACAATGCACCCTTTATTCGTTGCCAAAAAAACAGTTTTCTATCCACGTGAGCGGTGTCGTGACCGCTTCAGTTGTCTGGCAACCATTGCAGCAGAACTCAGACCTACGGGTGTTTGTACAGTTTGTAGCCAGTTTCCCTGCCTAATTTCACGTTGTTTTGCCGAATTATATTCGGAATCAAGCATTTTTTGTATGAAGTGCCACAAAACCGCTCAAGAAAAAAAAAAAAGTGCCCCGTGTGCGATTCGAACTTGCTGCCTCCGGGCCAGCACGTTATGGCCAGCCTAATCGGACACTTTATCCACTACACTACCGACATGAGAAGCGCGCGCGGAGAAAAACTGCTGCATAAAAGCCTCTTCGCATTTGTAACCCCGACGTCTGCCGTGTTTTCATAAATTCTGATCAACCCAGAGCTTTAATCGCCTACTTACTGTTGAGCGCTTCAGCAGTCAGCCATAGCGGAGCGTATACAATCAACGTCATCGTTAACATCATTGTTTATTCCAGGAAACAGGAAAGCAATCGTCGAACTGCGTGATGTTGGGACGGCGACTCGGCGCTGTATCGCTGCTTCTCGCTAGTTATTTTTGCGCTTGATGAGTGAATGATGGATGAGTTTTAAATTCGGACTACTCGAAGTTCCTTCGATGAACGTTTTTACGTAATAAATTCTCATTTTAAGCGTTTAGTCATTTACCTCGTCAGGTCAGAAGTTTCACGCTCGCGCAACTCACATTACAGGCTACGTGAGACCGACGTCTGCAAACTTGTGCAAGAATATCGGCTGGCAAAACGACAGTTTAGACTCGTGCGAAACAGCGTAAACAGTTTACGAATGCCCAGTTTAGATTAAATGTGGTTTCTTCTGCCTGCGCCACTCGCCGGCGTCGTTGACTGAAAGCTCGACCATGTTGATCAGTCGTATCAGAGATCAGACATCTCCCGTTTAGTTGCAGGGCGAGTTTCATCATGGCGCCGATGCTGTAGCTTTATCTGACCCTTCGCAAGCCCGCTCTATGCCGACATATTGTGCAGACGAGGGAGAACTGTGATTGGCTTCTTACTGACTTACTGAAACGTCACTTCACGAGTTCAGGAGGAAAGCCTCGGTGAAACCGTAACTGCGTTTGTTTTCCTATTTGCCGATATCGGGCAACGAAACGGGTATGCATTGTTTGTTTATCAAGGTTCCACTGTTATATACGCACCAACAGCACAGTTTTTTTTAAATCTCTTCACGACCCCTTTATAGAAAAATACGAAACTGCATTAACTAATGGCGTTCGGGGACTGCTCAAAAGTCGAGAACATAGGAAATGTCCGCACTTGCACCGACATCGCGTTTAACTCTATTCCCCACGCGGCTCCCCTATGCGGGAAGCGCATGTTTGTGCGTGATTGGGGGATTACTTACGGCATCATGGGAGGCCAAATGTAAGAACCTGAAAGTATCAAGTACGGCAGATAAGATTCAACTAGCCGAGATGTCGAAACTGATTAACAGAAGTAAAACAAACGACCTTCGTGCATACAACATTGCAGTCATCGAGGAAACGCTGCAAATAAGGGGAGTGAGCAAAAACTTTATTAGGGGAAGCTTGAAAGCAACTAAGCGAAAGCTAGTCGTTGGCAAAGACAGGATGTGCGCACTTAGAGACGAGCAGGATAACGTAACGCATAACGATTCTACACAGGCTGTATGCCAGTGATGTTATACCGAGGGGAACTGCTGAGACTACGAGCTTGCGATGTCCCACTAGTAACTAAATGACGTAGGAAAGGCCATCAAAGGCATGGAAATGTTGAAGGGGGAAGAGATATTGTTCTCGAAAACTCTCTGTTCTATTTCTGAAATGCTTGAAGACCCACAGTGCCCATAGCGTGGAAAAACGCGAACATTATTCTGATTCATAAGACGGGAGATCCCCAAGTGCCTCAGAAATTACAGACCTATCAGCCGGCTCTCTGTTGTGTACAAGCTTTTTGCCAAAGTTATAGTTAGCCGCATAGGTGATAGCCTGGATTTCCCACCCAGAGAGCAGGCTGTGTATAGGAAAGGGTATTCAACCATGGATCACATTCATGATGTCAATCAAGTGATAGAAAAATCCGCAGAATACTCTAAACCTCTTTACATGGCATTTATAGCATTTTAGAAAGCATTTGATTCCGTACTAACCACAGCCGTTCTGAAGCACTAAAAGACCGGAGAATAGAGAAGACTTCATAAGTCTTCTAGAAGACATATATAAAGAATGCACGGGCATGATAACCCTCCACAAGCAAAGCGATAAGTTCCCGAACCAGAAGAGAGTGAGACGTGGCGATTCCATCTCGCCAACACTATTCACAGCATGTCTGAAGGGAGTGTTTAGAAAGCTTGACTGGGAAAACATAGATAGGATAAAATATATCGGGAAATACTTTAGCCATTTGAGGTTTGAGAATAGGTGTTTGTTGGCGAGCACTCCCAAATAATGAAAAGTAAGCTACCTCTTTCATTCAAAAGAAAAATCTACAACCACTGCCTACTGCCGGTTATGATGTATGTAGTTGAAACTTTGCGCCTTACTAAACTAGAAAGCAAACATAGGTCGGCTCGACGGGACATGGAAAGAGAAATGTTAGGACTAACACTCGGCGACAGGAAACGAGCTACCTGGATCAGAGAACAAACTAAGATGACGCAACACAGGGGGCTAAGAAGAAATCATAGTTGAAATTTAGAAAAAATAAATGGGCTTGGGCTGGCGATCTAGGGAGACGAACAGACAACCGGTGTACAATTAGAGTAACAGAGTGGATACCAAGAGATGGGTCTAAAAGAAGGGGAAGTGCAGTAAACCGTTGGAGGGATGAAATAAGGAAAATCGAGGGTAACTGTGGACTCGAGAAGTGCAGGAAAGGAACAGTTGGAGGTCAATGCGAAAGGCCTTCGTCCTGCAGTGGACCTGTGCAGGATGATGATGATGATGATAATCACGGCATCAGTGGCACAGCCACCGTTCGTCTAAACTCGATCCGAACGATTATGTTATATGTACGGAAGGGGGCAATTACGTCGACGAAAGCCAGACAGAAGAAACCACTTTCCCGGTTTTTCGTCGACGGCTTCGAGATGTATGATATGTAACCCACCGGCCTGTGGTGCTTCGGTCAACATGTTCATTGTCTTTGGGGTGGTCAGGACGGTTATAGTACAACTTTTTTTATTTATTGCTATTGCGGACGAAACGTTTTTGATCAGGACAGGTACCCCGGGCTTCCCGTTCCCTTATGTGTTCTCGTGAGCGTTCGGCTGAATGTAAGTGAAGGTTTCGCATTCTCCGTATTTCGTGTGTTGTTCAGATATCTCTGCCACTGTGGTCTTCCGTGAGGTGGTTACGCCTCCGCTTCCTGACCTTGTGTTCCCTGGTTTCAATGTCTCTGGAGTTTTTTTTCTGTTATTTTGTTTTGTGGCCGTGGCAAGCGTTTTTCGTCCGCTTTTAACTGACGCGGGGACAATTGTTTGTCGTGATTTTTACTCAAATCGCCGAGCCGGTGCCCCTCATTGAAGAGGTAGCGATTCCGTGTGGACGGAATAGTACGGACAGCTGGGCGCCGGCTTTGTGTGTGGATGCAACGTCAGTTATAACTATCGTTCCGTCTGGACAGAATGCTATCTACGGCCATTTCGTGTACTCTTGGTCTGATTCTCTTCCGAGCAGTTGCGAGAACTGTTATAAAACAAGGACATAGGGAATGCTTTGTACGGTAGCCTTGTAATTTGCTACAGTTGGCACCGCCTCATAATGTAATAATCACACAAGGAAATGCAGTCTCAGCAGTCTACTTATCTGCGAAAGCATTGTTACCGTAGCAAACAGGATTTCACCGTTCTTTATAATTTATTTATAAGTCAGCCTTCGCTTCAGGTTCATAACAGCGTGGAGGGGAAACACGGAGCATACACACACAAAAAATAACAAGGCAATCACGAATAGATACCCACAAGAAAGCAGCGTTCGCAGCACCTCAATAGAAACTGAAATGAGCATCAAATTTAGTCTCTAATGCTTGCACATTTGTACTAACAACATTCGTATTCATCAACAATGAAGGCTGTTCTAGTGTGAAAAAGGAAATGAAAACGCTGCCCGGGACGGCATGGAACCTGCGTCTTGTTTGTTGCGAAGCCGATGCTTTACCACTATGTAAGGCTCTTGTTCTCAATGAGCAAAGTTTTTGGCGCGTTGATAGAAACCCTGCCACCCTCCTGTGCGGAACGATGCCCGGTTGCCTAAATGGGTCAAAGAAATAGGAAGGGAATCGGAATTGGCACCTGAAATTGTCCAAACAGAGATTTATCGCACCAGACGCCTGACCACACAAAGGGGGTTCGATTCCCGGCCGCGGCGGCCGCTTTTCTGATGGAGGCGAAAAGCAACAACGCCCGTCTGTACGAGATTTCCGCGCACGTTAAAGATCCCCAGGTGGTCAAAATTAATCCGGAGCCCTCCACTACGGAGCGCGCCTGCGTTGCGTCGGCGCGTTAAACCCTACAATCAATCAATCAATCAATCAATCAATCAATCAATCAATCAATCAATCAATCAATCAATCAATCAATCAATCAATCAATCAGTCAATCAATCAATCAATCAATCAATCAATCTGACCTCACAAACGGCTCATTTCCCCACAGCAGATTGACCGAGAAGGGTATACCTGATGTCGGCAAGGGCATCAGTGTTTAAAAACATACCCTCGTACGAACATGCCATATGGCTGCACTGAAACAACATCGCGACTGCAAAGCAACCCGCTGCGGTGGCTCAGTGGTAAAGGCGTTGCGCTGCTGAGCACGAGAACGCTGGTTCGATTCCCGGCCGCGGCGGCCGCTTTTCTGATGGAGGCGAAAAGCAAAAACGCCCGTGTGTACGAGATGTTGGCGCACGTTAAATATCCCTAGGTGGTCAAAATTAATCCGGAGTCCTCGACTCCGGCGCACCTCATCGCCTCCGTTGCGTCGGCGCGTCGAATCCTACAATCAATGAAAAATCAATCAGCGACTGCAAAGCAATCAATAGTAACAAATGGAACTGCGGCCTAGCAATGCCTAACTTGGTGCGAAAAAATGGCTGATTTGGTCCAATAAAATAAGCATTCGCGCGACATTCCGTAGCTGGCGCAGCCAAACAGCGTGCCATTACTTTTCTTTAAGTTCTTGCGTCACTGTTGTCGAGGTGTTTCTCGTAGTACAAGTCACAATCTTCTCACGTTTCTGGAACGCTTTGGCAGCTTGGTTGTGGTATAACGGGTTTCCGTTCCCTTCATCATGTCGTGTTTTATATCTCCGGTCGTGGCTACCTAGGGGTTCGCAGCTGAGCGAGCTTTGGCCACATGCCACTTCGGATGATTTATTTACTCAGAACCACGGAGTAAGAATATTCTTGCTCCGTGCTCAGGACGCACGTGCAGAAATTTTGCCGGCGCATGCGGCGTAACGACGTGTTATGGTCATCACGTCCGAACGATGTGCGGCCGGCCGCAGCTTTTCGGGTCGCATCTCTCCGGCTGGTCAATCCACATGCTGTCGCATCTCCGGTTACTCAAGCTTTATATTCACCGAAATGAAAATTTTGGCGTGAAGCAATCAAAAGAATCAGGCCGAAGAAGCCCCGCAATACTGCGCATAACTGAGCCTAAGATTTAGCGAACAACAATAATGCAGAAACTCAGCCCACAGACTTTATGCAGGTTTACATAAATAACCCTGTAACGACCGTGCCAGTTTGGCACTCTATTTACCGTTTGTTAGCTTTTATACGAAAGCTTTCGTTGTAGGACGATGGCTTTCTTCTGTAAAAAAAACTAATGCATTTTCCCATAGACGGTTTGGTCGACCGAAAAGCTCTGGTAAAATATTTGGACACGCGGCACTTGCGTGAAACCGGGCTTCATTCTGTCAAAGCGGTTATTTAAAAATCGCGAAAAAAGGCACGGTCCTAGATAAGACAACACACGCATCGATCTTCACGAAAGAGTACAACAGTTTACCTTTATCTCATGACCCGCGTGTCGGTATACATTTAGAAGGATCGTAGACGCGTTTATTTGGTGCGGGAAAAGTCGTCGCATGGGTTCGTTCTTCGTTTTCGATTTGGGTCTTTGCAGTTTTGACGATCGATTAGACGCACTTTCAGCGAAGGTTTCGATGCAAGGAAGCTTTCGCGCTTCTTAACTTCCTTTAGAAAAGGTTGGTAAACTTTTTATCTTGTCGAACCATTTAAAGATTGGAGTGCCTGGGGCACTTTATTGAGAAGTTCAAAATACTTGCTGCTTGTCTCACACCCCTTTGATATGCAGAGCTGGCCTTCCGTAGCGCCTTTTGACACTTTCGGAAGTAAAATTGAAGTACCGTCCCACCCGACATTGAAGCCTAATTCAATTTTGTCCTTTTCATAGCACTATTGAAATAATGGATTTAAAATTCGTACTTAGGTGCTCTTCAATCAAAGAGGCAGCAAGAAAAGTTACGGGGGATCCGTAGAACCATCTAAAGCCCGATCTACATGGTGCGTTTTTTGTGTGCCAATTCGGTGGAACGAAGTTCGCAATGCCTGGAAATGTCTACAGGGTCTGCGAACGTCGGGATTTTCTTATTTTGGAAGCGCATTGTTTGCAGACCGAATTAAGCCTCCTACTCGCAAAGCCAGTATTGTGATTGTAAAAAGTAGGTTTTATTTTTCTTTCTAGTCAACTTGTTTCAGACTGTTTTGCAGTAAATATGAGTTCATTTGCGGTTTTATATACGAATCGCCAATAATTTACCAATATACGCGCACATAGCAGAGAAAACAAACACAGCAAGTAACTCTGGGTTCACTTGTTGTGTGCGCCTAGTACACCTTTGGTATACCTCGCACAGTTGTTCTTGGGTTCTTCCGTATTCCACAGAGAGGACCTTTTTTCCACTTCAGCGATTAAGCATTCGTTGAACACGGCGCGCGACATCGAGTTGTGAATGCACGGGCTACGGAGCAAGGTACGTGCGTTTGCTTGGGTGCGTGCCGCGTTTAAACCGTGCCTATACAAGCAACGCGATGTGGTTTCCAAGCGTGCAGATGGTGGTGCCGTAGCTTTCACCTAGTTTCCATCGAGTGGCCGTGACCTAGGGCTGTTCCTGTTGGCCGCACGTCCGGCCCTTCCACGCCGTACGAGCGGCGTTCGCGGAGGATACTCGACCGTTCCAAACATTTGACACTTTGCCGCCGCAACGCAAAAAGGTCTTTTTGCCGCACAAGCGGCGCCGCATCTGCGATTTCGCAGGGAACGTTGCGCCATGTAGAACGGGCGTAAAGGAGTACGGACACGAAATTCTTGTTACGTTTTTTTTTACGTGGCTATTGGTCCCTACGAACCCATTCATCATGAAATGATACATTATATTGTCGAACGCAGCACAAATATTTCTTCTTGTCGGTTTCGGTTTCGATGAAGTGAACACCGAGAGCCGCCATGACAGGAACGGGCATTTGATGTCACTGTTCTCGTCGCACCACAGCCGATGGCGGTTAGGGCAGGGGAGTGAAACTTCCTATACCTTGCATGGGACGCGAAATTCGCTCGCAGCGCCAAACAAACCCCTGGTGTTTGGGGGCGGTACAAAAACATGGTGGCACGTGGCAGACATCCACCGTGAGACGCCATCTTAATTAGGACTGAAAAGCCGAGCGAGAGGGGGGCAATTTAGTGCCAAATTCAATTGGGACGCACATGCAAGGTAAATTGAGCAAGTCGAAGGTATTCAGATGGCCAGCGCACGACCTTGTTTCTGTTGCGCATGCTCTGATTGATGAAGTTTTGCGCGTCCACTTCTTTTTGCACCACTTTTTCTAAGTACGACATTGTTTTGGTTTATTGGTACACACAATCTAGACAAGAATAAAGAGTAGAGTAATTTTAATTTTTATTGCCTAAATTTACCATTCATACAGTAAAAACACAAATTGGTTATTTTGCGCTTTCAGCGGCAAACAAAAGTGTATGGCACATGGCCGCATGCTAATAATAGGTATCCAGCCAGTGCATATGTGTCCTGTGCCTTGTCTGTCCAAGGTCCGCGTAGTCTCTGGTGGTGAAATGGCCAGGACACAGCCGGTAGCTGCTGTAGATCTATCGAGGTGGTAAATGAGCCAGGTCCTGCCTTCTCGCATACTGGAGCCAAACGCGAGATCTGGAACATCAACAAGCACGTTTGTATATTTGGGTTAGAATGAATACTAGCTTTAATAGCTTTAAATAAATACTAGCTTTAAGATGATGATGAATACTAACTTTAATGCTGCGTTCAGACGCACATAGTTTTGAGGGAAATCTGGCATCTGTATCCGAAATAAGCGTTATCTGATATATTGGGAATCTTTCTTTCTTAAATTGATTTTGGCTACAAAGATGACTTGTGACAACACCAATCGTAAGGGCAAATTTTAAATTAAAATCACTCTTTATTATTAAGAGACGCGGATACGCTTTTCTATTTGTGTGATCATAATGGTCGGTGGCAACGACCCACCTTTACTCCTAATCCAAAATACATTTCTGCAGACAAAAGCAGCCGTCCCACACCAGAATCGCTAAGCAATTATTCATGCATATACTTTCACGCACTATGTATTCCTCAGTTATTTCTCGGGCCATGCAGTAAAGTGCTTATAAAGACCTTATTGAAAAACTTCTAAACAATTACTAGCAAAGGTTAAGCTTGCATTGTCTAAGTATTTATCGGCTTATAGCTGTGACTGAGTTTTTTTTAATATATCGTTCTTGTACTTAAAGCTGAAACTCGAAGCACGGAACTGAAGCGTAAATTATAAATTATAAGTGGCGGTATCATAGTTGATTGTATTATAAGCATATACAGTAATTGCTTAGTTTGTACATTTATTGCTACAAATTCATTCTGCTATGTTTCATTGATTCACGTGAAGAGAAAATGCAGAACACACAATTAAAACGCAATAAAATAACTTACGTAGTCACTAATTAGTTAACCTAGTGCTAACAACACAATATGAACCTGCGGACCCACCATTTCAGCCATAAGTGTATGGGAGATGCCTTCCTCCAGCTGTAGACCCAAATAGGCTGATAATAAAAACGATAAAAATACTGAAAATATTTATAATATTCACAATAATATTAATAATATAAAAACAACAACAATCCATGCTACGAAAACAAACTAAACGTAGGCAATCAAAAGCTAATAAAAAGAGTGCAGATAGGCTCACACTGTTAGTTATTGTATATGTTGCCTCACATACATATTGCTGCATACCGTGCATTCACTTGCGCTAAAACGCAAAACACGCATTTGAAACGCATCAAATAATAGCCCACGTATAAACAAACGTGTGTAGCTAATGTAGACATTGGATTAATTACCAGATGCTCTGTCGCGCATTTCATGGTCAATTAAAAGTCAAAGAAGACAATCAGAATGTAATAAATAAATAGTGCACGTGTATGCTCACTTAAATTATAAAGCTACTGCTGCAACCGCATCCTGCTTTCTCGTGCAAGCGTAGAAAAGAAAAACGAGTAGCATGCAGATCGTACCTTTCGTCCGCCGGGATCCAAAAGAATTTTATGCGGCCTGGCGTGAAGAATTTTGACACCACTCAGAACAGCACAATCTTTGATGACGGCGCGAATCTATTCATATGTCTGTTTCGATGGAACGAACTTTACGGTGGTAAAAACGGCCCTCTGAACACTGTGGATCGCAGCAGATCTGTGGGCGCGACAAGAAACGCCCCTTTCCAGCGCGGTGCGAAGCAGAAAGGCGCGGTTCCGGTTTTCTACTCCGGGTGGCGCTCGTATTTTCGCAGTATCGAACTTCAACTTTTCAATTCACTTGTATATTAAAAAAATCCGTAATTAATAAGTAATCTGGTAATAAATATAAAATACAACAACAACGTTCATTTATGCTCGTATGTATGTATGTCCCCAAACGTTAGGATCTCTGCAGTCACGGGACAGAAAAACGGCGGAGTGTCATCCCCCTGGTTAGGGTGCGCGCGCGCCAGACGAGCCCGACCGGCCATAGTCACACGTGACGTCAGTCCCAAAAACAGTGACGTGTGCGCAAGGCGGAAAAGCGCCTGCCAACGGCACCGCGGCCGCCTCGACAAGTCACGCACGGGAGCCCCGACGTTGCCCGGTTGCGTTGAAGTGCAGATGACGTCATGAGCGCGCTCGGTGGCGCGGATGAGCTTTCGCGTGCGCTAACGGATTAAAATACCTTTAAGATTTGTTCTCGATTTTGATTGCAGGGTTTAACACGCCAACGCAACGCACGCAATGATGCGAGCCGTGGTGGAGGGCTCCGGATTTATTATGACCACCTGGGCATCTTTAACGTACGGCGCAATCTCGTACACACGGGCGTTTTTGCTTTTCGCCTCCATCAAAAAAGCGGCCGTGTCCATTTAAAATGGGTTCTACATAAGGGTTACCGTTTACACATCCCGGTGGGCATCTTCATATACAAAGGAAGCTATTTACATAATTATCTCAGCTTTGCAATTTCGTCTCAGTACTCCTGTAAGAGTGCGAAAGCGAGAGCCTAGTTGGACCTTCTGTTGATCTGCTCTTGAACGTTCCGGTATACTTGTGGCCGCGACCGTCACCCCTAGACCGGCCCCATGAACTGAGAGCCTGGACAGCGCCCTCCTAAGCTCCTTCCGCTCGCTAGCCGTCGCCTGGAACCGCCTGTTCACCCTGTCGCTACCCTTTCCCCAGCTCGTATTGCACGTGCGCCGGGGCCTTCCCTCCCTTGGCGCAGCGGTTTCCCTTTCCCGGCGCACGGTGTCGCCCTTTTTAGGAGCCCTCCTTCGACCTTCCTCCTGCACTACTGTTTCCCTTTCCTGGCGGGCTACCCGCTGCTCGCGGTTCCCGGCTCGCAAAACCTATCAAGTTTTTTTTTTTTTTTTTTTTTTTTTTTTGCAGTGAAGCTGTTAGCCTCTAGTTGGTCGGAAAATCTCGTGTCGTAAACAAAAATACCCGCGCAGGACCCAGCAGTCTTGCACAAGACGCCGAGCGCATTCGTCGGGCTAGGCAGGCGTGAAGCATAAAGCTCAGTATTCGTGTATAGAAAAAAAAAAAAAACACAAAGCTGGCATCAAAACTGCACGACGGATAAGGCGCCGTTGAATAATTGGAACCCCCTCCCCCCACCCCCTATGTATTCTGGTAAAGATTAGGTTTGCACCTGCTCTCAAAAAGAGAGGATGTTTTACGTAATTCGACGGCTTGCGCATGCGTCAGGCTCAGCAGGACTAAGCAGTTATCGCTCAAGGCGCCGAGCGCATGCGTGAGAACCCAGAATTTGCCGCCAGAGAAGCCGAGTGCAAGTTACAGGTCGGCTGAGACAACGAGGAATATATTATGCCCTCTATCATCAGCATGCGTAGTGGTTTGCAACAGCTGCGCTGGGCATCCACTTTCGCAGGGCGGGATGGCGCCCATTTCTTTGGAGACGATTCTGTGTACCTTACAACTTTTTTTTGTTTGATACGTTCCATGAACAATAGCAATTTAAGGCTTTCGCCTTTGAAAAAAAGTGAGGCTGGAAATGAACCCATATAGTGTCTACCATATGACCGATTCCGTGTGGCGGACGTAGTATCGGCGTCAAATGAAACGCCAACACGAAAATATGAGCCTGAACACACAAATAGCGCGATTTGTTTCCACGCAAGCTAAAATGACGCGTGGCTTAGTTACAAAAACAAAGTTGGGAAGTGTATTTCCAAACATACCAATACCAAGCCATTATATGAACTCTACGAAGAGTATTTTTCAATTTTGCACATTCTGGTTCATATTTTCGTGTTCTCGTTTCATTTGACGCCGATAGCACGTCTACGCCACTGGCTATTTTTACATGGTACTGGTTAGTGTAAGGCACTGCTATTTTCATACGTGCGGGATTGCAAATTTTTGTTCATTGTTTCTTTAGTTTGTGCCATAATACCGCCTGCAGTATTTTAGACCTATGCTTTGTATAATAAATGGGAAATGAATTAATGACTGCTTTTGTGCTACTGTACTATTATGATTGTGCTATTATGATAAAATGTGTTTAAATGTGTGAACATCACTTATATGGCGTACACTGTTAATCGGGTGGCAGAGGCCTCTGTAAAGCCACATGACCGGCTTTAGTCTCAGCCTCCCTTTGGTTTTGCCAAGAAATAAAAATAAAATGAAATATGCCGTACCACCGGGAACTTTTCTTTCGTTCTCCCTTGGCTCAATGAAAATCATCGTAAGATGAACATACGTACTCATTCATTAAGACGAACTTTCACAGTCATCGCCATCCTTGGCGATTCCGCGAAGAAATATCAAAATATCGGTGGAGAATAATTGAGACCAAACGTGAGCGCAAAAAAGACAGACAGAACCGCCCTGCAGCGATTATTGCTGTCTTGGCGGCATCTATTTCTTAGCAAATGTAGGTGTCTTTAAAGATACTTTTGACAAGAACCAGAACTTTAGTATGGAGCTTACAAGCACCGATGACGTTTGACGCAGCAGATGATTATTTCAATTCTTTAACGGACATCTTTCACCAGTGCAAAGGCAGTTTTTACGGTCCCGTCAATGTTATCTCAGCTGGCTTTCTGTATGTAGAAATAACGATGCTTTAAGTACGAGGTGCAATTACCAAGCCTAAAACCAAACCCTAAAAAGAAAGTACATTCCACGTCTGACCAGCGGTGGACAGAGTGTATTGGGGTGTCGTTTAGATAATAGCTGTATCTCATGTGATTGACCGTTTCACTAAGATGGATGTTTGGGTGAAACCGTTGACTCCAGGTGCCCATCTAACATTGGGGCTTTCCATTTAAGGAAAAAAAAACATTTCAAAATGCCGAGCCGCTTTTCAGCAATAAAAAAATTCTTAATTACGATTCTATCCGAGTCTGCTCTAGAGGAGGGATCATTGGTTTGGATTTTTGCCCGATACAAAGGCCATTCATTTTGGCATGTTGTAGACGTTCAAATTATGACCTTAGAGTCAGCAAGAAGGCCTTCTTCGCTCCGAGTCATTGGAGTGGTGTCAGCTACCATCCCCTAAGCGCTGTTAACACTCCCATAGTTCACATAAATTTACCACTAAGAGGAGGTCTATACAGGCACTCTGTTTCTATTACTTTTGATTTACATTGGACGCGAAAACGCGCCGGAGGCACGAAAAGCCCACTGAGCTAGCCGCGCGGTCGCTGTGCAGGCGGCCGCCACGGCCGCGAAGTGGCCCAGGCCGGCGCCGGTAGCTCGAGTGATAGCTTGTTACAGCTGCACAAAATTGCACCCAAGTCCCAACCACGGCAGTTTATATGAGAAAGGAGTTAATGATGCGATGGCGGGTTGCGTTAAAAATTGTCATCTGCACCGCTTACGAGAACGGCAATGGAATATCCGCCGCAGTGCTAAGCCGAACATATCTGTAGGCGGACCTGTAGGCAGGCCGCACGGCTGCTCCCAGCGCGCGTCGTTCTCTAGCCGCGGCAGCATTTGCACTCGCAGCGCCTGCGTCACGTCCACGGTCGCTTTTTAATTAAGCGGCTCACGAGATCAGTACGTGGGGGCATTGGCAGAAACTGCCGGCGACACGGATTCGACAGGGCTACGGCAGCTTTTCTCTGTGATATCCCTCCGATGGTCAAGTGGTCAGCATTGCTCACACAAAATCCATCGTTTCGCGGCACCCGCTGAAACCGAAACTCCGACTGGCCGTATTGAAAATGCCTCTAATTAAACAACGGTTGCACGCTGAAGCAAATGAGGTTTCTACAGGTGATAAGTAGGTCACTAGCTACTTATCGCAACAAGAAAAACAAGATGCAAAATTTTTGTGTCAGTGCCCCTTTAACGTGTCGAACTTCATTTTACCGATATAAGACTCTTTATGGAATAATTCGCTCTGTGGCTTGCCTACTTATGTCAATTGTTAAAACGCGTTCAAAACCATGCACCCGCTTTGTGTCGGGTGATAACAATTTCTGCTCCATTACATTACTCAAAAAACAGCGTAACGGGAACCCCTGAGAGAACACAGGCAGCATATAAAATTCAATTTGCTTTATCGTATCTATTTTCATTGATTGATTGTAGGGATTAACGCGCCGACGCTGCAGCGCAGGCGATGAGGAGTAGTGGAGGGCTGCGGATTAATTTTGTCCACCTTGGGATCTTTAACGTGCGCCGAAATCTCGTTCACACGGGCGTTGTTTTTCGCATCCATCAGAAAATCGGCCGCCGTGGCCGGGAATCGAACCCGTGACCTCGTGCTCAGCAGCGCAGCGCCTTAGCCACTTAGGCACCGCGGCTGAGCCTGTTGTATCAGTTTACAGAAACTGGCATGAATTCTAACACCTTTTTGTTTACGGCACATTTTATACGAGGACGATGTGAGCATAGGTGGAAAATTTGTAAAATATCTTCTCGGGCAAACGTTTTTAAGGACGCGGTTTTTTCCTCACTCCATTAGATGTGGAATAAGCTGCCCAGTGGTGTAGTCGACTGTACCTCTGACGCGCTTTTTAGGAAATTTCTGTCAGACTCGTACTTTTTAAAATTTTTTCTGTGCGCGTGTGTAATGGTATTAGTGATGTATTTTTTATGTCTGCCATTTACAGCTACTATGAATAGTTCAAAAATTCCCCCGTGCTGTAATGCCTTCTTGGCGCCCCAAATACTATAAATAAATAAATAAATAAATAAATAAATAAATAAATAAATAAATAAATAAATAAAACCAGCAAACAACGCTGTCAGTTCAGTTGTGAGGGTAGAATGTACACGTGGTGTGCTCCACTTTTCTGGGCTGATAGCAACGCGGGCTCGTACAACCAGACCAAGTGGGGGGTGTGCACGGAGCTTAGGGGAGCAACTCACGAGCTCGACGTATCGTTTTACGAGCTCTTGGCCTTTGGCGCTATCGAAGTGTTTTCTAACTGTGTGGCTTTATTCTTATCGCAAAGTGTTCGCGCTCGCCATGTGTTTGAACTCCTAATCTTTTGCAGCGCCGCCGCGTTAGTAGAAGAGCCGACTTCATCTTGCGACTTCAAGGTCCGCGCTGAGTAGTCGGGCCAGTGGGAAGGTGTTGTGAAGATGTAATTCCTTGTTCAGTTTGAGGCTTCGCCCCTCCGCTCCCCCCTCTTCCTTTCCTGGGGTTAACGTGTTGAGGGTCCTGTTTTTTACGAAGTGTGCCTGCCGTTCTATCCATTCTGTTCGTGGCACTTTTATGATACTGCTACTGTTGTTCGCTGTTCAGCCAGTTTATTGTATCAGGTGGCTGAGAGAGTTTCACGTACGCAACATAATTAACTAGCAATTTGCCAAGCGTAGTTGTAATCATGCAGTTATTCCCTTCATATCCCCTTTCGACGGTTTCCCTGCTGTGAATACAAATCACGCGCGAGTAAAGTAGCATTCACGTGACCTGCCCAGCCTGCCACTTTACTGGCACTAGACGTGGCAAAGGCATTTCACTCGAAATAGCAATGGCACGCGCGTGTGCGCGTTTCATTCGTGGCGTACGTTGGGGTGCCTTATAAAAGCATCTCCAGCAGAATGCAACTTTGTTCGGTTTGCCTGAATGCTTGGAATAGCACAGCGGACTCCCCTGCCTTGCAACGTTTGTAGAACCATTATATTCCTCTCGCGTATTGTCAGAATTGCTCGTGGCCTTATTATGCTCTGCGGCATATATTTTTAAATTTCCTTAAACCTACCCAGCTTTCTCGCTCAAAATTCCGACCTCTCAGGCACCTAGCAAAACCACTTCAGGAAAGTGATGTTTGGCATAAAGCAAGAAGCCAACGTGAAGATAAATACACTAAAAGAACTTTCCAGAGATCTAAATATTTTTTGTGTAATTCGCTGTCGAATCTTACTCCCCATGCATTTCTATGGGATAGTGTCCATGGCTCAGGAACTTTGTTGAGCAACGTGCGAGACTTGAAACTGTGCACCAAGCAAGATTTCACACCCAATATTAGCTGCGCAAGAACTTTCCATTTCCCAAGAAAACAACAGAGTAATCACTGTTGAAAGGACTGCCAGGAGCGGGAAAGCTGCAAATGTGGGAAAGGAGTGCTCCTTTACCGCCACAATTTTTTCTAACTTGAGAATAAAAAGAGGAACGCGAACACCAGGAACTGCCTTACCGGATTGAGCGTCAGTTCCACTTGAAGGAGTGCTCTTTCTCTGAACACGCGTCACCAAGGCAGGCCAAGGGCCTGCTGATAAGGGCAAGTGTGCTAGCGTAGCTTCTTACCCCAGCGGGGACTTATCCGCGGAGTGGAGAAGTGTATTCTTTGATTAAGTTTTTTTTCTCTTTGATGTTGTTGAAGGAAGGGGGGGGGGGCAAGGGGGGCGTGAAAGTTCATCTGTGAAAAACGTGCACCATGCCCTGAGTTCAGGGAATTCCCTGCAGATATGACTGTTTCCTCTACCTCCATTCTTGGGAGGAGTTTTGAGGGCCTCTTCGATGAGATGTGGCTACGTGCGAGAGCTATGCGGCATGTGTGCCCTCACGTTCGTTTCAATCGAGCCTGAAACGCCGCCGCAGCGGCCACTCGACGTAGCAGGATAACACAGCTGGGTGGGAAACAGGGCGGAGAGCTCAGCCTGATCCGCAAGTGCGCTTAAGCGGCCGTTTTACAAGTGCCGCCAAGTGTTGCCATTCTACGGCTTGTTGCGAGGTTGGCCAGACTGCGGACCGGTGACGATGAAAAGAACGTTTATTTTGTCCTACATCCTAACCAAGGAGGCCCCAGGCCTTTCGTCGTTCGGACGAGCGTTCGGTGAACAGCTGTTCTCTACCGCTGCCCAAAGACGACTCCCCCGCTTCTCTCTCCTCCGGGGGTCCCGAGTCGCTGGCCCCGCGGTTTCGAGAAGCCGGCCTTCGGTCTCCTCTGAAGCCGCGACCCGCTGTCCCCCCGATTCCGCCGGAGCCCACACGTGTTCCTATTTTACGACCGGACACCCAGCCGACGGTCTAAACACTTGCTTCTGTTCGGCCTTGGCTCCCCTCCCAATGTCTCTCCGACGCGACAGGGATGCGCAGGCGCGCCCGAGTTTATGGCCGCAGAGGTACCCCCTCAGAGTCCCGCACGCAACAGACTCCTCCCCCCAATAAAGTCCTTCGCCGAGGCTGCGTCCCCCGATGCAGGGTCGAGCGAAGAATGTTCACGGGTCGCACCAAACACTCTCGGGCCCACACCGCACGCACACACGCACAAAAACAACGCCAGCCAGCAGTGCCCGAGCGACGCCGCTGCCAGACAATTCACAGAAGCACTTCCTTGCCTATCCCCTTTTGTATTCAGCTCTCGCCAAGCAGGGCAGCGTCGATACAAAGTAAAAAGTCACTACTGAAAAAAAAAAATACTACCTAAAGTAAACAAACACTCGTAAAACACTCCCTTTTTAGAAGCCTCTACTCAGGCCATCCGCATTCTTGTTTCCTGCCCCTTTCCTGTATTTAACCTCAAATGTATACTCTTGGAGAATGAGGCTCCATCGCAAGAGCCTACCATTCTTATCAGACATTTGCTTCGGCCACGAAAGGGGACAATGGTCGGTTTCTACGGTGAATTTGGTTCCCTGAATATAACAGGCTAGCTTTTGGACGCCCCAGACGATACACAAACATACTTTCTCGGAGGTGCTGTAGGCTTCCTCACGGGTGGTCAATTTTCGACTGAGGTACAGCACGGGGTGTTCCTCACCATTTTGATCAATCTGTGATAGAACGAAACCTAGCCCACGGTTGCTCGCGTCGCGCTGAAATACAAATTCACGGTCGAAATCCGGTGAAGCTAACACTGGTCCCGAAGCCAAAGCTTCCTTCAGAGGTTGAAACGCTGCTTCTTTGGCCGCCGTCCAAGTTACAACCTCAGGTTCTAGCTTACGCAAACTATCAGTTAAGGGACTGGCCACGTCCGAGTAGTTCGGGATGTAGTGCTGATAATAGCTACACTACATCCCGAAATTCCCAGAAAAGACCTCACATCCTTCTTTGTCAACGGCTTGGGAAATTCACGGATGGCAGCAACCTTCGTTGCCATAGGCTCACGCTTTCCCCGGCCTATCGTGTGTCCCAGATAGGTGACACACGCCCTTCCCAACTGACATTTTTCCGCCTTCACAGTTAGGCCCGCAGTTCGGAATCGTTCCAGTACCTGTCGTATATGCCCCAATGCGTCGGCCAGTCATCCGAGAAAACTGCCACCTCATCGAGATATGGCAGTGCATATTCACTCAACCCTTCCAGGACCCGATCCATCAGCCTTGAAAAACAAAAGGGCGCATTTTTCAGGCCAAAGCTCGTGGTGACGGGCTGAAACACTCCGAACGGCGTGATGAACGCGGCGTACCGGCTAGTTCGTTCCGTTGGAGGCACGTGCCAGTACCCGCGCACCAAGTCAAAGGTGGAGATGAACCTTGCTCCACTAACGAGCTCTACCCTCTCCTCAATATTAGGCAAGGGGTAAACTTGATCTTTGGTTATGGCGTTTATTCTCCTGTAGTCGACGCAAGGTCGGGACTCTTTCCCAGGCACTTCGACCAACATGAAAGGGGAGCAATATTCGCTGTAACCTTCCCTTATCACACCCATCTCCAACATGTGGTTGATCCCCGCTTTCATAATCTTCGACTGCTTGGGAGACACCCTATAGGCTTTTGACCGGAAAGGCGCTTCGGAGGTGAGCTCGATGTCATGCATGATCAAATGGGTTTTCCCTGGCTGTGCCGCAAAACATTCGAGGAATTCCCGAACACCTTCTAAATCCCGCACCTGGTTATCGTCTAAGTCACTTTTGTCGACAGCGCGAAACACAATTTTCTCTACTGACGGATTATTTTTGCCCCCACAACTGGGAACCTCGACCGAAATTTCCGGTAGGGTGTTCAAAGCGATGCTCACGATTTCCGTTCTTTCAAAGAATGGTTTCATCAGATTCACATGGTAAACTCTCTCTTCACGTCTCCGCCCTGGTAGTCTCACTGAGTAGTTCACGTCAGAGATGCGTCGGATAACTTCCGCTGGCCCATCCCAGTGGACCTCGAGACGATTCTGCCTATTCGGTCGCAGGATCATCACCTTGTCTTCCTCTGCGAACGACGTGCTCTTCGCATTTCGGTCATAATAGCGCTTTGAGACTTTTTGCGCCGCTTCCAAATTTTCTCTCACCAATTTACGAGCATGACTCATCCTTTGCAGTAGTTCTACTACATACTCTACCACAGTCCGGTCAACCCTTTGATCCTCCCAAAGCTCCCGATTCAGTCTTAGGGGGCCCCGAAGATTTCTCCCAACACTAACTCGGCAGGAGCGAACCCTGTTCCCTCGTGCAGCACCATTCGCAAGGCAAACAAAGTGCCCGGAAGGCAACAGTCCCAGTCCGCTTTCCTTTCGTGACACAAAGCCTTCAACACTTTCTTGTGCACAGCGTGCCATCATTCCACGCTGTTGCTCTGCGGGTGATAAGCTGAGCTGCGATACATCCGGATTCCACATTTTTCGAGGAAAGTGGTGGTTAGCGCACTCGTAAAAGTCGTGCCCTGGTCTGATTGTATTTCCGCAGGAAATGCCAACCGCGAAAATCTCCCAAGCAAAGCATCGACCACTTCGACGGAAGTCGCTTCCTTCAACGGTATGGCCTCCGGAAACTTGGTTGCCGGGCACAGTAGCGTCAGTAGGTACCTGTATTCCGACTTTCCACCACATCAACTACCACTCGGTGGAATGGCTCGGAAATGATAGAAACACTCACCATTGTGGCCTTGAGCCTATCGTTCGACTTTCCCACCCTTTGGCAGGTCTCGCAAGTTCGCACGAACTGCTGCATGTCTCGAAAACACCCTGGCCAATAAAATTCCTGTAGTAACCTTTGTTTGGTCTTGTTTATTCCCAAATGGCCTGCCCACGCGTGATCGTGGCACAGAGCGAGCAAACCTTTTCGATACCTATCCGGCACCACTAATTGATCGTATTTTCTTCCGCGCTTGTCTTCGTACTTGCGATACAGAAGTCCCTGTCTGTCTTGGAATGTCATATTCTTAGACGCAACACCTTCCTCTGAGTTAACTGCCAGAACCTGCAGTGACGGATCACTTTTCTGCTCCGCTATAAAAGCTTTGCGGTCAGTATTCAGCAACTGTTCGTAAATGGGCGCAGTGGGCGTTAACACTGTTGTCTGAAGCTCCCCCTCGCTTACCCTTTCTGACAGGCCCCCTTCCGGAGCCTGGGATGCCCCTGAGTCACCGTCGTACGTTTCTGTTATCTCGGGAACAGAAGCATTAGATTCTGGTTGCGCAACCATCTCGGCCAAACTCTCCGACTCGTCTACTTCCACCTCACTTGGCTCACGGCTGTAACATAGCTCATGCTCAAGTTTCCGCGCCTTAGATCGTGTCAGTGCCATTACTTGCGTTTCTGTGAAGGCGCATCCCCTTTCGTTTAGCAACGCCTCGGCGCTGTTCGAGAACAGGTACGGATAGCTTTCCGGCAGCTCCTTTGAAACAGCGGCAATAGTGTCCAGGACCCCGAACGGTCCTTCGATTTTCACCTTCGCTGTAGGTAAACATACTTTATCCTCACTGACTGCCTGTCTTATCCACGCACACCCTGACACGTAGTCTTCCACTCTCACGTAACTCGGGTGGACCACGTCCATGGTAGCTGCCGAATCCCTAAGCACCCTGCATTTCTGCCCATTTACCATGACTTCCTTAGTTTACGGTTTCAGCAGGTCATGGTTGTTTGGATGGCTGCTCACGCACGCAAAAGCTGGCCCCTCATTTCGGCAATTTCGAGCAAAGTGTCCCGGCTGTTTGCAGTTGTAACACATTACATGTCGCCTGACATCAAAATTTCTCGGCGGGTCTTCGGGCTCTCTGACGACTTTTTTCGGTATCGTGTTCGGTGCACCATTGCTCCCCTGCTGTCCTTTAGCCTCCATGAAACGGTTCTGTGGCGCCGGAAAGAAATTTCACTTTCTCAACTGGTCCTGGCGCGCATCCTGACTGACTCCACCTTCTTTGATGTTTCGGCTAGCCACGTATTCATCCGCCAGCTGGGCTGCCTTCACGCATACGCCAACCTGCCGGTCCTTAACCCACAGGCGCATGCTTTCCGGCAAGGTCTCGTAAAACCCCTCTAAACACATGAGGTCTTTCAATTTAGAAAAATCCCCATCGGCGTCAGGGCCTTTCACCCATTCTGTGAAGTTATCACTCAGTCCGCAAGCAAACTCAACGAAGCTTTCATTTGGCTTCTTTTTGTCTTGCCGAAACCTCCTTCAAAACTCCTCTGCCGAAATCTTGTACTTCGAGAGCAGGCTCGACATCACCAAATTGTAGTCTTCTGCATTGCCAGCACTTAGGCGTGCCACAACCTGCGATGCTTCCCCCGGAAGCAACGACAACAACCTCTGTGGCCAGGTATCGCGGCTAAATGATTGCCTCTCACACAATCTTTCAAAATTTACTAGGTAGAGACCGATGTCATGTCCCGTCTTAAATGGCTGAAGCAAATTTGTCATCTTAACTGCGCCTCCTTGGGCGACTGAGGAATCCCCATTTGCCAGCCTAGCTTGCTGAAGCTTTATTTCCTCAAGCTTAATCTGTGCATCTCTGGCATCTTTCTCTTCCTGCCTCTTCCGTTCCTCATCCTGCCTCTTTCGCTCCTCTACCTTTTCCTTTTCCACTCGGCAAATTTTGGCCCACGCATCTGAAATTTCGTCCTCCTCAAAATTCACCTCCTGAATGACGCTGCGAATTTCCGGTTTTCTCATTCTTGCATTCACCTCTAGCCCCAACTCCGCTGCTAGCAGCAGCAACTCATCTTTCGTGCACTTTGCTATGTCCATGCTTGGCGAGAGCTTTCTGCCCGCAAACAAATTAACTTCACACCCGGTGGCAGTCAATTTAGTGCCTGATTTGAACCCTGTTCAAAATCGTCTGGAAAAGCGTAGTCGCTCAAGCACTTACCAGCGTGGGGTGCCTGTGTCTCCCGGAGCCACGTTGCGCCGGTCGATCCCGGATCGCCGTTGCCGCACCTTCTCTACACGTCAGGAAGGCCTCGTTGTCTTCCTCCTCGAGTCTTCCGTCCGCTCTTAACTCGAACCTTCCTCGTCGCTCGTGTCTCCCGGAGGCCACGATGATGAATCCGCGCTGATCCCGGATCAGGTGGTTCTTCTGCACGAAGTTCTTTCGTCCGCCTTGGCTTATCCCGCCGCTGCCAACCAGTTTGTTGCGAGGTAGGCCAGACTGCGAACCGGTGACTATGAAAAGGACGTTTATTTTGTCCTACATCCTAACGAAGGAGGCCCCAGGCCTTTCGTCGTTCGGACGAGCGTTCGGTGGACAGCCGTTCTCTACCGCTGACCAAAGACGACTCCCCCGCTTCTCTCTCCTCCGGAGGTCCTGAGTCGCTGGCACCGCCCTGGCCCCGCGGTTTCGAGAAGCCGGCCTTCGGTCTCCTCTGAAGCCGCGACCCGCGGTCCCCCTGATTCCGCCGATTCCGAGTCAAGAGGTCCAATGAGTCAAGAGGTCCAACGCGTCAAAAGGTCCAATATTGGATCTGTTGACTCGTTTAACCTCTTGTCCCGTTATACCTTTATACCTCTTGACTCCCCGTGGACCTCTTGACGCGGCTGAGGCAAGTCAAAAGGTCCAACGAGTCGAGAGGTCCAAGCTGTAACAAATCACCGCTACAAATCTCCGCCACGTTTGGGCTTCAAGTCGCTGTGTTATTACGAAGAGTTGAATGTATAACGCATCGGTGTATATAAGTTTTGTACGTAAATAATAGTGTATCAGTTAGAATTTTAACGCCTCTGTGTATTAAAGTTTTGTTCGCATGCAATTGTGTATAGGTTGTGTATATATTGCCGCGAGCATGTCTTGCCTTTATTTGCCAGCGTCTAGCCGCGGCAGGCTATTTTAGCTTTTTAGAGCGGAGCCGAGGTTTCCTCTGTTTATTGGGTGCCGCGACGGACGACCTGGTTTAATATGAAGATGGTTTCCCCCTTTCGATACTTTTGTCTATCAAACGTCTCTTTGACGAACAATGTTTCCGATCCAGTTCGATTGTTCGGGATTTAATAACGCTGAAAACTAGATGCTCACCGGGCAAGCACCGCTACATTTTAGTCGACGACGCTCGACCGTGCACGTCACTTTGTAGGGCGCTTCTTCAACGATTGAGTTTACTTGATTGTTCCGGACGTGTCATTCCATTTTAATATCATTCAAATGTTCAATAAATGGTTCCTGTAACTATGCGTTTCTGTTTCAATAAACCAAGGCCGGTCTAGAGCGGTGGCCCGCGCTGTGTTGATACCAACATGCGCATGCCGCTGCTCTAGCCCGGCCGTGAATAAATATTTCTCATTAACCTTTCTTGAGTAAAATATAATTAGCATAGCGCTTAAAGTGTAGCTAATTGAAAGG
Source organism: Haemaphysalis longicornis (assembly GCF_048455015.1). NCBI lineage: Eukaryota > Metazoa > Arthropoda > Arachnida > Ixodida > Ixodidae > Haemaphysalis > Haemaphysalis longicornis. The sequence goes on along the minus strand of NW_027526203.1, from coordinate 18,637,898 downwards.
GTGTGTCGGCGTTGGGAACTTGATAGATTGAAGCTGAAATATTTTTCTTGACAAGGATGAAGAAACGCGTATATCGTGCTGCGCGTTGAAAGAAGATTAATTCGGTTTTGGGGACTACAGCATTCGGCAACCTTTCAGAAGAGCCCCGATTGCTAGTCACGATTAAAAAAAACAGAACACACCAGAACCCGGGACTGGTTAAAGTTACGCAAGGAAGTAGTACTGACGATTACGAGTACTGAGATACTAACAGGGAAGGCTCTACGTAAGATGCTAAAGTTCATTTCTATAAAATTGGTATAGTATGTTTCGTAGAACGGGTAGACTGGGACACCGACCCTACATTTTAAAACTCCAAAATATGTCACTCAGGCAGTCGGTAACCGTCCCCAGGAGCCGTTATTAGCAATATAACCGTGCAATCCGGAAAACAGTCTGTCTACTGTTCGCCAATAACCATATAGTAGTCGTATAGTACAGAATCATCAAAATAGCGAGAACAGTCAGCAGCCATCACAAGCAGCCATTAATGGCAATCTAGACCCGCATAACTCAAAGGAGTACTGACACGAAATTTTCGTGTTACGACGTTTTTTCGCTGCTATGTTTACCTATTAGCTCACATTAGACGGTCGATAGCAGCCTAAACAATCATTTACGGCGTCGGTTATTCATGTAAGTTTCGGTTTCACAAAACGAATGACGAGTGGCCCCGTGGCAGGAAATACCACTTGACGTCACCATTCTTGTCGCACCACTGCGGGTCTGGACGCGCGCGCGAGCGACCTCACGCAATCGCCCAGACCGGCCGAGCTCTTCACCATCTCCGCACGCCCTGGCAGCAGGACCTCCGTCCCAAAACCATGACCTGTGCACACGGTCTGGCAGCGCGCGCCAACCGCAGCCAGTGCGTCGGCTACGTCACGGGAGCCCCGACGTCGGCAGTTTGGGGCAAGTAGCAGATGATGTCATGCTGGCCCGCTTTGAGCTTTCTCGTGCGGGCAGAGATTAAAATGGATTTAAAATATGTTATACGGAACGGCTACCGCTGGAAGTTGCTGGGAGATGTTTCCTGATAAAAAAGAAGCAATTTACATAGTCATCTCCGCTTTGAAATTTCGTGTCCCTACTTCTCTAAACGCCCAAATATTACTACGACATTTTATTGGATCCAGCCATTTTATAAACTGAGCTGACGGGTTAATGTTTTAAGAACGGCTGAGGGCAAATTATAAATGGAGAAGACAAAACAAAAGCAAGGCTTGTTGGACCTTTTGACTCGTTGGACCTCTTGACGCGTTGGACCTTTCGACGCGTTGGACCTCTTGACGCGTTGTACCTCTTGAACCAAATTGGACCTTTTGACTCGTACTTCTTGACTCGGCTGTCACGTGACTATTGGACCTCTTGTCTCATTGGACCTCTTGACTCATTGGACCTCTTGACTAGAAGCGGATTCCGCCGGAGCGCACACGTGTTCCTATTTTACGACCGGACACCCAGCCGACGGTCTAAACACTTGCTTCTGTTCGGCCTTGGCTCCCCTCCCTATGTCTTTCCGACGCGACAGGGATGCGCAGGCGCGCCCGAGTTTATGGCCGTAGAGGTACCCCCTCAGAGTCCCGCACGCAACAGGCTCCTCATTTTTACTGGTGGTTCCGGAATTTTCGGGTTACATTAATAATTTTCACTGAGACGCTTGTTTTTATTTAAAACTGTTGTCGTTATAACGCTTGTTTTTAGTTATAACACTACTACACTGTTGGACACGGGCCATTTCGCTTCTACCCCCCCCCCCCCCCTCTAAAAAGCAACCACCGCGGCTGGAATCGAACCCGTGTCCTTGGGCTCAGCAAGCAGCACAGTTCTTTAGTCACTGAAACTCCGCGGTGGGTAATCATTATAAACTAACTGTTCATGCAGGCAAGTACTCGCTGCCAAGTTTCATTTTCAACTCCGAGCCGATTTCTTAGGTTCGCTTGTTTCGAATCTTGTGCTGTCGAGAATGTGGGGATTTACGAGGGGAGGATTTATGGCCTATCTCAATGGGCCAGGTTACTTCAAGACGACCCTCCGAAATCGCGGCGTCTGAAATAGATGATCGGCTTGACCGCATGGCGCCGGCACCGTGGGTGCTAACAATTTTTTTTGTATATCACTCAGTGTTAGGGAGAAATCAATGTTCCTTCTAGAATACACTTTTGAAATGTTTACCTACAAGATTAGTATTCCTATTTTTTTAGTGTCGCGGGATTGTTAACATCATTTAGGAAAAGATTATGGACAATTGTTAAGTTCGGGCTCATTTAATTAATGACAGCCGCCGGTGGCTCACATATCAGCGTTGCCTCTGCTCGTAGCTGTCATGCAGCCTTCTTTTCATGCAAGCGCAGGGACGCGAAGTTGGGGCCCGCTGAGACCATGCTTTGTGTTCCTTCCGTTTGTGTGGCCAAAGATGGGGGTGCTTAGCCCGACTACCTCTGTTGCGTTGGTATGCGGTAAGCTCGACCGGGCGGTCTCAGTGAACGACGGATGGGTACACAGCAGTGAAAACAGTTCCAGCGCGGGGTTCCCTCTCGGACAGCGCGCACGCCGCTGTTATAGCTTGTCGACATTGGGAAGTGGCTGCGTCGTTCTTCAAGGTTGACGAGCTGACGGGAAGCCCCGGATACATGGAGTCGACGAGAAAGGGTCGAGTCGACTGGCGGGTTCAGCTACCTCGACCCCTCGCGAGTTAATATGAACCCCGTTCAAAGATTCGAGGTAAGGGGAGCGGAGTGGTTCCCGGAAAAAGAGTTAACGTATTTTCATGATTCTAATGCGCACTCTCTTTTGCAAAAAGGTAGCCTAAATATTTTGTGTGCGCGTTATAATCGGGCTCAAAACTGAAATAGGCTTTAAAGCTGCCAGCAACATTGCCATGCGGTGGACACGAAGCCCCCCCAAGATCCAACTCAATCCAATAAAAACAATCCGTCAACCCCATGTGAATGAATTTCGGCGTACTAATTCCTCAGTGGCATGCCGCGTACCTTGGTAAGCTGCTTTTTGTTGTGCTTCTGAAATTAGCCCGTAACACATAGAATTATGAAGATCAGAACACCTGAAATCGTAAACAGCTTGAATGCTCCCCGGTATAACTTTATTTCCATCAGGAGCTCTTTGAGCAATCTTATGAAGCACAATCATTTTTGGCTTCCACAGCTGCATACGCCAAATAAAATCTCCCTCTTCCAGGTACGTGGTGTCATGTCTTTTTCATCTGCGCAGCACCGTCACTGTGAAATTATTTTTGTTTTTCGAATTTTCCTTCGCGAACTTACCGCGCGTTACGATGGGTGGGGGGAGGCGTTAGAATCGCGCAAATACGGTATTCGGCTCCCGCGGCCCGTCGACTCAGCCCGAGAAGGAGCCAACCCACCCCCTGCCTCCGGGTCGACTGGACTCGCCGCGACAGCTCTCCGAACCAACCCCTGTCGAGTTCCAAAAAACCTGTTTATTTCAACTCAACGCGCCCTCGTCGGTTCAATACCCCCGTTTACATTGACCCGACGAGGGCGCGTTGAGTCGAAATAAGCAGGTTTTTTGGACTCGACACCCCCATGTATAAGCGGACGGGGTGGGTCAGAGAGCCGTCGCGGCGAGTCCAGTCAACTCGGAGGCAGGGGGTGGGTTAGCTCGCTCGTCGGGCTGAGTCGGCGGGCCGCGGGGAGCAGAATACCGTATTTGCGCGGTTCTAACGCGCCCCCAATCGTAACGCGCGGGTAACCTCGCGCAGGAAAATTCGAAAAAAAAAAAATGTGACACTGACGGTACTGCGAAGATGGAAAAGACACGACACCACGTACCTGGAAGAGGGAGATTTTATTTGGCGTATGCAGCTCTGGAAGCCCAAAATGAATTGTGCTTCACAAGGTTGCTTATCCAGCTGCTGCTGGAAATAAAGTTATAGCGGGGAACACTGAAGTTGCTTGCGATTTCAAGTGCCTTGATCTTCATAATTCTAAGCGTTAGGGGCTAAGCAGAAGCACAAAAAAATTTGCAACAGCTGACCAGGGTATGCGGCATGCCAGTGAGGAATCAGTGCGCCGAAATTAACTTTTATTGGATTGTTTTTATTGGGTTGAGTTGGATTCGTCGGGTACTTCGTGTCCGTTGCGCATGGCAATGCTGCTGGTCGCTTTAAAGCCTATTTCGGTTTTGAGCCCGATTGTAACACGCACACAAATATTAAGCTACCTTTTAGCAAAAGAGGGTGCGCGTTAGAATCGTGAAAATACGGTAGCCCCTTTTCCGTGAACCCCGCCGCTCCCCTCACCTCGATTCTTTGGACGGGGTTCATATAAACTCACCCCGCCCCGGTCGCGTCCATGTACACGGGGCTAATGTAACCGGGTATTTGGTGACGAAAAGGCGCGCGGCGTAGCATTTGAGGATTTGCGAAGCCGGCGTTGGTGCTGTTCGTTTATGGGCCATTCGCCTCGAGAATGCTCGCCTAGGTTTGGGGCAGCTCTTCCCGCCAGTCCTGCTGTGGGCGTGGCGTCCCTTAGTATGGGGAAGGGGTTAGCCCACGACTCCTTCATTGTGCTAGCGCGCGCGGGGACAAATGCGAGGCGGCAAGGCGAGGATACTGTAAGATGTTAGCCGCGCGAAGACCGCTCTAAGCGTTCGGCTTTGGCTTTGAGCAGGTGCCGCCCGGTTAACGTAATGGTTCGACCAGTCCGCGCGGTCAGTGACTTTAGGTAGCAGATGTCTTGCCTTGAATGTTGGTTGCAATAACGTGCGCGGGAAACTTACTAGGAGTTGCATAAGTGTTGGGTCATGGGACCGCAGGTGGGGACATGTTTAGGATTGCTTGGTTCTTGTGGCCAATCTGTGCTCCATATGAATCATGTTGAAAAGGGCTTTTCGCTCTTTCTTAAACGCCCCCTTTGGAGGCGTGGTTTTTGGGATCAAAACCATAGTTTCCGGCTTTGTCCAGTATCGGTCGGTCGAGATGGATCTAGTTCAATCAATCAATCAATCAATCAATCAATCAATCAATCAATCAATCAATCAATCAATCAATCAATCAATCAATCGATCGATCGATCGATCGATCGATCGATCTTTATTTCAACAACATCTGTATAGATCACGGCCGAACAGGCTAGTGCGGGCAGAGTGACAAAGTAACCGTCATTCTGTCCTGATGTAAATACTGCGAGTAATGAAAATAGTGTAAATAAACCTAATAAACAGCAAGAAAAGTAGTCCTCATCTTTCACCTGCTTCAAGCATCGCACGTCGGTCATCGGAGCGAGTCGAGATCGTCCCCTCAGCTCAAGCATAAAAAGAACCTAATTATTTCGTCTTCATCGTTCACCAAGAAGATGGAGAGGCGAAATCTGACTACTATTGTCATTAGAAATGCCTATATGCTGAAGCAAAAGTATTAGCCCCGCCAGAAATATTTTCTTCGACCCATAAAAAGCGGCCAATTTTCTGGCCGTTACGAAAGAGGGAATTCGGACGCCACATGTGTACAGAGGTATAAACATGCTCCTTGCAGCAGCAAAAAAACGAAATGGAAATTCCAGGACACCTGACCACTCCCCGTGATGTAGTGAATGTGGAAGCCTATACGCCGGTATTGTGAGCGCCGCCGTGTTTAACAGCTGCTCTTGATGTAGGGGGTTGAGAGTTTGTCGCCGCATACAGCGAACCAGTCAAATTTTGTTACGTGGAAGGCAGCGCGTTAATTCTATGCGGGGTAATGACGCGGCGCGTGCAGTGGCACGTGTCAAGCGGTGCGCATCTGCCCTCTCATTATCATCACCACCTATTTTCCATTTGCGACGTTTTCTTCTTCTTTCGGTTACAATATGACTGATGGGCTTAGGCAATCGCGTTTGTTAGGCCTACGTACTTACCAAAATCACAGAACGTGTATTACTCACCTGACTATCACCATGCTAAAATTTCTCCCGCGAGTACGTGCTTCTAATGCCCGTTTCTAAGTCAAAGGCCACAATCCTTTAGCTACGCTCACCTTTATTCAGCTGGAATCATCCAGTCTAGAAGTGTTGCTGGTCTCGGTACACCGCAAACCCCGATTCGCACCCCACCCGGCGCAAATTTGTTGATACGAGCTTTCCTGCGAAATGAGGCGTCGTTCCTAGCATTCGTTGGCCTATTCTATATCTATATGAAAGCTGCCGGCCATAGATTGTGTGCCGTGCGTTAGCCATATTGGTACCACCTGTCGACCATTCTGTGTGTAATTAGCGCCGGATTTTCGATCAACATGGTGAACAATACTTTACTTTTCTTAGTACATATAGAACAAACCAGCCGGTGCAAGCAGCGTTTTCAGTCGCTGCTAGCTTCACAAGTATTCTCCGCAGCTTGTACTAAATTAGGCTGGCAGGTGCGGATGCAACGCCGACAAGACTCCTTTATTTCGAGCGAGCACATTCTATGCTCACGAGCGTCGCTTGCTCCTCCTACGCCGGTAAAAAAGCCTCAGGGGGATGTGGCCGGACCCTGCCCAAGGCTGCGTCAATTAAAGGGGACGAGGGGCGTGCCTGCCACCAGACTCGTCTTTGTTCGTCGCTCAACGCCGGCAGTTGCCACGTTCGCCGCCGACCGACGACTTTTATTGACGGCCAAACCACGCCCTTTTCCTCTCTACGCTTCAGGGCTTAGCGCTGACAAATAGGGTTCTCGCAGAGCGGCACGCTGAGCTCCTTTGTTTATAGCCCCGGCAGACCGCAGTTCATGCTGGCGGCCCACGTAGTAGGGGGACGGACATTGTTTCCAGCGAGCAGAGGGAATGCGGATGTAACACTCGCGAACAATGACCGAGCACAACTGCTACAGCGGGAGCGAAAGGTAGTCGCCGGGATTGATGCCAGGTTCTCCTTTTCACGCCAGGCTTCTAGCACTGCTGCAACGTTGCAACACCGTGCAGTTTGGTTAATGTGTGAAATACTCGGCAATTTCATTGGGGAATGAGTATGCCGGTATTAATTGTATGCGCCGCCGTGTTGTAGTGTGGATAATGTCATGCGTGTGTGGTACGCCTTCTACGCCTTGCTCGCCATCCGTTAGGGCAGCGCCTTGCGATTTCAATTGTTGCACAGCTCTGTTGAGGTGGGTGCCTCGTAGACCATCGCAGCAGTTTCAGCCTTTCGGTGTCGCACTTCCTGGTTCTCCCTTCCCGCCGTCTGCGCTGCTCCATAGGTGGTATTCAACGTGTATTCACTGAAAAGTTAGGCGGTAAATTTCTTCGCTTGGCAACACTGCAAGCGGCCATGTCTGTGCCTTACAGACATGGCGCGGCTTGTGTCAGTGCGCCCGCACCTCGCAGAAAAAAAGGCGTGCGTCAACTGCCCTCAACGCGATTCTGCGCGGTGGTGTCAACACATATGTTATTAATGGCACTCACGTTGGCGTCGAGGCATTACTTTGCGCTCGGTGGGGGACAGTTTGAAACATCAAACCACGACCGCCTTTATAGATACATATAGCCGGTCGTGCATCAAACACGCGTTGTGTGCGTACCACGGACATGTACCCCCATCTCGCGGAGCCCGGAGTAACCAGGGACGGCGCACACACATGGTTGCCCGCATGCGTACCACCCCAGTATATACGACCTGACTGATTTCACGTTCCTGCGCGCTGAGTTCCCTGCTGGTTTGGCCCTCTTCGCCGCGTTGCGCCACTCGCACTCCTCTTTAACGCCACTTTACCGCGGCCTACCACGTTTCACAGCAGCTGTTGGCGTACGCGGCTCAGAAATTAGGTGTCGCGTGGAAGGTAGCGCGCTCATTTAATGAACAGTCGTTAGGTGGTCCTTACAGCCTGGGCGGCTCGTGTCCAGTGATGCGGCTCTGTCCTCTCGTTATTACCACCATCGTTTCCCTCTGCGTCTTCGTTCTTCTCTTTGTTAGTGCGGCAGATGGGCTAGGCCAGTCGCGCTTGCTTGCCCCACTAGCGGGAACGTGCTTTGCCAGCCTACCAATGGCTGCTTCTGCAATAACACGCCCAAATTACTCCTGTATGTCGCAGCGGGTATATCTCTAATGCGCGTTTATAAATATGAGGCCACAACTCATTCAATATGTCCACCTTTAGTCAGCTAAAACCATCTACCTGTTTAGGGATTTCGTGATCGTCTCGCATTGTGGACGACCCTGGATGTAATACCGTCGGGAACGAAATTTACCCAATTTTCTTCTCCACTCAAACTTTTACTTTTTATTATTAATTTCTGGCATTCAGTGACCCGGCTTTTCCATTTTGAGCAGTATATTGTGCACCATTTGCCAGGGATTTTGTGTGCTAGGTGCGCCGTAATTTCGCCCTATGCAGTTAATGCTGTTGCATCATACAAAACACATCTCAGGCCGTGCTTCCTCGACGCGACGTACGTCACTTGTTCAAAGGCTGTTCTTGTTACTTCACGCCTCGATTTGGGTGTGAGGACCAGTCACTCGTTGGGTACTTTAATGCAAAGAAATTCCAGCTGAATTGTTCGCATGCGGTACCTTATAAATAAAAATACAACTTAAGAGGCAACATTTAGGGTAGTTGTGCTTGCGCTGTCCTTGTGGTGCGTGGTCCCGCAGAATACTAGTCTGACCAGCAGTGGTATACAGACTATACGAACCAACCGCGCAGTGGCCTAAGCGAGGAATATTTGGCCTTTCATATGGGCGCTAACTTCCGTGATAAGTAGTCTCCGATATATTGTAACGACGAAATTTGGTCAACGCCTGCCGCTACGGTAGCATGATGAACGCAATGAAGAACTCGAGACGTCGAAGTTTTAAAGTTAACTGACTTACTTTACTGATGGCATTTACTGATCTTTAGCACTCACAAATTTGAACGAATACACATATTAAATCAAATGAGAAAAACAGACAGGAGAACAAGAGTACTCAACGGGACATGGCTGACTGGGTCGCTGTCTCCCGGCGAAAGCGCCCGACGACGGGCGGCAGAGCTTCTGAAGTGAGTACAAGCTGCGGTCATCCAGCTGGCGGAAGACGCCGCCAGGGTCCATGGGCTCCTGGCCGCCGTCTGACGAAGCGCCCACCCGGAACCTCCCTCTCGGGTGGTTACGCTCAGCAAAGATGACAAATAAAGTTTTATCTCTCTCTCTCTCTCTCTCTCTGAAGTGAGTTCTAGTGCAGGTCACCCGCCACGTGAACTCAGCGGAGAGGGTTTATATTCGCTTCATGCGGACTCGTGGGAAAAAAAGCGCACTCTGGCCCCACTTTCTGCAGCCAATCGGGGAGACGCTTGTAAGCACCAATCAGCCAAATTGAAAATGACTAATCAAACACAGACACAAGGTTTGAACCCGAAAACGCACGCGTGGAGAATTATTGACGTAGAGAAAGTAATTCAGACAGTGTAAAAGGCAGAAAGGTTGTCTGAAGTACACTGAGGACCCGGAGCCCGAAAGCGACCATCGCACATGCCACGGGGGCTATGGAATTCCGCGGCCGCGCCGAAACCCAAGCTGGGCCTGGTCCCCATTAACAGCCGCGTCTTTCGATGGGTCGGTACGCCCGCCTGATGGTTTTCTTAGAAAAAATAAGGCTTGGCGACCTAAGAAGGATGGTACAAAGTAGAAAAAGCAAACTGAACGGCGGATTCGCGACTATATTGATTCCGTCTCGATCGAGTTTGTGTTCTTTTTGTAGTTAGAAATTGTCGAAGTATCCTGGGACCGTTCTAGGATTTTTTTTATCCGTAGAATCTCACTTGGCGAATTCCTTTCGGGTGACTGTGCTAATGAGGGAAAACTACGACAAAAGGCATTCACTGAAACAAGCGTGCGAACGTGTATACGCGCCTTTCCGCTTGTTAGGCAAAGCTACCACAGACCGACGAAACTTGCGGCTTCTCCCTTTCGTCTGTACCGGAAAACAAAATCTTCGGCGCCGGAAAACCGTCAAGGAAACAATGGATCTTCCCTCCGCTGGGCGGCAGGCAACTGGAAAGCGCCCTTTTCAAGTGTCGCATGGTGTTCTTTGGTTGCCCCAACAAGGCATTCTTCGCGATGTCGTTTGAATGAGCTGGAGGCATGTGGCTGTCACAATGCGTTCTGTGTATTCTTTAGTCGAAGCACGTCGCGCGCACCTAACTATGAATTTCTATTTGGTTTTCGCGAGCGCTGGTGTTTAGTTAAATAGACTGTGTCAGTGATTTTGCCTGAAATAACTGAGGAGCACCAATTGAAACAGCAACCCCACATTCTAGGGTAACGCGGTATTCAGCATAACATCCTGGAAACTTGTGCGCTCATACCTGTATGATAACAGTTTTCGTACACTGGCAATTTAAGCACTGTATCCATTGCACTAGTGCGTCTGAAACATTCTACTGTATCCCAGGTAACAACATTCTGCTTTGAAATGCAGGGATTTATCCACATCCCCAAGCCCCCCCCCCCTCCGCTCCCCGGAGGATTTCGACATCGTCCCCTCAAAGGAAGGTTACACAACGATGAGCACCCCGCCCAGGGATTTATACACCCCCCCCCCCAAACGCTTATGGTCAAAAGATCCAAAGAGTCAAAAGGTCCAAAGAGTCAAAAGATCCAATAATCACGTGACAGGCGAGTCAAAAGATCCAACGGGTCAAAAGGTCCAATGTGGGTCAAAAGGTCCAAAGAGTCAGAAGATCCAATGAGTCAAAAGGTCCAAAGCGAGTCAAAAGATCCAACGAGTCTGGAGATCCAAGGGGTCAAAAGGTCCAATAATTCCGAAACCGCGTCAGAAGGTCCGACGAATCATGAGAACCTTCGGAGCCATGGCTAGGGTGTGCAATTTATAGACTGCGTCATTTTATTGTATTTTTAGTGTTATTTTCGCTCCCATACTTGAACTTTCACTTCTAAATGTAGAAGATATGCACGTGGCGCGCCGAATGAAGCCGTGGCTAATTTGAACGCTATGAACAACACCATTCATCAAGCTTGTTTTTATTTCTGATTATTTTCCAAGGTTCTCGTTTCTCGCTCCTGTGTCATTTGATACTATTACATTAGAATATTTTGGTAGTTATTGCTTGCGTAGAATGTGAGCTTCAGCGATGTCGACGAGCCACGACCACATGTCGCTCATGTTCGGCTACGCTGCGCTGACATGTATGATTGCTGCTGAAAATATTCCGGACAAATGTTCTTGCATCTCGTTTATCAAAGTCAATATCCGTCAAATAAATGACCCTTATATGGTTCATTATTACATCCACAGAAAAATCAAGAGTTCGAATAGCAGTGCTACATTGCTACCCTTTGGGAAGCTGGTTACTAGGTTTCCAGGTGACCTGAGTTGAAGTACGTCATGATAACCTGAAGCCGCTAGTTGCAGTCTACGTGTCTCTTTTTTTACACTCTCGATAGTGTAGTACCAACACCTGCTTGTGTTACTTCGCTTCCATTTTCCATTTTGTGCAGCTAGAGAGCTACAGGCGGTGGGGAGCTGATGCTGACATTGGTCTCGGATAAGAACAAAGCCACGACCAAAGTATGGCCAGTATGCTTTGAGGAAGAACGCCGAAAATGACAAATGACCTCTTCTTTCTGCAAATTAAATCTATGTATGTTCCAGAAAGCATTAACAATGCCTTTGGGCATTCCAAACCACAAACACACTAAACACACCGATTTCCTGGAAATGGGGGTGACGCCGAGACAGAAACGTCCGGTAAGGTAGAGAAGGTGCCCTTGGTAACGCATCCGTAATAAGAAATTATGCGCGTTGTGTTACCAGCAAACAGAAGAGCACATGGATGCAAAATGCCAAAAAATTACAAGTTGTTTGTGATTGAGTTAGAAAGCGACTGGTTCCTGACCCCTAGCGAAGGCGATCAATTACGCAGCTTTATCACAGGTACTCGAAAGTGGAAAAAAATTGTTAGCGTCACTGATTTTTAAACAAAGATATGGTGATAATAAGTCGCTAAAAAGAAAGCGACATACGTAACAATAATATTATCTCAAAGCTACAGTTATTACGGCAACAAGTCCGCAGATAAATAGTGCTTCATTTGGGAAGGCCGCATGACCTTTTCACTACGTTAAAATAACGCAGAATTATGAGCAAGAACACGAGTAATAAATAAGTACGATTTTGTGTCTACAACTGCTACGACGCACACATCTTGCTGCCTACAACGCGCGCTTGAATTGGTTTTTGTGCCAAAAGCTCCGTGTACCGAAAGGCCCCGAAACCGAAACGCCCTATACTGAAAAGACCGGAGCCGGTAAATGGCATTGTTAAAGTTCGCTTAAACACTGAAATAATTTCCCATGCCCGTGACGCAAACGTATTTTTGTATGAGAGCAACATGCATATACTTGAAAGAAAAACTAGCATATATGGCTCGGAAATTGGTGCTTAGAACGAATGAACACGCTCCTTGTAGGGAAAACGAAGAGGCAACGGAGTTATAATCTTGGCCCTTAGCAAACAAAAGTACGCCAAGGTGAGGCTCATAAAGAGACTAGATTACTTGATTGGCCTTAGCCCCGTCAAAAGATAGAAGTCAGAATGTCTAATATTGGACCTCCTGACTCGTTGGACCTTTTGACTCGCCTTAGCCGCGTCAAAAGGTCCAATACGAGTCAAAAGATCCACCGAGTCAAAAGATCCAACGGGTCGAAAGGTCCACAGTGAGTCAAAAGATCCAACGAGTCAAAAGATCCAACGTGTCAAAACATCCAATATTGGACCTTTTGACTCTTTGGATCTTTTGACTCTTTGGATCTCTTGACTCGGAATCCCCCCCAAACAGCCCCCCCCCCCCACACCTCTCTAGGAGGGTTTCAAACCTCCCCAATTGGAATTCTGGATAAACCCCCGATGAGATGGGCACTTTCGGTGCGATGCCGAACGTTGATTGAAAGCGCTGATATGCCGTGTACCGCCCCAAAACCGACCTAAAGGATAAGAAGGCCCTCGCATTTGCGGAAAGAATGCGCAGAATTGGGTGAAAAGAGCACTTGAAAGTAAAAAAAACGGGCGGGCGCGTTGTAGGCGTTGTGAAATCGCCCCCCTACCAGAGACTGTTAATTCCGTGCAGTGCGCCTGGCAGCTATTGTGCTCGCGAGCCATCTGCCGCAGTCGCGACCGTCCTCCTGGCGGCCCGAAGACGAGCGTCATGTCTTGGGACTGTACTCCACCGACCCACGCAACAGACACAACGAAGTTACCCTGGATCGATTACGGGGAGGCCACACACGTGCAACACACTCCTACCTACTCACGGGATCTCTAAGGCCCCTGTGTAGCAGGTGTGGAGACGGCCTAAACATCATCATCATCAGACGAGCGTCGTGATACGCCTGCCGTACTCGTGAAGCTGGGCAACGAAGTCAGGAGCCGTGAAATTGTCGTACTCGCTCGCCAACGTGCTCCGACAGCGTACGCGTCTACTGGGTGCTGGCGGAGTTGTGATAGAAGAAAAGTAGTGAAGAGATCAGAACGCAGGAGGTGTAGTTAAACACATGAGAATTTAGAAAGTGTAGGGGGCAGAAAATAATAGCCAAAAGGGCAGGAAACGGCGAGAGAGTTCGGGCCCCGCGCCGACGAGCCAGTACGGCAATTTCACGACGCTTGACATTGTTGCCGAGCTTCATGAGTATGCCACGCTTATCACTACGGTCGTCTCAGAGTTCACGTCGAGTTCATAGAGGTATATAGTTCACATACGTGGAAATTTAACATGGAATGCGCGCGTATGGCCTCGCAGCGAATTAACATAGTCTTGGGGGGGGGGATTTCACAACGTCTACGATGCGCCTGCCAAAAATCGTAGGGTATTTGGGGAAGAAATTGGCATGGCTGTACCTCGAACCCAAGCTGTTCGCACCAAAACACGTTACTTTTTCGCTGTTCAGCCTTAGTTTCGTCGAGGTTGCTGAAAAGAATACGAGGAGTGTTCCAAGTGAACAAGGAGATGGCGCTAAGTGCGTATGGAAATACCTGGTTTGACACCAGCTGCCAACATATGTCGCCATATGGTGTAACCGCGCATTCCATTGTGTGGCCGGCATATTTAAGAGGGGGAGGGGGAAGGAAGTGAATGCCAACCTTTAGATAGGCACCAAGCAGCCGAAATTAGGGTGGGCCGAATTCGGCATGCCTTATGCTCCTGTATTTAGGTTTTTAAAGGTACATTGCGAACTGGAGATTTGCGTTTGAAGTGCGCACTCGAGCTGCGCTCCTTCGGAAGTTGAAGATGCACTTTTGGGGGCTAAATCAGATGTTGGCTTTGCCCCTTGCACTTCTGTCATGTCATTCAGTGCATTGACTTCCAATATGATTTCATTTCAATAGCAGCCCGGCACTTTCCGTACGAACCCTTTGGGGGGTTAACCCCATTTGCTAGGCGCATGCAGGAGCGTCGGGTGCTGATTTTCATTCCTTGTGGGGAGAGGACATCCTCGCGCGTGTCCCTCTCCCTTAAAGTGGGCTGAGGTTGACCTTTGCTGTGTGATGTGAAGCGAGTCCGGTACTTTTAGTCGAATGGTTTGCACCTATTGCGAACTTTGCAGGCGTCAACATTACAGGCAAGAGCACCTGGAGTAGCCTGGGTATAATGCTGCTGAAGCGGGCCTTTGAGAGCTTTCGGAGAGTGCGCAAAGTAAATAATGCGCAGTCACGTCAAGAGCTTCCCAGGATTTCTTTTTTTTTTTGTCACCTTAGTGTCAATCACCAAGGTAGACGTTCTTTCAGTGGTCTATGCTTCTGAACCACAGCGAGTGCGGTGCTATAGCGTAAAAATCCCCTTAAAACTTATTCCTTTTCGTCAATAAGTTCCAGTGTCAATCGCATCGTGCTTAAGAATTGGAATAGAGTTACATTTTACGCACACTTCAACGGGAAGAAATGAACCCTGAAATAATAGCAGCTCTGAAAATGCAGAAAACAAATGCAGAGTATGCGGAAGCGTAGCGAAAAGTTGCTTTCCGGTCTCATGGTGTGCTGTGCTTTGTTTTCTGCCTTACCCTGCTGTAGATGGGGCATCCTGTTCTCTCACCCGGCTGACTACACTCCAGTGTGCACTACCGAGCTCGCCCGAGCCGCGCAGCTGGCGCATGTCTTCGCGCAGAAGGGCGTCAAAATTATCGCCCTCTCATGCGACAGCGTCGACAGCCACCACGGTTGGATCAAGGTACGTAGTGTGCACCGAATTCCTGGCCCATTCAGTACGCATCTTGAATATCCGCTTCTCGTTGTGTGAACCCTGCCAATCAAGGGCGCGTGCCATGGGAAAATGAATGTGCCGGTGTTACGTATACCCACATCGTAGCAGATATTCACTTATGTGACGCTGTGCAAAACTGGTAAACTCAACTATTTGAGACAATAAATCAACCAATTTCACTGGGTGTAAGCCGTGGGGAATATAAGGTTTTTATTTTTCACAAATTTTTATGTGTACAAGTGCTGTGAGTAGCATCTGGATCCATAGCTCCAAGGCTAGTTTTCGATCCATTCAAAAAATTTCACATTTTTAAAAATCCAAATCAAGAACTCTGTGAGCAACACAAGGAAGATTTCAGGGGTACAATACGTGTAACAACAAAATGTATTGATACAACAACACGAAAATAAAAGACAAGATTTGATCAAGAATAAAAGTACAAAAACTTGCGAACTATACAAGTTATCAGGGGAAAATAGGGATTAAGTACTGCAGAGCAAAGTTTCAACTGGGTGAACTCTATGTGTCAGACGTTATGTAGGTTTTTATTGACTTTTCATTTTGTGCCATACATTTTATTGTTGGTGGTAGGCTATTCCATATATTCGTGCCAATGAAAGGAAGGCTTCGGCACCCATATACATTTGATATCTTGGATAGGTCCACGTTATTATGGTTAGCAAGCCTAGTATTTTTACTAGGAAAGCTTAGAATAGATCAGTGGTATGGAGTATTAGTTCTTCTGACCCTCTTGACCAGTATTGCTGTTTCGTAATCTGGAGCTTGATTGAAGTGCATGATGTTCAGCTCTCTAAAAATTCAAGGTTTTGCAGTTCTCGCTGCTGATGCTATAATGCGCACGGCAATCTTCTGCAATATATTGATAGGTCTGCAGTATGATGTGTAAGGGTAGCCCCATGACTCTACACAGTAGTTTAAATGTGAGTGAAAAATACTGAAGTAAATTTGGCGCAGTGTTGTCTCGGTGAAGAGTTTCCGTGCTTGGATCAGGGTAAAGCATCCAAAAGACAGCTTTCTGCAAACTTTTTTGTGTTAATATGCTAGTGAAAGGATATGCCAGTATTTGAAGCCATTGACGTGCATCCGCGGCAGGGGGGGGGGGGGGGGGGGGACGTCTTTTCGTCTGTCGGGGTGGGAAGCAGGTGGGACTACTGTACCAATGGCGCCATTGTGCTAGAATTACGTTTTCATAAAAAAACCCTAAAAAGTCAGAAAACTGCACCAGTACAACTTAAAGGCGAATTATCTTGTCGCTTACGAGTTTCAGTGTCGACTATCCGAGTTAGCTGCACGCATTTGCTCTGTCAGCGGTGGAATGAGGTAGCTGCTTCAGCATCATTTGCTGCTGCGCGTGTGCGTGTGAGCTCACTGCATTTTTCTGTCATCGGCGCTCAGAAGAAAAGATATTCCAGACTTCGCTTTACACAAACGTCTTTGCTGGCTCCCCCTCACGTCGGTAGGCAGTAATTGTCTTCCGCTCACCTGTGCGGTGCTTATCTCCCCCCGTTTAATCACGTATTGTTCGCTTGCCTTGCGTGTCCCGATTTTGCAAGCGAAGCGTGTATTCAGTCACTTGTATCGTGGAAGCTTTTGTGATGGGTGTTCCAAAAAAGACTCTTTTCGTTGTAGAAATTGAACCTGAGTCCTACGCGTTATGGAGCCGACGTCAATCCGATTGCGCCATTCGGACACGGTATCATATGCAAAACGTTAGAGGTGATCCTTGCGCTGCGTCCTTGCCACGGACACAGCCGTTGCTAGGCCGCACTGCACGCCGAGAGATGAGTGGCTGATTTGAAAGTTCCCGAGAACTCTAGCGGGACACCCGTCACGCCAGCGGAAGTGAATCTGTATGTGATGAGGTGATTCATGTGATGAGAGTGATTCTTATGTACTGTGTGTGGGGTATGGTTTTTTCTATGATTGGGTCAAGCTCAGCCCTTGTTTGGGCTGGGTCACGGGTTGGGTTTGGGTATGGTTAAGGGTTAACATTCAGCTTCAGGTAATGAGTTTTGGTTTGGTTTATACTGACTGCCTTGTGACAAGCTTCGCTCGCACCGGTTAGTTTTTATTGATTTTTTTTGCAACGGAGCTGTTAGAGGCGAACGGGACCCGTTTTCTTTTTGCGTGTGTTTACCGAGAAAGCCGCTACACAGTGTTGTACACGTTTCTCTAAAATACGAACGAAAGCTCGTTCCTCGTTCCTTCCATTATAGGAATTTGTAACGAGTTGCCGTTACAAGTTCCTATATTGAGAAAGGAACGCGTTCCAGTTATATTTCGAACATTGTAACGAGTGGTTACATTAACGTTACGTTTGATGTTTACATTAAAACGCAGTGTCGGATAATCCTGAGGCGAAATAACGTGAGCAATCCTACACATCCATCGAACTACGTATATTATAGGAATACGAACACCACCGGCAACATGTTATCTGGAGATAAAAAGAATCAAACGAAGCTCTCCTAGACTATTCTTTTTCAGGCAGCAGCGGACATATTCCAGACATGCTTAAAAGCAACTGTGGTGCTCGTCTATAACAAGTGCAACATATATGGCGCAAATTTCCACTTTAGTCTTCAGATGGGCAGTCATAACACTGCGTTTCACATGTGAAAAAATAATTTACTCACATGCACGAACATAAATATCTTGATAAACGCATAAAAAAACGCATCGAAAGGAACAATACATATGCCTTTAATGAGTGCTGATTCAATATTGCAGTATGAGTGGGGGGAAAATGTCTAGAACACATTTTCGGAACTTAGAAGTGTCCTTTGTTTGAAGTCGGCAAGAGTTGCATCTCGATGTTGGTGTCGAACAGACAAACCCGTTTTTTTTTTCGTCAACAGGTCGTTGGCAATGTTGGAGAGCCGTTTCTCCAAAGCTCTTGAGGGTACCTCCGTCTTGTAATTGAGGATAAGTTCGTTCAGTCCCTCAGGCTCAGGAGGCCGCCTCCGCTTGTGTCATAGGCGGGTGATAGCATGCAACCCGCCGCTCCAGGGACAGTGGTTTGTTCGCGTATATTAGATGCGACGCTGAGAGGAGCATCTCTTGCCGACGGCCCTGTCCTTCCTGCGTCATTGTCTTCCGCGTCCGCACAGCTGCGTCTCTCCTCCGCTCGCCTCCTCTGCTCTCTCCGATAGCGCCGATAGCGAACACTCTCTCCCAACAACTGCGCGCGGCGCTGCGCGCGGCGCAAGCGCGCTGTTCGCATGTGCAGCGCCCTCTCACTTCGCGGTCTCCTCTCCTTCGGGCGCGCTGCACTCAGCAGCGCGATGCACTCTGCCGTGCTCCGGCTGGTCTCTCAGTCGACGGTCGTCCGCGCTGCACTTGCTCTCCCTCTCTCTCTCTCTCTCTCTCTCTCTCTCTCTCTCTCTCTCTCTCTCTCTCTCTCTCTCTCTCTCTCTCTCTCTCTCTCTCTCGCATTACCCGACGATTGTTCACGCAATTCGAATAATCGACCCAACGGAAACGCACAATGCAACCCCCTTCAGCGTCGCATCACACCAGGGTTCCCGCGAGGGGAGGTGGGCGTAATTTTTTTTTTGTTTGACGGCCGTTTGCGTAACTTTGATTGTTGTGGTTTGCTCGTTAAATTTTCCCAAGCGCGAGCATCGGTGCCTCAAAAAGAGAGCTTCGGAGTATTGCTCTGCCAAATTGATAATTCGTGTTGCCTTTTTGTCGCAGCCTTCTCTGCTGTAAATTTATGCTACAATTTTAAGCTGGCCTCTGGCTTCTCTCGGTCTAAACAAAGAAACTCTGCGCACGGCAGCAACCATTCGCTATGCTACCACGACTCGGCTCGCCATCGGTGCCCGGCTGAAGCCCTGATCGGAACCGGTCCGTTACAGTACACCACAGTCCGTCCGTAACAATACACCACTGCCATGATGCTAAGGAAAGTTGGCACAACTCCCACCAAAATTCGCAAACAAATCGTCATAGTACACCTGCAGCATCCTGAAACCGAAAGTTCGCTTAGTGCGCGAGAAAGTTCACGGCGGCGCGTTCGAGCGCCATGTCCGTCCCTTGGGGCGATGGAACGTCCGAGGTCAGATTCGAATTGCAGATATCAGGATGGTTGCTGTTGCGTATGAGATGTAGCTGTCGTCTCGCTTTGGGTGGCAGCGGCAATATTTCAAGAATCCGATGCTGGGAACTTGATGCATTGTCTTTGCACTCGGTAAGCGCAACGCTGGCGACCCAGCAGAGAAGTCTCGTATGGCCCCTTCGGCTAGCTCGGCAGCCTGTACTGTAGAGAACGCGCGTACAATAGACCGGTGCAGACACGTCTTCTCCTGCTCAGCCTTCACGTTCCACTCTCATGTACAAAACAAAAAGCCGAGGCAGAAGACGAATCAAAGGGGCACCGAAGCACCTATCTCATGCGCATATGCAGACGACGTAGCGACATGGTCGTGCGCACCCGGCGCAACCTGCCCGACAGCCTGCGGTGCGCCGCGTGGTCATTCTTCTGCCTTTGACTTTCGAGGAAGGACGTTCTGCAGAATGGCAGGCACATTGGCCTGTGGCTTTTTACTAGATTCAGCCCTAAATCCTTGGCATCAAAATAGTAAAACCTTAGCGATGGAACGTTTACAGAAGGAACGACGTTCCCTCGGCCGTTCCTTCATAAACGTAACGAGTTACCGTTACAGTTCCACACACCCTAAATGGAACGGTGGCGTTCCTCCGTTTCTCCCAAAAGGAACTAGTTCCAGGAACCCCGTTCCTTGGAACGCTGTTGCGTACAACACTGCCGCTACACTCTTCCCTATTCGGTTTACCTTTAGCCTTCGGCCCCCTCTTCACCCCCGACACTTCATATTTTGATATCAGACGGCGTGTGTGGCCCGTGGAAAAAGTGTCTTCCCAGCAATCCATACGGATTTAGTATTGAAGCGAATTTGAGCAGATCGGTGTAAGTTTGGCCCTGGTATGCTGGCTTTCCAACCTTGAGAGTTTCTCCCTACAGCATACCCATCAGGAAAAAAAATCGCGGTTATAGGGGCGAACACGGCGCAAGGAGGCGACCGACGAGCATCGGGCCGCGGGCGCCAAGCGTAAGCGCGATGCCCGTCGGGACCTCGAATACTGCCCCCGGAACGCTTCCCTCTCTCGACGGCGCAGTTGTAGTGGGAGTTTGTGGCCAACCAATAACCCACAACCAGCTCCGCTAGTCATCCACCTCCACGAAATGGGATTACACCGTGATTTTCCGCGTTCAGTGCTACACCCCAAAGAGGGCTGGTGCGCAAATTTACATGGTGAGTGTAGTATTGGGCTAGTTGGTGATTCATCTTTACAATACAGCGCAACAGAATCAAAGGCTTAAGCTGAGGCACACAGGACAGCGCTCGTCCTGTGTGCCTCAGCTTAAGTCTTTCTTTCTGTTGCGCTGTATTGCTAAGATTTACATGGCGATAAGCGGGTAACATTGGATTTGGAACAGGCGGCCGCAGGGGGTAATGGAGAATAGCTCAGCAACCTCAGATTTGCTGGTGACGTTTCCCTGCTAAGTAACTCGGTGGAGGAATTGCAAAGCATGATTACCGCGCTGGACAAGCAGAGTAGAATCGTGGGCCTGAAAATTAAAGGAGTACTGACACAAAATTTTGACGCCTAAAAAATTATATAATTGGCTTCAGTAGTTTGTACAGATGCCTCACAGAAATTTTTGCAGCGATCCGAGGCCGCAATCACATCTAAAATCGATTTTGATTGTCCTGGCCGCAAGCTTCCAGAAATCGGCAGCACTAGCAAAATCGCTTTCGGCGTGACGAAACATCGGCCTGCGTGTCTGGCCGGTTCAGGGTGACGTCATATAGTCGTTTTCGGAACCGGAAACGATATCCTGCGCTGCTGTTGTCGGTGGTATTCGTTTGGGCAGGAGACGTGGGCGTAGCTGTGTGAGCAATGCTTGTAAACTTTGCGTGTTCGATGTCTTTGCTCTTCAGTTCGTGGCCGGCGCATGGTGTTCCCTTGCACTGGTGCCAAAAACTGCGCGGTGCCGGCACCGCGGCGACGCCGCGGTGCGCGTCGCCGAGCTCGCCCAAGTTGGGCTATGGCAAGCTCGCGGAATGCGAA
The DNA here is from genome assembly GCF_048455015.1 of Haemaphysalis longicornis. Lineage (NCBI taxonomy): Eukaryota > Metazoa > Arthropoda > Arachnida > Ixodida > Ixodidae > Haemaphysalis > Haemaphysalis longicornis. Next base: position 18,616,565 of record NW_027526203.1, on the reverse strand, counting down.
GTACTGCTCGTGGAAGCCTGTCCGAGCAAATCGACGACGACGCCAACATGCATTATTTTCCACGCGACGACATGCAGCGCTAAACGTGGACTAAGTTCGTGCGCGGCGGCGGCCGCTAGAACTGTCGCCCCAGCCAGCGGGCTCGGGGTTGCTCGGGTCACCTTGGGTGTTGGGAAGTTTAGGCTTAGTATCGTGGCGACTATTTGATCGCTGGTATCTGTACAACTGCGAATGACCACCCCTTACACAACATTTCACCACACTATCATCCCCTTTTTCCCATATGAAGCTTTATTTTGGCGATAAGTTCCGTTTCAGCGATCGGTGACCAAGACATCTGCCGCGGCCTGTTTTGATTCTAGCGCGCAGGTGGCGCCATCTTTCGGCCGCTCGCCGCACCGCGGTGCCGGCAGTGCTGGGTCGGAGCGCCGAACCTCCGCTGCCGGTCAGCGTAGGTTTACCATCGCGGCAAATATCTGAACGCCACTTTTAAATTCAGCGCTGATAACAACCCCTAGCACAATTTTTCAACACAGTAACATCTACTTTCTCGCATGTGGAACTTCTTTTTCGCGATCAGATTGATTAAAAGAGGGGCGACAAGCTGTTGCTATCACGGTCTGCGCCGGTTCGAGCCGCAGCGATATTAAAAAACGGACGCCGGTGAACACATCGCCGGCCTAATCGCCTGGTCAAATAAAGTTGTTCTGTCTGCCGGGTGGCAGCGACTCATCCGAGTCCGAGGATTCAGACGACATGTCGACTGCGCGGGTGAGTGCGGAGCATGTGGAATCGTAGCAGACGATGCGGCGAACGTCGACTTCACGGGTGAGACCGTGACGTAAGGCTGGCCCGCTTGCAGGCTGGCCTTTGAACGGCCATTTTCCCGCGCGGCGACCAAATTTGAAACTGTTTGCAATAAACGTGCTATATTTAATTCTGTGTTGGCGGCTGACGGCCTTCGGCTCGATTTTCGTAATTACTGGGCCAATAGGTATTCTCTACAGCATAAAAACTGAAAGCGAGAAATTTCGTGTCAGTACTCCTTTAAGATGCAGAAAACTAAAATAATGCTTAATAACCTCGGGAGACCACGGCGATTTGAAATAGGTGGCGAGGCAGTGGAAGAGGTAAGCGAATATATCTACTTAGGCCAAGTTGTGAACACGGATTGTAACCCTGAGGCAGAGATAATGAGTAGAATAAGACTGGAGGGGAGTGCAATCGGCAGGCATTCTCAGATAATGACTGGCAGCATACCATTGTCCCTGAAGAGGAAAGTGTATAACAGCTGCATCTTACCGGTACTCACCTACGGGCCAGAAACTTGGAGGCTCACTAAAAGGGTTAAACTTAAATTGAGGACGACTAAGCGAGGCCGAACCGAAGATGATAGGTGTAACATTAAGGGGCAAGAAGAGAGCGGAATGGGTCAGGGAACAAACGTGCGTTAAGGACATATTAGTAGAACTTAAGAAGAAGAAATGGGCGTGGGCAGGGCATGCAATGCGAAAGCAAGATAACCGTTGGTCTTTAGGGGTAACACAGTGGATCTCTATACAAGGCAAGCGTGGCAGCACGTGGCAGAAAGTTATGTGGCCAGATGAGATCAAGAAGTTTGCGGGGATAAATTGGTCGCAGTTAGCACAGGACCCGGGTGATTGCAGATCTATGGGAGAGGCCTTTGCCCTGCGTGGACAGGCTGATGATGAAGCGGGTAACAAGCATGCCTGTTGGGTTGTGGTCAGTCAGTATTAGCCAGTGCATTTCTGAAAAGATTGAAGACAGGCGTAGATTTGCGTTGAACCTGCCCTCCTCTTGTCCGCCAACTTAATTTCCATTAGCAATACGACACTCCACTGGACATTGCATTTATACACGAGTGTCCGTTGCCTGGCTGCTCCAGTCGACAAAGTGGCGAGATTGTTTTTCTGCTTCGCCGGTGTTTTGGTCTTCTTTCGCTGCTATCGCGCGCTCAGTGGAAGAGGATGTTGCGGGATTTCCACTGGGGAATCTTTGCCGGATACTCGGGAGTATTTTTCCGCCATATAATCTACAAAAACCCAAAGCAATAACATGAAACGCGGCATTTTTTATGCTTATTGGAAGCTTCTGCGTAAAAAAGATGGAACTGCGGTGAAGATAAGCCATTGCAAACTCTGCACAATGTAGTACCCAGAATTATAAATTAATTTTCCTAGTGGTATTTATTCTTATCCTAGTGTTAGTATTCTCTTTTCCTAGTGTTATTCATTTTCCTATTGTTATTCAACAAGTGTTAGGTATTCTTCTTATCACGACATTTTTATGAACCTAGTTTGGAGTTTTTTGTTCCGATGTTTCATGTGCTGTCGTACAAGTTACAGCCAGTTTTCAAGAGTAAACGTTCAGAACTCCTCTAAACAATTTAAACCGTAATTGCCTGCTTGTTTTTTGTTGATATCCCCTAAGCTTCCTCAAAATGTCTTTTTCCCCCACGTCACCAAATCATTTCATTTCTTCAGCCTCTAAATTTGATATTTCGTGCCATTTAATGCTTCATATAGGTTATTATGCTCGAAACCGCCAAAACTAAGCTTTCTATGCACTCCCCTTTGCGCCTCCGCCCCCGACACATGTCCCAAGTCCTGTTTCATCTGGCCTACCTTTGATAAAAGGGAAGCATACCGCCCGCGCGCGAGAGAGAGTAAACTTTATTCAGTTTGCCAGCTGTCTTGCTTAGTCGTCGGCCGTGAGCCCTTGGGCTCTGGCAGCGTCCTCAGCCAGCTGGACGGCTCAGAGTTGATCTTCCGGGCTGAAGCTGAGCAGCACGCTCTCCCACTCCTCAATGCTAGTGATTGTGCGGCCATATGTGATCGCCTGCGGACGTTGCGCGATATGAAGGGCCGAGCGGACGGCACTTCATACCGCGCGAACAAAAACATTTTACTCGGCCATGCGCGAGATGTGTGGTGCTTCCAGCGGCACCGTTAAAGCGAGTTGTCTGTTACCGTGCATAATCAACGAGCGCTACCACCCTCATTCACCATAATGGAATGACTTCCACTTGAGCTAGACCCTACTTGAGCGTATACGCCGTTACATCGAAGATTTTTTCTGTGAATAATACTGTGGCTGAATGTCATTCTTTTTTTTTATGTTTTATGTCTGAGTGCTTTTTGTTACTCGCATGATAACGCCCATGCTTGTTTTATTGGTGCCGCCTTCCAGGCGTCGCAAAGCGTTGTCTGAAAGCGTTGAGTCATTGTCCAGCTCTGACCGCGTGTATTCCTTTCCGTGAGTGTTCCATTTTTATGTATAATTTGAGCTGTTGCTCGCTTCAGCCCCGAGAAATATTGTTTCAACTTGATAACCTGCTTTCGAGTGGAACTTTTTGTCCTTCCACCCTGTAACGGCCCACTTCTGGGCTAACAGTATTAATAAATGAAATGGAATGAAATGAATTCGCGCCATGGGTCCACAAAGCGCGGGGATAAAAGGTGGCACACTGCTCCATGCACGAAATTAGCGGCGCACCTCTCACCGTGGTTTCGTAGTTGCGCTTTCTTCAACTAGGCTAAAGGATAAGGAAACAATTAGACAAACCATAACACGAAAAATTCCTTAAACAACACGGGCAAATATTAAACGACGACACAAATGAGACTATCCTCCATGAAACACAGGTTCTTTTTATGGAGCAACCCTCTGGCGTTTTTTTAATGGGAGCTGCCTCTCACTAGAGCACTAGGGTAAACCCAGTAAACCGTCCGCTGTTAAGAAGCAGAAACACTTCCTCAGCGTGGAGTGTGCATGCGAAACAGAAACCGACTGGAAGGGACTCCAAGTCAGAAAGTAAACAAAAGGAACGTCGGTGTCTCTCACGGCGAAACGCATCATGGCTATGTGCTTGTGAAGTTATTGGCGAGCCACAGAATAAATGAGAACGCTCTCGCAGTGAATCGCTCGTTGGTACAAGATCTGACACCGCGAGCAGCGGCAGTGAGAGAACGATCACGCAGCCGTGCCGGTCCGGCTGCCCGGGAAGCAGAACAGGGCCGCGTCGCCGAGCGCAACTGTCAACGTCGCGCCGATCCAACGGCGGGGTGCGGTAGGCAGAGCGCGCCCGCGCGGCCGAACGCAAGAGACAGCATCGAGACGGGGTCGGCGCTGCGGCCAGACAAATCATCATTGAAATAATATTCTCATTGTAGTCGTACTGTCGTACCGTCGTGTCACCAGTGCAGCTGGTATTGAAGAACTGTGTTGCGGGTGGCTGCACCAGATTATACTCTCTGAAATCCTTCTGATGCTGGGAGAGTTTGCTTCTGTATGAGGTTGCTGTTTTAAAGTGAAGTATTGGATGCCTCACTGATGGTGCTGTGCGTCCGAGCAAGACGCACTGCAGCAAGGCGAACTTTAAACCCACTGCAGGGAAACGACGATGATGATGAAATACAGTGCCGGAAGGCCAACTTTAAACACACTGCAGCAAAGCGATGATTATAATGAAATAAATTTTGTAAGGAATTTGTCTAATTGTCTAAATATTTGTCTAATTGCGGTTTGGCTTCATACTTTGGTGGTGTGGGATTGGACGCTAGCTGTGGACTTTAACAGAATTGAAGTGGAATTTGTAAGTTTGGATTTTGGACTTGGGAGGGTGGATTTTGGGCTTTGACTTTGACTTAGGTTGCAAGGGAGCAAGCTTCCCATTTTAACCATCTCTCTCATAGGAAACGGGCTTTGATTTTTAAAGTAAACGCGTACAGTGATCTGACTGCTGCATTTGGTGTTGCCTTCTCGCAGGACATCGAAGCCTTTGGTGAGCTTCCAGACGGGCCCTTCCCTTATCCAATCATTGCCGACGAGAAGCGCGAGATCGCCGTTAAGCTGGGTATGTTGGACCCTGTCGAGAAGGACAAGGAGGGGCTTCCCCTCACGTGCCGTGCGGTGAGTTATGCGCCCCAACTCCAATTTCTGTCAGGGAAGGGAGGGAGCATTTATCACAACGTATCTGTATCTGTAGAGCGCACCTTGGTGGCTCTCCCTCTCATCGAAGGTGTGACATAACCAATTGTGAGTTCGTAAATGGACAATGTTATGTGCTGACGCCATGGCATAAGAATGTGCGCCACCTGAAATGCGATTGTGATTGTGGTACTATGGCGTGGAAGCGCCTTGTGAAACGGACTTTATACCATCATGTTCTTAGACCACCCGACTCCATTGTCTGCAAAGACGCTCCAACTTTTCCGCATTTAGTATGGCTTTCCCTCGATAAATCCAGTCCCCTCACTCCGTAAGCAACACTGCAACGCCCTGCACCTTGTATCACATGGTGTGGGAGTGCCAGCTTAACCCCTCACTTTCCCCGATATCTAATCCCTCGATTGAGCAGTGGGAGGAGCCTCGAAGAGCAGCTTCGGCTGATCCACCGAGCTGAGGCGGCTGGACGCTCCAACGGGGTCCTGAACTGAGGAAACCGCCCGCTTGACTCCTCTCATTAAATAAAGTTTATTCTCTCTCCAAGCCAGGGTGCAAAAGCTCAGCTCAATCGAACATCAACGGATGATAAAAAAAGTACGGATTCCACGTCGAAGCTACACCTGAGGTGTGAGGGGAGGTGCTGTGGGGGGGCTACATATTAATTTAGGCAGCCTGGGGAATCCTTTAAGTGCTTCGAAATCGCGACCACAATGAGGAAAATGGCGATCGCGGCCGGGATTGAAACCACATATAAGGCTATGCAAAGTGTCTGAGCCATTGAGCCAGCCTGGTGGGGGTAAATGCCTGATTAGCTGACCTGCAAACAAAAACGAGATTTTTCGTTTGAAAAAGTAACATTTCCTGATTTTCTACTCGTAGTGTGAATCGGCACTCGGCACTTGCTGAAAGTAGTCATCTCTTCGAGTATTTCGTTGCATAGGCTGAAGGGGGAACTTTTTTCATATATCTATTTCCATTACTTGGAACTTCATGTTTATTTTTAACCTTGCGACTAAGCTTTCTGAGTACAGTTCCTGAAGCATTTACAGCTCTTTTCGCAGATCAGGACAGGGCGATGTCATCTATAAATCTGAAGGGGCTCACATATTCTCTATTCACTTGTATCCCTGATTTCTCCCAAACAAGCTTCCTAAAGAGCCGCTCTGAACATGCTGTAAATAGCCTCCATGAGAGGTGTCTCCTTGTATGACCTAATCTTAGGTTTACCACGTGAAACAAAGCGAAGTTTACAGTGAAGCTGTACACAGCTACACTCCGGTAGTGGTCGATGTCCGTCCATCTACGTGTCGTGTGGACACGGAAAATATTTGTTTCCAGTTTCTCGGGAATGCAGTGTAGCTCTCCGTCTAATGCAGTTGTCTTGGGAAAAACACACCTAAAGCTAAAATTGGTCGCTAAGACGACTCTATTATTAACTTGTCACAATTATTTCACAGTGAAGTTGTAGGCGTTGCACAATTCTCATCTGCTGTCAATACATGGCCTTCTATGGAGGAAGCATGGTTACATAAAATGTCAGTAAGTCTGGTTTTATCGAACGTTCCTGAGACTAATTACGGTATATGACAATTACCCTGTAACGTATTCACAAAGGATATCAAGTAAAACACCACGCCGACCACGCCTCCCCCCCCCCCCCCCGAAACAGCGACGTCACAGCGTGGCGTCACCTCCTCTTCGTGCGCAACTTCATGAGACGTGGATTTTTTTTTCCTCGTTTTAGGCGGCGGCCGATGGTTTCGCTCCGTGCGCGAGGCTGGGCATGCGGCGCTGGGGAGCTGACGCATATGTGGTAGAAGTTAAAGGCCCAACCATATGCAGCGCACTTTCGGGGTTTTCTCGCGTGGCGACGCGAGCTGACGCGCGAGCAACGCCGATGTCTACGCTCGCCAGATATCGGCGTCGACGCAGCGCGAGAAAGCAGCGGAAAGCGGGCAGCAGCGGTCGGGATTCACGTCCTTCTTGTGCTTTGGGGTCGGATCCTTTCAGCAGAAGAGAATCAATTTCTTCTAAACTTGCGGTTATCGGCTGCCTTGAGGCAAATTACAAGCTATTTCTGTTCAAAAGCGCTCATTCATTTGTAGCTTAATTGTTTGGCTTTCATCGGGGAGATCGGGTATTTGCGACAGCTTTTTTTAGTTAAATAAGGGAGCTCTGGCTACGCCCCGTGTAATATTAGCATGATAGGGCTTGGCTGCAAGATTCGTGCGTGACGACCAAGCCTTATCAACTCGAGAATGCTAGCGGCGCATGCCATTCTATTCGTTGCTACCATGGCTTGTGTAGGGGAGACCGAGGTTTTGCGATGGCTTTTCTTGACTCAAATAAGGGGGCTGTGGTTAGATCGCTTGTAGTAATAGCATAACTGTTCTCGGATCTAAGATGGGTGCGTAAGAAACAAGCGTTTCCACGGCTCAAATCTCTCAAATACAACCAAAGCAAATTGCTCTACAATATTCGTTGGCAGCCTCTGTTAGGGTACCAAATTCTTGGGGCCCGCCTCGTCTTCTGGCGTGGTCGAGCTTTTTGTTCTTTATTGCCGGTCATTTATAAATAAACACACACGCTACAGACAAGAAAAGGTACCAGCAACGAAACCTGGTACAAAACATACAATGCATAAGCGGTGGGGCGCTTGGGTGCTGGCGTTTTGTTTTTAAAGTCCATGGTTCGAATCTTGGCGAAACGTCGTTTTTTTTTTTCATCGGCTTTTTTTTTTCAAGTGAAACAAAGGGGCCTAGAGTACCTTGCCGTTTCACCTACAAGTGACGTTCGACGGTAACCTCAGTATCAAGGCAGCCCCGAAATTTGCTTTGCTCACACTTTGAATTCATGAAGCTGCTGTCGGTATATAACATGAAGGTTAAATCAAGTAGTAAGTAAAGTTGTGCTAAGTGCGTCTTCGTTCAACATCCTATCATATTTTGTTCATATTTGACGGTAATGACACAATTATAAAAACGGATCAATACTCTCGCTGATGTTAACAACAGATGAACGACCGCCGCACGCGTGTGCTTTCGACCGATTGGGAGCAAACGCTTTGCGCTTCGGTACGGAATGCAAAAGACCACCCAAGATCAAAAAAACATTTTCGTCTTCACTGTAATGATCGAGAGTGTTCGCTTTCAGGAACGTAAACAATAACCACATGTACGTGAAATAGCGTCCGCCTGCGGGCGCACATAGATCGAGCACCGCGCCCAGCGCTAGCTTAACTTGGAACAGGATGGAAGACGAGCATCTGCAGGCGCAAAGAAGTGCGGTGAGGGAGAAGCGAGAACAGGTATGCAAAGGTTTACTTCGTGCTTCAGCTTCATCGACTGCCGCAAAGCAGCGCGACCACGAAACACCAAAACAAATTTTTGTCTTCACTTTCATGAGAGTGTTTGCTTTCCGAAACGTATAGGTACGAAATGTTAAAGCCCTTACCACATTGACGCGAAAGCACGCGTCGCGCGAGCGTCGGCGTCGTGCGGCGGCAGCGCGCAGACACGCAGGCCCAGGGCGAGTAACCTCATGATACCGGCGAAGTCACGCGCCATCCACCGCGTCGGTGCGCTGCTGGACACGTTTATATTAAACATGCCATTAGTTGAAGTCCTTTACGAGCAGTTATTGTCGATTGTTGTACTGCGATGTTATCAAGACCCTAGCCTTATGAAAAGAAATATTTGCGGCCAAATGTTGACATCCTGCGAAATGTAGTTCAAGCCATTACCGTCAAATCTGAACAAAATAAGATAGTATGATGAACGAACACGCACTTATCACAACTTTACTTGCTACTTGATTTAACCTTGATGTTATGTACCGACTTTAAAAGGGTTGAGAGTTGGGCGAGTTGGTAATGACGCATCTCGAAAAACAAACTCCGCGCAAATTAACGGGGACAAGGACAAATGAAGACGGCACAAGCGCAGCGCGCAAATTAACAGAAACAAGAACACATGAAGACGGCGCAAGCGCAGCTTGTGCCGTCTTCATGTGTTTTTGCCTTGTTGCCCCGTTCATGTGTTGCCCCACTGCAACCAAAAGGGAATCGGGTTAACAGTCCCGAACCCGGCTACGGAGATCGGTCCTTCGGGACCCAGTGCGGCAACGCAAACCAGCTCGTAGACGCCGATGGGAGCCCCGGGAAGAGTTTTCTTTTCTCTGTAGGGAGATCGAGTCGCTGAAATGGGTTCACCCCGAGATAGGGGCGGTGGCTCCGTAGAGCAGTGCGGCTCTTGCGCTGTCCGGAGCGCTCCTGTCGGCCCTCGAAAACCCGAGTGAGGGAGTGTGATTTTCGTGCCGGACCGTACCCACATCCGCAGCAGGTCTCCAAGGTGAACAGCCTCTAGTCGATAGACTAATGTAGGTAAGGGAAGTCGGCAAAACGGATCCGTAACCTTGGGAAAAGGATTGGCTCTGAGGGCTGAGCCGGTCGGGCTGGGGTCCAGAAGCAGGACGGGCACTGCACCCGGACCGGCGTGGTCGGCGTGGTCTTTTACGGGATATGCTTTGTGAATACGCTACCCGGTAAGGTGGCCCTACATTGCACAGTTTCATCTACTTTTCGTAGTTACATTGTTCACAGGGAAGTTGTATATATTGAGGAGTTTTCATCTGCTTTTAATACTTGTTCTTCTCAGGGAGGGGAACATAGAGACCCATGTTTGTCCCCTAGAATGAAACTCTGGTTGTTTTATGTTTCACTGTGCCAATTAACTAGCAAGTATGCTCAACAGCAAATAAAATGCAGACGTGCTTTATTTGATGCATAGATGCGTCGATTGAAGTGAAACATAACAGAGCTTCACTGCTGACCCATTTTTTTATATTGGAGCGTCCTTTTTAAAAGAGGACAGAATATAGGTATATACATCATGTTCATTGTAGTAAGAGCATCTGTTCAAGGGGTGTATGCACTCACATTATGGTCCTCTTTAATTTTGTACTATCCTAACTCTCAATGTGGTAATTTCTGCAAAATTTGTGCTGTATACCGGACGGTGTTTCCTTTGTAAATAATAATGCGTGTCTCTGCAGGTGTTTATCATTGGCCCTGACAAGAAGATGAAGCTCTCCATGCTGTACCCTGCTACAACTGGACGGAACTTCGAGTAAGTATGCTGTGCCATTAAAGTATCTGCGTACTCTTATCTGTAACTGTGTTAAACACTTCAACCTCTGGCATATTTCATTATGAAATTTATAATGTCTACGTTTTGCTCATTTGTGGTGGTGCAATGTGTGTTTGGTGAATTTTTGTAAATTATCACATTAAAGGGTACAAAAAAACTGCGCTTCCAGGACAAGACCACTGCAAAAGGGACAGGACCAGAGCAGCTCCTGTCCTGTTTTCAGTGATCTTGTCTTTTTTGAGCTATTTTTTCTACTCTTAAAATGCAGTACCAACTAGCCCAACAAGATACTGTACTAAGCTTTATCCCATTAAACATGTTTTTGGTTATCTCTTAGCTTTGTTATCTGCATCCAGCACTACCAGTGTCGCGTTGTATAGCCAGAAATACGTAAACATTTTACAGCCAATTGGGAAGCTTCTGTGCAATCGCCGAAACCTTTAATTAGCGTGCGGGAGCAGTGACTTTTTCGTGCTTCAGTGTCATATAACGGAGCCAAGGTACGAACAGGTGGAGGCTAATTGCATGCTCAGAAAGTTCAGGCGGGAATTATTGTCTGCTAGACTGTTCCTTTCTAAGAACGTCACTTCGTATGAGCACACTGCAAACGAGCTGGGAGCGTGAGTTGCAGCAACCAATCGAGGAAATGAAATTTAAAAAAGACGCCAATTATACCCGGTCTTGCAACTATCTGAAGAACAATGATTGCTCATTTGTTACTTCCTCGCGGAAATGTATTTTCATGAGTAGACGGGGCACTTATGAACCATATGAGCTGAAATATTGATCATCGGAACATAATACATGAGTAAAACCTTTCCCTCACTCACACTGCCTGTTCGTTTTGAGTGTGCTCATATGGGATGACGTTTTTAGGAAGGAATAGCCTAGCGGATGATAATCGCAGCTAAGCGGGCTTTCTGAGCATGCGACTAGCCTCAACTTGTTCGCAACTTGGATCTCTCATTTCGCGCTGGCGTACCGAAAAGTCACGGCTCCCGCACCCTAGTTTAAGATTTGGGCGGCTGTACAAGATGTCGCATACATGTAAGATCTCCTGAAGTACAGGATAGCCCCTGTATACAGAGAACACCTGGCATCATTCTCAGCCGTGAGGCATGCGGATTTGAAGTTTAGTTTTATGCTGTCTCAGACTTCTGACACTTAGCGTGGTTCCTGTTATATCATTTGTTGTTATTCTTTCTTTTATACCTGCAGTGCTTTCATTGCTAATATGTGGACTTGGATTGTCGTCTCTCCTAATCCAGCGAGGATTGTGGTGAAAGGAAAATTGAATTTTTGAAGCATTGTTATGCGAAAATTATCTGTAATGGAGTAGAAGAAACGTGTTGAGATTGTAAATATTAACGTGTTGGATTAAGCAAATCTGTCTGCAATCTGCATTTACCTTGCCGACCCATTTATTGGTGTAGAGCTTTGGATGAGTGCAGTGTGTAGACCAGTCTGCTGCTTTACCTCTCCCATTTGTAATGTCTGCTGTTGGTGTGCCTCTTCGCCGATTGCCTGTAGGAGCGACAGGAGGGGTGGAAGTGCAGGGGTTTTTGGGTTTCAGCAATACTGATGTTCGCCAACAGCTATGCAAGGAATGCTTTGCAGATCAACGCTGCTTATTACGCTCAATGCATGTTTACTTGCCTCACTCTTGTTATTTTGGAGCCATGTCGTGTGTCGTACCACTGCGCTCAGTTGTGGCCACGATGGCTCATCAGGGTGTTGATATCTTTGACGGCGAGAGCCATATTGGCAATGCTTTTCTGTATCCTCAATAACAGTGGTACAGGTTCCAGCGCTCTCCTTTGCGGCAAAGGAAATGAGGGGAGGGAGCTGCTCGTCATAAACCTACATGTTCGGGCGGGTCCGGTAGAGCTGCAAAATGGCTGCCTTGTCTACAGACCATGTGCACTCGCTATGTGAGGGCCGCGTGATAATGTGGCATACTACTTACAAAAATAAGCATTAGTAATATTTTATGATTATTACAGTGCACAAAAATGTGCAGGCAGAGGTTCCAAAGTGAACCCTGTAATTTACATTGTGTTGACATGATGACCACGTAACCGGGAATGTAGCGACTGCTAGGCCGAAAGCTTAGTCGGCTGTATGTTCATATCACTGCACAAACTTATGGATCTCTGCTTAGGGTGTAATTGCCAAATGTGATTGGCACTCTTGCGATTACCTTGAACATGCAGCTTACAGTACCAAAGGCATAGTGTAATAGGCTCATTGTGATGTGGGGAACGTTTTATATTTAGCTCATGCGAATGTAAAAAAAAATTCTATCAGGCTTGCCTTTAACAATGGAATTAAAGATCTTTTGCATGGACACAGCACCGTTAGCAATACAAGCTTTTCAAATTCTTGCGAATCAATGAGTCCTTTGTTGAATGTTAAAAGCTCGACCGAGGTGTAAAAAAAGAACCTTCTTGGGCCTGATTTGCTTGTATAGACCTTTATGACCAAGCGGGGCACCCATGGGTGGAATTGTGGCAAGCGATGGGGCACGGTGCACAATTTGAATAAAATTATTCCCACTTATAGTATCGCTGATTGGAAAATGTTGCGTTCGCATCGCCTAATGCCACAGCACCTACAATACTCAAATCGCATGACAAACCTCACCATAGACTGACTTTGCCCCCTTGATGGGGGTAATAGGATATTAATGCAGATTGGGGGTGAGAAAATGGCAGCGGCTGCTTTAAAGGGGCCATTGAAGGGAATGTCTCACTTCTGCTCGTGTCTGTATTCCACACATCGCCTCAAATAAACGTACTTTTTGTCATGTATCTAAACTGATGAAGCAGGATTTTAATTTGTAATGCTGGATAGAAAAAATATCATGCGTAGTCTGCTATGGGCACAACAACCACAGCAGTGAAGTAGAACTAGGCTCAAAGTGCTGGCAATGTGCTTGGACGATGTCCAAGATTTAATAGTTCATTTTTTGGCAACTTACAGTTGTACGTCTTATTTTTCTTCAAGGGAGACTGTTAGCTATACTGGCAACGAGCATATGTGCTGGGATGTAGTTCCTATCATTTTTTTAGGATTGTCCACAGCAATTTCGGTTTCGCCTCCTTGCAACAACATGCTTGGCTTCCGACGTTATCTTTCGTCGGGCATTCTTATGTTGCCGGATGAAGATGGGTCGGATCAACTTGGAAGCACGGCGTAATGTAACAAATCTTGTGTGAAGGAAAGTTTGACATCCACCTAAATGCAGCCATGCGGCTACAAATGAAAGCTATACAGCTTTCTCTGAAACTTCGCAGTTGGAGAAGAATTCGTCCTGGTCCAGGATGAACTTTCCTTCACAGAAACCTACTCCACCTTGGGGATTTCCCCTAAATCTGGTCGTGTAACAAATATTGCACCATTCAGTGCGAAATGATGAACTAATATCACATATTGGCCGAATGCCTTTTACGTCACTAGGGACACTGAACTACAAGGTGTTTTGTCAGCACATTCGGAGCTCTCCTGGCTCGTCTCTAGTGCGTAACAGCACTACAGCGTTGCAATAAAACTCGTATGCGGAAAAGTGTGTGAAAGCCGTATGGAAAACAGTACCTCAATAAAGAAAAAAAGAACTGATCACAAAGTAAAAAAAAACTCCGCCCAGGATTCAAACGTGCATACGGCTCTAAATCACTGAGCCACAAGAACAGTGGGGCTGCCATGGAAAAACCGGTATATCAAGCTGAGGCCACCCTTCAAGTGGTACACTGCTGTTTACTTATTGGATTGTAGCATAATGCTTTGGCAGCAAGCTACGCTCTAGCTTCCAGAAAAAGCTAATCACCAACTATGTTACACAAGGGGCAAAAAACGATTGAAAACGTGTGCTTGTCCGGCATACCGCAAGTTTACCATGCGCAAAGTGTGCTTCTGGTATCTTGGTTTTACGTTTGAATTTCTTATTACCTACATAAACTTCAGAAACTATTTTCCTGCCCTTCGCGTACACCCAAGGAAGTAGTCTTTCGTTGTGAATCAATGTACCTACGTTCTTTGCAGGATGCAGTCATTGTAGTGGCCAGAAAAGGTTTCTGTTCTTAGCGGCGAGGTGCTTCTGTATCTATTATTATTAGCAGAAAACGGGAATCTGGGAAACAAATTGGTGGTGCTTCAAAAGCAGCATGGACTGCATATATGCGGGCTAGAATCTCCGGGAACGATAATATTGAATGAAGTCTAGTGCGCTACGTTTTGCAGTGAGAGTAGACAGTGTTCTCATTGGGGTTGTAGAACGTGTTTTTGGATGCCCTTCACGCTGGTGTCTGCCTGCGCTATGGTTATCACGAGCATCAAGAGTTACATTATTACACGCAGTATTCCACAGCTAAACACTAACCCATTTTTAATATTTCGCAATCCAGCGAGGTCCTCCGTGCTACTGACTCCCTCCTGGTGACAGAGACCAGGAAGGTGGCAACTCCCGCTGGTTGGAAGGTAAGTGTGCCTGAGGCTCTTTTTTCTTAAAACAGCTAACCTGTTGTTCTGTTACGCTTACCTTGGTGAGAAAAATAAATGGGTTAGTAAAATAAATGAAGTCCTCAATTATCGAAATTTTTGTAATGAGGGCTGGTCTGTCACGGTGTGCTCAAGTCACGATTCTGCTATTAAACGATTGTTGTGACATGTTTGGTTTGTCTTGTCCAACTGAGGATGTGCTATTTATGACTGGTGACAATTCCAATGGTATGTTATTAAATCTGATTTAATGGATGGAGTGTGATTTGGTACAAGTATTAGAATGCTTTGCATTACCCGTGTTGTATTTTGTTATAAAGGGTCGTGGAGGATTTGGGTGGCTGGAAGGAAGTTGTGTATAGCCCTTTTGCATTGTCAAATACTGCTTGTGTTCTAATGTGTACACGAGCGGGCAGTGTCATAAGGCTCTAGCGTGACAAGGTCAAGAAAATATCGGTGGGCTTTGAATCTTTAGTATAGTGATGCTGCCAACTTGGAAAGGGCCACCGACTTAGCTAAGCTAAAAGGAGAATTCATTTATTTTAGACTTATGGTTGAGCTACGTTACGGCTACCCTTTAGTGGTTGCTTTGTTGTATTTTGTCGTGTACACATCTCTGCACCTTATGACATAACGTTGAAACATAACATTGAAAAAGAGACACATCTCTGCACCTTATGACATAACGTTGAAACATAACATTGAAAAAGAGATGAGAGTTGTAAACTTTGTCTAGTTGCTTTACAAGATTGAAGCCTACACTTCACAGGCACATCTAAGTGTTTCCCACCCGCATACCAGGGATTTTTGAACGAGAAAAGGGAATTGGACAGTGTTATTAACTTCGTACTGTTCTCCCTGCTTATTTGCCGACATCGGCTATGATACCCGCATTTCCGCGCCCAGAGGGCTAAATTTAGCGGGCTGCTAGCATGTGTGACTTAAACTGTGGACTCACAAAATTTCACTATCAGTTGTGAAATTGGTGAAAATCACGTTTTGTACTCTGCGATATCACGCAACATATTGCCAATCAGTATGACGTCATTACGGTAGTTGGTATGACTGCCGTGAATATCTGATGGTGTTTTTCCCCTGCTGATTGTTAGAAACTAAGGTGCTACTCTTCTGCCCAATAGTGGAATTATATATTATATAAGTCAGGGGTATGTATCGGCTCCAGAGTGGCGCCTGTGCTTAGTAACATTTTTCTGGGTTGGCTTGACAGAGCCTTGGAACAAGACTTTGAGGGGATCGCACAACATGTATTCAGATATGTGGATGACTATTTAGTGTTCGTGGACCGTGCGCATTTTCTCCGGACTATGATCGATGTATCCAAACTGTTTGAACAAAGGGGAAAAGGCTTGACTTTCACATCTGAAGTTCCAAAAAGGATGTATTGCAATCTATATACCTGTCTTTGCAGTTTCAGAAGGACCATGTTTGCTGGTCTTATCTCCCGCGATCTATAAAACCGTTGTTAAATTTTCATTCTGCACACTGAAAAATTCTAAAAACGGGTTGGCCACTTCCTATCTCCGCGTAGCAATAAACAAGTCATGTGCGCATGTCGTGCAAGCAGCTTTTCTGCGCCAAGTTGCCAGATTGGAAGCGGCAGGCTTTCCGCGCCTGGCTCTTGCTTCTGTGCCGCAAAGACTATTTCATCGCTTGAAGCGAGAACAAAACACTGGCCAGGAGGCGGGAGCACCACTTTCAGTTAGGAGAAAACGGTTCGCCGTAATTCCCTATCTACATGCTGTTTCGCACCGCCTCAAAAATATTGCCGGGCAGCACGACGTGAATGTCGTCTTTCACGCGTCAGGCTGGGCAGTGTGTGTGCCAGCTTTGATAGAAAGGTGCAGGGTGGAGGAGCGGCCCGTGGTGATTAGTACTCCATGAAGCACGAAAAGTGGTTCATAAATGCATCTGCGGAGTTGTGTACGCCATCCCGTTGCTTCCATGCGGGGGCCAGTATATAGGCCAGACGGGGCGGTGCTTAAATGTCCGATTGAGAGAACATGCTGGATCTCAAGGGAGTGCCGTCCTCACACCTGTCCCGACACTGCAAGGAATGCGGTTGTGCTCCCGACTTTGAAAAACGGTCGTGGTGATGACAAGCAGAAGCCAGCGCACGAGGAAAACTGCGGAAGCGTACAGAATTATAAAAAGCGGTGACACGTGCGTGAGCCACCCATCTATCGCACTAATAGATGAGGAAGTAGATTTCCTAGACAAGTCGTATGTGTAACTGCGTACGTGATATGTGTGTGACCCGTGTATGATTTCATAATTGTTTAATATCTTCTTAGTTGCTTAAATAACACGTGTTCTTCCAATAAAATTTCAGTTGCTAGACAGCGCGTGCGTCGTCTATACTTTTCTTCGTGTGTTGTTTCCAGTCACACTGACCACCATGAACTGACAGTATTGGTTTGTCGAACGACATTAGGGTGTATTTCCCCATGCGCTGAATAATTTAAAGGACTTCGCTTGATAAGGTTGTGGATCTTCTATTGATTTTTTTCTATACATTTCGCAGAGTAAATTTAATTTCCTTCCCGCTATCGTAATCTTTAATGAAAATTTGAAGGTAATCATGGCTGCAGTTTCTTACATTTTGTCGAACTGCCTTACTTGCACATTTTGCAGAAAGGGACTCCCTGCATGGTCCTGCCATCAGTTACAGAGGAGGAAATTCCCAAGCTGTTCCCCACGGGTATCAAGCAGTACGATGTACCTTCCGGGAAGAAGTACCTTCGCACCACCATGGATTGAGCAATGGCTGTGCGAAGACACACCAGGTGGCGGCTTTATCCCGGATCCCTGTGCTTCCTACATGCAGCTCACATGCTTATGACGGTGCGGCAGTTTCCTGTTTAAATGAAACGTTTATTATGTATACTTTAATAAAGTACATTTTTTGACCACTGCTCTCAATCTGCAGATTGCGATGGGTCAGTTCTGAATTAGAAATCCGGCTCGAAATTTGATTTTATAATTGAGCAGAAAATGAGTTTTTGTGAGGTGGAGATTCTATCTCTTGAAGCAGAAGGACACTTTTCTGCTTAAAAAGGGGGTGGGCTTCATAGCTTTGGTGTAAATCTTGCAGAAAAGTGATATGCTTGTCGTGTTCATACTTGGCTTTGGTCTCTCTACTGCGGCGCTCACCTCGACACTCCATTTTGCCAGATAAGGCTGCTGAGGTCTTTTCTATAAAGGGTGATCCGTGTGCTGAAGAATTACAACACGGCCAGGTAGGCCCTACCTACAGGCCTGCTAGGTAGGGTCTAAATTGAAGACTTTAAGTTCCTTCCCCACAGTGAGCTTGTCCTGGCATCAAAGTACTTGAGGTCACGCAGGGAGTCTACATATGTCTTTCCCCCGAATATTCATTCCCACGATTGAAATGTCTGCAGACCACGGCGGGGATGTGGTGGCCGAGGTGTTGTGCCCAAGGATGTGGTTTCGATCCCGGCTGTGGTGGCTGCTTTTGTGATGAAGGCGAAAAGGAAAAACGCCCCTGTGTAAGAGATTTCGGCGCACATTAAAGATCCCTAGCAGGCCAAAATTAATTCTGAGCCCTCCACTACGGTGCGTCTCATCTCCGGCGTTGCATCGGCGCATTAAACCCTACCATCAGTCAGTCAAACCACGGCCGCTCGATGGAAACTACTTCGACCTTGTCGGAATGGCGCAGCCGGATTGACGTTGGCTTCATAACGCGTGGGAGCCAAGTTCGATTCTGACCACAGCAAGTGTTTTTTCTTAAGTCGCTTGATGTGCCTTCGCTTATAGCAATCATATTGTGAAAACTATTGTGTAAAGTTGCATTTTCCGCAGTGCGTTCTTGTGACGGAATCAGGTCGCATTCAGTGAGGTATAGAAAGCGACGCCTTAAAAATTGTGCAATCACCGCGGTTTGGCCCAACAACACCAGGTGGCGTCTATATAAAGAATCACGAAGACAACACTGCTCACATGAGGAATTTCGAAATCAATGTTTTATTTTATGCTATATGGCCGTCTGTACCTAAGCATCGGTCTGTCCTGGTTCTGCTGCGACAATGTCTACGTCACCAGAGGACTGTAAGCGTGGTGTTAGGTACGCTGTCTGGTCCCGCATACGAAAACTTTGGCAGTCTTAAGAGGGGCAACAACATAGACTTCTAGCCATTAAAGAAAGGAAGCTGTGTAGATCCACGCCGATGTGTTGAAAGATGAGGCATTTAAACTACGGGGGATGGCTGTCGAGGAGAGCCCGCATAGATGTCATTTTCAAACCACTGCGAAACGTAAAATTAAGGGATGCTGATAACTTCTGCTGCTTCCTAGTCATGTAGTCTCGGAGAAAACTAACCCATCCAACCAGCAAATTAGCACTGTCAAAGTTCATCGAGTCTGGTTGGTATGGACTGGAAACACGCTCTTGGTGTATAACATGCTCACTGAACTACCCAAGGATATTGAAGCAGACTACGTTGCAAGATTTAAAATATATAATACCACACCGCAGCCTGCACAACTTGCCGGTCGACATCTCTGAAATAGAATTCATAAATGAAAGTGACTCGTCTTTCTTGATTGCACGCGTGCGTGCTCAAGGCGTAACCACTGTCACAAGATGCGTTCATGGGTCGGAGCAAAGAAGCTGAAACCAAGCACTTGATAAACAATTTCACTGAACTACCTGAGCCAGTTATGTAGGACCGTGCATCATAAACCGACGTCACTGCTTTAAACTTGAAAGGTAGTACAGTGGGACCTGTAGCAGCGGACGGACATTTAATTTCATTTATTTCAACCTTAAAGACCCGGCGGCATTACATAAGGGAGGGAAACTGACGAGGTACAGTGCAATGTTCAATATAACGCACAAAAAAAGCAAAAGGAAGCGACTCTGCAAATATACCACGAAAGAAGGTAGCGCCCATGCAGGCGATTTCAGTGTCTAATAAACGTAGCAAGGGAAGTTATACGAACGCTAAATGAGTGAACTACGATGGCCGAACAGTATTCTTTTTTTTTCAAGGCCGCTATACCAAACTGCCGAGCCATGATGTACTATACCACAGAACAGATACCTTTTCAAGATGCTTCGGGAAAGAAAACAACGCGGGCACGGCGTCCGGCTGTAGCCGAGTTTCTGCGCCCATTCTGTCAAAACAGTTGTCAGTTAAATGGTCACTGCGGAGCCTGCTGCCTGGGGATGGAGCCCATTTTTCCCTTCTTAAGTTTGCCACCCAACTACCCAACGCCGGTATAAATCAGGCTTAATGGGAGGGAATCCGCGTAACAAGAGCCACAAGTTAAAAACGACACTGATATGACATTTGCGTTTCGCTGCATATCACGCACGTCATACAGAATATTGTAATAATTCCAAGTGGAACGTCTTCTCAGACGACTTCTCTGGCCTGCTTGTGCAGTTGACGGCGCAACAAGCAAGCATTTTTGGCGAAATGCGCGCGAAACAGGCCAAACGTAGCATGCGCTATGCTGGACTTTCGGCCATTTTCCTGACTTCCGGTACGAGCGCTCGAACTTCCGGCGGCCGCGCGCCGGAGAACTCGAAGCGCAATCCAGCAACTCTAGTGGAGATCAGTGGGCCCCTCGCCGCGGAAGGGTGAGGGGGAGGAGGATATGTAAGTAAATCCTACACTATGTAAGTGAACACTACACAGCGCACGCTGCTTCTGAACATTCTGCACTTGTTCCGTCTTCATTTGACGGCCAACGAGCTTCTACGCAATGTAAGTAAACTCTACACAGCACATGCAGCTTCTGAACCTTCAGTTTTCTTGAAGTAACGCCATTGCTCTTTTTAAAAACCTTCGTGCATGAGAGTTAGGGCACCATATAGAGCTGCGCCTAAAAGAATTATGATTGTATTGATTACCGCCTGATACTAAGTTACAAGTCATGTTGCACTTGTGCACGATTGCTGCCACAGCGCTGCGCCAAACATTTCAGAATGTTGGGAGTAGCGGTAGAGAGAGAGAAAGAATGAGATAAACTTTACTGAAACGCCTGCAGAGCGGTTAGGGTACCCCTGCAAGGACGTCGGCCACCGTGACGTGGCCTGGACATCGTTGCGACTGCGTCCTGTGGGCCAATTCCGGGTTCCGCCCATGGGGCCACGGAGGCTTGCGCCCTCCTCCACCGCGGCTTCTCCCGGTCGCTGCCTCTCGAGGGCCGCCGCGACCTGCTGGATGGCCTGGAGTTTTAGTCCGTAGTGATAGCTCCTTGTTGCCGCATCCAGCTATGGTGGGATCGTTGTCTTCTCGCTTGCCTCACTTGGGTTCCCCTCACAGTTCCACAGGATGTGAGCTGCCGTAGCTCGCTCCTTCGCGGACAACCTACATACGTCACTCTCATACACACTGGGACAAATGTACTTAGCAAGCACCGGAGTCATCAGGGATCCAGTCAGCAGCTGTCGGTAAAGCACTGCCTCCGCGCGGGTGAGTCCCGGGTGCGGGGGTGGCGTAGTTCTCCTACTCAGCCGATAGCACTTCAGGATATCGTTGAAGCTTGTCATTGTATCCTAGCTGATGTCGAACGGTCTCCACTCCGGTTCGGCCTGCCTGGCTGCCGCGTGGTTGGCGAGTCCTCGCTCGACTGCATTGGTTGTGTCGTGGTTGTCGTTCACCCTGCTCGAGACGTGTGGGGCCATGTTGCCTGGGAACCATTTGATTGATACCGTTGTCGTGTTGTGTTCCGTCTTGCGTAGAATATCCGCCGCTGCCCTGCACACGTTGTCCTTGGCATAGTTCAGCACTGCTGTGCGGGAGTCATACAGCACCGTCGCACAGGCCGGGTCCGCGATAGCCAGGGCGATGGTCACCTCCTCTGCTTGATGTACCTTCTTAGTATAAATGCTCCCGACTGTCTGGGTCTCCCCAGTCGAGGCCGTAACAACCACGGCCACGTAGGCTCCAGGGGTGTCTTGATATTCTGCCGCGTCCACGTACACGGCACCGTTGTCGGTCGCGTGTCTCGTGTAGGTCGATGAGGGCCTTGGCTCTGGCTAGTCGCCGTTCCTGATTGTGCTCAGGGTTCATGTATCTGGGCACCGGACATATGTTCAGTCGGCGGCTGACAGCATCCGACAACGTGACTGCGCTATCTTGTAGGTCTGCCGTGGGGACTAGCCGCAGGTGCTGCAAGATGTGCCATCCGGTCCTCGTTCAGGACAGGCGTTCCAACTGGGCCGTCCGTTGTGCTTCTGCAATTCCGTCCAGTGTATTGTGGACGCCGTCCAGTGTATTGTGTGTGTGTATGACAGCTGCATCTTACCGGTACTCACCTACGAGGCAGAAACCTGGAGGCTCACTAAGAGGGTTCACCTTAAATTGAGATCGACTCAGCGGGCAATGGAGCGGAAATGATAGGTGTAACATTAAGGGACAAGAAGAGAGCGGAGTGGGTCAAGGAGCAAACTGGTGTTAAAGACATATTAGTAGAAATTAAGAAGAAGAAATGGACGTGGGCAGGGCATGTAATGTGAAGGCAAGATAACCGCTGGTCATTAAGGGTAACAGAGTGGATCCCTAGAGAAGGCAAGCGTTGCAGGGGGCGGCAGAAAGTTAAATGGGCAGATGAGATCAAAAAGTTCGCGGGGATAAATTGGTCACAGTTGCCACAGGACCGAGGTAATTGGAAAATAATGGGAGAGGCCTTTGCCCTGCAGTGGGCGTAGATAGGCTGGTGATGATGATGATGATGACTGTGGACGCCCAGGGCCATGAACGTTTCGGTGCTCGTGCTTCCGAGGAGCCCCAGGGCCGTCTTGTACGTCTTGCGGATAGTCGCATCAATCTTTGCTCGCTCGCAGGGCCGCCAGTTGTGGAAGGCAGCCACATACGCAATGTGGCTGATTGCAAAGGAGTCGACGACGTGGGTGAGGCTCTCCTCCTTCATCCCTGCTCTTCTTGTGGATATGCGCCGAATGTGGCGCACTGCCGCCGCGGCTTTCGTTGCCAACTTAGTGACTGTCGCTCCGTTGACTCAGTTGGGTTCAAGTAGCAGGCCCAGGACTCGAATCTTGTCCACTTCGGGTATCACTTGACCTCTTCCATGCAGACCGTTATCCGCGCCGTTTCCGTATACTTCTTTCCTCTGCCCTTTGGCGGGATCCCGAGCAGCTCCAACTTGGATAGGTAGCAGATGACCCCATCAGTAGTAGATGGTCCTCGATGGCTTCCGTGGCCTCTTGGAGCGTTGTCTCTATATGCCCATCGCTTCCTCCTTTTACCCACAGGGTCGCGGCGTCAGCGTATATTGTGTGCTGGACATTCTCTACTTCCTCGGGATGGTTGGCCAAGCCAATCATCACCAAGTTGAATAGAAGCGGGGATATCACCGACCCTTGGGGGGTGCCGACGCTGCCGAGCTATTTCTCCGGTAGTTGCAGGTCGCCCGCGCAAATCTTTGTGATTCGGTCCGTGCAGATGTCCCCTGATGTATGCGTAGCTTCCGCCGGCCCATGTTCAGTCGAGAGATTTGTGCAAAGATGACGGAGTTACAGACTTTGTCAAAGGCACTATGGAGATCGAGACCCAGCACGGCTCTGTTGTCTCGAGTACCCACTGCGTCGTCGACAATCTCGTGCTTCAACAAGAGCATGGTGTCCTGCGTCCCGAGGTTCTCCTGGAATCCTATGATGGGGTTTGGACAAAGCGCAGAGTCTTCCAAGTATCGCTGCCGTCGCTTCATGAGGACGTGCTCGAGGACCTTCCCCACGCACGATGTGAGTGAGATTGGCCTGAGATGCTCTATGCTGGGCGGCTTGCCCGGTTTCGGAATGAGGATCGTCTTGGCCGTCTTACATTGCCGAGGGAACTGTCCTGCGCACCAGTATCTGTTGAAGAAATGCGTGAGTGCTTCTATCGCCGCGTTGTTCACATTCTTAAGAGCCTTCTTGGTCACCTTGTCAGGGCCTGCCGCAGAGGGTCTGCAAGCCCGCCGGGCATCCCACACCTCGATGTCTCTGTCCAGTATCTCATTGTCAGCACCTGCGTAATCCCGATGCAGCTCCGTCGGGGTAGTCGGCAAGTACTTGGCATCTAGACACCTGCGCACCTCTTCCTCCCCTTGGTCTCGGATTACCCTGTGAATGGTCTTGAAGAGGTTGATGTGATGGCAGCCCTTCGTCTTGGTCTCGTCTAGCAAATGCCATACCTTGTTCCATGTCCTACCCTTGTGCATCTGTCCGTTGGCCTCGCTACAGACCGCGTGGCCCTGCTGTGCGCAGAACACTCTGCAGTGGGTCTCTGCTTGTTGAGCTCAGCGACCTTCTTTCTCAGGCGCCGGTTAGTCCGTTGCCTCTTCCATCGCTCTTGGATGCACTGTTTGGCTTCTAAGAGATGCGCGAGCCGACTGTCTACCCTGTAGATACTCGCATCTGTTTCGAGCTCTGTAGTCTTGTGCGCTGTAGTCTTCAAGTGTACAGAGGCGTCCACGGCTCAATGTTCGTGATTTCAGGCTGTTCCGCCAGGAGAGTTCGGCGGAAGGCATCCCAGTCAATGAGATGGTGCTTCCGTGTTGCAGTAGCGCTGCTGGGGCCAGCGAGTGGTACGACGACTTCCACGATGTAGTGGTCGCTGCCTAAGTCGCGGCCTGTGTTTTGCCACCGAGTGCCTCGGGAGTTCTCCCCAGTCCTGAGGAATGTAAGGTCTGTGGTAGTGTCCCGTGAAACTGACGTCCCGATTCTAGTGGGAAAGGCGGGTCCGTGAGTAGGTGCAGCCCAGCGTCCGTACCGTCTTCAATGAGGTCTCGTCCCTTGACCGTCGTCCTTGGGTAGCGGCACTCCTGATTCGGAGCATTAAAGTCTCCACAGATCAGCAGCGTACTCCCTCCAGCTACCCGGGTATCCTTGTGCATGATTGCCCAAAACTTTTGTTGCCCGATGCGCAGGGTTGCTGTACACATTCACCATAAACGCGCTGGCATTCTGCCTCATGCCAGTGATGCTTTCCACCGCGCAGTACTCTATTGCGCTGTTGTCAATCAGGTCGTGCTCTACAAAGGGGAGTCTTTTGCGTACAATGGTGCGCACCCCACGTCCCTCTCCTTTGGCCGTGCCCCGTGCGCTTGATGGGCTGGCGCGCGCACGGTAGCCAGGGAGCCTCGGTGTAGTCTCACTGTGGGTGTCTTGGACCATAATGACGTCGGATGCGCGGGCGACCTGCTGTTGATGCTGTTGTAACACTTCTCTCTTACTCGGATATCCGTTGCAGTTCCAGTACAAGACCAGGTCTCTCACTGAGGTAGGTGCTGTGGGGCTGTCCGATCCATGGCTGGTGCATTTTCGGCGTGTTCTGGGGTTCAGCACTTGGTATGGGTGGTCCGAGGAGCGTGTGAAGTTGCGCTTGCATTTGTATCATCATCGCTTGGGTGCCCTGCATGGTCGCGGTAATCTGCTGGCACGTTTGCTCTAGTTCTGTGAGGCGTCCGTTGGTGATTTTCGCAGAGGCTTTTAGTTTGTGGAGGCGGTCGTCTTGATTTTCTATCCGTGCAATCAGTTTGCGGTCCTTGGAACCTTCGAGGGCTTGTCTCTTGGGGGTCGGCTCCATCGCTTTGTTTGCTCGCGGATCTATCTCAGGTACCGGCTCATCCTCCACGGGCTCCTCTCGTCTATTCGCAACCTGCGGTGGCTGTTGACGTTGCTGTTGTAAAGCGAGGAGTTGCGTAAGCTTCTCGCTAATGTCTTTGATGGTGGCATCTTGGTCGGCTATCTTTTGCTTTAGCTTCTCGTTTCCGGCCCGCAGTGCAGCTACCGCAGGACTCTGCTCAGGCTGTTGCTTTGCGGGGGCGTTAGGTGTCTTGACAGCGTCTGCCCAGGCAACCCGCTCCCTCAACTGCGATAGCTGTTGGTGGCAGCTAGCGCTTCGCTTGCTATTTGATCTCCGTCTGCTGCTGCTGCGTTGTTGCGACCGTCCGCGTTGCCCGTCAGTCAATGCCCGGTGTAGCGGATGGAAGCTCTCAATGCCCGGAGGTTATTGCTGCCGCTGCTGGCACAGAGCGGCAGCAGCGTTCCCACTGCCTCGTCTTCACGACGTAGGGTATCTTATATCGGTTCGTTCACTCCTTGGCTCCGGTCGGGTGTTGGCCCCCTCACAGCTTGCACTGGGGTTTGAAGTCGCGCTCGTGGTCCGCACTCGGGTTTGCAGCTCCGCAGGCGAAGCAAACTTTCGTGTTGGGGTACGGGTACACGTCGCTCCGACGTCCAACCTTGCCACACTGCCTGCACACCTCAAAGTGTTTCCGATAAAGCTCGCATCTGAAGAGGATGGAGCCGTACTTTACGTAGTTGGGGACCTTCTGCCCTGCAAAGAGGACAATCACCGTTGTCGAGTTGCCGAATCTGTGCGGCTCCACCGCAAGTGGGTTGGAGGATTTCATAATGTTGTGGTCGACTTCCGCCGGGGACTCTTCGACGGCAATGCCTCAGATGACTCCCTTGACCGGGCCGTCCGGTGCCGTTCGGTGGGCGCTAACTTCAAACGCAGTGCCCCCGATGACTAGGGCCCGAACTCTTGAATACTGCCCCGTGCGGCGTTCGTCTGGGGTGCTGACCACAATGATGTTTTGCGCTGCGTTTGTGCAGATGGTGACTTCTCTAGCTTCCTCCCTCGTTACGCATGCCGCCGTCATGATGACCGACATGATTATCGAGGCCTCCGTCCTGGCAATATTGAGGCCGCCACGTGGCCTCATGAAAATAATAATGTCCTCCT
Source organism: Haemaphysalis longicornis (assembly GCF_048455015.1). Taxonomy (NCBI): domain Eukaryota; kingdom Metazoa; phylum Arthropoda; class Arachnida; order Ixodida; family Ixodidae; genus Haemaphysalis; species Haemaphysalis longicornis. The sequence continues at coordinate 18,590,212 of NW_027526203.1, read as the reverse complement.
TTGGCATGATCGACGGCATGCGCGCCGCCTTCGTAACCGTTGCATCTACGCGCTTGGCGAAGCTGGCTCGATCACTCGGTCTGGAGTGACGCGTGGCAGCAGGAGGCTCACCGAAGTCTTTGCCGGTGGCTAGCTGCTTGACGCGCTTGGAGGAGGCAGCCCACCCCTCCGTGTGTTCGGGTGTAATGTCTTCCTCTTGTACCTCGATACACGTTCTCCCACCGGGGCTGCCAATGTGCAGCATCGACCTCTTATATTCCTCCATTAGCATACCCACATACATCGTGGTCGCCATCGTTGTAGTCCTGAGCGGGCAAACCCGGTGCAGAGACCGTGTTTGTCCTAGCTGCGGCAAGCACTGTGACCCACCTTCATGGTGACAAAACGAGGGCTATCCAATTGTTGATACTTGTACAGGTGGTGAACAGGTGCTTCTAACGATGACGGAACACGAAGTCGTGGCCCTAGGTTTGATAATAATAATACTAATACTAATATTAATAATAATAATAATAATAATAACAATAATAATAATAAGCTTCATTCAATGTTTTATATACATAATATATTTACTGCCACACCTAAGCACGCAGTGGTTTGAGTGGGCAGGCAGATTAGAGGCGCAGCGATCGTGCGATCATGCAAAGAAGTTTAAATAAAAGAAAACAAGGAAAAAGTAATAATAAAGAATGCAAATACATCCATGTATGCCCTTAAACAGCATTACATCCCTTAGAAAACACTGCTAGCTAGTGAAACAAAATCAGCAACAAGAACAGTAATGCCGAAAACGATTACGCAATACCAATATCACAAATACACAGCGGCGTATGACACAATTGACGCATATCAATGTATGCTGCACTAAGAGCAGAAAACATAACGTCATAGCTGCAAACAAACAAAGAAGACAATTTTTGCATAAAGAATGAACTAGGACGGAAAAGAAAGAAAGGGTAGGCAAGAATTCGCGAAAATATGCGAGGGAGGGAGAGAAGAAAAAAACGTTACAACAGAGATATACTGACCTGAATACAGGTAATTGCCATGATGCACAAAAATGCCACACTGATGAAAATGTAGATCACAATTTGTGCAACCCAACCGCGACAACCACGATGCGTTGAAATGGGCCGCGAAGTTCTTTTTTCCAATATAGTTCTACTTAAAAATCTAGACACCAGTTTTTCAATTGATTTTTTACATACTTAAGACTGCTTAAATTAAGAAGTTCTGCTGGGACCGAGTTAAACATAGATGGAACATAATATTGTCTATTCCTTTTCCCATAATTCGTAAAAATTCTAGGTATGTGGAATCGTTCTGTCTGCCTTAACGTTGAAGCTTTAGCTACAGGCATTTTGAATTCTACGAGATGGTAGCGCGTAATAAAGACGGTATCACGAAACAACTGACCAAAATTTAATATGCCCATTTCATTCATTATGTATGTTGTTTTCTTTTCATGCAGGCGTGTAGCATATACAATGTACCTGACGATTCGGCGAACAAGCCCCAAATATGCATACCTTCCGTGCAGAGTTTTGCCGTAGCGAAGAGTCGTTTCCGGAAGTGACTGGTAAACACGATATCGTGTTTCTATATTAGTGCCGTCTCGGAGTTTATACATGTAGGCACATATTGGCCTCAGTTTTTTACAAACGTGATGTATGCGTTCATTTCAGTTACAAAACTCGTCTATGCACAAACCTAGATATTTTACACTTTGACTGTACTCTAAAGTCGAGCAAGAACAATCATTACAGTTTTCTAAGTGTAGAAATACTTTTCTGTTCAATTGAATTTGCTTAATGGGCTTGAATACAAATACGTTTTGTTTTAGTTTTATTAACGTGTATGTAGTTCTCAAGCATCCAATGAAGTACTTTGCTTATATCCTTTTGAAGAGCTTCGACGCCCTGTTCGAACGAGTGTTCAAAAACTAATGCTGTGTCATCAGCATACTGATTCAGTCTGGACAAAAGAGAAAAATTGTTAATGTCGTTCGTATAAATATTAAAAAGCAAAGGGCCAATTGAAGAGCCCTGTGGAACCCCATTTTTAATAAGTAATTTTCCGCTCATGGCATTTCCTAATCGAGCAGATTGGTACCTGTCTGTAAAGTAGTTTTTGAATAATTGGCTATATTTTCCTCTGAATCCCATGTGTGCTAATTTCTGTAACAATATTTCAACAGTATCACAACCCTTAGAAATATCCAGAAACAGAGATAGCACTATTTTATTGCTATCTAACGCTTCAGTGATAGAATCATTGAAGTCTTCTACAAGTTTCATCTTCGTTGGTAAAAACGCGTAGCGAAACACATCGAGACACTCGTTTTCCAACGCCTCGCACTAAAACGCTCCGTGCGTAACGACACTTCTACAGCAAAGTACCTCTATCCCCAACGCTTTTATCTCCGTGGGGGAAAATGCTCAAGGGGGGAAGAATATACTTATACACTGCATGCTTCGCCACCGGCTTCACGTCGGCGGAGATGGCCCGGGACATTATTGCTGGGCGAGCAAGGTAGGCTCGCTAAGCAGCAACTGAATAGTAACTCTAATTTTGGAATTGAGATGGGGGGCCCCAAATATGCATACCATTGTTCGACAGGTAGGGGCCCCAACTCGAAGACTTCGGATGTTGCGAAAATGTTACAATTTAACGCACTTCATAGAAACCTTGTACCAAATCATAAATTTCTGTGGTACAAAAATTGCTAATCAAACGCAAAGTTTTACCAAAATTGCAAAACTTTTTTATGCGTTTTAATTCGGTAAGTAAGGAACACAAAAATGGCATATTCCTAATAGTTAGAATTTAAATACGTATGTTGTGTTTTTCATATTAAAAAAAATCTGGTTAATTTTAAACTTTATTATCAAAACTTTTAAGCATATGCCGGAGGACGCTGCACGTTTGAGTCAGAAACAGTGCAAGGCAACGGTGTAAAGAGACTTCTGGGGTGCTAATGCAGCGCAGAGGCATGCTTTTGCGGTTTTGTGCATGACGGCTGCACCCATAAAATTTCATCCTAATAAACATAAAAGGAAGTGTAGCGCTGCAATCGTGGGCCGCCGTGGGAGGCCCCATTGCAACTAGCGACGTTCCTGGCCTACTTGGCTAGGATTCGAGGTGTAAAGACCAGCCTCCAAAGGCTGGCGCTAAAACGCGTTCCTGCCGCACGTCTACGCTGCGGGCAGGGGCACCGTCGTTGCTTGCGGTACTTGCATACCTTCGCGCGGGGAAATATCTGTAGCACTTAGTTTTTCCGCTTGAATATTCTTTCGATGATGACGACTACATATAGTTTTAACAGCACAGCTGTTTAGGCCGAGCTGTGTCCGTCCGTCCCACGAAAATACCTCGATGCCTCAAGAACAAAAATTTGGTTAGGCAGGTCTCGGTAGCCAAACCCGGGACCAGTATTGTACACTTTGAACAGTGTTGTACAATTTTGAATCGAGTTCCCGTTACAAGTTCCTTTATTGCGAAAGGAACGCGTTCCAGTTCCGCTTCAAACTTTGGAACGTGTCGTTACATTAACGTTACATTTCATTTTCAAAAATAAAATATGGGGTAGGGTAATACTGAGGCGAAATAAAATTAGAAAATTAAAACTCACATCGAACTACGTATATTACACGAATCTGAAAACCGCTGGCAGGAGATTATCTGCAGATAAAAAGAATACACAGAAACGCTCCTAGACGATTTTTTTCAGGGAGCACCGGAAAACTCCAGACATGTCTACTGCGCCCCTGCTATACAAGTTCACATAAAAATACAGAGAAATGCTTAAATTATTTCATCTATACATATTTAACTTACGAGGGGCTCCTCGTTCACTCTCGTTTGGTCAACTGACCGGACTCAAGCTTCCCTAAATCGACTTTTTCGCTCCGCTCTGAATGTTCAAGAACACCAAACACTTCGGTTTTATTACTGAAAACCACGCTTCGAGGACCTACAAACTAACACACACTGGGCCGCTGATTGGCCAGCTCAACAAAACCCAAAGATTTGTGCACAAACAATCATGTGATCCACACTCTCACTCTCACTCCCAGGTATTCATCAAAGCACAAGTAAAACAGAGGTTGAAACTGACCCAGTAAAGCAACACAGAACGCTGGCCGTCGACCTTCGGCCTGCCTCTCTCAGGCATTGTCCATATGGCGCACGACGGAATTATGACCAACAATGACGAAATTCCTGTCCTTTGTCAACACGACGCGTCCGGAACTGGCACTCCCGTCCACCCATTCTCGCCAGAACGGCGATAGACCCCGCCGTGACGAACTGCGCGCGTACTCTGTAACTTCGAGCAGTACAACATCCCAAGATACTGCAGCGCGCCCATGGCGCTATTGATAGTCGGTGATCCTTCGAATGACCTCACAGTGAGCGCACCTCCTCCGACAACAAGGCACTCCGCCTTGTGCGCACTAATGCGGTGATTACCCCTGAAAATATACAGATACGGTGGTTTTACAAGGAACCTGCACCGTCGCTCGGACTTAGACAGCCTTTACCCGGCAGCGAACTATTCTATCGGCTAGACGCGCATCCTGGCCTCCCCAGACAAACGATGAAAGGTGAAAAGCATTCTCCCGAGTAACCACGTTCCGCAGTAGGCTGGACAACTTGGGCAGCTTATAGAAAGAGAAACAGAGTAGCGACCTGTGGATTTTCGTACTCGAAACTTGGCATCAGAAACAGCCAAATCCTAGCGATGTAACGTTTGCAGAAGCAACGCTGTTCCTTCATAAACATAACCAGTTACCATCACAGTTCCACCCACTCTTAATGCAACGCTGGCGTTCTTCCGTTTTTCCCAAAAGGAACTAGTTCCAGGAACGCCGTTCCTTGGAACACCGTTCCGTACAACACTGCCCGGGACCTTTACGCCGTGAAACCTCCAATCAAACCACTGGGCCACCCAAAAACCCCGAAGCGTATAGGGTTAGTAGCGGCGAGGAACGATAACATGTGCAGCCGATTGGAGAGAAAGAAAACGCTTCGCGTGGTCGAAATCCAAACTGAGTACTCGCTTTGAGAAACCAGCGTGGATCCGATTGAGCTATCTTTTTTGCTTCGTTGAATGGGAGAATACGATCGAATATGAAAGTACGAAAGCAGTAAATAATCAAGAAAGCCGGAGAATTCACTAAGGTTATTAAGAGCACGAATACATCAAAAATCAGGCGAAAGCACACAATCGTTCAAAAATTCCCCCGCATTTCCCCTAAGGGGAAGAATGTGAAAGTGCGAATGCACGGTTGTCGGCCCGCTTGCGGCGCTTGCGCTCGGCCCCCGCAGCCCATCGCCTCGCCGCCTTCTCTTCCATCTCTTCCATCGGGTTTGTAGTATCACGTGTACACCACGCAGTTATCAAGCCGCTATAACGCCGCTGAGTCGCCAACGCACGCCGCTGACGACGTAGTTTGAATGCGTTAAAGATATAAGGCGCGTTACTGACACCGATATCAGCGTCGCGTCCGGGGCTTATTCGGTAGAGCGTCGGGCTGCGGCCCGCAAAGTCCTCGGATCGAAACCTGGCGCCGGATGCTGTTTCTTTTTTAAAGGAGCCTTGAAGAGAAAACACAAGTTTGGTTCATTCGAAAGATTGCCTCGTTAGAACCATAACGACACCACTTATAACGCAAACTTCGCTCAAATAAGCTACATAATTAGGAAAAACGGGAATGGTCATGCGACCCACCAGCTCATTTCCCGCAACAGAACCTATGCCGTCACATGGGCTAAGCTCTGCGATTGGCGGAGGCCGGCAAAAGCAAACGCATGTTAGGCAGGGCTTACAGCTTGCATAGCGAGCTAAATGCCCGTGAAACATACTGCACATTCTTTTTATGACAAAGAACGGTGGAGTAAACGGTTGAAGGTCCGAACGAACTCGCAAGCGTGTGCGCCAATGCGTACGAAACTAGCGTGCCGGCCGAGCTCGACATCTCGCCGTCGCGCAGACGAATTTTCGGGTTCGAGGCTCTTCGGGGCCAACGAACCGTTCCAGCACGCACAGCCGCGACCTTGCTTCGTATCGTAATCCCTTCACAGGAGGTTGGCCGTCATATCGCCAACCAGCAAAGGTAAAAATAGAAACGGGGGGCGTAAGGAACAGCAAGAAGCGACGAGATAGTGCCAGTCGTCGCGTAAGTTTCGAATGGTGTTGGTTTGCTGCTGTCGTTACGAGCTCGTTTCCAGTTTACAACCACGGAAAACTTCAGTTTGTTCAGTTACGGCAGGGACCCTTACGTTAGCTCACTCCTGGAACATGCTGGCGCTCGTTGCCGACTTCGTCAAATCGCTCTGACCTTGGGGAAAAATATGCCGTATACACCGCGCATTGACGCTCGTATCTTTCTGGTCGAAGCAGAGAGCTCGCGCGAACGGCTTTCCATACACGACACCGGCCAACTGGCATAAGTGATACTGCTACTGAAATTGAACTATTATTAACCGTAATCAAAATACGGCACATACGTACCAGTCTATATTCGTCCGTCGCGACGGGGCTGACGAGGCAGCGGTGCCGACGGCTGGGCGTTCGTCTGTTGTGGCTATCGCGGAATGGTCGCTTTCACGTCCACCGCTTTTCCCACAACTCTTGCCGCTCGTGCACTTAGAAGCATTGAGCGTTTTTGTGGTGTGAGGTTGTTAAATGCAAGCCCGAGCTCCTCGGCGAGGGTTTTGTTCTCCGGATCAGGCGATTCCATGACTAGGGCTGCGGGTGCACTAGGTTTTACTAGTATTTTTCAAATGGCCGCCGTCTCGATCGACTCCCGCGTGTGGGTGCTATATGGAGTCGACATACTAAGTATCTGTTTCATGGACCGGCTCTATGACGCCATTGTACACGTCACGGAATGTTCAATTTTAGCGGGAGATTTAAAATTTTGGCTTAAATTGCCTTATTTATCAGTGAATAAAGCATCATTTGCTTCCGGGAAAGCGCTTGGGGTACTATGAAACACCTAATCTTTCGAATAAAACAAACTTTTGTTTTCTCTTCATGGCTCCTTTAAATATAGAGGAGCACTGCGGACGCCGCCGCCGCCGCCGCCGCCGGCGGTGGATGGTTTGGGGTCGCTTATAAAGTGCATTCGCACTTAAAAGAGGGAACCAGAAAGGTGGTTGGTCGAAAGAATTATACCCAATACAAAAATGCCTTATGGGCGTCTATTGAAAAATGTATGGTGAGCTATGGCCGCCTATGGGTCTCTATGGTCACCCATAAAAAGGCATAAATTAGGCTATAGCCAGCTATTGAAGTTTTTATAGATCCTGCACTAAAGACTGTAAACCATACAATTCTCTTTAGACGACTATAGAACATCCTAATGTGTTTAGTCTATAGAGTCACAGCTATTCAGGTAACTGTAGCCAGCTAAAGAAATATGTATGGCTTTAGTTCTATAGACCAGCTGCGGCAAAGCTCTTTTGGCTGGCTATAGTCCATTTTTTAGCTTGAAGTCTACCGACTCAAAACCATTCAGCTGTCTTTTGCCACCTATTGAAAAGAGTTCGTCCTAAAGCTATAGAGAGAAAGCCATAAAAGCTCATTCGGCTGGCTATAGGCCGTTGTTTCGCTCTAAGTATGCAGACTTCAAGCCATTCAGCTGTCTTTTGCCAGCTATTGAAAAGAGTTCGTCCTAAAGCTATAGAGAGAAAGCCATAAAAGCTCATTTGGCTGGCTATGGGCCGTTGTTTAGCTCTAAGTCTACAAACTTGGAACCATACAGATGTCTTCTGCCAGCTATTGGAGAGAATTTGCTTTAAAGCTAAAGTGAGGCAGCCATAAAAGCTTCTGCTGCTGGGTACAGTACAATATATAACTGTAAACCTTTAGATGTGTGATAATTAAGCAACATTTTGCCGGCATTAAGAAAGCGTTTGGCGCAGAACTGACAAGCCTGCATCCATAAAGACTTCTTTAACTAACTACATAGTAACATACGGCTCCAAGTTTCCAGCCGCTAATCGAAAAGTGTTCGCCTATAAAGGTATAATTCGAGCAACCATTAAATCCTATTCTGCTGGTTTCATTATGACTTATGACGCGAAATTCATATACTCATGATTTACCTAGCTACATCTACAACACAGATTGGATAACGATGATGAGGTTGATCGGCCGGTTATATGAACGTATTTGTTCAATAAGGTTAGGTACTTATTAGACCAACAATACGGGAAAAGTACAATTAAAAGAAGCTACTGATTAAAGCTCAAATTCAGGTTGCAACTTTGGATACTGCGCGTCCGCAAAGCTTGCAAATGAACGTTGACCGAAAGACGTATAATTTCGTAGAATTATTCCTCTGTGGCCCTTCGCTGCCGCGGTCAAGTGAAAAAGCGGGCTTCTCTGAAAACGGCCCTCACAGCGTCGAAGCAGATTGGAAATAACTTTCGCGGCCCAGGGTACGCTCTCTCAGAAATATGGTGGAAGCTGCGAACAACCGCATTCTTTCTCCCGCGGACCCCACTTTCAGATTAGTCATTGAGAAAGGGGGAGAGCGACCCACGCCGGGCGAAGGAGGCGCGGTGAAGAAATTCTGGGAAGCGATGAAAGGGTAGAGGGGACACCCCTGTTTCCTGTTTTATTTTCTTTTGTTTGTTTGACATACTGGTTTTGGCGATGGGTACCGAAGGACACGGCCGTGCGGCCCGCGCTGTGTTAGTATTCCTGCGCGCAGCAATGCTAGTGACAGACAATGTTCCCTGAGTACTGAGAACAGATACAACTTTTTCCGGATGAAGAAAACAAAACGTTAAGCGATCTTGTACTTACCAAAAAAAAAATTACCAGCAAACAAGTCAGAAAAAGATCGAAAGATGGGCATGTATCTCCGCACTATTTGCTATCGCGATGGACCTGCTTATACCTGGATGTACTCAGTCAGCCACATTTCGTCTCCTTGTTCATGTGCGCGGGCATGGCACTTGTTGCCTGGTGCTGGGAATTTCGACTCGACGGCAATGTGCTCGTGTAGATGGTGTGATGCCAAGCAAATGTGTCGCTTTTTGGTGTCGTGAATTTCGGTGTTTACGGTGACAGTGTTACGATTAATTGAACATCAACTTCAGGTCATGCGAAAATGGATACCTGCGATACTGTGACAGGTATTTCATCGTACGCAAAACTCTAGGGTGAGTGATCTTACGAACTGAAGAGACTCTATAGTGCGAGAAATGCGGGACTTTTTTTGGTGTTCACGAATACTTTTCTAAACTACCCTGCACCACATGGGCACTGCAACGTAGACAGAAGTGAAGATTTGGCCGCGGTGATGTGACAAAAATAATTTTTTCGTGAACTGAGAAAACTTACTAGGAACTAATTGAGTGAACTTGGAAAAACGTTTTTTTTTATCATTGCATTGTGTGCGACCATCTTCATTGTTTTATTGAGAGTGCATTTCCATTTTAGCCACCGAACTTGCAGCTGTGTGCGTTGAGTGCTGAGTGTAATGAACGACTTCTGAGTGCTTTCTTTTCTATGGACTACCCAGCACCTGTAGGTATTTGTGCCTCGGCGGACGTTCGCGGGGAATGTGCCGCGTAGTGTGGCTGTCGAGCGAGTCACTTAATCGTGAGCCAGGGTGTTGGAATGCGTGTGCTGTGTTTTTCGATCGGTGTATGTGAACAACTGTTTACTGGTGGTGAAGTAGGGTAGATAGTAGCCATTTATGTGATGAATGGAATGAATAAACCCCTTGATTTTGCTTTCCTTGAATGGCTGTGTTTAAGCCTTTTGTGAATGAAAACTGGTGAAGTGTTTGCAATCGCAACCTCGCGCTCCCCCTATATTGCTGAAGTGTTCACGGAGCATATATTACAGAATGCACGTAAGTGCCACAGGACAAGTTCTAGAGATCTGCAAGGCTCTATGCCGGCATGGCAGCGTGCTAATAATTTCTCAGCGGTTCCTGCTGTCGCTGTGTTTCAAGTAGTGGTGATTCTCTTCTGGCTGCAGCTCATGCAAAAATATTGTATGGTCGGCTATTGACAAACCTTCTTATGGTTGTCTTTAGCTATTTGGCCCAATTATCTTTAGACATTTCTATGGCTGTCTTTAGCCATTCCTATCGACATTCCTATGGGTGTCTTTAGATTCTTCTATAGCCATAGCGACATCCAAAGAAGACCTAAGACAGCCATACAACCGGCTATAGAAGCAGCTAAAGACACCCATTGGGATTTCAATACGAATAGCTAAAGACAACCATACAACCGGCTATAGAAGAACCTAAAGACACCCATAGGAATGTCGATAAGAATAGCTAAAGACTGCCGTAGAACCGGTTAGAGAAGAAGCTAAAGACACCCATAGGAATGGCGATACCAGTCGCTAAAGACAGCCATAGAAAAGTCTAAAGATTATTGGGCCAAATAGCTAAAGACGACCATAAAAAGGATTTTCTATAGCCGACCATACAATATTTTTGTATGGGATGCACTACGTACAAACGACAGTTTCTAGGATATATGACTTTGTTCATCTAGTAGGCTCAGCATGCTTGTCCCGTAAGCGACGTCGCCCCAGGCTGTACAAACCACTTACACCAAACCCGTCATAGGGTACGCTCCCTAGGATAGCCAAATGGCAAAAAGCGGATTGATAATAGCGTGGTATCTATATATTTTCTGAACGTTCGCTTTAAAAATGCCTTAGACAAAGACAATCTCTGCAACCTACAAAACAGCGCCGAGAACCGAGGCGGAAATCTGTCGACCAAGCTATAAACAAACTCCGGTCTTTCATTCAAGTTTTCGTTTCATTTTCATTTCATTTCATTTCCATTTCTTCAAACATGGGTTTACAGAAGACTTGAGAGATCATCTGGGCCCTTAGGAATAATGCTAGTACCATGCACCTGCAGTTAATACATTTATAAAATTGCAAGCACTCAGTTACACTACATCTTGAAACGAAAGAATACAAAGAAAACAAGCAGAATATAGCATATGCAAAATATATGGTTTATAGCAGGACATATAAACAAAACATCTCGTCAACAAAATGAAACAATATGTGCGTACAGACTTTATCAGATATTAAACACAGGAATTATACCAGAAAACACATAATTGAAAACACGTTATGAACAATAAATGATTTCTTGCGTACACAGCTGAATATGAAGTAAAGTTTTGGTGATTAAATGAGCGATGTAAGCTCCTTACATTGTACGTACTTTTCGAGTGTACCGGAAAAATTTTGACACTGACGTGAAGTGGTATAATATTCCATATTTCAGTTCCGACCTATTCCAGAGTTCGTTTCCATAACATTTATGTAGCGGGGAAATGTTGAAAATGGGATCCGATGGATTCTTGTATTTCTGACGGGTGTAATTAGTTTTGATGACAGTAGGGGGTTATTGTTTGATATGATGTTCCGTGTAAAACAAGCTAGTTTGAAATCGCGTGCAAGTAGAAAAAGCATTATTTCGAGCTGTTTGAAGAGTTGTGCCGAATGAGCCTTGAATGTGGAAACCGCCTTAATCCGTAGCGCGCGTTTTTGCGATATGATAACCGGTTCATGATACGAATGGTAAGTATCGCCCCATGTTTCGACGAGTAGGTCATGTGGAAGTGAAAAGTACCGAAAAAAAAGGCTTTTAACGTTGATAGAGGGAAATTATAGCGTGCCTGATAGAGGGCTAAACAAGCACGGCTCAATTTGCTGCAATTTGCTCAATTTCTTCTCCGCCTATCTTTAGTGTTATGATTTATTGATTCGTTTAGCTGAGGACGAAAACACGACGTAGTTAGTTTTCTTTACATTAGGCGTTATCTGGAGTTGTAAAACCATTGTCCAATGTTTGGAAGTTGTCCTTGGCGGTTTGTTCTAATTTGTGAATATCCGACTGCAGTTAATAGAACCGCAGTGTCGTAAGCGTAAATTATGGTTTGCCCTTCATCTATGGAGTTAGGTAGATCGTTGACGTATAGTGCAAATAAAATTGGCACCAAAACGGATTCTTGCGGTATACCGTGCGTTGCCGGTGGGAATTCACTCACTGTATTTTCTATATGCACTCCCTGCGTACGCTCGTTCAAATAGCTTCGGAAAAAGTTAATTGAAGGACCTTGAAAACCAAAACAATGTAGCTTTTGAAGAAGTATACTGTGGTCAACCGCATCGAAGGCTTTTTTTACGTCCAGAAATAGCCCAATGACATGTTTGCCGTTGTTCAAAGAGGTGTTTATTATATTTGTAACGGTTGCTACAGCCGTGGTAGTGGACACACTGGCACGGAAGGCATGCTGGTGAGGCGCTAAGATGTCGTATTTTATTAGGAATGCTAAGACTCGTTTAGCTATAAGTTTTTCGCACAACGTGTTAATAGCACTGAGTACGGAAATAGGCCTATAGTTTTCTAAAACGTTGTAGTCGCCACTTTTATGCACAGGGGTCACTGTAGCATTTTTAACAAGTGAAAGTATACCCCAGCATAAACTGCTGCGTTAAATATTTTCTCTAGATATGTACTAAGCACCTCTGCATTTCATTTTGACATTTTCCCCATTACCGTAACATATCCCGCTGTTTTGCCAGTACAAAACGATTACATGGTTGAGCTTATCTCGGCCGCAGGGATGTCAATGAAAGCAAACGAATTAGCAGTTGCAGGTGGCAGTCTAAGATTGGTTAGAAACTGCCAGCTGGGAGAGTAGCAGCGTGCAGTTTAAAGAGAAATGTTTTACCAAGTAGAGGAACTCACATTTCACACATTGTGTTGAGGACGTCCTGGCGTCATTCGGGGGGCACAGCATTTTCTTTGGGTTCTAAGCACGGTCATCTGCTTTGGAGTTTGCCGTTGGTGCTAAGCATGTGGTAACGAGTGTGCACTTTGCGAGAGATGTGAAAGCTTGCGGGTGAAGCAATCCAGGCCTGCCAGTCATGAAGAACTTTCAGCGGCAAATTCGCAAATAAATGTGAGGTGACACAGAAGGGCCTCAGAAGAAGGGAGTGGGGCCACCAGCTCTGCTGTTCTTCTAGTCTTGCACCATGTGCAATCTGCGGCAATGTTTTTGGCATATCAGATGCTTGGAGAATTTAAAGAGTGTTGGAGATTTATTCGGCGTAGAAAGTAAACAGCACCGGCTCCACGAAGGCCATCCCTTAGGGTCAACCATGAATGGGTCCCCCGCACATTAGTAGCGTATTTGCGATTATAATAGCATCCTAAAGGAGGAAAAGGTAACTCATCGTATCAAAAATACAGTAAAAAATTCTCAACTCAAGACTACGAAACGGTGTCGCTTAATACTAATTTTCTGCTATAGCACACTCATTGCAGGCCATCATATTTAAAAAAAAACACAGCGTTTATGGGAGTGGTGCCTGTGCTACACGAGCATTTGAAAGGACATTTCAGTCGAATTACCTTCGAAATTTCAAATGCTATTCGAACTGAGCGGAGTTCCGCCGATCTACGCGACAATTCTCAAAAGCATTTGAAAGTTTTCGCAATCGCCCGCCATTGCTGCCGCCACTGCTGCCGTTTCGTTATTGAGAATAATTTAATTCTAAAGTTAAAATGAGCAAAAACAGTTATTAACGATCAAATCTATAACATTGTACAAGCGTTCACAAAACAAGTGCTGACAGCCCTTTTTTTCACAGCGCCGGTGTTGAGAGTACCAAGTTACCCTGTGATCGTAGACCGAGTGATACAAAACAAAAACAAGTGAGATATTATTAAAATTATGCACTTTAAACCCCAATTTTTACTCGTAAATAATTGTTTTTGTAATTACGGCATGCAGAAACTGCTCCCGAGAGTACGACCGTTCGCATTTCGAAGGCCTTTGAGAATTTCAAAGGTCATTTGTCGTGCTCCTTCGACTCAAATGGCATTTCAGTCAAATGCCTTTCAAAAATTACACCATCTTCCCGTAGGGGAACTCTGAGTAGTATGCAAAGCAGCCATGGGGTCGATTCAAGTGCCCATTAGTTTTCAGTTCGTCGTTTCCGTTAGGTGCTGCCATTAGATTTACATTTGGTTTCCATTTTAACTGCCACACTTTTCACCTACCGGAACTACGAAATGGGAAATTCCGCTGAGCCCATGGCTGTTTCGCATACTACTCAGGGTTCCCCTACGGGAAGATGGTGTAATTTTATTAGATGCGACGGGGCTATGTCCCTCCCTTGCCGTTGTTTCGCCGTCCACACCCCTACTGCGCATGTTCGGCTTGCTGAACGCCCAGTTGTGTTTTACCCTTTCATGGCTCCTGGAGCGGCACTGTTACCGGTGTCTTCCTGGTCCGGCCCGAGATGACCCAAGCATGCGCAGTGTGGGTGTGGTCGGCGCCACAATAAGGGAGGGACATAGCCCCGACCATGAGATGCTGGAGCGACAGTGTTGCCGGTGTCTTTCCTGGCCGGCACGAGACGAGCACGCTTCTCCTTAATGGAGCCATGAAGACAAAATTGATTGATTCTGGGGTTTAACGCGCCGACGCAACGCAGGCGATGAGGCGCGCCGTAGTGGAGGCCTCCGGATTAATTTTGACCACCTGGGGATCTTTATCGTGCGCCGAAATCTCGTACACACGGGCGTTTTTGCTTTTCGCCTCCATCAGAAAAGCGGCCGCCGCGGCCGGGAATCGAACCCGCGACCTCGTGCTCAGCAGCGCAACGCCTTAGCCACTGAGCAACCGCGGCGGGTCCATGAAGACAAAATACAAGTTGGGTTTATTAGAAAGACTGCTTAGTCCCGATACACTGATACCAATATCAGCGCTATCTTCGAACAAATAACGGAGAAATTAAAGAAAACGTGTGAAGCAGTCGCGACCCCCTAGCCAATTTCCCGCAACTTTTCTATGACGTCACGGAACCTTGTTTGTGCGATTGGCGGCCTCCTAACTGACCTGTCGCGACGACACATGACTGAACGTCTGTAATGGGGCCTCTAGTTCCATTTGACCGCATCACTTGAATGCTAACGTGCAGTTAACGCACTGAAAATTGTGTTTTATTGTTGGCCCGTATGACGTCATTCTTGCTCATAACACGTCACTGTGGCGCAAAATTTGAAACTTTTTAAATACTTCTTGCTTTTTTTCGTTAACAAAACATCTTTTGTGGCTGTAATGGAGCTGAGTGAGATACTGAATCCTAGTTCTTTCCAATTAAACGAAGTTGTATTTTCTCTTCATGGCTCCTTTAAAGGGCTCATGGAGCGGCAGTGTTGCCGGTGTCCTCCTGGGCCGGCGGATGGATGGACGACGGACGAGGAACGACTGAGCCGAAAGCAAGAGATGCTTTGCATCTAAAACGTCGTGTAGCAGCTGAAAGGAGTCATTTGAGTCGCATAACCTTCGACTCAAAGGCCTTTGAAAAGGTCGTGTACCACAGGTATGACAGACTTATTTCATCCTTTAGGCAATAGGTGATCCCGCGTGATCCAGTAAAACCTAGCCATTCATCCTGTTAGAGCAGCTGAATGTCCGCAAATTTCCCACGTGCCAACTTTTGCAGGCCGGCGTGTGGACGTGTGACACTTCTCCGCACGACTTGTAGTCGCAACCCGGCACAAAACGCCACCTCGGCTTATGAGTTGGGAAGCCAATATGAACTCGGCCTGTCGGCGACTCCTGTCGTCGTCGTCGCTTCAAGTGTTCAAGGTAATAAAGCACCATGTCACTCGTTTTCGAACGCCTGACGCCAGAACATAACGCGCACTAAAACAACTTACTGGGACACTCGTTCTCGAACGCCTCACGCTAGAACGCTTCGGGCTTCGAAGACACGGGGCTTACAGAAAAGCTGGATATATATATCACGGCCTCAGCGATCGGCTGCCGGCGGCGCGCCGTTGCTCCGACCGTCCCATTCGGAGCGTCCCCCAGCAAAAACATGTATTTCGGCTAATTCCGCAACGCGCCCCGAGGTGGCGGTGTTAGCCGATGGTTCGGCAGCTTGCACCGACTCCCCTTGCCGGCTTTGTGGGGTCTGAGTTGCTGCGTGCTTGCATGGCCGGAATTCGCGTAACTATGTTGCAGCTTTATTTTTGTGTAGCTGACAAACCGAACTACCGAGTCATGAAGTCCGCTTGTCTGAGAAGCTTCGAGGAACAGCGCTGAAGAGTTAATCGCGCTGTGATTGGTGCGCTTGATCGGTGCAGGACATTTCCGTGTACATTTCCGTGCGGACATTCAGGTGCGCGGATATTTGGGTGCGGAAACTTCTCGGCTACAGAATTATCGGGTGCTTGCTTGTTGGAACAGCAGTTATTTTTTTATTTCCGCATAGCGTGGGTTATGGACAACAATCGAGCGCAGTGGTTGCATTTGAATTGAATTGAATTGCTTTATTTTCATAAAATATATAGTGGATTTGTTGGGAAAAAGGCGATCACGCTTCTCGACAAGCCCTAAAATTTATTGACAGAGGGCAGCAGCAGGGGTGGAGTGAGAAAGAAAAGAAACACAAAGAACGAAACCTTTTCGAAAACAAAGGAAAATGAAAAAAAAAACAACAGAAAGAGAAGAGGGACTCCTCCTCTCAAAATGAAGAAACATCAACAACTACTAGTAGTACTACTAGAATGACAACAAATACACAAAAAGAAGAAAAGAAGAAGAAACCGGCGCTAGAGATGTACAAGTCAAGGCATAAGGTAATTCAATTCGATGTCACAAGTATAACGGCTAGAGCGGGACAGTGTTTAAGTTAGTGACAAGTAGAACGCTAATTCTTGGGGCAATGCAGAATGAAGGGGACAACCACTAGTAGAGGAACAAGAAGAGTGCAGCTTACAGTCATCAAACATCACATGATACACAAGGCGCATTACTAGAGAACTCAAAGACAAATGTGGTTTTGGCGTGGTGGGCGAAAAAGATATCAAATGATATGAGCGTCAAAGAAGAAAATGGGTTCTTGCGCTAAAGAAACGCATTCCAAATTTCAGGCAGGCATGAAAAAGGAAAGCGTGTCACTACAGAAAGTACGTACGAAGAGCTGTTAAGGATGTGGATGTGACGGCTATACTACTTGAGTGAAGTTTATTCAGTAAGGTGGGAAGAGTAAAGCTTAGCGTTTGAGTACCGTAGTTTGTTCTTAGGCAGGGTACGTGCAAAAGTTCCTTTGACCGTGCGTTGTAGGTTAGGGCGTTTGCTTTCAGATTTGCCAGGGAAGCGATAAAATTGGTGCCACTTTTTACTATTTTGCGATACGCAGATACTAGTCGGTGGTTTACCAGATTATGTACTTTCATCAGGGACAGCTCTTGGAATAAGGGCTCAGACGGTTAGCGGTAAGGCATATTAGAAATTATGCGCGCGCATTTTTTCTGCAGAAGAAACAACTGATGCAAGTTTGTAGCGGAAGTGCTTCCCCAAACACAAGAACAATAATTTATGTGACCTAAAAAGAGAGCGTTATAAATCAGAACTTTTACTCTACGAGGGAGATTTTTAACTGAATACAAAAGTCCGAGTGCTTTGTAAAGTTTGCTTATTAAAACTGTGATATGTTCATTCCATGACAAGCGATAGTCGAAGAGAACTCCCAATGTTTTAGCACATTGTACGAGCTCAATATTAGAGGAAGAAAACAGAATATCGCTACCCACAGATAAGTATTTGTTTTTCGGTTGGAACAAAATTGCTTTCGTTTTTTCGGCGTTATCTTTAAGACCGTTATCGATGCACCACAAGCGCAGTTTCTCTAAAACTTCATTCGAGGTCGAGGCAAGATCATGAGCATCATTTGCTGCGAATAGTAACGTGGTGTCGTCTGCGTAAATTTTTATTATGGCGCCGTGTTTGGTTTTGCCAGGTATTTTTAGAAGTTGAACATTTGCATATTCTTGCTTGATACCTCGTCCAAGGAACAGCTGTTATGCAGCCTATTGATTATATTCTTACACACATGCCTTTTTTTAATTTACAAGATTTCAATTTATATTCGCTTTTTGCGGCGTGCAACTCAGGTAACAATTAGCCGCCGTTTACGATGGTGTTATTCCTTCTTTATGCAGTTTTCTCTAAACGAAAGACACACTGTCACTATCTAAAAAAGCATAATTATAAATATTCGGTTGCCCCCCAAAACGCATAATCTTAAGAGGAGTTTTATGCAGGTTGTGCGCTGTCACACTAAAATGATTTTGCAAATACGTGTCGCCACCTTTTTGTTTCCATACGGACACGTCTCGCATATTTTCATGGGGAAGAACGGGCCTCTGAAAACAGCTGCAGTGTGTATATGTCCAAAGCTAACATGAAACCTGTCATCATTGCTTTACACATGGATGGGCTTCGATATCAGTAATTGAAAATTTAAATGTCTTTAGTCTTGGGTCCAAAATAGGGAAATTGGGCTTGCCTGTGGTCACCGAAATACGTTTAAGAATACAATGAAATCGGGGTGCCTCTTACTTCAACTTGTTTTATTTGTTGCGACTGAAATTGAAACTGTAACTTGCTTAACGCACATGTGTAGAACAGATTGCCATATCTTTGAGGCTATCGCTTAACGTAATACCCTTTAAACGTGTTAATCCTAAAAATATGACGGGTGCTTCCACCCAACAGGCATTAATTCGAAGGCCAGATAAGAGCGCAACCATCCGTCGTGCGTATGACGCGATCACGCCCCGCGCCCTACTGAACTCCATTGACCATGCAGATTATATAAAGTAGGTAAGCCTGGATAAAAAATACCTTAAAAATAATCACCTTTTAGCGAACCGAATGTTAGTTAAGCACCACAAATTTTCCATTTGTAGTAGGAAATATTGTCCGTGTGTCGAAGGCGTCATGCGGCACATGGTAAAGAAGTCACATAGCTGCAATCGTAGGTAAAATAAATTCATTATTATCAGGTTCTATGAGTCGCTTTGCATCCATAACATCAACTATGCTTTCTTTTTATTGCGATACCAAGCGCAAAAGTTGACGAAACGCCATTTCGAGAAGCATTGCAGCATACCCGGCTTTCGTTTCAACCATCGGCTCCGCGCGCCGCGGTGCGGCCGAAAACGGCGAAACGGCCTCTTCGGAATTACGCTCTCTCCGGGGGATTGGGACGGCCAGAGCAATGGCGCGCCGCCGGCAGCCGATCGCAGAGGCCGTATATATATATATATATATATATATATATATATATACATATATATATATATATATATATATATATATATATATATATATAACACAGAAATAAGAGTTGGCAGTCAAGAAAACCTCGGAAAGCAATGGGGAGGATGTGGTAGGTCATTGAAACAGATAAAGAATTTGGAAAGAAAAAAACAAAGTGCATAAAAAATGCCCCTCAGGTGGGATCCGAACCCACGGCCTCCAGGCGGGCATTTTTTTTTTTTGCACTTCATTTCCAAATTCTTTATCTCTTTCAATGACCTACCACGTCCTCCCCATTGCTTTCCGAGGTTTTTTTGACTGCCAACTCTTATTTCTGTGTTATTTTCAACGAGCCCCTCATTTTTTATTCTAATTCGCTATATTTTTTTTTATTCAAATACCCTAAAGGCCCTTGCACGCATTACATAGGGGGGTTAAAAAACAGCTCAAACATCTCCACACAGTTGCTCAAAATAAACAGCAAGCGTAATTTTGAACATCGAGTAGGGGTTAGACAACACTAACAAAAGGAATACAAGAATGAAAAATCACCGAATACAAAGCACATAGTGAATTTTGTTAAAAGCACAACACTACTTTCCTAAACAAGCATGTTTAAACTGCCTTTCAAATGGTTCACAAACGAGTCGTGATCTTTAATACATGCAATTTGTTGCGGGAGCTTATTCCAATGATAAATGGCAAGAAATAGCGGTGACTGTCGAAGAAGATTTGTGCGTGCAAACATGGGGCGGACTTTGAACGGATGATCGAGTCGAGGAAAAATGAGATTCGCGGGCTTGATATGGGATGCTGTAAAGGATGATTGGGTGTGATACAGTCTGTGGAAGTGAGAGAGCAGTGCCATCAGTCGTCGTTTTTCTAGAGAGGGTAATTGGAGGAATGCTTTGATAGCTGTGATGCTGGATGTCGTGGAGTAATTTTTAGTGACAAAGCGTGCTGCTTTGTTCTGTAAGCATTCCAGTTTGTTTATTAGGTATGTCTGATTTGGATTCCAAATTAAAGAGGCATATTCCATCTTCGAACGAACTAAGGCTGTGTAAGCTAAAAGTTTGGTCGATTGATTTGCTAAATACAAATGTCGTCTAATGAAGCCAAGAGTTCTACTTGCTTTTGAAATTACATCGTCAATATGATCATTCCCATGTAAGGCTAGAGGATAGGTGAACGCCCAAATACTTTAATGCAGACACATTTTCTATGCACTTGTTGTCCATATAATATGAGCTGAGTTGAACGTTGCTAGCCCTAGTAAATGACATAGTTTTTGTTTTCGAAAGGTTTATTTCCATCTGCCATTGCTCGCACCAGAGGAAAATTTTGTTTAGATCTGCCTGCAAAATGTTAGTATCTTGAGGGGTAATAATTTGTCTGTATAGAACGCAATCATCCGCAAACAATCTAACTGTTGAATGTAGGTTGGTACTGATATCATTAATGTAAATAAGGAATAAAATTGGTCCGAGTACGGAACCCTGCGGAACACCAGATTTAACTTGTGCTAAGGCGGAATACTGGTCATTTACGGAAACGAACTGGTAGCGATTGGTTAAAAAACTTGAAACCCAGTTAATAATTTTGCTATGTAAGTTGAGCCGACCTAGTTTCATCAGTAGGCCAGTGTGAGGAACTTTATCGAACGCTTTTTTGAAGTCAATAAATACGGCATCAATTTTTACCGAGTCGTGAACAGCTTGGTGAAGGTCTGTAACGAGTTCAAATAATTGTGTTTCACAAGAACGTCCCCGTTGAAATCCATGTTGATTAATAAAGAAAAAATTATGCTGATCTAAATATTTCATAACTGAAGAACTTATTATATGTTCAAGTAATTTGCCAGGAATGCTAGTCAAGGAAATTGGTCTGTAATTTGAGGGCAGTGATCGGTCACCTGATTTGTATATAGGAGTGATGCGACCAATCTTCCAGTCCTCCGGTACGATTCCCGTATCGAGTGACTGCTGAAAGAGTGCCGCTAGTATGATAGATATTACAGGCTTTGTCATTTTAAGTATTTTTGGACAGATGCCATCTGGACCGGGTGCTGAGTTGTTTGAAAGACGATCAATGGCACGTTCTATACCCTCCGGTGTGATTATGACGTCATCCATAGATGAGATAATCGATGGAAACACAAGATCATGCGGTAATGGGTTTTCTTTTGTGAATACTGAGATGAAAACTGAGTTTAATGCCGTCGCAGCTTCAGATGGTGAGAGCAGCACACCGTTATTGACTATTGGAATTGTGGATTGCGATATATATATATATATATATATATATATATATATATATATATATATATATATATATATATATATATATATATATATATATATAGTTTGAAAATGAGGGGCTCGTTAGGAAATACAAAAAGAAATGCCGGCAGTCTACAACGCCAAAGAAGGCATAGGGAACAGTTCGACGATTTATTACTTTTTATTTTTATTATTAATTACGTGGGAAAGAAAGAAAGAAAAACACGCGCCCAGAGGGACCGAACCCACGCCTTTCGATTAGATCTCGAATGCCTTACCAATTCGGCTATCTGGGCGACTGTGTTCTGCTTCGCTTTCTGGGGTATTTATATTTACTACAACTGTATCTGACGCTTGAGGGTGGTAGCCAGCGCCACTCAGACTACACGGGGAGAAGGGGACCTTCTTTTTAACCCCCGGGGCGTGACGCGAAGGTCTACAGCCTGTCATAAGCAGGTAACTGGCGGGAAACCCTCTTATGCTACGTTGGCATCAAGGCTGCCAGAACCGAGGCCCTCATTAAGCTTTGCGCAAGATAATATGGTTTGGAAATGAGGGGCTCGTTAGGAAATACAGAAAGAAATGCCGGCAGTCTACAACGCCAAAGAAGGCATAGGGGAACAGTTAGACGATTTATTACTTTTTATTTTTATTATTAATTACGTGGGGAAGAAAGAAAGAAAAACACGCACCCAGAGGGGGACCGAACCCACGCCTTTCGATTAGATCTCGAATGCCTTACCAATTCGGCTATCTGGGCGACTGTGTTCTCCTTCGCTTTCTGGGGTATTTATATTTACTACAACTGTATCTGACGCTTGAGGGTGGTAGCCAGCGCCACTCAGACTACACGGGGAGAAGGGGACCTTCTTTTTAACCCCCGGGGCGTGACGCGAAGGTCTACAGCCTGTCATAAGCAGGTAACTGGCGGGAAACCCTCTTATGCTACGTTGGCATCAAGGCTGCCAGAACCCAGGCCCTCGTTCTGGCAGCCTTTCCCGCCAGTTACCTGCTTATGACAGGCTGTAGACCTTCGCGTCACGCCCCGGGGGTTAAAAAGAAGGTCCCCTTCTCCCCGTGTAGTCTGAGTGGCGCTGGCTACCACCCTCAAGCGTCAGATACAGTTGTAGTAAATATAAATACCCCAGAAAGCGAAGGAGAACACAGTCGCCCAGATAGCCGAATTGGTAAGGCATTCGAGATCTAATCGAAAGGCGTGGGTTCGGTCCCCACTCTGGGCGCGTGTTTTTCTTTCTTTCTTTCCCACGTAATTAATAATAAAAATAAAAAGTAATAAATCGTCTAACTGTTCCCCTATGCCTTCTTTGGCGTTGTAGACTGGCCGCATTTCTTTCTGTGTATATATATATATATATATATATATATATATATATATATATATATATATATATATATATATATATATAGTATAAGTAAAGAGTCGGATACACAGCAAGAACAATAACAAACAATGTTTACTTACGTAGCGGCAATGGGACTTGCCTTCATCAGAGTAAAGTTACATGATTATGGTGTCGCAAACATTGAACACATTTCTTATATAGGTTTGCATAAAACTGTAAGAAGGAATGGAAAATGTTTCGCAAATGGAGAGTGTGCATACAGTCAGGCTACGCCTACGTTACAACATCAACCAACAAAAAAAAAAAGGGGGGGGGGAGCAAGAGAGAGAAAAAGGGGTCGTGTTGAAGGCGGATTTCAAAACGCACCACGACCGCGAGGTTCGGGAATCTTATCTCATTTATAAGTTTGGGTCAGCCACACTTGGAATTAATGAAAGTTACGGAAAATTAACGTGCTTATCCCTCGAATAAACTTAGCGGCTTCATAATTTTTATAACTATGTTCATTATTCCTACCCTCGAGTTTGCCATCAGAATTCGCAGAAACTCTCCTAATACAGCAGCTTTGTTAGCTTAATGCGGCTCAACAATGCCATTTGTCCGGGAGAAGGAGGCCTCGTTCCCACCACCACTTAAGAATGTTTAACTCTTTGTGATCTATTCATGTATAACCTTTTGTGACCCTACCTATCTCCTGTTCGATTGCTAGCTTCTGTGAAATGCTCTTTTGTGCCCCCTATCTATTCTCTTCATCCGCGGGGGGCACATTCATCTTCGCTTTCCCTAGAACCAGTCTCCCCAGCCACTGAATACCTTGCTGTATACTCTTCCCTTTCTTTACAAACCGCGGTTGACCATTATCCCCCATTGTCTGCACTTGCAACCCGCGCGGCATACGTTGACCCGTCATGGTGCAACCTTGAACGCTGCATTGTTAACACGACCCCTTTTTCTCTCTCTTGCTCCCCCCCCCCCCCTTTTTTTTTTTTGTTGGTTGATGTTGTAACGTAGGCGTAGCCTGACTGTATGCACACTCTCCATTTGCGAAACATTTTCCATTCCTTCTTACAGTTTTATGCAAACCTATATAAGAAATGTGTTCAATGTTTGCGACACCATAATCATGTAACTTTACTCTGATGAAGGCAAGTCCCATTGCCGCTACGTAAGTAAACATTGTTTGTTATTGTTCTTGCTGTGTATCCGACTCTTTACTTATACTATTTCTGCGCGCTTTGTGAGTTTATCTTTCTCTAGATTTATATATATATATATATATAAAGGAACGTTCCTGCGTTTTTGCGCCTACCCTTTCCATAGGGGTGATTTCCTGTGCAAGCCGGGTGAACTTCCCAAGCGTTGTAGTCCCACACAAGGGCCGAGCGCCAGGCCGGGGAGTCGCTTGTACCTATTGTACCAGTAGGTGCTCGGCGCCAACAAGGCACACGAGTGCACATGGTGCCTTCCACAGCCACGGTGGATGCTCAACTCGCAACTGCCTGTGGCTGGACATGCCGCCAAACTCTTTCCCTCCCGGCAATGCGGCAACGCGGCATGATGGCCGGGGACCCCGCCAGATGGACAAGGGTCAGAAGACCCTAAAAAGGGTAAAGGCAGCTTTCCTGCCGTTGATTCTCCTTTCAAGGGTAGCACTCGAACAGGGACGCCTTCACCTGTTAAAGAAACCGGTGGGTACCCGGCGGTACGCAGATTCGAGCCCGGTACCCCACGCATACGAGGCAAGTGCTGTACAGTGCACGTCAGGCTTGTCTAGGGCAAGCGAGTGCGCGGCTTGGAAGCGTGCGGGCGACATCTGCTGATAGCGGCTGGGTTAGAGATAGCTTGCCATTGCGCGTGCGCCGATCTCGGACAGGGTCAGGCCGGTCTTCGTTTCGCATGTGCCGCTCGAATTTGCAGACGCCAGCACCCTCGAGGGGCGATTGTCTTTCCCAGTGGCAGCCGGGAGCGTTGACAGGCCAGATAGACCCGTCGTTCGACACGGTGCAATAATTCATCGGGCGGTTACGCAATGCTAGAAAACGACCTCCGCTAATCATCTGAATCTCATGTTTAGCAAACTAAAAGCACGCAAGAAGAACGCACTGCAACGCTTTCCGTCAAAACTTTTGTGTGATTAAGTAACGGCTGCACTCATAATGCATGGCGTCAAATTACGCGCTTACCCCGTGTCACCGCCTACGATTCCCACTTCAGAATAAAAGCGCCCCTTGTGGGGTGTGGTGTCTGTAAGTTTGAGAGGCCCATGCTATAAGATGACCGATCCGAGCCTGTCCGAGATCCACGCACGCGCAATGGCAAGCTATCTCCACCCCAGCAACTATCAGCAGATGTCGCCAGCATGCTCAAAAGCCGCACGTACGCTTGCCCTAGACAAGCCTGACGCGCACTGTAGCTCTCAGCCATCGCTGTGGTAGAATTTTCTGCGTTTTTACAGCCGCCCCTTTCTATAAGGCGATTTTCTGTGCAAGCCGGGTGAACTTCCTAAACGACGTGAACTTCCCAAGTGATGAAATCCCCAACAGTTGCATCTCGGTGGCCAATATCACGAAGCCACCAAGAATGCACTTGTACACTGCATGCTTCGCTCCCTCTAAGATGTCACAATATTGGAGGTGGCCCGGAATTAACGATAGTCTTTTTATATATTTATATATTATATATTATATAGGGGAGATGGCCCGGGATTCGAACCCAGTACCTCCCGCTTACAAGGCGAGTGCTGTACCTCCGAGCCATCGCTGCGTCCGTCCCATGGCGAGTTAACCCGTCGAAGGCCCAGACCTTTGTTCTAAATAACATACACGTGGTTTTCCCTTTCGCTGACCAGTCGTAGGCATCTTTTTGTCTGTGCAACACGCCGACCCAGTCCCATACGGCTCGATTGCGGAGGACAGCTGGCAGGGTGCTTTGAGCAATGAGACTTCCACGTTAAAATTTTTCACCACCACAACGGGTATGTCATCGGTAACCCTGCTATACGTGCATGACCTCTCCCCGCGCCCCTATGCCAGACACGCCTTAAAGGAGCCATGAAGAGAAAATACAACTTCGTTTAATTTGAAAGAACTAGGATTCAGTATCTCACTCAGCTCCATTAGAGCCACAAAAGATGTTTTTTAACGAAAAAAAAGCAAGAAGTATTTAAAAACTTTCAAATTTTGCGCCACAGTGACGTGTTGTGAGCAAGAATGACGTCATACGGGCCAACAATAAAACATAATTTTCAGTGCGTTAACGGCACGTTAGCATTCGAGTGATGCGGTCAAATGGAACTATAGGCCCCATTACAGACGCCAGTCGTGTGTCGTCGCGACAGGTCAGTTAGGCGGCCGCCAATCGCACAAACAAGGTTCCGTGACGTCATAGAAAAGTTGCGGGAAATTGGCTAGGGGGTCGCGACTGCTTCACACGTTTTCTTTTATATCTCCGTTATTTGTTCGAAGATTGCGATAATATTGGTATCATTGTTATCGGGACTAAGCAGTCTTTCTAATAAACCCAACTTGCATTTTGTCTTCATGGCTCCTTTAAGCTGGAGACACATGCCCGCTCGAGAAATCCGGTTTCCATCGGTTTCTAGCAGGTTGGATGCGCGAGAAAGCGGCTGATTCCGCGGGTCATCCGGCAGCCAAACCGGTTCTGAAGCCGGGGACGCATGTGGGTACGCGTGCTTTTGCGTTCATGTCTTCGACCTTTAAACCAAAAACAGGGAATGGGTGCATAACTAGTCGTTACATACACCGGCGGAAGGAGGGAGAAAAAAGCCGCCCGCATCTTCCCACGGGGGGAACTCGAGTAAATGCGTCGCATCTACTCGAGTCAAGCAAAGCGTCACGTCAAGCGAAAGCCAAGCAAAGACGCCCTTGACTGAATTCCGAACGCGCGCTCCGCCGGTTATATACGTTGAGGGGACTGCGTAAGCCGGTCCCAGTCGATGACGACGTTGGCGTACTGGTAAAGCGGCGTGGACTCAGGTGTTTGAGCCAAGCGCGGATGTTGCTTCGCCGGAGAACGGCACCCCGGTTATATGCGCAGTGCGCCCGAAGGAGAGGAAACCGCGGAAGAGAGAGTACTGCACATGCGCCGCCCCCAGCGCGTCTGCCGCGGCCATGACGCAACGTGCCACGGCTATGACGCAACACAATCCAACACAGTCCACTTTAATCCAATTCAATCCAATCCAAATCCAATCCAATCCAATCCAAGCATATCCAAGCCAATCCAATCCAAGCCAATCCAATCGAATCCAATCCAATGCCCCTCGCGAGAGAGTGTTCGTTATCGCCTCGACTCGACGCGCATGCGCAGTGAGCGTGTGGACGGCGCCGACGCCGACGCCGGACATCGTGCGACTAACAAATGCTTTGCATTTAATGTATCAGCAGCTTCTTGACGTAGTTTGAATGAGTCAAAGATATAAGGCGCGTTCGTAGCCTCCCATTCTGTGTCGGCTTTGTAGCGCAGTGGGTAGAGCACCATGTACATTGCGTTCCGCCCGCATGGTCGAGGGATCGAAACCGGGCGCCGGATAGTATTTTTTTATATAGTGTAGGGGGAGGGGTGCGGACTACGACTACGGACGTCAACGCGGGTGACATCGTGAGTTACTGAAATGCTCTGCATTTAATACTTTATATGCGGCCACACTATTCTTCCACCAGATTATTCTTCCACCAGAATAACTATAACCAGCTGGTCAACGAGGTCCGCCGACGCGACGATGTCGCTTGGAATGACTTTCCAGCCGGCGTTCCAACGGGGAAGGAGCTTTCAACCGGGACCAGCAGCTAGTGGGCGCGGTGGAATTTGAGGAGGCAATGGCCGCGACTACATAATGGAGAAAGAAATACAAATAAGAGAGGACATTCCCATAGAAGCCTGCGGCCGAATTGACTGGAGCCC
The DNA here is from genome assembly GCF_048455015.1 of Haemaphysalis longicornis. Classification (NCBI taxonomy): domain Eukaryota; kingdom Metazoa; phylum Arthropoda; class Arachnida; order Ixodida; family Ixodidae; genus Haemaphysalis; species Haemaphysalis longicornis. The sequence goes on along the minus strand of NW_027526203.1, from coordinate 18,562,512 downwards.
ACCGAGCAGCAGGGCAAAGAACTAACTGCTAACTTTCGGTTTCGGTTTTGCGGACAACGATTTTAGCGGGTAGTTTGAATGGCTGGAAAGCGCCGCTCATGGCGAAGGGCATTTCAATGGTATTCCGATGCGTTCATACCTTTGTTAGTGCGTCTGTATGAATATATTGCCGGGAACCATGCATTGGATTCATTTATTTATGTTTTTGCTTTGACCGCTCGGCTGAGCCGGGCTGTGTTATGTGTGTCCCACGTGGAGCGCATGTTCCATTCTTTTGTCTTGCTTAGCGGGGATAATCTCATTTGATAGGGATACTGTTTGGCCTAATGCCACTAGCCTAGAATAGTCTTCTTTCATCTAAAGTGTTTTCGATGTAATTCGACGGTTCAAGAAACACCCGCACCGCAAGATAAATTCTCGCAGAGCAGACGCCACGTCATTCGATTCGCCGACACTCGCCTGCGCACGTCACTTTGTTGGCTGCTGCTTCGCCGCCTGTGTATTCTTTGAGTTGTTAGGGGAGCACAAGTTCGCTCGAATAAACTTCTTTTTTCCATCAAGACAGCTGCGTCGTTTTGGCTAGGTGGCATCTGGTCAGGCCTTCGTCAAGCCGACAAGCAAGCCTAACTCGTGTCAGCCACCGACAGCAAGGTCTTCAGCCCGAGCTTGCACTGTTTCCGGATAAAGAAAAGAAAGAAGACATTGCGAAAACCACCGCTATCCGCGCGGGCACCATGAGAAGCGCTTCCAGTCCTGCCCTGTTCTTTAGCAACCCAGGGAGCCCCCATCATTCCATGGGTTACCTACGGAGGATCCCAAAGACTGCTCGAGCAAGACGAACGGGTCAGGCTGTTCAACCGATCGGACGATGCGGAGACACTCATGCAAGTGTTCTACCTTGAAGATTCAGCACGCATCTGATTTGAAAACCATCAGAGTTCCATGGAGTCCTGGAACGAACTCAGATGGCAATTGTTGACGACGTTTACTACAGTTATGAGAAAAGAGTGGGCTGAGGTATCGCTGCAGACGCGGACACAACACCCTAACGAAAGTCTTGTTGTGGTCATTAAAGAGATAAAAAGGCTTTTCAGGCATGGTCTTCCTTGCATGCCGGAAGAAACGAAGTTACCCTACTTGATGCGCGGTATGAAGGAGGAACTGCTTGCTGGACGTGACCGCAACCCTAAAAAAAAACCGTCGCCGGATTCATGACCGAAGCCAGCAAAATTAACAAGGACCTCGAAATCCGTGCTAAGCAGTATGACTTCAACTTTGTTGGCGCGGCCAATGCGAACTACGTCGACAGCATGCGGTTTCCGGCAGATAGCCTGCGCGAGACTATGCTCGCAGTAGTGAGAGAGGAGCTGCGGAAACTTTTTCCAACGCCACCGCAACCAAAGTCCCTTCGCTTTCTGAAATCATTAGCGAAGAATTGCAGCAGGCGCTGGTAACTACAATGACGCCAGAAGCACCCCGTGAGCCGCAAAACCATGGCCTACGTGACTGCTGTTTGTATACCTCACCCACCTGCACCCTATCGTCACGAGGCTCCGTACCGTCGTCCCCTGTCGTCGGCCCTACCATATGCGGTGCAACCTCCCCACCCAAAGGAAGACCGACGTGTGGGGAACGCCCGATAATCGCCCGCTGCGCTACCACTTTGGAGAGGCTGACCACATCTACCGTCGCTGCCCCTACAAGAGGCTCGTTTTGCGGGTTTGCGAGGGTTTTCCGTCTACACAACATGCCCCCGACACGGCCAGTGGCTTACTGAAATCGAAAAATACCTGTCCATCACCAACCGAGGTCCAGCGCGCTTCAACCGCTCGCCGTCGCCCTACCCATACCGATTGCAAAGCCGTCGAAACTACGCCTACTTAACGCGTGGGAGGTCCCCAAGCCTACGTAGGGGAAACCAAAAGCAGCAACTTCTGGAAGTAAAGTTGCACGATGGCCGAAAAATGAAAACCCTGCAACGACGCAACGATTCGATGAAGACCATGATCTACGACAACCCCTCAGCGCGACGACACAATCTAACCCTGATGCGACTCCCGAACACAACAGCCACACGGGGCGACGCGAACCCGACATGACCTGGGCTGTAGCTGAGAAGGCGAGGACAACAACGACCCATAGTGCCCAACCATTAACACGCGCAAACCGAAATACGACGCCCCGACGCACCCTGAACGCGAGGAAGGTGGCCCGCCGACATAGCTAAGAGTTAACGCGTCCGTTTAGTGTTCTGTAGGTCAATGGTTCGATTCCTCGTCGAACCCGTTTTTTTGTTGTTGTTTTTTTAGGTGAGGGTTTTATTAGCTCTTTTTTTTTACGACCAGGGTGAGCGCCTGTTCCTTGCTTTCTATCACGCCGACATTTACCGCCCTCTTCCTAAACCCAAAGTAGCTCGTTTTCTCGCACCTTCTCTCTTGAGAAGCCCGCCGTGAAAACAAAACCAAAACAAACGTCAAAACCTCTTTACAATATCAGTATATATGTCAATTACTTTATGTGTATTCAATTTTTGTGTTTAAAAACCTTAAATTTAAGTTATAAACACATTTCAGACTTTGAAAGCATAAAGGTAATTACCAACATTACAGTACTAACACAACTTTCGTCAAACATAGACGTGCTGCATTTGAAGTCCGGCAACTATCTCTCACTTTTTTGTGTTTTTTTATGGCGTTTTGTGCCGAGTGGTTGCTGGCGTAATTTGATAAGTTTTATTTATTTAAAGCTTAAATCATAGTTATAAAAGCTTTATGGGTGATGTCTACCCTTCCAACCTACGCGTGTGTTGAACATGGGGACCCCGGAAGAACGATCATCGCCGGATAAAAAAAAATTGCCCCCACCTCCCCGAAGGGAATCGTGAGGAAGTGCGAATGCATTTCTTGCGCCGAGAGTACACGTCGTAGTAATTCTGCCATCGCCTTGAGAGGCGCAGTACCGGCGAGGGGGAGCTGTCAGGCGAGGGGAGAGGCGCGCGCCGAGGGTGAGTGCAAACCTAACGGGGGGAGAGGCGCGCCAGCTGCAGAGCATGTGACGTCACGGCGCGAGGAGAGGGGGAGCAGACGCAAAGGCGCCAGCGATCGGTCACGTGGGAGTGTGACGTCACGGCGCGAGGAGCGGTGCGGGAGCCGGCGCGGGCGCGCGCAGCCACGGCGCGGGAGGTGGAGCGCGCGCGGGTCACGTGGGGTGTGACGTCGCTGCGCCGTTGCTACAGACGCTCCTCTCCGCTCCTCGCGCCGTTGCTAGGGGAGAGGAGGAGGAGCAATGCAGACGGCGGATTCAGGGTCGCTTATAAAGTGCATCGCACTTAATACTGCGCGTCAAAAGGGGATGACATTGCATCAGAACAAAGCGTGTTCGTGTGTCTGCGAGATGAAGACGACAGTGAAGGAGAATTGTACGTTGGAAACATCGTTTTTGCTCGGGTAAGTACGCATTTTTTATTATTCTGTATTTGGTTGGAACGAGTTCTGGTGTTTATGGGTCAGTAATTCGCTAGACCCCCATCTCGTTTGCTCTGAGAGCCTACGTGAGTTAGTATACTTGTGTGGCGCCCAGTCCACCGTTTCCGCAGAAGTCAGCATCAATTTACGCTGAAGCTAGACTTTGGCTACGATGCTCGCGCTGTGGTAGACGGCTGCTAATAATTTCACATCACGCAAGGCTCTTTAACACCGGGGCGTTTGTTTACGTGTCTCTCAAACAGTGCCTTTGCGGTTGCAGATCGCAGTCGCAATTTCGCGTGAGTGGCACAACGCTGTGATTAGTCCTCCCTCTTGAATACCCGCGGTATACCAAGAAATAACATGAACAGGAGGTTCCCTGGAAGTGCGTGTGAAAAAGCGTACACTTGATTCCTTGGCTGGCGTCTCGTAGGTGTTGTGAAATCTCCCCCCCACCCCTCCCCCCCCCCCCCTATACGAATTCCGTGCAGTGCGCTTCGCAGCTATTGCGCTCGCGAGACCGGCGACCGTACGCCTCGCGGTCTTCGGGCCGCGAAGAATTCACATACGTGCAAATTGAAGGTGAAATGCGTGCATGTGGTCTCGCAGGGAGTTAGCATAGTCTCTAGGTAGTGGGGGAGATCTCACAACGCCTACGAGGCGCCTGCCGAATCCGTCAGAGTAGCTCTCGGGAAGTCTGGGGCTTGATATCAGAGGCATATGTATTGTTTAGATTAGTGCAGAAAATTGAGTGAATTCGCAAGTTCTCATTTTCGCAAAACCGCAGGCCATACAGAGACTAACAAGAAAGCAGTAGGCACTCACTCAACTCGATTTATATTGGAGAATTGAACGTGCAGATACAACTCAGACATTGAAATGGAGGAGCCTCAACTATCACACACCAGTTCTGATTGAAAACAAGGGATACAGATGAGCTGCAGCATGCGTTCCATGCAAATTAGCTCAGCAGTGAGCTTTGCATATATCATGCATACCCCACTCACAGTACCTGTGGGTCTAATAAATACATTCTTACTGTGGCCTAAATTTCACTTGGGGTGTTCCGGAAGTGTTCTTATTAGTGCCTTGGAGGTTACTGTCTGTAAGGGTCGGGTGATCCCGTCATTATTGCCCTAATTTCATGCCCAGGCAGGCAACAGGGCAACGGCCTCGCGGGCGTAGAGCCCCCCCGCCCTTGAGCGCCGTGTTTCGGCCTTGCGTGCCAGATGGAGGCAGTCGAGGGAGCTGCTGGGTGGATGACCGCGCTTCGTATTTCGCGCGGCGGATGCAGTGTGCGGCCGGGCCGAAGCTAGCGCTAGGTTGAGGCGTCGGATATCGTTGTGCACGTGCGTTTGGTTTGAGTGGCGCGTATGGTTGCGCGCCCTTGGACGAAGGGCCCGCCACAGTGCAGGTGCGTGGGAACGCGGTCGGAGCGAGCGCGACCTCCTCCCCCGGATGCGAGGTTTCTTCGATTGCAAGCATGCGCTCATCGGACAGACCGGGTTGAGTTGTGGCTCGTCTCTGACGGGGTGCCGCGGGCACATAGCGACCAACGGCCTCAATGTATCCTCTTTGTAACCAACTGTAAAAAGTGTAAATACAAGTTTTCGTTTCGTCTCAACGGGTCGTCGCCTTCATCACAGCCGCAGCGCTGCACTAAACGCAGCACAGGGCTGGCAGGAACTCCAAGGGTCACCAACGCCCGCCTCGCAAGGAGGCGAATTGGAGAAGAACGAGACATTACTGGCGCAGTCGACAGGATCCTGCTGGGCGAGACGACCACGGAACGAGAACGGAGGATAGACGCATCGGCCACGGGCGGAGGGCTCTGCCAATCCAAGGAGCACGGGCCGAAGCGGGAAGGGCGAGTTAACCTGAACTTGCTGGGTGCGATCGACAGCACCGGAGTCGTCACGACGCCGACGGAGGAGCGACGACTGGGTTGCAGCCAGGTGAAGGAGCACCTGCAGGCAACCGGAAACTCCAGGCGACAGCCGAGCAGCAGGGAGAGTTGCGGAGGAGCGGCCGACGGAGACGGCGAGTCTTCGCGGTAGCGAAGGAGGCTGGCAGTCACCGCAGACCGACGGACTGTGAACGACACCGCCTCGGCGAAGGCGAAGGAGCGCCAACAGGCATCGCAGACCTGCCGAATCTGAGGGAGAAGTAGGACAGTCGCGCGGAAACGGCGGACGAAACAGGCGGCCACATCGGATCGACACTGGGTGAGTCCTTTTTGTCTTCCGCTGGGTCGCGATCACTGCCGCCCAACAAGAGCCCGTAAAACGCATGATCACGCGTTTTGCCCACTTGAATCCGGACAAACGAGGGGAGCCCATCATGGGTAACGAAGATGAAGGTGCGGAAGGGCGGAGTCCACCTGAGCCAGTGGCGTCCGAAGCGGAAATGCAAATGAAAAAATTGGAAACTGAACTCAAAATCGAACAGGAGAGACGCTTGGTACTCGAGCGGCAGATCGAGCTTGAGAAACTGAAAAGGAGTTCTGAACCAGGCGTGAGCTCCGGCGACTCAGGCGGACAGGACACACGCAGCGAACTCAGGCATTTTTTAAAACTCGTCTCGGGAGTAGTGCCGAAATTCCCTTCAGAAGCGGAAGTGCCGATCTGGTTTGAGTCCGTGGCAAATACGCTTGAGGCATACGCCGCGCCGAGGGAGTTGTGGGGCAAAATTGTCTTTCCGCTAATAGCGGAAAAGGTTCCCTTTGTTTCGACGCGGCTCACTCCATCCCAGCATAGTGAGTATGAGGTTCTCAAAAAGACAGTGCTGGAGGAGCTGAAATTGTCAGCCGGGGAGTACCAGCGGAGGTTTCTTGGGGCGAGGAAACGCGCGAGTGAAGGGTGGAGACAATTCGCGACGCGACTCCAGAGTTACCTTCATTTCTACCTCGAGGCCAGAAACGTGAAGTCGTTCGAGGAGGTGATCGAGCTGCTGGTGGCCGACCAGCTAAAAAATAACCTAGCCGAGTCCGCGCTGCGCTACGTAACCCTTCAAGAAGGGGAAGGCTGGAAGAAGGCCTCAGCTTTGGCAAGCCTACTGCAGACTTTTGAGGATGCAGAGGGAAGGGATGGCGCAGCTAAGAAGCCGGAAACAAAGGTACGCCATGCACCGGCCTCGCAGGGAGTAACTTCAAGTGGACCGCCGCCAAAACCGGGCGCGGTGAAACAGAGCACCGACGTGCGAAAAAAGTGGGAAGCCTGCTTCGGGTGTGGTTCAAGAGACCACCTAAAAGCGAAATGCCCGCACAATGTCAACAAACTGACGGCAGGGGCCTCGGAAGGAAAAGGAAATAGCTTGTCGGCCAGAGTTGCAACGAATGAAGCGTGTGCAGGCCACAGCGAACTTAAGCCCGTGAGCTTGGGCTGCCATGGCAGGAAGATCGACGCAATTCTGGACACGGGAGCGGAGATAACTGTCGTCAGAGAAAGCGCGCTGCCACCGGAGCTAATCGAGCCTCATGGGACAATCAACTTGACTTCCGCATTCGGAGAGAAGGTAGTGGCAAAGCTCGCGGTGGTTTCGTTGACGATAACGCGCGAGGTCGGCGTGTTTTCGGACATTAAAGAGGTGGTGCCGATACTTTGCGCGCTGACGGACAGGTTGGTTTCTCAGACCGATTGTCTGCTCTCGGAAGAGGCGTGGGAGCGTCTTAGGGCGGGAGCCGAGATGAAAGGGGTGGTATGGGCAGACGGGAGCGACGTAGCGGACCGCACGGAGGGCGAACTAGCAAGGCTGGTAGACGATGAGCGGAGCGCAGAGGGGTCGGTCCAAGTTGCAATCGGTCAGGTTACAACGCGAGCAAAGGGTGGCCAGGACGCGGAAAGCGAGGAGCAGTGCAGTGAAACAACTCACGACGGGAATGGCGAGAGGAGCTCGTCGGAGAGGTTTCGGGCCGAGCAGCAGAGTGATGCGACATTGCAAGCTGCCTGGGAAAATGCAAAACGCGGAAAGGGACGCATGGTCGTGGTAGACGGCATTTTGTACCACCGAGACAAACTTCTGGGACAAGCTGTAATGCAACTGGTGCTACCGGAGAGTCGTAGAGGCGATGTATTGCGAATGGCTCACGAGTCAAACTGGGCTGGTCATCTAGGTTTCCGCAAAACGAAGGCCCGCATAAAGTACAGTTTCTTTTGGCCGGCTATCGAAGGAGACGTAAGGCGCTACTGCGCTAGCTGCCATGCCTGTCAGACAAGATCCGACTTGCGTACTACCGACCGGATCCCGATAGAACTGCTGGCAAGGCCTAGGTACCCGTTTGAGAGAGTTAACGTTGACATCATTGGCCCGCTGCAGCCACCATCAGGTAGAGGGCACAAATATGCACTGTGCATAATTGATTTGTGCACACGGTGGCCCGAGGTAGTGTGTCTCCGCTCTCTGAGCGCTAGGGCGACTTGCGACGCCCTACTGAGGGTATTTAGCAGCACAGGGATACCCGAAGTGATCGCGTCCGATTGTGGGACTAACTTCACTGCTGTGTTAACACAGGAGTTCTTAAAACGACTCGGCTGCTCCCCGAGGTTTTCGACTCCGGCCCACCCGGAGAGCAACGGCGCTGTGGAGCGGTGGAACAGGACGTTTAAGAACATGCTGTACCACACCATCCAAAAGGAAGGTAGAGACTGGGACAAGGCGGTGCCCTTTCTTTTGTGGGCATATCGCGAAGTCCCGCATGATACTACAGGAGTGTCGCCATTTGAAATGGTGTACGGTAGGCCGCCTAGCGGACCGCTAGCTGTCGTCAAACGCGCTTTAACGGGAGAAATGCCTGCGTTAGCGGACCTTGGCCCGTCCCCGTCCGCTTACATGAAAGAGCTGAAAGAGCGTCTAGAGCAGGCAGCGCAAACAGCCGAACTGGTAGGATCCAGACAGCAGAATGCTTACGCAAAGCAGTTCAACAAGCGGGCGACAAGCAAGAGCTTTCAGGAGGGGGACGCAGTGTTGGTGTTTGATGACGACAGGCCGGGGAAGATGTTCCCCAAGTGGAAGGGACCAGGTAGGGTAACCGGGCGGTACAGGGAGCACTCATACTTTGTCGAAATGCCGGAAGGAAACCGACGGCTAGTACATGCGAGCAAGTTGCGACCCTATAACAGTAGGGTAATGCAGATAGGCGTTGCTTTCGAGGAAGATGAGGCGTTCGGGGAGGTGGAGTGCGCGCCCCGATCTGGGGGCGCAGGTTCCGCGGACATGGCCTTGTTGGGGAACTTATTAGGTCATCTCGAGAAGAACGACAGTGGTCAGATCCGCAAGGTGTTTGCGGAGTACAGCGGTTTGTTCGACGACAGACTGGGGGTGGCGAGGGTACGCGAACACGATGTAGTGTTGCAGGAGGGCTTCACGCTAAAACCGTGTAAACCGTATCGCATCCCCATAGCTCTAAAGGGAGAAGTAGGGGCGCAGTTGGACGAGCTACTAGATAGGGATTTAATTTTCCCGTGCGAGAGCCCACACGCGCATTCCATTGTGTGCGTGGCAAAAAGGGACGGATCAGTCAGAATATGCGTTGATTACCGCAGACTGAACGCAGGAACGGTGTCCGACGCGTATCCGATGACACTGCAGCAGGAGCTCATAATGAACGTCGGGCAGGCCAACTATATTACCCTTTTGGACCTGCGAAGAGGCTACTGGCAAGTGCCTCTAGCGCCAGCGGCTCGATCACTCACCGCCTTCACGTGCCATCGGGGGCAGTTTGCGTGGAAAGTCATGCCTTTTGGCCTCAAAAACGCGGCTCAAACGTTTCAGAGGGCCATGAATGAGCTGCTCCACCCGCACTCTGAGTACGCCTGTGCGTATCTGGACGACATAGCGGTTTCAGTGAGACCCTGAGCGAGCACGTACAGCATTTAAGGGCGGTCTTCGCGGCGTTAGACCGGGCGAGGCTCAAGGTGAAACTCGAGAAGTGTCAGGTCGCCCGAGGGTCCATACGCTACTTAGGGCATATTGTCGGTTCGGGAGCGCACGCGCCGGACCCGGACAAGTTGGCTGCAATACGGGGGCTTAAAGAGCCAACGACTAAGAGGGAGCTGCGCAGCGTCCTCGGACTGTGCGGCTACTACCGAAGTTACGTGCCCAACTATGCTGAGGTGGCGAGGCCGCTTACGGAACTGACCGGGAAGGGAATTCCAAACAAGATTCCGTGGTCGGCCGAAGCTGACAGCGCGTTCCAGGGACTCAAAGCAGCACTTTGCGAGGCGACAGCGCTAGCAACACCGAAGCCGGACGCGCCGTTTTTGTTGTCCACCGACGCCTCGGCTTTCGCGGCGGGTGCCTGTTTGTCCCAGCGCGCCGAGGATGGCTCCGAGCGTCCCATAGCGTTCGCGAGCCATAAGTTCACGCCCACTCAAGCTCGATGGTCGACCATAGAGAGGGAGGCATTTGCGGTGATCTGGGGGCTTAAAAAGTTTGACATTTAGCTCTTCGGCGCCCAGGTGACGGTGATCTCCGACCACAACCCCCTTTCCTTCCTCACTTTGTCCATGCCGCAGGGCGCAAAGTTGACTCGTTGGGCACTAGCGCTGCAGCGCTATAATGTTGTACAGCACCGAAAGGGTAGCGACCATTCAAACGCGGACGCTTTGTCCAGAGTACCTAACGCATGTTGGGAAGCGGGTGGCAGTGTTGGTGGCCTGGCGGGCGGCGAGAAGGACCCACTCAAAGAGAAGTGAGGGGTCTCACGGCGGAGAAGAATACCGTGAACGCTCGAACTTGCAGAGGACCCATCAGCCTGAAAACGACCTTTGCATGGGTGTTTGTTTGACACGAGAGTGTGTGTGCGTGTGTGTTGTTTTCTGTACGGTGACGCGCTTTTCCTGAGTGGACACTATGCTTATGGACAAGTGCCTGTGTTGTCTTGGAAAGTGACCGTGGGGAATTTTGTCGGGTTTGCTCCGTGTTGTGTTCATCTTTTCTGATTCAGTTTTAAGGGAGCGGTTGTCGCGATTATCTGTGTCTTGTTGGGATCTCCATAAGAGGCCTTTGGGCCCTTATGTTTATCTTGGGAAGGGCGTGTAAGGGTCGGGTGATCCCGTCATTATTGCCCTAATTTCATGCCCAGGCAGGCAACAGGGCAACGGCCTCGCGGGCGTAGAGCCCCCCCCCCCCCCCCCTTGAGCGCCGTGTTTCGGCCTTGCGTGCCAGATGGAGGCAGTCGAGGGAGCTGCTGGGTGGATGACCGCGCTTCGTATTTCGCGCGGCGGATGCAGTGTGCGGCCGGGCCGAAGCTAGCGCTAGGTTGAGGCGTCGGATATCGTTGTGCACGTGCGTTTGGTTTGAGTGGCGCGTATGGTTGCGCGCCCTTGGACGAAGGGCCCGCCACAGTGCAGGTGCGTGGGAACGCGGTCGGAGCGAGCGCGACCTCCTCCCCCGGATGCGAGGTTTCTTCGATTGCAAGCATGCGCTCATCGGACAGACCGGGTTGAGTTGTGGCTCGTCTCTGACGGGGTGCCGCGGGCACATAGCGACCAACGGCCTCAATGTATCCTCTTTGTAACCAGCTGTAAAAAGTGTAAATACAAGTTTTTGTTTCGTCTCAACGGGTCGTCGCCTTCATCACAGCCGCAGCGCTGCACTAAACGCAGCACAGGGCTGGCAGGAACTCCAAGGGTCACCAACGCCCGCCTCGCAAGGAGGCGAATTGGAGAAGAACGAGACATTGTCTTTAAATGATTAAAAATCTACTTGATGTAAGCATTCGTGCTTTAAGTGTGCTCTTGTATTTCAACAAGTGTCAGCACACTCACAGATTATGCACCTACAGGTGCTGCTGCTGGCTGTCTTGGGTCAGCTGCCTTCCAGTCCAGTTTCAAAGGCTTTGCCAGGGCCTCCCTTGGCCAACCGACACTGCACCTGCTGTACCCAAGTACTGCCTGGCCTTTTGTTGGTGCTCCGTACGATTTGCCGCCAGGAATGGTCATTCATCCATCATCTGGCCGCTTGGACCACCCGTTCAGAAGTCAGCGCATTTGCTCGACACATCGATCCAGGCACTGCTGCCATATCGGTGCACCCACCGATTATGTACTTTCAGGTTAGTTATTGCATGTTGTGGAACCTGCCATGATGTATACCTGTTAGCAGTGCTGTGCGTTTGGAGCGTGTCATTGCTTAGCAGACATATTGAAGAGAATCTGGGGCCGATGACTAAAGGGCAAGAAGAGAAATTGAACTTACTTTGAAGCAAGTATTCCTATGTAATCAAGCCAAGCAAAGATTAAGGATCTTTCGATATGGTGTTGAACTTACAATACAAACTGGTGTACTTCAGATCACACTGGTATTAATCATACTATACCGAAAAGTACATCCCGCAGTCTGTAGAATTCTGACCGCTTTTTTCGCAGTCTCTCATGACAGGCACTATTCTCAATGGTTGGAAGATAGTCGAGGTAGCACCAATCTTTAAATCAGGAGACGGTACTTCACCATTAAATTTCCCTAACAAGCACCATATGCATGGCCGGGAAACATTTCATCCACTCTCAGGTCGCTAATTATTTATAAAATCACAATATCACATTCGAGTATCACCACGGTTTTCACAAGGGTTACTTGAGAAACACAACTTTCAGGATTTGTTCACAATCTACATTGATCCATTGACGCAGGCTTACAAACTGCGGTAGTTTTTCTCGATTTTTCTAAAGCATTCAATCGCATTGCACACCACAGACTACTTCTCAAACTTCACCTTAATGTCCTCCCTTGAGCGAAAGATTTTCATTCTTCTCAAATGCAGTTTACTTATAATAACTATATACTTCTTTTGCTCGTGCCACTTTGTTGTCCCCCCAGGCAGGTTGCTTGGTCCTGTCTATCTTCCATGTTGCATATCCTCCCATGTAGGTCTATTTGCAGATGATGTTGTAATTTATCACACAATTTCTTTCAACTACTACCGTCAATGCTTTCACTCTGATCTTAACACAATTAACTCCTGGTGCTGCAAATGGCTAATGTCCCTTATCTCTAAAACAAAGTGCATGACTTTAACGGTGGCAAGTCTCGAATTGTAAAGACTTACTTCATTAACAACAGCCTGATTACCTCTTGAGACAAAGGTGTTTTGGTAGGCCGGTAGGGGAGCGGGGATTGCATGGTGGATTTCAAAAGGTATATCGATTGGGAAAATAAGACGTGTTATTAATATTTTCATTTGCACTCCAAAACTCAGCTTTATTTCATATGTTTAACCCACTGCAGTGGCTAAGGTGGTGTGCTGTGGAGGCGAATGCCGATTAGATACCGCTTGGTGTGGCCACTTTTCAGATGGAGGCAACACGTAAAGACGCCCGTGTTTTGAGATTTCAGTGCGCACAAAAATACCCAGGTGGTCAAAGTTAATGCGAAGCCTTCCCCTACAGTGCTCCCCATATCCCAAGTGTAGCTTTGGCGTGTTAAACCACCGTTTTTTTCATGTTTTTGGTATATTACCAGCTGCTGCAGCAGCTGCAACATAAAGGTGAAATTATACATAATGTTTCCAAGAGCTAAATATAAAGGCCATATTGAAGTGCGTTTATGGGTCTATCTCATAGCAGTATTGAAAGGTTATATACTCTGGTGCAGGTTAAGAACGGCAATGGCTCATGTGGTGTAGTCCAGTGTTTGACGGAATGCCGTGTAGGCAGGTAAAAGCATTATTGCAGTGATGAAACGTAGGTCACTGACCAAATCAAGAAAGCCATTTAACGGTTTGGTGCTTGTTCACGGTGAGCATGTGTCGTGGAAAACGAAGCTATATATTGGGCATTACGCAGCGCAATGAGTTTGCATAGATATGGCACAGATTGCCATCCATTCTGTTGATAATGTTGGGTGTCGTCTGAACGATGAGGGACTGGAGCAGTAATCGAGAAGATAGATTGCACTCAGTTGTCAGTAATTTTGTCTTGTTCCAGTCGACCACGTGTCCCGTCCTCTCACGGTGCTCTGCCAGTGGACTTGTTTTTGCATGGCCCTTGTTCACTTCGTTCCAGTGCTGCGTTATACTTCTGTGCAGATTGCCCGTTTCGCCAATGTACACTGATTTGCATTCAGCGCATGGAATCTAATAAACAATACCCGGAAGCTTGGGGCGTGAGAGGGGGTCTTTCATGCTGACAATGTCAGAACACAGCTTGCTAGTGGGCAAATGCACGATGTATGCACTGCGTTTCTTGAAAATGTGTGCGAGAGTTTCACCGATGTGTGGGACGTAGGTAATTGCTGCGCGTTTTGATGCAGTCCTTGTGGCTGCCTAAAGCATTATATTCAGAAATAAGCGAAGAGGGCGACTAGCAGGAATCCGCATTGACATTAGCAGGCAGAAGCGTCCACAAGGCCTGTCTCAAAACGTGCTGCAATTCTCGTCCTACACATTAATCAAGCTTTTGCACGCATTTTCAAGAAACACATGGTGCACATCGTGCACGTGCCCACTAGCAAGCTATGTTCTGACATTGTCAGCGTGAAAAAACCCCTCTCACGCTTCAAGCTTCCAGGTGTTGTTTATGTTTTGAACGAAAAAAGTGTCATTTAAAGGTGGCACCTCCTTCCTTGCCGATTTCTGATGCCTGATTGTTCAGTTTGTGGGGATAAGTTTAGCAGATTGCTCACATGTCTAACCTGTATTTGTGCTTGAGCAGTCAAACGCTGATGTTAGCAGTGAAGTAGGTGAAAATTGTAGTTTGATTGTAGTTGTGTGCAGATTACCTACATTGTGTAATTCGTAGAAAAGCAAAATTGAGGTAACCCTGCTAACTGTTCCGCATTGCAGCATTTTATTATGCAAACGTTAAGAAGTTCAGCTGCTTGTTAAAGGTGAAATAAACAGTGGTACAAAAAGGAGAGCATCTACTAAACAAAAATATCTTCACAATCGCAGGATGCCAACGGTCCGCCTACCAACTTGTGTCCTGCATCGTTTCTGCTGGCTGGAGCGGCTCATGGAGCATTTTCCAGCTTCTCAAAGTTTCTGGTCAAGCGCTCCTCCAAGTGAAAGATGCCGCAGAGGGATCTTTTGTTTTAATACCACAATTTCACGTGCTCAGCAGCAAATTTACTCGTAAGGCTTTTTAAATATTCATCACCCAAGAGGGCATGTTACCTTCGTCTTCGGTGGAATGTGTCTGCACTCAGGTTATTTGTGACAGAAACAAGTGGACCATGTCGTGAGAGTCATTGACGCCTTGTTGATTGTGCATGCTTCTGAAATGACATTTTCATTCGGCTGAATACTTTCCAAATATTACGATTTGTGTACAAATTATGGTAAAAGTCATGATTAGTTGTACTACAGTGCAGGAAGGAAATGCCAACATACGTTTTAAGCGCCTCTGATATTTCAGATCGTTGGCTAGTGAGCAATAAAACAAAACTGAATTTTTTTTAAAGTAAAATCAAATATTCGTTGTCACCATTGCATGACCATAGTAAAAGCTATCTAGTCACCAAATTTAGAATTAAACACGAAATACCAAGAAAAATAGGGAAATAAACTAGACAGCTCGCTACAACAAACCAATACGTAAAATTCCTCAATGTCTATAAAGTGATGATTCAGGCGGGTTAGTTAAAGGGATCCTGCAACACTTACAACCGACAGTTTCGAATGCATGTTTGGATAAAGTTTATTGTCTCAGGAATCTCCTGCCGCAAGAATTATTAAAATCCGTTCAGTATCACCGTAGATACGCGCGATGAAAAATCGCGCATAATTGTTCCCTCTCAACTCAGCGTGGACTACGCGGCCAAGGCTGCGCGCTCTCTCCCGGAGAGGGGGGAGCCTCGTGACGTTCTCTTTCGGAGCTTTGGGTATGTCATGGGCCGGCAGGTTTGCTCGTTATCTCGGCAACGCGGAGTCGCTCGTTTCCGGTGCGGAAGGAGCGGTGCGGCAATTCAGGCATAGTTGCCTTCATGTGGGTTATCCGACTGTTGTGTTTTCGGATTCCTGCTTTCGCTACCGTGCGTTTCGTCGTGCAATGGACCCAGCTCTGCGAGCGCGGCTCGAAGCGGCGAGCGCAGACATGGGTTTCGACCCGTATACGGACACTCCTCGCCGCAAAGTCAGGAAAAGAGCCGGCGGCGGTCCCCCGGAGCCACCCCACCATCACGGTATACAGTTTAGTCACGGTACACCCGCGGAAACGTTCACAGCCACAGTACGCGCCGTCGACGGAACTCCGTTTGCTCGAAACAGGGCAACTCATACGCTCGCAAGCGCTCGCGCAGACTCGCTGTACGCCATTTTTCGAACCACAAACACCACAGACAAACACCAAGCAGGTTGCCAGACGTTGTGACCTAGATGAGTTTAGTGCACAGCGCCACCGACGGCAGCGGATTGCACCGGAAACACGAAAGGACAAGATCTTTTTTGCCATTTTGATCATTTTAACTGTGACGTCAACAGCGCGGCCCGAGTGACGTCCCTCGGGCCGCGATTGAGCTGCATAATGGTGAAAATAGAAAGGAGCGCGGTTGATTTTTCCGCGTCTTTCACAGCGATTTGCGCGGTTACCGCTTCACGTACACGTGTAATATTTGGCTCAGGTATTCCTGAGGGTGTAATCTAAATGTCGCGCCGGTTTACTTGCACTGCTCAAATAGTGTTGCGGGGTCCCTTTAAGATGTCAGTGGGTTTACACACCCAACTTGCACGGAAGCACATGAGCTCTCAATATTAACATGTTTTTAGTGAAGACCGTCTTCCTTCATTAAGCTGCTTTGCACATTGATGCCAGTCTAATAAATGTAGTCCTGAATTTTCGTTATGATCAATCTTTGTAATGGAACCATATATTTTTATATGATGTCGCTGTGTATTTATGAAACTGTATCTAGTCACTAATTCCAATTTGTTGTGGTCAGGTTTTTTCAACTAATTCGTAGCTTTTTTAACAATTATGGTATATTTTGTGTGCCTAAAGGAATGCCTCATTGCATGTTTAGCCTATGTAGTGTTGAAAGCGGACATTTTGCTTCAAAGTGGAATGTCGGGCTAGCAACAAGGTACTTCGCGTGCTGCTCACTTTCATTCATGCCATTATTTTTTATATTATCATTTAAAATTAAAAGCCAACCAATTTGCTGTCGTTTTAATTTTGTCACCTACTTTATACTTTCTTTTTTTTTCAACTGTCTGTAAGGATTGATTATCCATATTTTTATGATACCAAGGCGTTGGACTGGGCTAGCTGGTACATGTTTGAATGGATGAAAAACCATAGGAAAACACAACACACAGAAGAGAACGACGGGACAAACTTGTGCCGTCATTCTGTTTTAACTGTTTTCTGTATTTACCACTGGTTTTTTATGCATTCAAACATTTTTTATGAGTTTGTTGAACAGTGACTAGTTTAGGTGCTCAAACAATTTTCGGCTGCGAAGGCTCCCTGTAGCATTTATATAAGTGCTCTCTGCTCTTTTTTTGAGCCAATACCCCATCACCAGTCTTCATGAGGTGGTCTTTTGTAGAAATGAAGTTGAAATAAATATTTGTTTGCATTGCTTTACATGTTTTGAAAGAATTTCTTGTTCATTCTTGTTTCTTTCAACCCTGTTTCAGAATCCTGCTTAAGGCATTTCCTCTGTTATTTTTTTTTTCAGAACCAGGAAGGGTGCTCGTCCTCGGTTCTTGCTGAAGCAGCAGTATCCATACTTCAAACGTGAGCTCTGAACACACAGTAATTATGGTATGAAACATTCTACCAGTATAAGTTGCTTTGTAGACGTCATTGTAGATGTCAAAGCTCTTGACAGTGTAGTCCAACGTCTGGTGTAATGGGCAATGTCTACAACTTGTAAAAATTAATTTTGTGGCTATAATGTTTGAGATTATTTTAAAATGCACGTCAACTACTATTTAGAAACGCTGTCTAAATTGGCAGCCATTTTCCTGGTGGATACAGAAAGTGAAAAAGCGCATGTGTAGAGATTTCAGTGCACCTTAAATGTCCCAAATTTGCTAAAGCTAATCCAAAGCCCTCCTTGTGGTGCACTTCATATCCCATGTACAGTTTTGCGTAAAAAGAGCTAAACATTTATGATCAATTTAAACTTATTTTAATGTTTTTAAATGCAAATATTCTCCGTTTAAGCTGCCATATTTAGAGTAAAATATTTTGTAACAATTATATAGCTACCAAAGGTTTATAGAAAAGCTTTTTGCTTTTGGTTATGCACCTTCTTATCAAAAGAAAAATGTTGTTAAGAAAGGCAGAAGAAACCCAAGTATGGAAATTAGCAAACCCTAAAGCTGCGGATAGACTGAATGTTTCGTAGAGAATCTTTTGCTGATTTCAGTTCTAGTCAACTCTAAAAAAGTCTATCGACGTAGAATGCTTGCCGTGAGGCACCTCGTAATACTAGCCAAAAACTAATGGGCCCTGGCTGTTGGCTTTTCATTTGCAACAGTGACAAATGACCCCACATCCACCGGCAGGGACATAATGCAAGGCACCATGTACAAGCTAGCCTCATGATAGAATAATGTTTTATGAACAATGACATTACATTTCAACCATGGGCTTCACCAGGGAACTTGTATGCATTGTTCTGTGATGTTTGCAGTTCTTGTTATTGCTATGTGGGGTCATTTAGTCTAAAAGTATGCTCATAAAACTTCATATACCACCAAACCTTGCAAGTGCTGTACCATATGAATATTTTTTCGTAAAGCAAAAAGAATAATGCGAACGAAAAGAAATGGCTTGGGTACCCAAATTTTATTAGTAGATTATGAGCCGCAGTACGGAGGGAACTATATAATGAGCCGCATTACGGAGGAAACTATACATTTTGCATTTGGTCGTCCTTCATATTGAACCTTCCTGCTCAGCTCAAGAATAAGGCACTATACATTGCAGGTAGCTACCTTGAGTGGAAGTTTGATGCAATACTGAGAAGCCAAGGGTTTTAAGGTTCAAGGAAGTTTTGTGTGGTTGAAGTGTTGCACACCTAATTGCTTTCACTGCACAGCATGGTTAGGCTGTGCAGTGAAGCTCGAAAGATGTGTACTGCAGTTCGGCAAAGTCAACATATAATTGTTTTTTACGAAGTTTTGGATTATCAACTACCTCTAAAGTTATAACTCTGTACTGAGATGTGGCTCCTGACTCTTTAAATTGATGTTTTAACAATTGATGACACAAGTTCAAGGAAATTATCAGCTGACGTTGAGCTTCAATGGAATGTCTCACAGAACCGAGCTTGGAAAACACGAATGTTTCATACCATTTTCGTGTGTGATATTGTGCAATATGTGGTCTCACACCTGCTGCACCATTTGTGAACCGAGGATGACGCACCCTTTTTGTACCCACCCCTTTACGTGGGTGCTTTTGCAGAAGATGCTCCTACAGATTGGGGTGCTAAGTAGCACCCTAGGATACTTTTAGGCCGAAAAGGGTGTTATAAGGCACCGGTCTTCTGGGGTGCTTCAGAAAGGGTGCTCCTGCGGCGACAGAATCCAAGCACCCTACAGGGTGTAAAATATTCAGTTTTTATGGTGCTCCTGCGGCGACAAGCTGAAGCACCCTTTTGGGCGTAAACATTTTTAGTGTGTGGTCCCAAGGAAGTTGCGGAAGCGGTTCATGCGGTACTTTCATGACTCACCGCTGGCAGGACATGGCAGCGGCAGTAAGACTTACGATTACGACAAGTTATGCCGTGTCGCGACCTGGCCAGGCATGAGGAGAGACGTAATGAGCTATTCCCGCGCTTTCCCTGTTTGCCAGGTAGCGAAGCCGCGCGCTGGGAAGCCTGTGGGTTTCATGAAGCCGGTGGAAAGCAGCTACCCACGGCAGATCGTAGCGTGTGACGTAATGGGACCCCTCCCAAGATCCGCGCGAGGAAATCAGTTCATCCTGGTTGTAACGGACCACTTTTCTAAGTGGGTGGAGTTGTTTTCCCTTAGAAAGCTAGCGTCGGAGCGGATCGTAGAGAAGCTGTTGGAGACATTCACTCGTTTCGGCTTCCCCTCCGACCTGATCACTGACAATGCTTCGTATTTCACAAGCAAATTTTTTTCAGACTGTTGTCGAGCGCTGCACATTCGGCACAGGAAAACGAGTCATTATCATGCTCAGAGCAACATCACTGAGAGGATGAAAAGGAACCTGAAGTGCATGGTGGTTGCGACAACCAAGGAGCATAAGGACTGGGACGCGCGTTTGCCTGAGCTGGCTTTCGCGACTATAGGTCAACAGGTTTGACACCGGGTTACCTAAATTTCGGTAGAGAAATCGCTTTTCCAATGGAAAATGCACTGCTGTACGCGGCCGCGGGTAACGCCCCTTCTCTGTCGCAGTACGCGGCTATAGGCTCCGGGAACGCCTTTGGGCAGCGCAACGCACGGCTCAGGAGAACCTCGACGTGGCGCGCATGGAGCAAGCCGAGCAGTATAACAAAGGCCGTCATCACCTTGTGTACAACATCGGTGACCTAGTGCTAAGGAGAACACACCCACTCAGCAACGCTGCACGCGGTTTCACTGCAGCGCTCGCACACAAATGGCAAGGGCCATACAGAATTACGGCGCAGACGACTCTGCTCACGTATGAGATGCAGTCGCTTGAAAGCGACGAGCTGGTGGGTCCTGTGCACGTTAGCGATCTCAAGGTCTATCACGTTCGCACTGGCGATGACGAACAGGTGGTAGCGGAACCAGAAGGTTTGAGTCCCGCTACTGAAGACAGAACGGCCGGCGATAGAGTTCGCACCCATCGTTACGACCTGAGGGTGCTGTAGTGTCTACCCCCCACGGGTCCGGGTCTCACGTGGTTCTACCACGGAGCAACCCGCAGCGCAACATTCACCGCTTCAAGTTTCATCGCGCCGCCTGTGCGGTGGTGCAAGGCGTGGTTTTGTGCCTGGCCGTTACGATGCCAGCCTGGGCCTGCCGACAGCGGGCCCTCCCGGTGCGACCCGGGAGCTGTTGCCACGGTCCGGGGGTCCTACTGCCCTTCGGAGATGTGAGGCGGCTGCGGTTCGCCTGCTGGTCCACGGCGGAGTCGTGTTCATGGGTTGGAGGCCTGCTGAGCTCATCGCGGAGCTGTAACCCTGGCGTGGAGGCGCCGGTGGGCGCAGAGCCTACAGCTCTCTCTGGGGCTGCGGGCGCCCGTCAACCGGGTTTGCCCCGGGCTCATCACGGCGTCTCCGGTTCCGGCGCAGAGCAGCGGAGATCGGGACACCGGGGCGCTGTCGAGAGGAGCCTGGCCGTTCGGTAGAATCCTGCATCGGGTAGCCGAGAATGCGCTCCCGCGAGCGCCTACATGGTGGCGATGGCGACAGAGCGGCATGCTGCCACACTTCGGCAGGTGCCAGCGTACCCACAGCCGCACAGGGCGGCCCCAGGCGCCGACCAGCGGTTCCTGGTGCACTAGAACCCCGAGGGCGATCTTCAATGATGGACCCGTATCCCGTGTTTGAGGGGGGGAGATATGTGGGGAGCGCCTTGGCACGACACCTTCTGGCCTAGGGGGTGTCGCCCGGAGCCCCTCGCCATGGGCTCCCTTCCCTTGCCCTCCTCGCCTTCCGTGCGGCCGCGAGACCTGGGGACGTCGGGGCCCGAGAGATGGCGCTGGCGGACACGACGGGCAGCGGGCAGCGAGGCGAAGGAAATCCTATACCGGAAGATTTAAACGCGATAGCGTTTTTACTGTACAGCATTATACGTCTCATCCTTCAACCCCCCCCCCACCTCCCCCCCCCTCAAGTTTTATTTCCGGTGAAGCAGGTTGACTCGGCGCGGCTCCGGAGCTCCTCCTCGCCACAGCCGACCCCTCTTTTACAACGGTTGTTACAATGATTATTCCCATCACCACCACTAAAGCCGCTTTCACACTTTGGGCTGTGGGCTGACAGCGGCCGTATTGCCGTTGTAAGGTGATTGCGGAGAATCAACAACAGTGCGAATGGGCTTTCAGACTTCCGAAAGCCGCCTCCACCACCGCCGGCAAGAATGTAGCCGAGGCCGTGGCCGCGCTAAATTCCACCTCGCCCACTAGCTGCGCACCCCTGCCGGTTGAAAGCAACTTGCCCCGTCGTAACGCCTGCCTGAGCACATTTCTTCTTTAGCTTGAAAGCCATTCTGAGAAACATTGTCGTGTCGGCTGCCCTCGTTGACCAGCTGGTTGTAGTTTTTCTGGCAGAAGAAAAATAATAGATCTTAGTCGGGTCGCACATAAAGTCTTTCTCGCTCCATTCGCCAGTGTATTTCACGCCTAATTAGGCCTCTATCCCCCATTGTCGGTTTAGGCATACAGGGGTTGGGGTGATTAGGGGGGGGGGCTGCATGCACGCACAGCAGGGCTTAATGCCGCTACCGATGACATACCTGTTGTGGTGGTGGGAGATTTCAACGTGGCAGGGACTCACGCATCACATATTATGAGCTAGACATCGTACAGCTTGCCGTACCCAAAAATTACCTACACCGAAGAAAACCAAATAGACACTGTCATCAGGACGGTTGTTTTAAGGCAGTCTTCAACCCCCAAATTTCACGCTCCTCGAAAGGCCCCGAACTGGGTCTTTATAATAAATCAGAAAAGCCGCTCTCCTAGCACAAAAAAGCGCATGGAGAAAACAAATTCAAGACGGGCGTTCGTACAGGAGAAACGACTTCATTGACGACATCATGTACTTGTCACCAATCCAGCGACCTTCTTCAAACGTGTCCCCCACCGGAAAAACTGGACACAAGTTCCTTTGACCCGAATTCCCGCGACATGCCAAGATCAAATTCCTTCCAGGAAAGTGCAAAAAACATGACAACGCTGTATACACTAACTCCGAGATGTGTGAAATACCTTGGCAACAATTTTCGTAGGGGACTACCGTTTGTACAATCGTTAGCAGTAAAGGAAGAAGTGGAATGTGGAACCACCCTATTGGATATACCCCTAGCGGAACTACCGCCTTGAAGATTAAACATCTTTACCAACACTCAAAAGGCGATTAGAGTTTTGGCAGATGGAATACCTGCACGCTTCAGAAAGGTTGTCCCATTCACGATGAAGTAATCTGAAATCACAAGGGCACCCGGCAACGAGGGACCATGAAGGGAAAGTGGGATTCGACACAGAAGCATGCTCATGCTAATCCACATACCCCATAATTCTGACGCCACCATATAAAAAAGCCCCTCCTTCAGGAACGTAAGCACCGGCCAGTATTGCGTCACCTGACTAAAAAAGGGTCCATATATTACGGCAACGTTCTCAAAAGCCTTGAAAGTCCTGCGAAGAGGTTCGGTAAAATCCTTCTATAGTACACTAACATAAAACTGTGCTAAACGTGAGAAAACAGCCACCCTCTTCCACGCAGCATGCTCATGCCCAACAATATGCTGAAGGACAACTCCAACATTACACATCCCACTTCTTTCAAGACATCGGAGGCAGCACTGGCTATCTTTGACCTCAAGATCGCCTTCCACTAATTTAGAGAGCAAGGACTGAGCTACTGGGGCTCTGGACTTAAAGTTTCACCCTTTTGCTCCTCAAAATTTGTGAACTCTTTTCCATTCTCCTACGACTTGTTAATCATGTAGTATTTTCTGTATATTCCTCTTTGTCTCTCTCACTAAAAAAACGTAAACGTCCAGTCAGGCCATTCTACTTGAGAGTAAACACTTCAAACACTCACACTCCCGCCTCCGTATACCCGAAACATTTGACGCACACATAAGTCACACAATCGTAGATGGCCTGTGTATTGTGTGCGCCGCGGTGACTAAAAAAAACTGCGAGTAGTCTTTCTCTGTTCGCTTACCTTCAGTATTTGGAAAGCAAAACTGATAAATGCAGCTATTAAAGACGATAGTCTTTCTTTGGCTACTTAGACCCAGAAATTTTGGTCTGTCTGTCTGTCTGTCTGTCTGTGACTCGATTCAGCCACCCGGCCAAAGCAAAATTGGTATTGCGCAATAGTCTTATATACTCACAGCCAAATGTAAACGTCTAAGCCCGGTTTATATGTTCATACTTGTCAACTTTGTTGAACAAGAACAAGACATTACGCTAATATAAGTCAGGAAATTAGTACACAAGGGATATTTACGGTGTTCCTTTATTAAAAAAGTCATGGATGCTTGGCTTTTCGATTGCAAATGATATTCTACACCTACTGCAGAAAACCGACGCCTCCTTGCGGCATATGAAAAATCACGCGGCAACAGCAACGAAAGGTTCCACTAGCTAGGTTCCACGTTCTGGTTGGAACGCACGCGGAGCACGGCCACGCGGTTATATAAACCTTGTAGTCGGCAGCCTCCATTCACGCTCGTCTTTACCGTACTGCAGCGCTGGCATCGAGGAACCAGGCCTGTAGCAGTGGAACGCGGTAAATTCAAATCGGCTTGCGCAAACCTTTAGTGTGTTTACCTTGGGATGAGCGCGACGGTACAGGACCAGCATGAGAGGTGAGCGGGAAAGCAAAAGGTGGCATTTCCTTGGGAAATGTCTACAAAGACTATCGTCTTTTCACGACATTTGCAACGAAAGGAGCAGATACGCGGCCAATTTTTTCGTTTCAAAGCGCCCGCTAAAGGACGTGGAACTAACGCTATTGCGTCGTACATCTTAGACCTAAACGTCCATGTCATTTAGAACTTTTTTGACCAACGGCTGTCCTTGTGTTCCACTTCCTTTGTCTGTAAGTTCGGGCTGGTTTAATCCAAGAATAAGCCTATCTCTCCCCTGCCGCCTATCCCGGCCTCCCGGCCATTGGGCCGCTGCTCCGTGCCGGACGCTTGCGGAAGGGGGTGTGGTTTGACCTCTAGCTCTCAATGTCCTATCCTGTCCTGGTCACCCCGCGTAGACTCCCCGAGGTAGCATTGTGTGACCTTCGCTACAATAATAATCTGTATCTGCCTGTCCTACCTCGGATGAAGAAAAAAAAAACGCGTTTGCGTCACCCGAGCATTCCTGAGACATTGTCTGTACCGATGCCACACAATAATTAGCATATGCAATGCCTATCTTGATGTTCTTCCGCAACTGTTAAATTTAAAGCAAAAAACATTCAAATCGTTTTTTTGTGAAAAAAAAACATTTTCACAATTTGTTTTCATATACTTTCAACATTGGGCTTTTCTGATTCTTCAACGAATATTCATAAATGTACACCATGAATTTGTAGACAGGGTTTTGTTTTTGCTATCACGAATAGGTGGATAACGGGCATCTTCTCATTTTCGTGTTCTCCGGGTTCTATGCCCTGGTTTTGATGTGACCATGCCTTAATGCGAATGAGAATGTACAGTGCGTGTGCGTATATATCAGTTTACTTTTCTGTTTACAAGGCAGCCACCTGGTCAAGCTGTTTAAGACAGCATATTTTTGTGATTGTTACATCATTCGTAGCGAAACGTTGGCGTTGTCCTAAACAATTGAGAAGACAGGTACATTTAAAAGACGGAATTACCGCAAGCTTCGCATAGTTGTCACTGGAGGATGTGAGTAGCAGCCACAAATGTGATCGTTTTCTTTCTTGGCAGGCGAGACGTCGTGGACGGGCAGTGGTTCTTCGACGGCCGCAAGTGCTCACCTGCCTTCCGGCCAAGCACCGCGGCGTCTTCGGCAGTCTGGGCGATTGTCGACGGCAGTGTGTCCACCAGTCGTACCGCAGCTGCGGCGAGGTGCCCCCGGCTGAGACGTGCTCCTTGCAACAGCTGCGGCACGCGTACTTCGCCGACACGCAGGCTAAGGGCGGCGTCCGCTGCGTGAACACGTTCCAACGGACGCTCATGAACCTCCGATGCCTTATCAGAAGCAACCAGTTTCCCTCCCTCGCCGTTTGCCGCAAAACCTGTGGGCGCAAATAGGTACAGAAGTCTCCGTCGGGAAGGCCCGTGGCAATTTTTAACGCTGAGTAACGACGTTTGTGCGCTCTAGAACACCACTCGGTGCGTTTATTTGTGTCATGGTTCTCGTGGCGGTTGGGAACAGACACGTCCTCTCTTTTACCTAAACTAAAGGAGAACGTTCAAAGATGGTGCAAGGCGTAATTCTTAGTGTTATGCTAGATTGGCCGTTTTCACTGGAACTTCAATTCGTGTTTCAAAACTGCAAATCCAAAAATTTTAAAACACTAGCTTAGGTATGGCATGCCCCATTATCCCTTCAAACATACAGGGTTCTTACCAATTTTTTCTTCGAACAGTTTTTTTTTTTTGCTGACTCAGTGTAAAATCTTACAGGGCTTTTTCGGAAAACTATATTCTACAAGTAGCCACGACGTTCTATAAGTTGCCGTACAGTTTCGGCAATAACAAGTTTCCATAACGAAAAAGGAAGGTGGAAGACTGCTGATTTCGCATCGGTAGGGGAGAGTGGTGAGCTTAAAGACGCTCGTGCGCAGGCGTCAGGCGCACGCGGTCCACCCTTCCCCTCCGCGCCTCCTTGCAGCTGCTGCTGTTTCGGGGAACACGGTACCACTCATCAACTTGTGGGATGACGTATCCTCTGGGGGATTGGAAAATGTTATTCATGCGTTGTCTTCGTGCATACTAGAGCTGACAAAAATGCGTCTCAGTAATTGCCGTTGCAAGGTGAGGTGACGCTTGCTGCCACAGCGGCGCCTGAACCCTCCCGGGTCGATGAACTACATGCTCCGGCGGCTTGTATTCATTCTCCCTCGACGACTGCGTGTGAAATATGAGTTACTTTTGGTGAAAGCGGTGGTGTAGCGTCGGACCCCACCAATTGTTTGTTTGGAAGGTAGAACTGACCAATAAGTTTATCGGCGCTGCACACAATATTCCAGAAGTGATAAGTTGGCCCGCAATACGGTTAGCGCAAGACTTGGCTGGACAGCGAGCGTTCGTGTATTCAGCACGTAAAACATTGGTTGATAGGGCGTAACTACTGAAAGGTCAATCGCTAAGATCATGTACCTAGGACGTAACTGTGTTAGTTGATCGCTAAGACTGGAAGCTTCTTGACTTCTTCGATCTACTTTTGGAAGTAACCTTTTTTTATAACTGTAAATACAGCTTTCTATGTCATCTTATCCTATCGTTGTGTTGTTCTCGTAACCTGCTCCATTTCCAACAATGCCGAGTTGTAAAAGCGAAAGGTTCCTTCGCCGAAAAACGGTCCTTAAACCACCAACGAGGGATTACTGAAGAAAAAAAAACAAGCGTTTAAACATGAGCGCCGAAACTAGTTCGTCCTTGTGCAGGTTGGGAAATAGCGCATTGTGTATTCTGAAAAACCTCAATTTGCCAACAAGGCCTTGTCAATTAGGAAACGGACTCACCAATAAAATATTCCGTATTAAAACATTAGGAAAGCTCGGCGAAATTCTCCAAGAAAATTTGAGACATTTAGTGCAAAGAAAATTCCCTCAGCGAAACCCGGCACACTAGGAATTTTAGGGCTGGCACTCGTGCGTAGACACTTCCGCTTAGATGTAGAAAGCCGAATTATTCCGCTGTACCTACTGGGAAATAAAACAAAGCTTTAATATTTCTGAAGCCCACAACTCTGCGCCTGGCACACGATACAACATCTGCGGAGATTGTATGGGTACAGGGTTATGGTGTTACGTGACAACAGAACAAATGAAAGCAACCACGCTAGATGATGAAGTGATCCATTTACCCGATGTCAGCCATGAGCACCAGTCTGCGCCTGCTACGCACCGCACACAACTGTGTCTTCTTCGGTCATAAGTTTGCATGGTGTTGTCCACTTTATCTTCTCGTGATCATATATGCAAGGTTTCTAAGCTCTTTAGTGCGAGAATTAACGCCATGTCTTCCATCACAGGTCACAGTTGCAAACGCAGACTACACTCGCATGAAAGCAAAAAAAATTGTGCGATATTTCCACATCCTTCTAGAGTGGTAGAAAATCACTAGCATAATAACTAGTATATGCGTGTTCTTGGTGCAGCCAAATTTCTTGCTTACGAAAGATTTATACTTAAATGATAGTCTTACTGAATGTTCCAATATTTTTTTCCTCGGTATTCATGGTGTACCGCGCCCTTTGTCTTGCCTTTTCTTGTGAGCCCTGCCTTTAAAACATTTACTGCCCTTCCACTCTGTCAAGAAGGTTGACCTGCAAAGCAGCCTGCCCTCCACGAAGTGCACGCTTGTTTGTAATTTACGGCTGAGCATACTTCCTAGCCAATTACCTGAATGAAATTTGGAAAAGACCCGAGCTTTATCCTAGCGCACAAACCTAGAACTGTCTCTTTCCGTCCCGCGTCGTAGGTATTTTACCCTTTGTGTAACATGCCAGCCCAATCCACTCTACCACAGACGGCACCGGACCGGCCGCATTGGGCTGTTTGACGGCCACGTACAACCTCACGCCAACACAACGCACATGTCTTCAGTAAGGGTACGAAACATATATCTGCGCGTGCCCGCCCCCCTACCACCCTCCTCTCCCAACCCGTGCACGCATAAACCGGCAAGCCCTGATGAGCGGGTGCTTAGAATAGAAAGACACTGTCCAACATACTGTCCAAGCACAACGAGTGATATTGGCCTACATCGGCGTGTCAAGCTGCTGTTCATCTGGGAGGGATTCACAGCTACAGGACCAGCTGGTACTTAAAGCGGCAACAGCTGTGGCAGCGGCTTGCCGTGGCTTTCGCGCCCATTCACGCTTTTGTTCTTGCTTCTTAAGGGACCCCACCACCGCTCCTTTCTTGGGTTTCTTCGCGAAACGGGAGTTCACCTATACTTGTAGCATAGTATTTATGCCAACTGGCATACTATCGCAATTAAAAAAATCGCGCCAATCAACCCCGTGAATGTGGTTGGAAAGCAAAGCTGTAAACGGCCCCCATAACGATTACCCATGCGAAATCACTTAAATTCAATCACACCTCTCTACAAATAGCAAAACCAGAGAGAAGTGAAATGCACTTAACCACACCTTTTATTACTTGAAAGAGATATTCTTGGTAAGGTTAAATCAATGAATGATGCATGAACGGTGTTTGGTTGAGTTGTATTGGTGTAGCACAAGAGTGGAATCTTTTTTATAAAACTAAAGTAAGCTCCAACCCGGTGTTAGACGATCTGACTTCTCCGTCTCTCCGCCGCGGACGGAGGCGACGAGATTTGCGGCAGAGAAGGAGGCGAAGGAGGAAGAAATACTTCTGTTCAGATTTCTGAACGGCCCAGAGTGCAGCCCCGGGGAGTGATTCCTTCTTCTGTGGGGCCCGTATGCAGTCCGCGCGGCCTGTGTTCGGTCCACCCGCTGAAGCTGGGTAGTTAGAGAGGGCCTGGACAGCAGCACCTACCATTGCTCTTGTTGGGTAGTTGACAGAAATAGAGGAGGGTGCTCAGGGCTAAAGTCACACACCCCGATTACGGGGCGGAGAGTTTCTACTTCTGAGCAAAATTTACATTCAGCGTCGTAGCGATTCGGATACATTAAGTGAAGACGCGTAGGGTGTGGGAAGGGGCCCGGATTGTATGAGCCGTAGTGTAGTTTGTTGTTCTCTGGAAAGGTCAGGGTAAGGCGAAGGTACTGTCTGTCTCAGAAGGCGATAATTCTGGGTTATCTCCCTGAACATGACAAGCGGGTGACTGTCCTCGTGCAGCTCCATAGCACGGGAAGTAAAAGCGGAGGCTTGTTGGGTGGGCGTATTTGTTGCCCTCCATTGAAGCGTGAGGGGGTGTCCAGATGAGCTGAATGGAACCGTTTGGGGAGTGGTTTTTTAGCACGCGCAGTGCAGGTCAGGACACCCAACCCTACTGGTAATTCCAGTAGCCTTGCTGGGAATCGATGACTAACCTCCGAACCCCTGGTTGAGCGAGAGCCAAGGTGATGGCTGCCTCTTCTGCTGCCGTCATTTCTTGGGTCCTAAGCGAGGTATACACAAGGAGGTTGGTTCTGGAGGTAGCCACGATGATGGCATATTGCTGCCCTCGATGTTTGGAGGCGTCTGTGTAGATAACTGCATGATCCCCACCCAGGGTGGTGTTTAGCGTTTGAGCCCGTGCTTTTCGGTGACCCTCGAGGGGTTCATATTTCTAAGCAAAGGGAGCATCTTTACTTTTAGTCGCCAAGAGTCTGGGAGTACGTCAAGCGGAGTGACATTCTGGGTTGCCAAGCCAATCTGGTGAAGCATGCGGTTACCCATCGCAGTTCTGAGTCGGGCCTTCTGGTTAGAAAGATGGCCTTCTATCAGCTCTTAAACCGTGTTGTGGAGCCCCTTGCTAAGCAGCGTCTGTGTGGACGCACTCATGAGAAGACCAATGGCCTGCTCGACCGCCTTTCTAATCATTATATTAAGCATCTCTATGTTTTCTTTGTCGAGAAGAAGACAGGGTGTTGTCGTAAGTAACTCTCGAGAGGACAAAAGCTTCAATTAATCGAAAGGTACCGGATTCCTTTAGGCCTCACTTCTTGGTGGCAACTCGCCTGATCATGTGTATTATTTTAATAATGCTGTTTTTGAGGCTCTGCAAGGACACGTCACTCTCGGCGTTAGCCTCGAGATGTAGGCCCAGGATCTTGATGCTGGGGTTTAGAGTGATGGCCTGGCCATCAAGGAGTATTTGAATGTATTCCTTGGTTTGTCGTGAGGTCGGACGACAAGGAGCTGTGATTGTTTACGTGAACACTGGAGGCCACATTGGCGTACTAGAAGTGAGATGCCATGTATTGGTGTGAGCTTCCTTTAATTTTTGTAACTCTTAGCACATGAGCAAATTGTGGACAGGGCCGCTAGACGGGCGTGAGTGGTCGCGTGACGCTTTCACGTGGCATTCAGCGAGAACGCAAAGGGTAAACCCGTCGATGTGCTTAGTTTGTACACCACCTGTCTTCCCAGTCTTTGCGTGGGCTCGTAGCTAAATCGGTAAGACAACGGGCTCTCGCTTTGTTAGTCTATTAGTTCCAGGTTCGGTTCCCGGCGGTGCCAGTAAATTCTTTTGTTTGTTCGCTGGAGTTTTCTGGTGACACCAACGGTCGCGAAAGAACCCTTGGGGGGTAGAGGTAAAAAGCGTTGCTTTAAAAAATTTGTAAGGGGGACTACCGAGCAGCGTCTGAAAGGGTTAACAGGTTTTTCATATGTGAAATCAAGGCCCTGGTACGCAGACTCAAATGCTGCAATGATTGGAGGGATGCTACTTTCAATGTCAGTGCCTGGCTTTAAGCAAACCGAACAATCAATTACATACCGGAAGCATTTCTGCACATGCAAATCTGGTAATACATTTTACAACATGCGGTTGCCTTGTGCCAAAAATATGTCAGAAACACCGGCGCTATACATGAACATATTCCAATTCCGTCGGACTGGACATACACATCATCGTTGTGGTTGATGAGCAAGGACTCGAGGTAGAATTTGATTAAGTGCCCAAAGTTGTTGCTCGCAGTGCTTGCCTCATTTTTAAATTTCACAGGTCCGTAGGAGTCAATAGCCTCCTCAACAGCGATCAGAAGGGGTTCTCGAGGGATGCTGTAAAAAAATCGCGCCAATCCACCCCGTGAATGTGGTTGGAAAGCAAAGCAGTAAACGGCAAACATAACGATTACTCATGCAACGTCCCTTAAATTCACACACATCGCTCTACAATTAGTAAAACCAGAGAAAAGTGAAATGCACTTAACCACACCATTTATTGCTTCAAAGAGATATTCTTGGTAAGGTTAAATCAATGCATGATGCATGAACGGTGTTAAGTTGAGTTTTATTGGTGTGGCACAAGACTGGAAACTGTTTTTGTAAAATTAAAGTAAGCTCCAACCCGGTGTTAGACGATCTGACTTCTCCGTCTCTGCACCGCGGACGGAGGCGACGAGATTTCCGGCAGAGAAGGAGAGGAGGAGGAAGAAATACTTCTGTTCGGATTTCTGTTCAGATTTCTGAACGGCCCAGAGTGCAGCCCTGGGGAGTGATTCCTTCTTCTGTGGGGCCCATATGCAGTCCGCGCGACCTGTGTTCTGTCCACTCGTTGAAGCTGGGTAGGTAGAGAGGGAATGGACAGCAGCATCTCCCATTGCTCTTGTTGGGTAGTTGACGGAAAGAGAGGAGGGTGCTCAGGGCTAAAGTCGCAAACCCCGATTACGGGGCGGAGGTTACTACTTCTGAGCAAAATTTACATTCAGCGTCGTTGCGATTCGGATGCATTAAGTGAAGACGCGTAGGCTGTGGGAAGTAGCCCGGATTGTATGAGCCGTAGGTTAGTTTGTTGTTCTCTAGAAAGGTCAGGGTAAGGCGAAGGTACGGTCTGTCTAAGAAGGCGATAATGCTGGGTTATCTCCCTGAACGTGACAAGCGGGTGACTGTCCTCGAGAAGCTCCTTAGCACGGTGGGTAAAAGCGCAGGCTTGTTCGGTGGGCGTATTTGTTGCCCTCCATTGAAGCGTGAGGGGGTGTCCAGATGAGCTGAATGGAACCGTTTGGGGAGTGGTTTTTTAGCACGCGCAGTGCAGGTCAGTGCACCCAACCCGACTGATGATTCCAGTAGGCTCCCTGGGAATCGGTGACTACCCTCCGAACCCCTGGTTGAGTAAGAGCTAGGGTGATGGCTGCCTCTTATGCTGCCGTCATTTCTTGGGTCCTAAGTGAACTACACGCAAGGAGGTTGGTTCTGGAGGTAGCAACGATGATGGCGTATCTGCCATCGATGTTTGGAGGCGTCTGTGTAGATACCTGCATGATCCCCACCGAAGGTGGTGTTTAGCGCTTGAACCCCTGCTTTTTGGTGACCCTCGTCGTGTTAGGGGTTCACATTTCTAAGCAAAGGGAGCATCTTTTGTTTTAGTCGCCAAGAGTCTGGGAGTACGTCATGCGGAGTGACATTCTGGGCTGCCTAGCCAATCTGGCGAAGCATGCGGTTACCCATCGCAGTTCTGAGTCGGACCTTCAGGTTAGAAAGATGGCCTTCTATCAGCTCTTCCACCGTGTTGAGGAGCCCCGTGCTAAGCAGCCTCTGGGTGGACGCACTCATGAGAAGACCAATGACCTGCTCGACCCCCTATCTAATCACTATATAAAGCATCTCTATGTCTTCCTTGTCGAGAAGGAAACAGGGGGTTGACAGAAGGGACTCTCCAGAGGACACAAGCTTCAATTAATCGAAATGTACCAGATTTTCTTAGGCCTCGCTTCTTGGTGGCAACTCGCCTGATAATTTGTAGGATTTGATTAACGCTGTTTCTGAGGCGCTGCAAGGAGACGTCACTCTCCGTGTTAGCCTTGAGATGTAGGCCCAGGATCTTGATGCTGGGGGCTGGAGTGATGGCATGGCCATCAAGGAGTATTTGAATGTATTCCTTGATTTGGCGTGAGGGCGGACGAGAAGGAGCTGTGATTTTTTACTTGAACACTGGAGGCCACAGGCTTTAGCACATTGGCATACTAGAAGTGAGGTGCCATGCATGGGTGTTAGCTTCCTTTAATTTTTGTAACTCTTAGCACATGAGCAAGGTGCGCACAGGGCCGCTAGACGGGCGAGAGTGGTGGCGTGACGCTTTCACGTGGCATTCAGCGAGAACGCAGAGGGTAAACCCGTAGATGTGCTTGGTGAGTACACCACCTGTCTTCCCCGTCTTCGCGTGGTCTCGTAGCTAAATCGGTGAGACAACGGGCTCTCGCTTTGTTCGTCTATTAGTTCCAGGTTCGATTCGCGGCGGTGCCAGTAAATTCTTTTATTTGTTCACGGGAGTTTTTTGGTGACACCAACGGTCGCGAAAGAACCCTTGGGGGGTAGAGGTAAAAAGCTTTGCTTTAAAAAGGTCCTTTGCGTACACAGAGAAGCATGGGATCACCGGCGAGTTACTCAAAAAAAGCGTCACATCTTATCAGGAATAGGTCGCTCACGTGAAGCCTTCGCAGGTGCATTTGGAGATACCTTGCGACTTCTTTCTGCCAGGTGTTTCGATCCTCGACAATTGTCCTTGAAGGGCATATCTTCCTTGTTGGTCTTTATAGTGAAGAAGGGCTGTAGGCTGAGCTCTTTTGCTGCCTTGACACGTTTTCCAGGCTTTCCAAACCCATGCCCTCACACATGTTTTCCGCTGTGCTCCGTAAACCTGTGAGCCTTCGCTTGTTGCAGCCCTCAACAAAGTCGAAGTTCTTAGACACTGCTTCGTGCACTTTTCATCTGTAGTCTTCCTCGTCGAGCACTGCGAAGCTGCTAGTTTTGTCAGTCAAAATCAGCTTCATATTGTTGCCTTGTAAGAAATCGGCTGTTTGTTTCACGGCTACTGCTTTGCTACTGCTTATTGGATTGAAGGTTTTGACACATTCAATCCCTTCTGCAGTGCATGCGTCCTTCTTCTCGTCCTCTGCACCGCTACCGAGCTTGTGCGCCATTGCAAGAAGGTCAACAGTTCCTGTCTTAGGGTGAACAGCAAATTTCGGCCCCTTTTCCAAGGTTCTTTCGACGAAGAGGCGCCTAATTAGGCGTGAAATACACTGGCGAATGGAGAGAGAAATACATTATATGCGACCAGGCTAACATCTATTGTTATTGTTCCACCAAAACAACTATGACCAGCTGGTCAACGAGGGCCACCGACGCGACAATGTTTCTCGGAATGGCTTTCAAGCTGAAGAAGAAAAAACTCGCACCACCTGTGTAGATGCGATGCACAGGGGGCTCACGTTGCAGCATTGGACAGCGGAGGAACGGCGCTGGAACGATGGAGCGCAGCGGCGCAGGCACCGCGTTTTATAGCGCGCATAACGGTGAGGGGACCAACTCCTTGGAGGTAACATGCCGGTGCCAGTGCGTCTGCCGCGGCTATGACGCAACACAATCCAACACAATCCACTTCAATCCAATCCAAATCCAATCCAAGCCAATCCAATCGAATCCAATCCAATGCCCCTCACGAGAGAGTGTTCGCTATCGGAGAGGAGAGGGGGTGAGCGGCGGAGAGCAGAGCTGGCGCGGCGAGGAGAATGGGGGAGGGGTGGACGCCGACAACGCCGGATGGATGCAGGGACGAGGCGAGTGAATGATATGCGTTCGCATCTAATAATGTGCTCACGCCGGCGTTCCAACGTAGCAAGTTCCTTTCAACCGGCCGGGGCACGCAGCTATTCGGGCGAAGTGGAATATAAGGCGGCAATCATAGAGAGGCAACGGCCGGGGCTACATTTTCCTTTGGGGTGGTGGCGGCGGCTTTCGGGCGTCTTTACACCCATTCGCGCTTGGGTTGATTCTCTGCAATGATCTGATAACGGCGCTACGGCTGCTGTCAGCCGACTGCGCAACTTGTGAAAGAGGCATCTGTGGTGGCGAGGGGAATAATCGTGGGGATTACCGTTGTAAAAGAGAGGCCGGCGGTGGCGAAAAGGAGCCCCGGAGCGGCGCCGAGTAAATCTGCTTTCCCGAAATGAAAACTGCGGGGGGGGGGGGCAGAGGGTGAGATGTTGCAGTAAAATGACCGATAAAGTGCCTCACAGCTGCGTCGTTTAGGCACACCACATGCAGTCCGGCCACTGCCTCAACGACTTTGGTCCACGTTCGATCACAGCACATACTAGAATTTTTGGCATCACGCGTTTACTCGGATTGAACCATTTTGTCTCTCTTCGGATTCCAGATCTAATATTTACGGATTAAAGCCTTCTTCAATATCACAACGAGCTTTCTTTGTGATGCGGCTTAGCAGGGGCGCCAGGCAAAGATAGCCGATGTCGTCCACGCCTTGTATGGAGCATCACGCCCGTGCAATTACCTGTTCATTATGCGCCAACGCCTTTGATGGAGTGTGTCTTATTGCACCGCTTTGCGCATGGGCGAATTCGGTTACCTGCATGACAGGAGAACGGCAGCTAGCTGCACATGCAGCAGGTACTATGTCGAGGCCCGGATGTACTGCATTCTGGGTGACGAGGATGGCGACCCTGGAGCATTGCAGCATGGCGCACCGCCTACGAATGCCAACCATGACAGCCACGCCGAGGCGCGGGACAACAGTGCGCTGTACTGTCACTGACGTACCGTCACAGTGACGTGCTACGGCGTTCGTCGACTTTACGTCGGACCAATAAGCGGCCTTAAAAACGGCGGCCAAAAATTTCTTGACCAATCTCCCAGTCAGCCCGGAAAGTGTTTCCCAAGACCCGCTCGTCTATGGCCATTTTCGGGCATTACTGACCAGCATCCAGGTTCTGGCAGCCAGTTATAATACGTTGAACAGGCAACATTCGTCCACCACCACTTCGGTATTTCTCCGGGAGCCCGTGTTCAGACACAACGGCAGGTACCCGGATGCCAGATATTGAGTTTACTTTGGGCGGGCGATATCCAGAAAAAGAACGGCCGACGTACGGCCTTAGGGCATCCGTTTTAAAGCAAAGCTTTTTACCTCTACCGCCCAAGGGTTCTTTCGCGACCGTTGGTGTCACGAGAAAACAGCGAACAAATAAAAGAATTTACTGGCACCGCCGGGAATCGAACCTAGAACTACTAGACTAACAAAGGGAGAGCCCGTTGTCTTACCGATTTAGCTACGAGCCCACGCGAAGACGGGGACGACAGATGGTGTACTCACCAAGCACATCTGCGGGTTTACCACCGGCGTTCTCGCTGAATGCCACGTGAAAGCGTCACGCTACCACTCACGCCCGTGTAGCGGCCCGGTGCGCACCTTGCTCATGTGCTAAGAGTTACAAAAATTAAAAGAAGCTCCAACCAATTCATGGCATCTCACTTCTAGTACGCCAATGTGCTAAAGCCTGTGGCCTCCAGTGTTCACGTAAAAAATCACAGCTCCTTGTCGTCCGCCCACACGCCAAATCAAGGAATACATTAAAATACCCCTTGATGGCAAGGTCATCACTCCAAACAACAAAATCAAGATAATGAACCTACATCTCGAGGCTAACACCAAGTGTGACGTGTCCTTGCAGCGCCTCAAAAACAGCATTAATCAAATCATACACATGATCAGGCCAGTTGCCACGAAGAAGCGAGGCCTAAAGGAATCCGGTACCTTTCGATAAATTGAAGCTTTTGTCCTCTCGAGAGTCAGTTACGTCAAGCCCATGTCTTCTTCTCGACAAGAAAGATATAGAGATGCTTTATATAATGATTAGAAAGACGGTCGAGCAGGCCATTGGTCTTCCCATGAGAGCGTCCACACAGAGGCTGCTTAGCACGGGGCTCCACAACACGGTTGAAGAGCTGATAGAACGCCATCTTTCTAACCAGAAGGTTCGACTCAGAACTGCGGTGGGTAACCGCATGCTCCACCAGATTGGCTTGGCAGCCCAGAATGTCACTCCGCTTGACGTACTCCTAGACTCTTGGCGACTAAAACTAAAGATGCTCCCTTTGCTTAGAAATATGACCCCTCACATGACGAGGGTTACCGAAAAGCACTGGCTCAAGCGCTAAACACCACCCTGGGTGGGGATCATGCAGTTATCTGCACAGACGTTTCCAAACATTGAAGGCAGCAATACGCCATCATCGTGGCTACCTCCAGAACCAACCTTCATGCGTGTACCTCGCTTAGGACCCAGGAAATGACAGCAGCAGAAGAGGCAGCCATCACCTTGGCTCTCAATCAACCAGGGTTTCGGAGGGTAGTCACTGATTCCCAGCAAGCCTACTGGAATTACCAGTCAGGTTGGGGGTCCTGACCTGCTCTGCGCGTGCTAAAAAACCACTCCCCAAACGGTTCCATTCAGATCATCTGGACACCCCCTCACGCTTCAATGGAGGACAACAAATATGCCCACCCAACAAGCCTGCACTTTTACCCCCCGTGCTATGGAGCTGTAGGGTGACAGTCACCCGCTTGTCGCGTTCAGACACTTAACCCAGCATTATCCCCTTCTGAGACAGACCGTACCTTCGCCTTACCCAGACCTTTCGAGAGAACAACAAACTACCCTACGGCTCATACAATCCGGGCTCCTTCCTACAGCCTTCGCGTCTTCACTTAATGCATCCGAATCGCAACGACGCTGAATGTAAATTTTGCTCAGAAGTAGTAACACTCCGCCCCGTAATCGGGGTTTGCGACTTTAGCCCTGAGCACCCTCCTCTCTTTCCGTCAACTACCCAACAAGAGCAATGGGAGATGCTGCTGTCCATTCCCTCTCTACCTAACCAGATTCAGCGAGTGGACAGAACACAAGCCGCGCGGACTGCATATGGGCCCCACAGAAGAAGGAATCACTCCCCAGGGCTGCACTCTGGGCCGTTCAGAAATCTGAACAGAAGTATTTCTTCCTCCTCCTTCTCCTTCTCTGCCGGAAATCCCGTCGCCTCCGTCCGCGGTGCAGAGACGGAGAAGTCAGATCGTCTAACACCGGGTTGGAGCTTACTTTAATTTTATAAAAACAGTTTCCGCTCTTGTGCTACACCAATAAAACTCAACTTAACACCGTTCATGCATCATGCATTGATTTAACCTTACCAAGAATATGTCTTTGAAGTAATAAATGGTGTGGTTAAGTGTATTTCACTTTTCTCTGGTTTTACTAATTGTAGAGCGATGTGTGTGAATTTAAGGGACGTCGGATGAGTAATCGTTATGGGTGCCGCTTACAGCTTTTCTTTCCAACCACATTCACGGGTGGATTGGCGCGATTTTTTTCTTTACAGAAGCGGGGCTGAGCCGAAGCACGGCAAGGGACCGGCCAAACAATATTTGTATTGATGTGGCAGTTGGTGTTAGGAAGGAGACCGGCCGGAGTGTCGCTGCCGTGCATTCGCTGTTTCTGCGGTCAACCGCGCGTCCGGCGGCAGAAGATTCGTATGCTTCGGGCAACCGGTGTTGTAATGGAGACCGGCCGACGTACACCCCTAAAACGCACGTTTTTCATTCGGTTAGCGGTCTTCTGCCCAATCACGGCAAGGTACGGCTGCACAATATTTGAAACCGAGTTCAGGCGGAACCAACCAACGTAAGGTGTCAGGTTGCCTGCATTCCTTCGGTAAGTGGTGTACAGCCGAACAACGGCACGCGTCTGGTTTTTCTTTCGCAGACTAAAAGCCGTTACGCAGCCGAGCGATGCAGAGGCGTTTTTCATCTGTTCGGTGTTTCTACGCTTCAAATGATCGAACTTCCTGTGTTAAGCAGTAATGAGTGGTACCAGGTGAACCGGGAAGAAGCAAAAACTCACTGAACCTCACCAGTTAACCTTTTAGGACATCGCAATACCATTCATTGCCACAAGACGGCTGTGCCGCACCGACGTGTGAGCTAAGCGTCGCCAGTCATTACCACGCCTCGCCCGCCGGCCTCGTCGGCGCACCAGCTCAAAGTTATTCGCTCCCTTGAGAAATGCTGAGCATTGGAGACATCAACCAGGAATGGATGTTTGACCCGAGGTGACGGTGGTTCACCGGAAATAACTGGCCTACAAGGGCGTCGAGTAAGAGGCCAACACTCAAGAGCTGAACCAGCGCCATGTCAATTACTACCCACCAAAGAAATCAACGGCGCGCAAAAGGACACGTTTTCAGCAATTATTCTGAATATAATACTGCAACAAATGAGGTTGCATTATTTTGTTTGTAATAAAGATAAAAGAGGCTAAACTCGTGCATTTGTACGCTCAGCTTCGTGCCCTGCACAATGTTTCTTCGCCTGATTTTATTACTGCATGCTTAATAATGCCTGGCGATTACGATACTCCCTAATGCGACAATTGGGCGCAGCAGCACTGCGTCGGGAGTTCTCTCGATGGCAGCGATGATAAGCTTCTACGCCGTCGGCGCGAAGTGCGTCTCAGGAAGGGACCGCGAACTGCGTCTTAAGCGAACCCTTAAGCGAACGCCAAGCGTCGCACCGTCGAGCGTCTCGTGCGGGCACAGCGTACTGCCCCCTTCCTTCCCCCACCGCACACTTTCGGAGAGCGCTGGCTCGCGCCGCCACGGAGAACCGCACTCCCCTCTCAATTTCACGACACTCTCCTGCTTTGCTTTCTTTCTTCGTTCACTTTTTCGTTCACTCGTCGGTTTTGCCATCCTTCCCTCGGTTACGTCAAAAACGTGGCTCAGCCCATAGACGGCCGCCAAAGGGCTGTGCCCAAAAAGAAGCATTATTTTAAATGTGCGATAACAGCAAAACCTTGTCAATAACGACGCCTGGAGTTTAATTTATTTGCGTGTTTGAAGGTGAGCTCAGCTACACTTGGGATATCACACATTTGGTTAAGCATTATCTCCAGCATCCTAGTCAACACGGATTTTGTCAAGGTTTTGTCAACGCAGATTCTTGAGTTTCCGCATGATTTGGCTTTAGCAATACCTAAGCGTAAAGCAGTTGACTGTATTTTCTTGTACTTCAAAAAAGTATTCGACCTTATTCAATATGACCATCTTGTTCGTAAATTGCGGGACTATAAATTGAATGTATTCGTTATTGCATGGATAGCCCAGTATCTCTCGTCAGGACAGCAGTCGGTCGTTCTCAACGGTTGCTCTTCCGGATATGTTCCCGTGACCTTAGGAATTTCCAGGGCTCAGTTGTTGGCCCTCTTTTTTCTGTTATGTATAAATGATATTACTATTTGCCTTAAATCTTCGTTCAAAGTGTTCGCCAATGACAGTGTAGTTTACAGGACTACAGAGAACGTGATTCCGAATACCTGAATCATGATTTGAATTTAATAGTATCTGGTGGGCCGATTCAGAAATGTCGATGAATGTGAAAAAGAGTGTTAACGTCACCTGTACAAGGAAACATTCATACGAGTTGGATACGTATAGAGTAAATGACCCTGCTTTAAGAAGGGCCAGGCAATATAAGTAACTAGGAGTTTATTTAACAAGTGGTTTGACATGAACTAGGCACGTTCACAACATAAATGTTAAGGCTGGACGTGTTTTGGGGTCTCTGAGACAAAGTTTCAGCTAACCTCTATCTAACTTAAAAGAACAACTGTATTTCATTCATGTGCGCTCAATGTTAGAGTACGCATGTGTTTCCGGGGATTCGTACACCAAAGAGCTGGTCGATACACTCGAAAACATACAGAATGGGGCAACGCGATTCGTTTTAGGTAATTATGAGAAGTATATCCAAGTGCCATTCTACATATCCCGAACATACCACAATAAATTAACTTTCCTTTAAAGGTGGCGCCTTGCACAATTC
Organism: Haemaphysalis longicornis; assembly: GCF_048455015.1. NCBI lineage: Eukaryota > Metazoa > Arthropoda > Arachnida > Ixodida > Ixodidae > Haemaphysalis > Haemaphysalis longicornis. Next base: position 18,521,985 of record NW_027526203.1, on the reverse strand, counting down.
ATGTGTTCTTAGATCAATACGAGAGTCAAATTATCTTCCACCTATGGTTGTATACATTGTTTGTAATGACGCTTTTGACCGCGCTTGGTTGAAATGGATTGTTATTTGGTCTCAGATTTGATGCTTACGTTTATGTATCCCTCTGCTGTAATCGATGCCAAGGAGAAGCAGGTATAAAAAAATAAATGGAGACCCCGTGAAAACGTGCCTCTTTGTGGCACTATTTAGGAAATGGGAATAGCCGAGCACAAAAATGGTTCCCCTGAGTGTGAATTGCCGTAAGAAAAAATTACGGACAAGCAGTCATTGACGCCCTGTGAAAGTGCGAAAACATGGCCAATAGAACGGTTAGAGTGAAAAGCACGGCTGGCGCTGTTTTTGAGGGATGTGCAAGAAACGCCATGTTACACTCCAGAGCTGGAGGATGGTGTGTATACATAGAGCCGAGCCGCTAATTCGCCTTCGAAGAGATGAGAGCCTTACGCATTCAAACTCGACCAAAGAAATATTAATTATGTTCGTTGCAGTATGCAAGGTTTGCCGCCTGCATACTACGATAGCTATGTTACTGGTTTGAAACAAATTATGAAGCTCTGGTCTTACATCTTTCATTGCGTGAACACAAGCTAGAACTGCTGCCACCAGTTGCGGGGGATCATTCGCAACACATCTACAATTTTTTTACGAAGTACGAAATTAGAGGAAAATTAAGTTCTTTTGAACTATTAGGTGGGGTGCCGTTAACTCGTGGAAACAACATCAAAATAGATTGATTATAAAGGTGCACTTGTTCGATCTCTCGTAGAATCAGCCCTGTAAAAGCTTACTAGAAAAGTTGATCGAGTATAAAAGTTCCTTCTAAGAAAAATGAAAAAAAAACCTGCACAAATTTTTTGTGGGAAGCAAATCATATGGAATGTTCCTGAGTTTTTTTCTGGAGTGCTTAAACGCTTCGTTAAGGTATGCGTGCCGGTTTTATATACAACTAAACTGGTCAAGCAACTGTTCTAAAAATAGTTGATTTAGTCAGACCAAGGACGTGTTCAGGAAAATTTTTCTAAAAGTACTTGGTTAAAGCGGCATTTCCATCTTTGTGCAATACAACCCACTAAAGTAAGTGCGCTCTCCCACTACCCTGTTTATTAAAGCTGGGCCTCCGCACAGGAGATATCAGGACCTGGATAATACAACTATTCCAGCTATCGCAAAGAAATGAAAATTTTCTGCATTACACAGTAAAAGAGGCACAGCAGGAACAACAAGTTGTGAGCTGTGTTTAATAAATGAATTTTGCTGTCAACTGACGCTGATCATTAAGCAAGGCTGCGCTGAAGGCTGGACGGCTGCTGTTGTCGTGCGGGCTTGCTTTGATGTCGGTGCAGTGGACTCAAAATGGTGGGTTTCTGCTGCTGCACAGCGCGACAGAGTGATAGGGTGCCCCTTCACGCTGTGGTCGCCCACCGGCCTCAGTAAAGTTATTGTACTGTGGCTGAACTCCAATGCCCGTAGCATGGCCGAGCTTTCGGCAGCTGTAGTCCGGCTTGAGTCCAACGACCAAACCTCGGCTGACCTCTGGTGGCCGTACTTCGGGCGCACAGGGGTGGCTGTCAAATGTCCGGAGCCGTTGGGCTGGAGTCTGGCTGTATGGACGTAGGCCGGACGACTGGCCGACGGAGACTGGCCGTTGGGTGTCCATGGGAGTACGGCCATATAAGGCCAGAAGGCCCACAATTGGACATGGGCCGAATATGTCTGCCGCAAAAAGGCCGGATAGAGAATCAGGGCCTTAAGTACATCAGCGTGAGTTGGGCCAAAAAGTCCTGTGCTGCCTGGGCTCACTGCAATATTCAATTACGAGCACTCCTTCCAACGGGAGGAAGAAGTTTACGGCATTACTCCAGTTTGCGCGAAACCAATTCAGTGGACGTGAAGCCATTTTCAATTTTGTTTAAACCACCACTCACTCAGGCGCATGACCGTCACTGGCAAGGTGCCCCAGCTCAGACCCTTTCTGTGCTCCTATAAACGGTATTCCCATAAACGTTCTGCGTACAATGTCTTCTTTCGCCAACGGTGAAGGTCTCCATGCCCGTAATCACCCTGTGTACGCGTGCACTCTGGCCTTTCAGAGTGAAAATGAGGCACTTTCGTCTCACCCGCGTTTGTTGTCTGCTGTGTTTCCACTCGATTATCTGCCGTAACGCCAACAGGTATAAATATTTCCACCGACATCGTATGTTGACGCTGCCCTTGTCATTAACTACATGGAATCACCAGAGGATTAAGCCGAGCCTGTGAAGTAAACGGAACGCACAAATTGCCTACGATGCAAATGCGCAGAATTGCGCGCACACCGTAGCGCTGGCAAGACCCCTGGTACTAATTAACGCCAAGTAAAAAAACCCTAACATGGTTTGAAATCAAAACAATGCTACAAGAGAAATGACGGGCGTTGACGCTCACGTCGACTGATGTACGATGGTGGCGTAGCTGAGGCTGCGGTCATTCTTCGTTTCCAGTAGCGGTCAGAGACATCGCAAAGGTTTCTTAAGCTCAAGCGCGGCTTCCGCAGGGCAAAATTGCTGGTAACAGAACTTTTGTTTTTGTCCTGCCTGTACGGTCACCTGCGCTCCAGGCGCTCATGTCATCGGTTTTTCTGGGAACCAGCGCGCACGTAGGCCCCGAAGTGAGAGAGAAGCTTTCAGTCTCTCACTGACATCGTCTGTAGTTCAACCAATACGCACGGCAGGAAACGAAACCACCTTTCTCTGAATATGATGATGGACGTGGTGAAGTGAAGAAAACATGAAATGCTTCCTGTGGTTGGCATAGAATCTGGATCCCTCGCGTTGTGAATCCGACATCTATCCCATTGCCCCATTCCGGCATGGTCGAAGCAGTTTGGATTTGGGGAGAGGTGCATGAACGTGCAATATTAGACAGAAAATGCACCGCTCTGTCTAATCACGATTATGGTTGAACGCTAGGGAAAGCCATCGAATGCCCTGATCAGTAAAGCGCTATAGAGCACGATCCCAGTGCAGTAAATCTATCGCCCACCCCTGGGTTGGTTCATTTGGCGTGTGACTTCATTTTGGGAAGCTTCACGTTCCGCCATCGTTGTGATTTCCAGAAATGGGCACTTGACTTTTTAACCACTCCACTCCATCTTGTACGCAACCGTGTTCGACATACAGTGTAATACTAATATACACTAGAGGGGACACTGGCGCTACTGTATATGCGAGCCGGCGAATGGCGGCTTCTACCGCAGGCGGCCATGTCTGGAGGATGCGTGATTTTCGAACTTTGCTTGACGCAGCTGTCATCATCACTTGACTTAAAACACTTGTTTTTTAAATATAATAGCTATAAATAATTTTGAAGAGTTTGTAAACTATTTGTCGTGTAAACAACTTGTACTTTCTGGTAATTTTAAATTCAAGTTAAGAAAAATTCTTCGTTTAGACGGGGAGAGATTTGTAAAGTGCATACACGGTGTAGTTTAGCGGAGTCAGCAATTACAGTCAAACCTCGATATATCGAACGCGGGTATATCGAATTATTGCCTCTATCAAACACTTTCTATATCACGCGGGAAATCACATGCATTTTTAATTTTTTATTTTGAACTGGGACGGACGTGAAATGGGTATATCGAACTCCGCCACCCCATTCTGCCCAGACCGCTCGCGCTCTGTTGACAGGCGGCGAGCTATTCCGCAGTACCCTCGAGGATAGTGGTGGTGCGAAGGGCGTTTCCGGCTGCTGCGCATCGGTTGCACCGAAGCAGAATTGGACGGTGCAAAAGAAGAATGCGAGCTTGAAGAAACCTGGGGCCAGCTGGAGCGCTTTGTTGGGGCTGAGCCACGAAGCACGTGCATTGATGACTTTGTTGGTTGGCGGTCACGACAGCACCGGAACGACGGCGGAGTTGACGGATGTGGAGATACTAGCGGAGGTTACTACTGAGCGCACAAACGAAGACGCAGCCGAGGTTGTACCCGCAAGCGCTGCTAGTGCCCCGCTCCCGACTTCGAGCGAGGCTTCAGCGGTTTTGGCCCTACCGCGCCGCTACTGCAGCGCTATAGAAGGCACCGGCCTGTCGCTAGTGGAACGTTTGGGCTACGTTGAGAAAGCCGTGTATTTACGACTTTTTGTCGTAAATACAGTGAGTATTTATGGCTAAATTCGTTCATATATTGATTTGTACCAGTTTATGAGTCGTTTTTTACGTAATTTTATATATCGAATTATGGTTATATCGAACTATTTCGCGGGCACCGCACTGTTCGATATATCGAGATTTCACTGTAGGCGGCGAAGCGCTTGTTTTCTTGCGTGCGAGTCGGCGATGGCGTGCGGCTGAGGCAGGGCGGCTGTACTATACTCTATTATAGAGTTTCATACTAATATACGCTAGAGGGGACACTGGCGCTGCAATCGTTCAACCATTATGGGGTGACGTAGAATCGTCTTTTTTCAAACTTGGCTTACATTGATGCTTAGCGGTTGTTACGTGCACTTGGCTACAGTATTCCCTGTGCCATTATTAGCTGATGATTGCGTTATTTTTCGTGGGGTAAATAGCATAATTGATTCGTGAACTCTTCAATCAGACCTTAACACTGTGTCCAACTGGTGCCGTACATGGTTAATGGAATTGAACATAAACAAATGTAAAGTCATGCGCGTTGCCCGCAGTGTTTGCAGTCAATTTACTTACTATTTAAGCGACACACCTCTTGAATTTACTACCTAGTACAAGTACTTAGGCGTCCACATAACAGCCAATCTCTCCTAGGCACTGAACATCGAACAGATAATCAACAACGCTAACTGCACGCGTGGGTATCTATGCCGTAACTTTTCCAAAGCTCCATCTTCATTGAAATTACCCCTGTACAAAACATTAGTACGACCTAAACTAGAATATGCTTCTTCGGTTTGGGATCCCAGCCACGTTAACTTAATTACATCGCTTGAGCTAGTTCAGAATAATTCCATACGCTTCATATTTTCGAACTACAATCGCACTGCTAGTATATCTGCAATGAAAAAAATTCACCCCACCTCCGCGAAGGGAATCGTGAGGAAATGCGAATGCACCGGGATCGGCCCGGCGCCGCTTGGTCTCGGCCTCGCGCCTCCTTACCTGAGGATCGACCGAGCGAAGGGGAGAGTGGGGCGAGCGTCGAGAGGAGAAGCACCGAAGCACCGCGCCTAGCCTCACCTACACTCTTCCACACACGCGGGAGCTCCGGCGAGCTCCCGCGATGCGAGCGCCCTCACACACCCGAGCGCGCTCCTCATCTCCACTCACTCGCCGCTGATCCGCCCGCACCACCTGCTCCGGTTGCTAGGGGAGAGCAGGAGCGCGCGCGCTCACAGCTGTTGCTATGGGAGAGATAACACCTGCGGGCGCGTGGACGCCGCACGGCGCCTGACATGGCTCGACTAAGAAATGCATTCGCATTTAAAAAATCGCGCCAATCCACCCCGTGAATGTGGTTGGAAAGCAAAGCAGTAAACGGCAAACATAACGATTACTCATGCAACGTCCCTTAAATTCACACACATCGCTCTACAATTAGTAAAACCAGAGAAAAGTGAAATGCACTTAACCACACCATTTATTGCTTCAAAGAGATATTCTTGGTAAGGTTAAATCAATGCATGATGCATGAACGGTGTTAAGTTGAGTTTTATTGGTGTGGCACAAGACTGGAAACTGTTTTTGTAAAATTAAAGTAAGCTCCAACCCGGTGTTAGACGATCTGACTTCTCCGTCTCTGCACCGCGGACGGAGGCGACGAGATTTCCGGCAGAGAAGGAGAGGAGGAGGAAGAAATACTTCTGTTCGGATTTCTGTTCAGATTTCTGAACGGCCCAGAGTGCAGCCCTGGGGAGTAATTCCTTCTTCTGTGGGGCCCATATGCAGTCCGCGCGACCTGTGTTCTGTCCACTCGTTGAAGCTGGGTAGGTAGAGAGGGAATGGACAGCAGCATCTCCCATTGCTCTTGTTGGGTAGTTGACGGAAAGAGAGGAGGGTGCTCAGGGCTAAAGTCGCAAACCCCGATTACGGGGCGGAGGTTACTACTTCTGAGCAAAATTTACATTCAGCGTCGTTGCGATTCGGATGCATTAAGTGAAGACGCGTAGGCTGTGGGAAGTAGCCCGGATTGTATGAGCCGTAGGTTAGTTTGTTGTTCTCTAGAAAGGTCAGGGTAAGGCGAAGGTACGGTCTGTCTAAGAAGGCGATAATGCTGGGTTATCTCCCTGAACGTGACAAGCGGGTGACTGTCCTCGAGAAGCTCCTTAGCACGGTGGGTAAAAGCGCAGGCTTGTTCGGTGGGCGTATTTGTTGCCCTCCATTGAAGCGTGAGGGGGTGTCCAGATGAGCTGAATGGAACCGTTTGGGGAGTGGTTTTTTAGCACGCGCAGTGCAGGTCAGTGCACCCAACCCGACTGATGATTCCAGTAGGCTCCCTGGGAATCGGTGACTACCCTCCGAACCCCTGGTTGAGTAAGAGCTAGGGTGATGGCTGCCTCTTATGCTGCCGTCATTTCTTGGGTCCTAAGTGAACTACACGCAAGGAGGTTGGTTCTGGAGGTAGCAACGATGATGGCGTATCTGCCATCGATGTTTGGAGGCGTCTGTGTAGATACCTGCATGATCCCCACCGAAGGTGGTGTTTAGCGCTTGAACCCCTGCTTTTTGGTGACCCTCGTCGTGTTAGGGGTTCACATTTCTAAGCAAAGGGAGCATCTTTTGTTTTAGTCGCCAAGAGTCTGGGAGTACGTCATGCGGAGTGACATTCTGGGCTGCCTAGCCAATCTGGCGAAGCATGCGGTTACCCATCGCAGTTCTGAGTCGGACCTTCAGGTTAGAAAGATGGCCTTCTATCAGCTCTTCCACCGTGTTGAGGAGCCCCGTGCTAAGCAGCCTCTGTGTGGACGCACTCATGAGAAGACCAATGACCTGCTCGACCCCCTATCTAATCACTATATAAAGCATCTCTATGTCTTCCTTGTCGAGAAGGAAACAGGGGGTTGACAGAAGGGACTCTCCAGAGGACACAAGCTTCAATTAATCGAAATGTACCAGATTTTCTTAGGCCTCGCTTCTTGGTGGCAACTCGCCTGATAATTTGTAGGATTTGATTAACGCTGTTTCTGAGGCGCTGCAAGGAGACGTCACTCTCCGTGTTAGCCTTGAGATGTAGGCCCAGGATCTTGATGCTGGGGGCTGGAGTGATGGCATGGCCATCAAGGAGTATTTGAATGTATTCCTTGATTTGGCGTGAGGGCGGACGAGAAGGAGCTGTGATTTTTTACTTGAACACTGGAGGCCACAGGCTTTAGCACATTGGCATACTAGAAGTGAGGTGCCATGCATGGGTGTTAGCTTCCTTTAATTTTTGTAACTCTTAGCACATGAGCAAGGTGCGCACAGGGCCGCTAGACGGGCGAGAGTGGTGGCGTGACGCTTTCACGTGGCATTCAGCGAGAACGCAGAGGGTAAACCCGTAGATGTGCTTGGTGAGTACACCACCTGTCTTCCCCGTCTTCGCGTGGTCTCGTAGCTAAATCGGTGAGACAACGGGCTCTCGCTTTGTTCGTCTATTAGTTCCAGGTTCGATTCGCGGCGGTGCCAGTAAATTCTTTTATTTGTTCACGGGAGTTTTTTGGTGACACCAACGGTCGCGAAAGAACCCTTGGGGGGTAGAGGTAAAAAGCTTTGCTTTAAAAACGGTCAGTTGGAACCACGGAGCAAGATAAAGAGGTGCGCCGACTGTGGCTCAGAAAAAAATCATTTGCTCGGGCCGATAATGTCCACGCGCCGCCGACCGCCCAGCTTCCCTTTTGCTCTCTTCCTCCTTCGTTCGCCCTCTCGTCGCTGTTCCTCTGTACATGGCTCTTCCCTTCTTCGCTCTCCCCACAGGCGTCTTTTCTTTCGCACCGACGTCTGTCGTATGCCAGTCCTACTATGCAGGAGGAATGCCTGCACGCGCGGAATTTAAACGCCCGTGCGCAGCCGGAATAGACGGCGCAGATAATCGCACGCCACCGCATACCTGGCGATTGCTTATTCCCTATTAGGGGGCGTTTATTCTGACATTATGAAGACCCACTAAAAATATTGTACTAACCCAGCAGATGTAAGACGCAACTGAACGACGACGACTTCAGAAGCCCCAAATAATGTGCAAGAGTAATATGAAACGCCACAACATGCAGTCTAGCGTGATTCTGCTTACGACAAATCGATGCAGCGGAGAAATTGCCCTTTGTTTGCCCGCTCTCCGTCCGCGTGCTTAATTATTTATGCTGCTCCTGCGCACGAACAACGCTTACAAGGGTCGCCCGGAGTCTCCATCGGCAAACGGCAATGATACACACATTTCTGTGTCAATGACTGAATTGGATGGCTGCCCTGTTGTAATATGTATACAAAAACACTGTCAGCTTGATAAGGCACCCAAGAATATCAAACGCAACCTTCATTGTACCTCATGCCGCAAATTACCGCCCGATGTTCACTGTCGCTCTACGGTCGTGTTATCTCGTCGATAACGCCGTGGACTCCAAATAAATGCTGCGATTTGTATGGCTGCAATTTTGGGCCTACCAGGGTTCACGGCGTTTTTTTTTTCTTTAAGCGGCTGACCAGCAAAACAACCGGCTCGTCAAATCTTTTCTTTCGGCGAGTCATCACCACAGAGATATAGGGTCCGGTCGAATACAAACATCGCGAAATGAAGTCTTGTGAAAAAAACGCACTCTCAGGGCCTCGATATTGAGCAGATTGCTACGTCGCGGGCAGTCGCGGGCGATGTTACCGCGTTTCTGCTATTTTCTCGTGAGCGTGTGAGTGCCTGTCTGTGTTCTACGCACACTCTGTTTTGGATGCAAGTTGGAGAATGTCGATAAAGCTGAGGGAATTTTAAGTGCGAATGCACTTTATAAGCGACCCTGAATTCCGGTGACCGCCGTCCGTCCACATAGCAACAGCTGCGGGTGCGCGCGCTCCTCGTCTTCCTTGGCAACGGGGGGAGATGGGCGCGCGGTGCCTGGCCGCTGACATGGCACATACCCACGTGGGGGATTGGCCAGGAATCGGGCGTGAGAAGGGCTAATGCACCCGCTTAAAGGAGTACTGCCACGAAATTTCAAAGCTGAGATCCGCTCTAGCAATCAAGTACAACGACAACACAAATAGGTGTCTGTGCAGGGCACATACCCACGTGGGGGATTGGCCAGGAATCGGGCGTGAGAAGGGCTAATGCACCCGCTTAAAGGAGTACTGACACGAAATTTCAAAGCTGAGATCCGCTCTAGCAATCAAGTACAACGACAACACAAATAGGTGTCTGTGAATAAATGCATCTTTCTTTCTTTGTAGTTGTGTGTGTGTGTGTGTGATCTCTCTTTCGCGAACATTACCGAACCGCGCAAATTCAACTCCTGCATTCGCACTTTCACATTCTTCCCCTCGGGGAAATGCGGGGAAAATTTTTTATAATCGCTAGTGATCAGAACCAGTTGCTCCTTTCGCCTTTTGTAAATCCTGTTAAAACACAGCCGAATTGGTGTTCACAAATTTACAAAATGGAGTCACATTTTCGGCAAGCACTGCGTAAAAGGTAGTGTTTGTATAGCAGCCATATGTCGATATGTGGGCTCTACATTTTGTTTTCCCGCCATGCAAACCAATCCTTAACGTATCTTTGCCGTACGACCACTCAATTCCTTCGGGTCCGGGTTACCCAGAAGGTGCTGTCGAACAAGTTAATCAAGCCCTGTGTAAGAGGAGCGCAATAAACGCGAAACGGCGCCAACGCAGGCCCAAAGCACTCCGTGCCCAAAACTACCGTCGCCGAAGCAGACGACAAAAGCCGACGGAATGCGTTCCGCCAACGCGCCCGCCGGCGCACGGGGAACGCCGGCCGCTTAGCCGGACAAGCATATCGGGACAGCGGGAGCGGAACCCTGATTGGTCAATTCTAAACACGCTGATTTGTTGGTTTACAAGCGGATGTGACGTCATTTTTAGGGACCGCCTTTTTTTTTTATGGAAGAAAGACGCGCTGTTCTGAAGACGCGCTGCTGCGACCTCCGGCGTTTGCGGCATATTTACTTTTCTGCCGCATGGCGGGCTCGTCGAATGCTGCTCCCACCGATGAGGATCCTCGGCGCTGCTCTTACTACGACAAGGTGTTTTCGCAACGAAGAGACATGCTTAAACACGAGAGAAACGTGCACCACAAAGAGGGGACAAGCTCAAAAAGCCACATGAAGTGTGACAAATGCGGTCACAGCGTTACAACTTTTGACAACCTCGTCCTTCACCACAGATCTCGAGCGATGCACGGTTTCGACGCTGAGATTGTGCAACTGGTCTTCGGCAGCGCTGAAGGCAAGAAAACTTAGGATAGTTTGCTTTTATTTCGCCTACGTTAATCCGCTTCATCTAGTATTGTGCTCAATTATTTAAGGCCTTTTATCGCGCGTGACCTTGAATAGCTGTGAGCAGCGTTTAGAAGTAAGAAAATGTAACTATGAGCGAAGATATATTTGTATTTCAGTGAATGGACATTAGTGTTAGATAGAAACGATGACTTCATTGTTTTGTTTGCGACTGTGTTACAAATTTTGGTTAGGCCTCAACGTAGGCCTATCAAGTGTCAAGTCCACGCTCAGCGACGTTGCAATTAATGCAGGGCGGTATCTTTCCCGCTGTTCGCTAAACTGAATCAAATGAAATGTAAATGTGAGTCGACGTATATTCGTCACTGTGTAAAATCAACCTCCGCTTAGTTGTTTCATGTTGTGACCGTTCCAAATTTCTAGGCCTAACGTATTAGCATGGTGACGTTCGCAAGTGGCAGTTGCGCGCATTCACCATATTACAACAATATTAGGACGCGGAGTCGTGGTTCTGGGGAGTTGGTACATCACTGCAAGGGTTTAAAAGCGCCGCAAAGACGGCGGACCGAAACGGAAGGAAGACTCACAGCGCACAATTGTCTTTGTCTTTCGGTCCGCTCTCTTGGCGGCGCAAAAAAAAAAAATCTTGGAATCAAGGCAACGTGACGTAACCGTGTTTACGTTACCGTTTACCGTGTTGGCGGGAGTCGACTGCGCATGCGCGAGAGTTAACGTGGACGGTAACTTACCGGCACAGGCTTTACCGTCACCAGCGAGCCGTCGCGTATTGAATAGTGTACCGTCGAAAAAGGTGTACCGTCACGTATTGAATACAGCAAATGCCATGCGCTCGGCGCTTTATGCTTGGTACAGCCTGTGAAAGTAATCTTACATGATGCTGTTTATTACGTGTTTCTTGGTAAATAATGCTCAGGAGAGCGACAAACGACCATTTTTCTCAGATGAGCGAGCAAAATGGCTATCCACACTCGTGCTAAGCCTAAGCGGTGATGAATAGGCTGTATCGGCAAAGATAGCAACCAGTGCTAAATGTACCCTGTCACTGCTCACTAGAAAGTTTAGTGCCCTTGGCCGACATTTTTGTGTTTTGCTACCATTTCGAAAAGCAGCCATGCATGTGTGGACACTACACACAGAACACAAATAAGCCTAAACGGAAGTAAATGGCTTGTGTGATAACTCAGTACCAATTCGGAGTTTTCAAAACTCCTTCCAATGGGAGTTTCGCCTTACTCCCATTATTTCGGCAGTTTTTTCTGTAGCATATGGGAGTTTCATTTTACTGCCACTGCAATGGGAGTTTCCAGGGGTACCATTGGGAGTGTATTGTTTTCTCCAACTGCGAGTTTTCAGGGGGCGCATTGGGAGCAGTGTTTACCTGCATTCGACGTTTTTTAAAGCAAAGCTTTTTACCTCTACCCCCCAAGGATTATTTCGCGACCGTTGGTGTCACCAGAAAACTCCAGCAAACAAGTAAAAGAATTTACATGCACCACCGGGAATCGAACCTGGAACGAATACAGTAGCAAAGCGAGAGCCCGTTGTCTTACCGATTTAGCTACGAGCCCACGCGAAGACGGGGAAGACAGGTGTGTACTCACCAAGCACATCTACGGGTTTACCCCCTACGTTCTCGTTGAATGCCACATGAAAGCGTCACGCGACCACTCACGCCCGTCTAGCAGCCCTGTGCGCACCTTGTTCATATGCTAAGAGTTACAAAAATTAAAGGAAGCTCACACCAATGCATGGCATCTCACTTCTAGTACGCCAATGTGCTAAAGCCTGTGGCCTCCAGTGTTCACGTAAAAAATCCCAGCTCCTTGTCGATCGCCCTCACGTCAAATCAAGGAATACATTTAAATAAACCTTGATGGCCAGGCCATCACTCCAAGCAACAGCATCAAGATCCTGGGCGTACATCTCGAGGCTAACACCAAGAGTGACGTCTCCTTGCAGCGCCTCAAAAACAGCATTAATCAAATCATGCACATGATCAGCCGAGTTGCCACCAATAAGTGAGGCCTAAAGGAATCCGGTACCTTTCGAATAATTGAAGCTTTTGTCCTCTCGAGAGTCACTTACGTCAACCCCCTGTCTTCTTCTCGACAAGGATGACATAGAGATGCTTTATATAATGATTAGAAAGGCGGTCGAGCAGGCCATTGGATCTTCTCATGAGTGCGTCCACACAGAGGTTGCTTAGCACGGGGCTCCACAACACGATGGAAGAGCTGATAGAAGGCCATCTTTCTAACCAGAAGGTCCGACTCAGAACTGCGGTGGGTAACCGCATGCTTCATCAGATTGGCTTGACAGCCTAGAATGTCACTCCGCTTGACGTACTCCCAGACTCTTGGCGAATAAAACTAAAGGTGCTCCCTTTGTTTAGAAATATGAACCCCTCCCATGACGAGGGTCACCGAAAACCATGGGCTCAAGCGCTAAACACCACCCTCGGTGGGGATCATGCAGTTATCTACACAGACGCCTCCAAACATCGAGAGCCGAAATACGCCATCATCGTGGCTACCTCCAAAACCAACCTCCTCGCGTGTACCTCGCTTAGGACCCAAGAAATAACAGCAGCAGAAGAGGCAGACATCCCCTTGGCTCTCACTCAACCAGGGGTTCGGAGGGTAGTCACCGATTCCCAGCAAGCCTACTGGAATTTCCATTAGGGTTGGGTGTCCTGACCTGCACTGCGCAAGCTAAAAAGAAATCGCGCCAATCCACCCCGTGAATGTGGTTGGAAAGCAAAGCTGTAAACGGCACCCATAATGATTACTCATCCGACGTCACTTAAAATCACTCACATCGCTCAACAAATAGTAAAACCAGAGAGAAGTGAAATGCACTTAACCACACCATTTATTACTTAAAAGAGATATTCTTGGTAATGTTAAATCAATGCATGATGCATGAACGCTGTTTGGTTGAGTTGTATTGGTTCTAGCAAGAGTGGAAACTTTTTTTTATAAAATCAAAGTAAGCTCCAACCCGGTGTTAGACGATCTGACTTCTCCGTCTCTGCGCCGCGGAAGGAGGCGATGAGACTAGCGGCTGAGAAGGAGGAGGAAGAAATACTCCTGTTCAAATTTCTGAACGGCCCAGAGTGCAGCCCTGGGGAGTGATTCCTTCTTCTGTGGGGCCCATATGCAGTCCGCGCGGCCTGTGTTCTGTTCACCCGCTGAAGCTGGGTAGGTGGAGAGGGCCTGGACAGCAGCATCTCCCATTGCTCTTGTTGTGTAGTTGACGGAAAGAGAGGAGGGTGCTCAGGGCTAAAGTCGCACACCCCGATTACGGGGCGGAGTATTCCTACTTCTGAGAAAAATTTACATTCAGCGTCGTAGCGATTCGGATGCATTACGTGAAGACGCGTAGGCTGTGGGAAGGAGCCCGGATTGTATAAGCCGTAGGGTAGTTTGTTGTTCTCTGGAAAGGTCAGGGTAAGGCGAAGGTACGGTCTGTCTCAGAAGGCGATAATGCTGGATTATCTCCCTGGACGTGACAAGTGGGTGACTGTCCTCGTGCAGCTCCATAGCACGGGAGGTAAAAGCGCAAGCTTGTTGGGTGGGCGTATTTGTTGCCCTCCATTGAAGCGTGAGGCGGTGTCCAGATGAGCTGAATGGAACCGTTTGGGGAGTGGTTGTTTAGCACGCACAGTGCAGGTCAGGACACTCAACCCGACTGGTAATTCCAGTAGCCTTGCTTGGAATCGGTGACTACCCTCCGAACCCCTGGTTGAGTGAGAGCCAAGGTGATGGCTGCTTCTGCTGCCGTCATTTGTTGGGTCCTAAGCGAGGTACACGCAAGGAGGTTGGTTCTGGAGGTAGCCACGATGATGGCGTGTTGCTGCCCTCGATGTTTGGAGAAGTCTGTGTAGATAACTGCATGAGCCCCACCGAGGGTGGTGTTGAGCGCTTGAGCCCGTGCTTTTCGCTGACCCTCGTCATGTGAGGGGTTCATATTTCTAAGCAAAGGGAGCATCTTTAGTTTTAGTCGCCAAGAGTCTGGGAGTACGCCAAGCGGAGTGACATTCTGGGCTGCCCAGCCAATCCGGTGAAGCATGCGTTTACCCACCGCAGTTTTGAGTCGGACCTTCTGGTTAGAAAGATGGCCTTCTATCAGCTCTTCCACCCTGTTGTGGAGCCCCGTGCTAAGCAGCCTCTGTGTGGACGCACTCATGAGAAGACCAATGGCCTGCTCAACCGCCTTTCTAATCATAATATCAAGCATTTCTATGTCTTCCTCGTCGAGAAGAAGATAGGGGTTTGTCGTAAGTAACTCTCGAGAGGACAAAAGCTTCAATTAATCGAAAGGTACCGGATTCTTTTAGGCCTCGCTTCTTGGTGGCAACTCGCCTGATCATGTGTATGATTTGATTAATGCTGTTTTTGGGGAGCTGCAAGGAGACGTCACTCTTGGTGTTAGCCTCGAGATGCAGGCCCAGGATCTTGATGCTGGGGCTTGGAGTGATGGCCTGGCCATCGAGGAGTATTTGAATGTATTCCTTGATTTGGCGTGAGGGCGGACGACAAGAAGCTCTGATTTTTTACGTGAACACTGGAGGCCACAGGCTTTAGCACATTGGCGTACTACAAGTGAGATTCCATGGATTGTTGTGAGCTTCCTTTAAATTTTGTAACTCTTAGCACATGAGCAAGCTGGGCACAGGGGCGCTAGACGGGCGTGAGTGGTCGTGTGACGCTTTCACGTGGCATTCAGCGAGAAGGCAGGGGGTAAACTCGTAGATGTGCTTGGTGAGTACACCATTTGTCTTCCCGTGTTCGCGTGGGCTCGTAGCTCAATCGGTAGGACAACGGGCTCTCGCTTTGTTAGTCTATTAGTTTCAGGTTCGATTCCCGGCGGTGCCTGTAAATTCTTTTATTTGTTCGCTGGAGTTTTCTGGTGACACCAACGGTCGCGAAAGAACCCTTGGGGGGTAGAGGTAGAAAGCTTTGCTTTAAAAACCACTCCCCAAACGGTTCCATTCAGCTCATCTGGACACCCCTCACATTTCAATGGGGGGAAACAAATATGCCCACCAAACAAGCCTGGGCTTTTACCTCCCGTGCTATGGTGCTGCATGAGGACAGTCACCCGCTTGTCACGTTCAGGGAGATAACCCAGCATTATCGCCTTCTGAGACAGACCGTACCTTCGCCTTACCCTGACCTTTCGAGAGAACAACAAACTACCCTACGGCTCATACAATCCGGGCTCCTTCCTACAGCCTTCGCGTCTTCACTTAATGCATCCGAATCGCTACGACGCTGAATGTAAATTTTGCTCAGAAGTAGGAACACTCCGCCCCTTAATCGGGGTGTGCGACTTTAGCCCTGAGCACCCTCCTCTCTTTCCGTCAACTACCCAACAAGAGCAATGGGAGACGCTGCTGTCCAGGCCCTCTCTACCTACCCAGCTTCAGCGGGTGGACAGAACACAGGCCGCGCGGACTGCATATGGGCCCCACAGAAGAAGGAATCACTCCCCAGGGCTGCAAGTGGGCCGTTCAGAAATCTGAACAGAAGTATGTCTTCCTGCTCCTCCTCCTTCTCTGCCGCAAATCTCGTCGCCTCCGTCCGCGGCGCAGAGACGGAGAAGTCAGATCGGCTAACACCAGGTTGGAACTTGCTTTAATTTTATAAAAAAAGTTTCCACTCTTGCGCTACACCATACAACTCAACCAAACACCGTTCATGCATCATGCATTGATTTAACCTTACCAAGAATATCTCTTTGAAGTAATAAATGGGGTTGTTAAGTGCATTTCACTTCTCTCTGGTTTTACTGTTTGCAGAGCGATGTGAGTGAATTTAAGTGACGTCGCATGGGTAATCATTATCGGTGCCGTTTACAGCTTTGCTTTCCAACCACATTCACGGGGTGGATTGGCGCGATTTTTGTGTGTGTGCGTTTTTGTGCGCTTGATATATATGCGCTGCAGTGGAATTTATTACTGCATTTGGGAGTTCTTAATAAGGGCACAGGCCGCATTTTTGTTTTTCGGTGGGGATCACGTAATTTCTAGTTTTTTCCGCTTCAAACGTTGAATGGCGAAACGTGAAAAGTTTGTTTTCTGCACAGTCAATTTATTGCATAAAAATTACATGAATACGATATACGTGTGAACACGTTAATAAGACAATAAAAACACTGAATCAACAAAAAACCTACATCGAGAACACAAGGTATCTTGGTAAGAACTTTATCTACTACAAGACTCCTCAACGAAAAAAATTTAAGGCATTTGCAAACAATGAGGTCAGCATGTCGTCGGTGCGCTGTTTGCTTGCACCTGCCTCCCAAACGCTGATGTTGCCGCACCCCCTGGCACGTTCCCCTGGAAGTCACAGCAGCACATTCATTAGAGGGATAGCAAAACGCTTTAAATCTGCGGTAACAAATACATAAGCATTTTGGGCATCTGACCTGAAAAAAAAAAGAAACGGCACTGTAAAGACGCTGAACTTGTCACTCTTGTGTCCAACTTTCCGTAATGTCTGAATGTTTGTTTAAAGCTACGCAAAATTGCACTTCTGTCCGAGACACCTGCGCCTCACTAGTTCGTCAAAACGAAGTGTTCTGCTGTTCAAAAAGGTGCGCGACCCTTGTGGCGACCAACTTCTCAAAATGCTTCCTTTCCCTCTTTTCCTTGCGTGTAGTGTTCTGGGAACGAGCTTCAGGTTTTACCCCTCGCACTGCCCCTCTCTCCTCTCACCGAAAGTTAAGGAAAAATTTCGGTCGGTGTGACGCCTGCGCCTGCCCCCCTTCAAAAAAAAAAATAAAATAAGCAGTCGTCTGTCGACTCTACAGAATGCTCCCTCGAATGGCGTTTGCTGGTTATAGTTACACGCGCCTAGCGTACGGAGAGCTCCCACGGGGCCCCGACCTTCTCCCTTTCCAGTGAAAGCAATTGATCGTAGGCGGCGCGCGGCAGTCACCCTCCTCGTAGCAGGCGCGGCTGGCACCACACCTACTTCTGAAGAAAAGCGGCCTCCCTGCGACGTTTGACCGGCCAACTTCACCCTCGCCTGCCAGTAAGCCACAGACACAGCCTGACAAAAACGCCTAACAGCCGTCCAGAGTTCGGACAGTTTTTATTCTGCTTGCGAGTGTGAATGAGTGAGTGTTCTGCTCGAGACCCGCGCAAATACGCATTGCTTTCACACCGCTCGGCCTCCCCAATGACGTTCCGGGCATGGTGCCGTCTTTCACGCACAACGCTCACCTCCAGTGGCGGAGAATCGCCCGTGCAGTTGCACGGGAAACACGTTGAGTTTATTTGACGCTACAAGGGGCACAAGTCTCCCAAAATGTTGCGTACAATAAAAAACGTGAAAATCTTACCTTCAACCACCTCGCAGAGGCACAACCGCGTTGTTTTTAACGAGCCACTCTCAGCGATCACTGCATTTAGGCCTCGCGTCGGCTCGCTGGCGTATTCCGTCGGCTCGAAGGTCGGTGACACGGAGGCGACGTTGCAGTCCGTCGCACGTCAGTCCAGGCTGGTTCCACAATGTTCGCAACGAGCTTCGGTTGTTGGGGAGCACTTCACATCCGTTCGTCCGGCCGCAAGTTCACACTGGCAATAAATTTTCGGGGACGCTGGAGCTCGCACAACACACGACACCAACTGGCAGCCATTTTGTAAGGACGCGTAGAGGAGGAAGAGGTGAAGGAGGAGGAGAAAGAAATGGAGGAGGCGTGGGAATTTTTAATACTCCCATTAGGACAAACGCAGTAATCACAGCCAGATACTGCGTTTTGTGGAGGTACAACCGTGGTAAATGCGCTTATTTACGACGGCTTGTGGCCCCCGGTGTAAACTGGCAGTTTTTCCACCATCATACTACCACACGTGGGAGCAGGCCCCCTGTCGTGAGGAGTTTAAAAGACGTATTCCAGCCAAGAAACTCCCATTCAGGCTAACTTGCGTTTTGTGTGTACAAGCATTATGTAACACTTCACCTCTTTGCATTGCTTGCAGGCATTGGTTTAGGACCTCTTCAAACTGCAGTGTTGTGCTCCTGTGCTCTTTTTGTGTTGGGATTTTTATGCATTTTGGTGCTTTTTTTATTAATCGGCTATTTGTGTTTTTCTGAAAATTACATTTTGGGCACTTTCCCCTGCTTATTAAAATCTAATTGGCTGTAAACCAGCCATAGTTTTGCTAATGCTAGTTTTGTTCCCCACTTTTCCCTTGTTTTCTTTTGGGGAGGCGGAAGGGGGGAACAGGGAAAGGAAAAGGAGTTGAGTTGGCTTGCAGGCATTGCCTGTCCTGAGGCAGTACGATGTGTTCTGTTCATAAATTCAGAGTAACCTCTGATAGAATAACCTCTGAGTAACCTCT
The DNA here is from genome assembly GCF_048455015.1 of Haemaphysalis longicornis. Taxonomy (NCBI): domain Eukaryota; kingdom Metazoa; phylum Arthropoda; class Arachnida; order Ixodida; family Ixodidae; genus Haemaphysalis; species Haemaphysalis longicornis. The sequence continues at coordinate 18,503,177 of NW_027526203.1, read as the reverse complement.
GACGTCATGTTTTGGCTCTGTAATGCGTATGTTCTCCCCATTTTTTCACTGTTGCAGACTTTGATAAATGGCGATTAGGTGAGGAGGAAAGCCAGCGCTGTCGCTTCGTTAAACAGCATGGTGCCTCAAGCGTTGCCAGTGGCAAGTTGCGGACCTACTATCGCTGCCACAGGTCAGGAACGGCTGCGCCCAGGCGAGGCAAAGGAGTGCGTTTGATGAAAAGTCAAGGATCCTGTAAGTCTGGCAAGATCTGTCTAGCCTCTATAACTGCTACCACAAATGCTGACGGCACTCCTGGAGCTTCTGTTGAAGTGTCGTATCAAAAGCACCACTATGGGCACGACAGAGATGTTAATCACTTGATGATGACCCCTGCTGAAAGAGCGGAAATAGCAGCAGAGCTTAAAACAGGTGTGCCCATGAGCACAATTATGGATAGGATCAGCACAAGAATCGGTGGAGCTAATTTAACACCTTTACAGGCAACAGAGCGCATACAGCTCTACAACATTCGTCGTGAATTCAACCTTTTTGCTCCAGAACGGTGCCATCCTGACGATGCAACAAGCGTGCACATGTGGGTGGAAGCCATGAAGGCCCAAGATGAGCCAGTTGACCGGCTGTATAAGCAGCAGGGAGAGCAGTGGAAAGAGACAGTTTCAGCAAGGAAGATTTTGCTCTAGCATTAATGACAGAGCTACAGGAAGAGATGCTAAACAAATATGGGTCTGGCATTGTGTGCGTTGATTCCACTCATGGAACTAACATTTATGACTTCCAGCTAACCACGCTTCTAGATTTAGATGAGTATAAGAAAGGTGAACCCGTAGCTCATTTGATAAGCAACAGAACAAATGGGAAAACGCTGAAGGCCTTTTTTGAAAGTCTGAAGCTAGCCCCAGGAGCGATCACATCTGACGTCTTCATGTCCGACGATGCCATAGAATATTACGACGTATGGAAATCTGTGATGGGACAGCCAGTACACAGGCTTCTTTGCACTTGGCATGTGTACAAGAACTGGAGGGAGAAGATCCACAGCCTTGTACCAGGTAATGAGCTTCAAGCAGTTGTTTACAAAGCCGTTCGTGATCTCATGACGTGCACTGATCAAGATGAGTTCCAGAGCCTCCTGCAGGGTTTCATAGAGTTGGAAGAAAATGAGCCTACCTTGGAAGATTTCATGGAGTACTTTAGTAGGTACTACGCAGCTCCACGTCGCCTGCAACTCTGGCCTTATTGCTATATACTTCGGATTGGTGTGAACACCAACATGCATCTCGAGAGGATGCATAGGACTTTGAAGCACGATGTGATGAAAGGCAAAAGAACCGTCGTGTAGACAGGCTAATTTCTGCTCTGATGACAATGACGTATAGGAATATCACGAACAGCACCATTGCCATTCTAAAGGGTCGGAGGACTCGGAAAATGAGCAAAATCCTGAACAGCCACGAAGCTGCAAAGAAGTTCACTAGCAGTGTACAACCAAATGAGGATGGAACATGGAGCGTGCCTTCCCAGGTGAACCCAGATGTTATCTACACTGTTTCGAAAGTAGCTGGTGAAGTCTGCTGTCCCCTCAAATGTGAAGAATGCAACGTCTGTGTGGACATGTATGCTTGCAGTTGTGATGAACACCTCATCCACTTCACTGTCTGCAAGCACATTCATGCTGTGCTAATGACAAGTAATGCTGCAAGAACAGATGACGAGAACGTGCAGGACCTGCCTGACAGTGTATCCAAGGAACATGAGGCAAACTGTGTGCTTGACAGCATAACAAAAACAAAGGCATCTACCAGTGTAGAACGCGCCGTTGCATTTAAGATAAAGCTGGAAACATTCGCAACATGCTATGCATCTTCATCTGCAGAAACCCAAGACAAGATGAGCAAGCTTTTGGACCATGGATTGAAAATATAGGAAAAGGACCGTAATGTTTCCAAGGTTTAAGATCTGCCAAAAGAAACAGCGAACAAGAAGATTATGCAGCAGCCTAGGTTTTGCTCCACAAAAAAGCGCAGGCTGGCAGCCCCATCTAGTAGCCTTTGGAAGCCAACTGAGCATCAGAAAGAAATACTGAAGAAGCAAATTATGGATGGAGACTTGGCAAGTGATGTGATAAGCACATCATCAGGGCATGAATACTGTTGAGACTTGCGTTTGTGCAAAAGGGCGAGAGTGGCAACGTTTCGGTGGCAGCTTCTAATAGGTCTTTTTCTGGTATGTTCTCCTACCCAAGCAGCTGCCGCGTCTCTAGGTCTAACTTAAAGGAGCCATGAAGAGAAAATACAAGTTGGTTTTATTCGAAAGATTTCGTGTTTTATAGTGCCCCCAGCGCTTGTCCGGATACAAACGGTGCTTTATTCACTGAGAAATTAAACAATTTAGGTTAAAATTTTGATTTTCCCGCTCAATCGTGCGTTTTTGTGGTCCCAAGTGACATCACGGGAACCGACCGCTCTGCAGCCTAGAGTACCTTCATTCACGCATCCGCCGTACAGGGTAGAGACACGTAACGCTGGCGCCGCCATGTTCGGTTGCTCGCTCGCCGCCGAAGCAAGTCATTGTGTCAAAACCGCGCTAAAATTATCGCCGCAACGCGGTTTACTGAAGAAGTTTGAATCATATTGTCTGTTTCGCGTTGCTAGGTCTCGTGGGAAACGAAAAGAATAACGCGTTGAGCCCGTTGGCCCAATTGCGGCGGCACGGGACCGTTCAAAGGTTGTCTCCACCCTGTACAGCGGTGTTGGTTTGTTCCCGCGTTTCTTTACGTTCTGTAACCTAGATGGCGCCACCATACCGTGGCAAGCGTTTGGTTTGTTTTTGCCCGCCTTTAAACCTGGCTTGTTTTTGTTCTGGGAGAAAATATTCGTTCCCTGAAACAGTGCTAGCTCGACAAATGGGGTAACGTAAGACACCGTTGTTTGCGTCAATCGGCCAGTGTCGTCTGAGACAACCCCAATCCCCGTATGCTGTGCAGCTAAACCAAAGCATGCAGTGCGCAGTACGAACAGCAGAACGCATCAGTACTTCTATGTTTACATGTGCTTTCGTAACTTCCACTGTTTGTTCCATCATTCTTATTGCTGTGTAAAGAATGCGCCCTAAATTTAAGCGCAAATCGCTCGTTCGTCTAGTTTGTAAGCTCTACCTAATTTGCGTCTGCTTCTGCCAGCCTCCGCCAATCGCAGAGCTTAGCCCATGTGACATCACAGGTTCTGTTGCGGGAAATGAGCTGGTGGGTCGCATGACCATTCCCGTTTTTCCTAATTATGTAGCTTATTTCAGCGAAGTTTACGTTAAAAGTGGTGTCAGTATGATTCTAACGACACAATCTTTTGAATGAACCAAACTTGTGTTTTCTCTTCATGGCTCCTTTAAGGCATGCAGCCGCGTGGCCATGGCTTGGATGGTACATGTGTTAGAGCACCAGAGGTGCCTCCGAGCGTGGTCATGTGGGCTGCTGGTAAGTATTTGTATATTGTATACATAGTGCTGAGGCTGACGCGTGGTAAGCCACTGCATGGGCTCGGATGGACACAAGAGGTGCCTTCTTGCAGAGGGCTGCTAGTGAGCATCTGTATATAGTGTAAATATGTATATACTGTAAATATGCATCAATTTTCTCTATATATTCAGCACGCAGAATGTATTTTGCATCTACCGTGTCAGTTCACATGTGCCACCTCTTTACTCTCCCTTCTATCCTCCCTCCCCCCCCACACCTTCGGGTCTTCCCATGCTGAGGCTGCAGTGTTATGCTGCATCTGGCAGTGAGCCAGAACATTTTTCTCTCAGCAGAGCCTGCCTGTTAGAGAGCGCGTCTCCCAGGTGGCGGATAGGGAGGCTCCTACCAAGGAGGCGGGCTAGTATTAGCAGATTTCAACGAGCACAACATATGCTTTATTTAAAAAACTCAGCCTGCACATTCCTGTTTGGTAAACGATGGCAGTATCATTAAGAATAAATGTGTTGCGATTATGATATGCACTACAGTTGCATTCAAATTGCATGTCATCCCGCGCTGGTAATCTTCGGACTGAAAACTGGACTGGGTGGTTCATCTAGGTTGGCCCAAGCCTGTTGCAAGCCCATCCCTCTGCTTGGTAGGAGTGGTGCTTGCACCCGCGGACCAACAGGTGACGCGACAATGGAAGCTAGTGCCCTGAGTTCTGCCACAGAAATCTGTCTTCTATATCATGCTTATGTGTGCGCGTGCCATCTACTTAGCCTGTTTCGGAGCTAAAAGTGTTGACCTGGACTGCCTGTATGTTTTCTTGGTGCGTACCCAACCGGGATGGTGCGTACCCAACCCTGCCTGAGCCCGTTAAGCTCCAGAGGACTTCCACCCTAGGCCACGGCACACAATGGCCCATCCGGTGCTGCAGCCCCCTCCACTCACGCATCGGTAGCATGCTGCCATGGGTTCTTTTTGGATAGCCGAGGGGGGGGGGGGGATTCAGTGCTGCTACAATTGATCATGGCTAAACTAGCAGTGCTAGAAGAGGCCAACTGTGGGGACAGATACTCCTGTACAACAGAAAATGCCTGCTTTTGCTTACGCTGTCTAATCTTTAAAAAAAAGCAACACCTGGGCCATTAAGCACAGCATAGTGGAGGCCTACAGACTAATTTAGACAACCTGGGGCTATTTAATGTGCACCGTAATCTTGACACAACGGCACCATCGTATTTTGCCTATTTATTCCCCGCAGTTACAGCCTGGCTGTCCTCAGTTACTGCATGCTGCAACCCTCCTTAGCTTGTCATGCTGCCAAAACATGCTACAAAAGAACTCGTGGCCTGCTCAGATTGACATTTGAGCTTCACTACCGTTGACGGATGTGAAGGCTCACTTACAGCCTCTGTACATTTTTTTTTCGCTTGCTAGGAGACCACATTCACAGGCACTACAAAAATTTCAGTGCCTTGGAATGTCGCCACTTTATCCTGCAGTTGGATGTGCACTACCCCCGCCCCCTCCCCAAACATGTGGTAGGCATTTTTGCAAGCTGAAAACAAACTCGTTTATTACCTGTCAGTCAAACTACCTAAAATGCAGTCCTGCAGAGTATGGTCACTCATGCTGTATGTGTTTTATTTTTCTGTATTCAGCAAGCTCCTGTTGTCATGAAGATGCTCCACCCCATTGCCTGCTGCGCCTGTTACTGGACAAGTCACTGGTGCTCCAAGAACTTTCATTTTGAGCTGTTAATGCAACACTGAGGGAGCTGAAGGCATGTTGAGGAATGTGTCGCCTGGGCTGCAGTTGGTGTTTCCCTTATTGCTTGATATGTGCTCTAACAGGAGTGTTGCCACACTACCTTGGCAATGGGGCCTACACTGTATTTCATCATCATCATCATCATCACCACCAGCCTATCTACGCCCACTGCAGGGCAAAGTCCTCTCCCATTATTCTCCAATTACCTCGGTCCTGTGCCAACTGTGACCAATTTATCCCCGCAAACTTCTTGATCTCATCTGCCCATCTAACTTTCTGCCGCCCCCTGCAACGCTTGCCTTCTCTGGGAATCCACTCTGTTACCCTTAATGACCAGCGGTTACCTTGCCTTCGCATTACATGCCCTGCCCACGTCCATTTCTTCTTCTTATTTCTACTAATATGTCTTTAACACCAGTTTGCTCCCTGACCCACTCGGCTCTCTTCTTGTCCCTTATTGTTACACCTACCATTTTCCGCTCCATTGCCCGCTGAGTCGTTCTCAATTTAAGTTGAACCCTCTTAGTGAGCCTCCAAGTTTCTGCCCCGTAGGTGAGTACCGGCAAGATGCAACTGTCATGCACTTTCTTCTTCAGCGACAATGGTAGGCTCCTATTCATTATCTGAGAATGTCTGCCATATGCACCCCACCCCATTCTGATCCTTCTAATTATCTCTGCCTCATCGTTGGGATCTGCGGTCACAACTTGGCCTAAGTAGATATATTCGCTTACCACTTCCACTGCCTCGCCACCTATCTCAAACTGCTGTGCTGTCCCGAGGTTATTGATCATTACATTAGTTTTCTACATATTATTTTCAGGCCCACGGTTCTACTCTGTTCGCCCAGTGCGAAAAGCATGCTTTGCAATTCGTCCCCCGAGTTACTTAGCAAGGCAACGTCATCAGCAAATCTGAGGTTACTGAGGTATTCTTCATTAACCCTTACTCCCACCTGTTCCCAATCCAACGTTCTGAATACTTCTTGTAAGCATGCTGTGAATAACATTGGAGATATTGTGTCTCCTTGTCTGACACCCTTCCTTATAGGTATTTTACTGCTCTCCCTATGGAGGATGATGGTAGCTGTAGACCCATTGTAGATATCCTCTAGTATTCTAACATAATGCTCATCTACCCCCTGGTTCCGTAATGCCCGAATGACTGCTAGGGTTTCGACCGAGTCAAATGCTTCCTCATAATCTATGAAGGCTATATATAGGGGTTCAGTATACTCAGCGCACTTCTCTATCACCTGATTGGTCGTGTGAATATATCCCATTGTTGAATAACCTTTACGGAACCCTGCTTGTTCTCTAGATTGACTGAAATCTAAGGTTGCAGAGATTCGGTTAGCGATTACCTTGGTAAATACCTTGTAGACGACTGACAGTAAGCTGATCGGCCTGTAATTTTTCAAGTCCTTCATGTCGCCTTTCTTATGGATTAGGATGATGTTCGCGTTCTTCCAAGATTCCGGTATCATTGCGGTCATTAGGCATTGCGTATACAGGTTTGCCAGTTTTTCAAGTACAATTTCTCCGCCATCCTTCAAGCGGTCTGCTGTTATCTGATCCTCCCCAGGTGCTTTGCCCCCTTTCAGTTCTTTCAAAGCCTTCCTTACTTCGATCGTTACTGGTGGGATGTATACCTCCTCTGAGATACTGTCTCGTTCGGCATTATCCTGGATGTCCCGGCTACTGTACAGATCCCTATAGAACTCCTCGGCCACTGTGACTATTTCATCCCTATTTGTGATGACATTGCCTTTCTTATCCTTAAGTGCATACATCTGATTTTTCCCCACGCCAAGACGTCTCTTCACTGCTTTCAGGCTACCTCTGTTCTTTACAGCGTTTTCGATCCTCTCCATATTATACTTCCGTATGTCAGCTGTCTTACGCTTATTGATTAACTTCGAGAGCTCGGCTAGTTCTATTCTGTCAGCTGCGGTAGAGATTCTCATGGTTTGCCGTTTCCAGTTTATATCTTTCGTCTCCTGTGAAAGTTTACCAGTATCCTGTCTAGCCATAGTGTCAAGCCAGCGACAACCGACTTCTAGGTTGTCGCTGGTTTCCTGTGTCGTAAGCTCGGCTTCCTCGTTAAGGGCGGAATATCGGTTCTGCAGCGCGATCCTGAATTCTTCTACTTTACGTCTTACTGTTAGCTCATTTATCGGCTTCTTTCGTACTAGCTTGTTGCGGTCCCTCCTCAATTCTAGCCTAATTCGAGATCTTACCATACGGTGGTCACTACATCTTACCCTTCCGAGCACTTCCACATCCTGCACGACGCCAGGGTTATCGCATAATATGAAGTCTATTTCATTTTGGCGCTCCCCATTCGGGCTCCTCCAAGTCCACTTCCGACTCTCCCGTTTACAGAAGAAGGTATTCATTATGCGTAGGATATTCCGTTCTGCAAACTCAACTAGTAGGTCTCCCCTGCTATTTCTACAGCCCAGACCATAGTTCCCAACTGCCTTGTCTCCAGCCTGATTCTTGCCTACTTTAGCATTGAAGTCCCCCATAACTACGGTATACTGTGTTTTTACTTTAGCCATTGCCGATTCCACATCTTCATAGAAGCGTTCCACTACTTGGTCGTCGTGGCTGGATGTGGGCGCGTAGCCCTGCACCACCTTGAGCTTGTACCTTTTATTGAGCCTAATTACAAGACCTGCTGCCCTTTCGTTTAGTGCTATAGTATTCGTCTATGTTGCCAGCTATGCTTTTATTGACTAGAAATCCCACTCCCAGTTCTCTTCTGTCCTCTAGACCACGGTAACATAGGACGTGTCCATTTTTCAGCCCCGTAAAGGCTTCGCCTGGCCTCCTAACCTCGCTAAGCCCTATTACATCCCATTTAATGCCCTCTAATTCCTCGAACAACACCTCGAGACTTGCTTCGGTAGATAAGGTTCGCGCGTTAAACGTTGCCAGGTTCAGATTCCATTGGCGGCCTGTCCGGATCCTGTGATTCTTAGCACGCTCTGCTGCGTCACAGGTCTGACCGCCGCCGTGGTCAGTTGCTTCGCAGCCGCTAGGGACTGAGGGCCGAGGGTTAATTGGCGTATTCATGGGAGGTTGTGGCCGTTACTACACCAGGGTGGCCAATCCTGGTCTGGTGAGGGAGTGCATTACCGGCAATGGTCGCCGGGGTCAGGCCACACCCCAAGCCGCTTTGGTGCAATTCCATCAACACTGTATTTATACGAATCCAAATAAACATGATTTATCTGGAAAGTTTGCTTGAGAGACATCTCTTTGCTACAGAAAGCAATATAGGCCAGGGTGAGAAATGAGAACTATTGCGTGCATAGTGGAGGCTGCCACGAGCACAACTCATTTCAAAGACTGGCCACAGTACCGCTTGATTATGAACTTCTGCAACTTAATTTCCATGTGGTGGTTCGCTGTGCTACTGCAGCATTCCAAGAAAAATGGCATTCATGCTGGTTTGCATGATGGAAACGCAAGGGTTTTCTGGGTCTTTCCCAGCTGTGTCAAATTTTGAGCATCACATGGGAACCTTGATGGAACCAACATTTCAACAAGAAGAATCGCCTTCGGATAACTCCCCTTATCAAAGCAATGGCTCAACAATGATTCCTAATGGTGTGTTGCTAGATAAGCACTTTTAGTGTGTTACAAATTTTTTTTATTCGCTAATGATCAACCAAACAATCGGGGCGTCCTAACGTGGTAGCCTTATAGTTAATTTTATTCAGATAGAAACTGACGCTTATCCAGTGTGTGTGCAATGCAGTGGTTTGTAAGTGTTTCGAGAACCACCATGAAACCCAGTAAAAGGCAACAAACCCCAAGACATCAGAGATCAAGGCGCTTGTTTTCAAGCAAAAGGAGCTAACATAGTAGCCCCCTAACTTTGCGGTATCCTAAATAGTAGAATGCAGCGCACATGAACAGGTAACAGAATAAAGCCTCTTAGCAAAATGGCTTGGTGCAGGTTGGTTGCCATGGCCATCTTGAGTCACGATGTCAAATAGTTTTGCATAATCAGCCTCCTACTATCCACTGTACACAAAGGCCCCTCCCACAGAGTTCAAATGCATGCTCGGTCATCTGAATCCGTTCCTTTCTCTGCAGCGGCAAGAGTACAGTACATACAATATTCATGCAGCAAGCACACACAAGTAAAATTGGCCAAGAAGTATTTGTGCCAAAGCAGCAGCAAACCCTATAATTATGACGGGGGTCAAAAACACTGCAGCAACTACATTTGATTGCAGAATGCGTGAGCTTTCTGAGATGCACTGTGAAGCTTACAGCATGCCAATGTAAACTGCCCAAAAGCTCTGATGCAGAGCAGCAGCAAGTAGAGAGCTATCTTATAGCTAATAATGAGGATGTCGTGCAATGAAGGGTGCATGTCTCGAACAAACATCTGCACTGCTATTCTTGAATCCTGATTTTACAGGACTCCTTGCAAAATTGGTAGGCATAATTACTTTGGTTCAGGTTAGCTGATGCTTAACAGTACATATAGTATTTGCATGCAAGCAGAAATGATGTGTTAAGGAGACAAAGCCATGCAGCACTGAGTAAATTGAAGCAAGTGTGGCATCTTCTGTGCAAATCAGTGGTTGCCGAAAGAAACAATGCGGCATGGCTATTAGCAGCAAATTTCCCTAGGGCAGTGTGGTGTCGCGTCGGCGACGGCCCCGAAGGGCGAAGCAGGAGACAAACGCCCGGTGAAAGAGTCAAACCAAAAGAGAATAATTTATTCAGTGACGTCATATATATAGCCTGGGGTCAGCCCCCTGGTGGTAGAATCCCCGAAACGCCGAGATGCGAAGACCCTGGATACTACATTCTCCTTCCCTTAATTTTTTTTTTTGCAGTTCATCTTCCCCCCTTATAAAGAAAAGAATAAAACGAGCAAATGACATTTCCAAACTCTACACAAACGACTGACAGTCCACACAGCAGAGGTAATACCATTCAATGTCCAAAACGAACTAAATGTACTTCACGGTAATTGCACTGTGCTTCACCTCACACACTGCATTGTTTCCTTTCCCCGTTTTCTTTTTCTTCTTTTTCTTGACGGCGGACTCTTCATCATATTCGACGCCCTCGATCTTGGGCTTATCCTCTTCGTTGGCCTTCTCGACACCTCCCTCAGGCTTGTCGGCTTCGTCGGCCTTCTCGGTGTCTCCTTTGGCCTTCTGGGCTTCTTTCAAGATTGTGGGCTTTCCCTCTTCGTAGGCCTTCTCGACACCCCCCTCAGGCGTGTCTGCTTCTTTCTCTTGAACCTCCTGAGCCTCACTTGTGCCCTACTCAAGTTCAGACGAGTTCGCTCGAAATTTCTCTCGAAGATCTGCTAGTTGAGACTTTAGCAAGCGCATTTCTTCGGCCAATTTCGATTCTCTCCTTCTGCTTTGTGCTAGCTCTGATACATGACCTTGTAGTTCAAGGCGGAGCTGTTTAACCACTTCGCGCAGTTGATGAATTCCAGACTGGCTTTTGCCAGTATCGGAGCTGGTCTTTTTGACATCATAGTAGAATCCCTGGCGAGATGAATTTTCGTGTTGGTCCAGGTGGTTGACGACTATTGCCTTATCGACGTCGAGTGGAGTCTCGATGTTTCGCAACGGTGGCCGAATGTGTCGTTTCACAGGAGGTGAGGACGGATGCGTGGTTGCAGAACGCGGCGTACGGCAGGCATTCCTTAAGTGGCCGATTTTACCACACTGAAAAGACGTTTTCCCCAGAGCGGGGCACTGTTGAAGCGGGCGCGTCGTACGGCAGGAATTCCTGAAGTGGTCGATTTTACCACACTGGAAACACGTTTTCCTCAGAGCGGGGAACTGTTGAAGCGGGTGCCACATCCTACCACAGCGGCCGCACACTGAAGAACGCAGAGCACTGGTCCGGGCTAACCTGAGCCCAGGACGTGACGGTGGTGCACTTCTGTTTGTTGAGATTGTGGGGCGAAACTCGCGACGTGGAAATCGGGTGGGGCGCCGTTGAAATCGAAGCGGTCGAGCTCGTTGAGTACCGTCGATCGCTTGAACAATTTCTTCTCTGGCTGCTCGATATCGTTGCAGCAGATCCTGGACTTCAGTTACGTTTTGTATGACTTCGATGGCTTTGTCAAACGTGAGTGCCGGGCCTTCTGTGAGCAGACGTTCCCTGGTGCGATCGGACGCAAGTCCCACGATGAGTTGATCCACTAGTGACGCGGCTTCGTCGGAGCCGAAGTTGCATTGTCGACCCACGTATTGCACACGGCGCGCAAAGTCGATCGCCGATTCCGTTTCTGCTTGACATAAACTTCGGAACTGTATGCGGTTCGCCCGCTGTGATGTCGAGACGTCAAAGTGAGCCGCGAGGTCCTGAACGAGATATTCATAGTCGTTGCCGGTGCTTGCGTCCGCCGGTCTGGCTGACTCGATCATGTGCACAATTCAATTCGCTTCTGCTCCCAAAAAGGTCTTCAAGAGGGCTGCTTTGCGCCGCGGAGCGAATTTTTCACAGCCTGCTGCGAGAAGATATGTTTCGAACAAGCGATGCCACTCGCGCCATGCCACGGCCGGCCTCCCCGGGTCCGGCAAAAATGGTTGCGGCTTCGCGGCTATGTCAGCCATCTTGACCCGATAATGAACGAAGTGGTGCCGCTTTACTTTCTTTTGTAAAGTTTATATAATCCTGGCGCGAAAAATACTTGGTGCCAGTTGACGATATCTTGCAGTATTACCTGAAGGTTTCATGTCGCTGGACGTATTTGCTGCGTGTCGCTCGATGCACGTCGACTTCGGCCTAACTCTCTATCGCTCTCGGCTGACTGTTTCAGCCCTCACTACTTGAAAATAAAACTTGCGGCCTGTTCGGCGGCTTACATGTTACTGCAGGCATGTCGAGCGCTTACATTTCGGACGGTTCTTGAGTCGGCTGCGCCATTGTGGTGTCGCGTCAGCGACGGCCCCGAAGGGCGAAGCAGGAGACAAACGCCCGGTGAAAGAGTCAAGCCAAAAGAGAATAATTTATTCAGTGACGTCATATATATAGCCTGGGGTTAGCCCCCTGGTGGTAGAATCCCCGAAACGCCGAGATGCGAAAACCCCGGATACTACACAGAGCGAAAGCTGAGGCTTGATTGATCGTAGGGTTTAAAGGAGCCATGAAGAGAAAACACAAGTTTGGTTCATTCAAAAGATTGCCTCGTTAGAATCATACTGACACCACTTTTAACGTAAAGTTCGCTCAAATAAGCTACATAATTAGGAAACAAATTGCGCCAATCCACCCCGTGAATGTGGTTGGAAAGCAAAGCTGTAACCTGCACCCATAAACGATTTCCCATGCGACGTCACTTAAATTCACTGACATTACTTTACAAGTAGTAAAACCAGAGAAAAGTAAAATGCACTTAACCACGCCATTTATTACTTCAAAGAGGTATTCTTGGTAAGGTTAAATCAATGCATGACGCATGAACGGTTTTTGGTTGAGTTGTATTGGTGTAGCCCAACAGTGGAAAATGTTTCTATAAAATTAAAGCTCCAACCCGGTGTTAGACGATCTGACTTCTCCGTCTCTGCGCCGCGAACAGAGGCGACGAGGTTTGCGGCAGAGAAGGAGCAGAAGGAGGAAGAAGTACTTCTGTTCAGATTTCTGAACGGCCGAGAGTGCAGCCCTGGGGAGTGATTCATTCTTCTGTGGGGCCCGTATGCAGACCGCGCGGCCTGTGTTCTGTCCACCCGCTGAAGCTGGGTAGATTGAGAGGGCCTGGACACCAGCATCTCTCATTGCTCTTTTTTGGGTAGTTGACGGAAAGAGAGGAGCGTGCTCAGGGCTAAAGTCGCACACCCGGGTTACGGGGTGCAGTGTTCCTACTTCTGAGCAAAATTTACATTCTGCGTCGTAGCAATTCGGATGCATTAAGTGAAGACACGTAGGGTGTGGGAAGGAGCCCGGATTGTATGAGCCGTAGGGTAGTTTGTTGTTCTCTGGAAAGGTCAGGGTAAGGCGAAGGTACGGTCTGTCTCAGAAGGCGATAATGCTGGGTTATCTGCCTGAACGTGACAAGCGGGTGACTGTCTTCGTGCAGCTCCATAGCACGGGAGGTAAAAGCGCAGGCTTGTTGGGTGGGCGTATTTGTGGCCCTCCATTGAAGCGTGAGCGGGTGTCCAGATGAGCTGAATGGGACCGTTTGGAGAGTGTTCTTTTAGCACGCGCAGTGCAGGTGAGGACACCCAATCTGACTGTTAATTCCAGTAGGCTTGCTGGGAATCGGTGACTATCCTCCGAACCCCTGGTTTAGCGAGAGCCAAGGCGATGGCTGTCGTCATTTCTTGGGTCCTAAGCGAGGTAGACGCAAGGAGGTTGGTTCTGGAGGTAGCCACGATGATGGCGTATTGCTGCCCTCGATGTTTGGAGGCGTCTGTGTAGATAACTGCATGATCCCCACCGAGGGTGGTGTTTAGCGCTTGAGCCCGTGCTTTTCGGTGACTCTCGTCCTGTGAGGGGTTCATATTTCTAAGCAAAGGGAGCATCTTTAGTTTTAGTCGCCGAGTCTGGGAGTACGTCAAGTGGAGTGACATTCTGGGCTGCCCAGCCAATCTGGTGAAGCATGCGGTTACCCACTGCAGTTCTGAGTCGGACCTTCTGGTTAGAAAGATGGCCTTCTATCAGCTCTTACACCGTGTTGTGGAGCCCCGTGCTAAGCAGCCTCTGTGTGGACGCACTCATGAGAAGACCAATGGCCTGCTCGACCGCCTTTCTAATCATTATATAAAGCATCTCTATGTCTTCCTTGTTGAGAAGACAGGGGGTTGACGTAAGTGACTCTCGAGAGGACAAAAGCTTCAATTAATCGAAAGGTACCGGATTATTTTAGGGTCTCGCTTCTTGGTGGCAACTCGCCCGATCATGTGTATGGTTTGATTAATGCTGTTTTTGAGGCGCCGCAAGGAGACGTCACTCTTGGTGTTAGCCTCGAGATGTAGGCCCAGGATGTTGACCCTGGTGCTTGGAGTGATGGCCTGGCCTTCAAGGAGTATTTGAATGTATTCCTTGATTTGGCGTGAGGCCGGACGACAAGGAGCTGGGATTTTTTAAGTGAACACTGGAGGCCACAGGCTTTAGCACATTGGCGTACTAGAAGTGAGATGCCATGCATTGGTGTGAGCTTCCTTTAATTTTTGTAAATCTTAGCATATGAACAAGGTGCGCACAGGGCTGCTAGACGGGCGTGAGTGGTCGCGTCATGCTTTCACGTGGCATTCAGGGAGAACGCAGGGGGTAAACCCGTAGATGTGCTTGGTGAGTACACCACCTGTCTTCCCCGTCTTCGTGTGGGCTCGTAGCTAAATCGGTAAGACAACGGGCTCCCGCTTTGTTAGTCTATTAGTTCCAGGTTCGATTCCCAGTGGTGCCAGTAAATTCTTTTATTTGTTCGCTGGAGTTTTCTGGTGACACCAACGGTCGCGAAAGAACCCTTGGGGGGTAAAGGTAAAAAGCTTTGCTTTAAAACGGGAACGGTCATGCGACCCACCAGCTCATTTCCCGCTACAGAACCTATGTCGTCACATGAGCTAAGCTCTGCGATTGGCGGAGGCTGGCAGAAGCAGACGCAAATTAGGTAGAACTTACAAACTAGACGAACGAGCGATTTGCGCTTAAATTTAGGGCACATTCTTTACAAAGCTATAAGAATGATGGGATAAACAGTGGAAGTTACGAAAGCACATGTAAACATAGAAGTACTGATGCGTTCTGCTGTTCGTACTGCGCACAGCATGCTTGTTTAGCTGCACAGCACTACGGGGCTTGGGGTTGTCTCAGACGACACTGGCCGATTGACGCAAGCAACGGTGTCTTACGTGACCCCATTTGTCGAGCGAGCACTGTTTCAGGGAACGAATATTTTCTCCCAGAACAAAAACAAGCCAGGTTTAAATGCGGGCAAAAACAAACCAAACGCTTGCCACGGTATGGTGGCGCCATCTACGTTACGGAACGTAAAGAAACGCGGGAACAAACCAACACCGCTGTACAGGGTGGAGACAACCTTTGAACGGTCCCGTGCCGCCGCAATTGGGCCAACGGGCTCAACGCGTTATTCTTTTCGTTTCCCACGAGACCTAGCAACGCGAAACAGACAATATGATTCAAACTTCTTCAGTAAACCGCGTTGCGGCGATAATTTTGGCGCGGTTTTGACACAATGACTTGCTTCGGCGGCGAGCGAGCAACCGAAAATGGCGGCGCCAGCGTATACGTGTCTCTACCCTGTACGGCGGATGCGTGAATGAAGGTATTCTAGGCTGCAGAGCGGTCGGTTTCAGTGATGTCACTTGGGACCACGAAAACGCACGATTGAGCGGGAAAATCAAAATTTTAACCTACATTTTTTTATTTCTCAGGGATTGATTTGATTGATTGTGGGGTTTAACGCGCCGACGCAACGCAGGCGATGAGGCGCGCCGTAGTGGAGGGCTCCGTATTAATTTTGACCACCTGGGGATCTTTAACGTGCGCCGAAATCTCGCACACACGGGCGTTTTTGCTTTTGGCCTCCATCAGAAAAGCAGCCGCCGCGGCCGGGAATCGAACCCACGACCTTGCACGCAGCAGCGCAACGCCTTAGCCACTGAGCCACCGCGGCGGGTGGCGCTGAGGCTTCATAAACTGGATGGAACAAACCATTTCTGATTCGTGTTTGGGAGAAGGTGTGCATACAAGTCGAGAATTTCGAAATTACGAGCATATAAAAAGAAAGCGCAACTCTCGGCCTAGGGCGAGCACAAATCATGGCTGCGTGTTTATGCACACGGTTAGCTGCGTGTACTGTAATGACTGTGCAAGTAGGTTTCTCCACCACCTATTCACCAAGTAGGGTTTTATGCTGACGAAATCTAGAAAGAGCAGGTTACGGGGTGACAAGGCTTGGCTGCAGCGAATCCCGCATGGCAGGCAAATATGTGGCCCTGAAAAGGGCCGTTTCAACAAGCCAATGGTCTTCGGTGGTGCCTCGTTGCATCTCAGGACGGCGAGCAGTACTGCAGGCAGTCGTTCCTCTCGTGGCCCTTGGCTCCACGGCGGACACAGCGGGAGAAGGTGTACTTGGCACCAGGTGCAGCTCGTTCTGGCGAGAGAATGCCCCGTCCGTACCGCCTGGCCAGCGCCTTCACAAGGATCGCGGACATCTCATCGATGCCACGATCCCTGGGCACGTGGTATCCATCCGCGGCAAACAGGGACCGCTTCGGCTCTTTGGTCGCGTTCAGGAAATGGTGCTGCGCACAATTCAATAACAAAGCAAGCAGACTGTCAGGGTAAATGCAAGCACACTTAACAGTACAGATATTTGGTGTTTGATAACAACAGGACTTGCGAAGAAGGCATCGGCTCACTACTAAGTTCTTTTTAAACCATGTATGCAAACATTTAGTGCGACTCTCTGCCATAAATAAGTTCTTTTTATGCCCCTGCTACACTAGGTTTTGAAATGACATTCGGCTCAAATGACATTCAAGCCAAATAAGCACTAAAAGAGACATTTGGGTTTCAAATGTCATTTCTAGCACTCGCACGCAGCGTCTTCGATCGGCAATAAAAGATATAATACTTCCGTACGTAAAACAAACAAAATATTTTTGTTCGTGGAATTTTGTTCACTGCTGATTTACTTAAAATATGAAACAAACATATTTAATTTTCATACTCTCAAAACCAGTGGGTCAGTCGAAAAAAAAAACTACGCAAGACCGCCACCACATTAGAGTAAAAACCGGTGCCTCTTTTAGTTTGACCTCATTTTACTGCCTTAGACTGCTCCTAATTTGATCATTGTATTATTGTACCAAAACAGACCGGGGTGACAACAGTGCCACTACAGCACGGCGAGCAATTGTGAAATCTTTCAAATACCATCGAAATTGTAGTGTAGCAGGGCGGATGCTGAATGACATTCGGACCCTAATGTAGCCGGGGTATTAACCATGTAGCAAACATTTAGTGGCACTCTGCCATTACTAATTTTGTATGGCGGACTTCTCCAAAGTTTCATACAAAGTGGGACTTTAGCTCCTATTTCCGACTCTATAGACGCACTTCAGTGCAAAAGCTAGTGGGTACGGCAAGTTTGATAACATGCATTTCGAGAACACAGCGACGTCGCAGGCGAAGCACGTGGTCGGTCAATATGTTTTTACAACAGAATGGTACCTTCTATACACATACTTCCACGCAAAACTGGCTAAAGTTGTGTACAATTTCTAATTTTTTAAGGCCACGTTAGAAATATAGTTATACGTAGCCACTCGAGTACAAAACCATACACGTAGGCCCATACGAGCTCGTCCATTGTTACCTCAGCGTTCAGTATGTAGACGTTCCGCATACGCTTCAGGGTGGCCGTTAGCTTCCTGTTCAGCAAGCGACGAGTGGAACTCGCGCTTGCCGATTGGAAGCAACGAGGCAACACCGTGAAGACATACACGGCAGGGGCCACCTCGCGCTGCAGCTGGGTCACCAGGGCCTACAACACAAATGGGGCGACATTTGATGTCCATCCCGCCTTCACAAACAAACAAAATAGTGCGAGTGTTTCCTCTGTACACACCTTGATGTTGTCACATATCCGCTGCGGGTCTGCGCCGGTCCGGTCTAGATCGCTCCCCCCGACATAGAGAACAGCGAAATCTGCAGGCCGGCAACGCAAGCGCGACACTGCTTCGGACAGCCGGGTGTGGTGTGGCCACCAAAGCTAAATGTGCAGGTTTCCACAAACGGCAACAAGCGCAGCCGCAACCTGCACATGAATTTGAGTTGGCTGTCGCCAACTAGAACTCCGCGTAATGACATAACTCGAACCTGGCTGCCTAGCGTTGCATAAAGGATTACAGAACGGAGAACCGTCTGTGGAACCGTCCTCTGAACTCACGCTGCCAAATGACTGCCCTGGCGAGAAAAAAAAAAGTCACATCCGGTTAGTGTGTGTGTGACGTCATTTTAACGGACCAATCAGGGTTCCGCTCCCGCTGTCCCGATATGCTTGTTTAGCCGGCGGCCCATTCGCTGCGCCATCTACATTGTGCTACACGGCCGGGTTGGAGGAGCGGTGGGCGCGCACTTTCATACGGCCTGCGCTTCGGGTCTAGTTTCCACCTTTCACCGCCGCTAGTTTGTGGCGCTGCGGTCCAACCCTCGCTAAGGTCCCTAAAATTACTAAGGTAGCGCCAACTGCTCCCTCCTTCTCCGCTGCACTCCTCTTTTTTCTTTCCCCTCACCCGCGGCGCCGTGGTCCCTTTAACTCCGTGCCTGTGCTGCCATATTTGTTGGCCACTTGAGAGCAGACGCCCTCGCTACGCTTCAGGGCGCTCGCTGCAGTTTGCTCTTGTTTTCGCGCCGAAATCGCTCTTTGGTAGCATTTATAGGATTTTTAGAGCCCCGTTTTACCAACACGCACTGAGTGATAGGGCTTTGTTTTATATTTTTGTCTACAAGGGGATATTTGCGGGGCGGATGCCGCTGCCGCATACTCACAGCGCGGTTTTTGTTTACGTGTGCGGCATTCTGTAACACCTCACGATAGCTCGTGAATGCGAAAGGATCGAGCGTGGACATTTCAAACTGCTCTGTTGCGGTAGTTCCGTTCTTGCATTCGCGTGACTGTGGTCGTGCAATCACTGCACAGAGGTCTTGCGCACGGTTCGCGGCAGTATACAGAGCGCTTCATTCGCAAATGCCGTAGTTCGAGCGCTGCGCTGGCGTCCTTGCACTCGCCTTTCTTGCGATAATTGTGAATCCTCAGCGGCGTTCACTCTGCGCCCGCTTTTACTAACGACCTACATCCTACCTTAATTCCGCGCAGTTTAGAGTGCTTTGCCTTTTTTGTAGAAATGTTTCCTTCACCTTCATGTCGTTATAGGCTGCTGTTAGTAGATTAAAAACATACACATGCTGTTGTGCGTGTGTGCACGTACAGCGACGTGAAAAGCCCCTGCTTCCCCGACTTCGCAGCCGGATACACTAAACTGCACTCGCGGCCGTACGTTCATGTGCGAACCGAGTGAAAAACGCAGACTTGTAATTCTGGGAATACGCGCCAGGGAAGACTGCGATCAATCGATCGGGTAAACTGAAATTACAGATTTGTGGCCTCTTATTTCTCATACGAACCAGAGATCGAGTCCCTCTAGGTACAAATTATGTAACTAGTTACTGCAGTTAATTAATCATGCAATACGTTTTTTCACCGGGCGCGGTCGTTTACAGCCGTTATTAATGGAGGCGCCTGGACAGAATTGTTTTGTGCTGGGATATATTCTGGCATATTTGTACATTGCACTAACACAGGGATACACCCGCAAGAAATTCGAAAGAGGACCAATGCCACGATGATTATCAAGAGAAAACAATAAATCACAAAAATGAATTGGTGCCACCAAATAGATATTTTATTGGAACAAACGTCCGTGATGACGTCGTGCAGGTGGCTTGTGCTGCTGACGTGGCTTCCCGTGAGAAAAAAATGTTGGGAGTGGCATTTGGGTTTAGTTTTTTTAACGCCAAGCTTCTCCAATATCCGTTGCTCAAATTGATCCGTGAAATAATCCTATTGAGAAGGGAAAAAAATGTCGCCACCGAGTTTGAGATGCGCCACAAACACTCCGCAAATATAGGCAATAATGCATTGCAGAAGGGAGTTAGTGACCGTTCTACCGTAGCATGGTCAAATTCGTGTTCGCGCATCTGCTCAGTGCCGCGTCCGCTCAACTCGCTACACTAAACCCGTTTAGCAAGCGCTTTGCTGGACAAAAATACGTCTGCTGAAAATAATATAGTCGCCCAGTGTGTTTTGGTTCAAATCGCAATGACTGGATACGCTGCGCCATTGACTAAGATAACGTAAGCGCGCACACTGCAAATGTACGGCATCACGTGTAATGCAAACGTAAGTTGTAATTAACGTTCCTCTGTGCATACACGGAAGAAAGGGCGTACAGCCGTTACGGTGCGAATATGCATTTGAAGTGCTCATTCAAACGTGCACGAGTTTAATAAAGCGATAACAGAAATTGCGAATCAAACGTACGTCAACGGCGCGGTCACTATATTAGCTGGCCTTAAATTGTTTTACCTAGCCGCAATTTTTTTTCTCGCAACAGCCTCAATTTGCGCCGCACCGACCAAGCCCATATTACGCAGCAAATCACTCCAATGTCATAACAACGGGATTATAATACCACCCGGGTCGCTAACACACAAAACATGACTTCACGCCAAAAAGAGCGTACACGCACTAGGAACGCACACGATACATGGTCAGACGCAAGCTGCCGTCGGCCAAAACAAGCATGAATTCAGGTGAACAATTCTCGCGTCACGAAAACCTTACGACAACTGACTGAACATGCTACGCCGCTGATATTGATACTGGAAGTTAAGCGCGCACATGACAAATACACGGCCTCTTATCCAAAGCAAAGCTTACGACGGGACGAACTCGGCGCTGCGCGCAATGCCTACTCAGAACAAAGCGTGGACGACGGTCGCGAAGGGAATACGCATTTCTTCGTAAGTGACCGCTCAAGCTCGCGCAGAATTTAACAGAGCATGCAGGAACAAACATTCAGAAACTTACCTCGCTAAAGAGTGATGGCAGCGTCGGCCTGAAGTACGCCTGTTCAAATCTATGCAACCAAACTTTTCTCCTTTCTGCGTCGCGTTTCCCGGACGGAATAACGAAGTCTTGTGCCCTGCGTGACGATATTAGCGCTGCCTAAGGCACAACACATCGGCACCGAGAAGCAACATAAAACTACACCGGTAGGACATTTTTTCGAAACGAGCAGCTAATTCTTACTTTGCTATTAGCTGGCGCCTACGATAAAGCCGGTACTGAAGCTCGGTGGCTCGGGAGCCAGCAATGCCGTCGCAGCGGCGGCGTTGCGCAATGTCCCAGCCGGCGAGGCATCGGCGAGGCGACCCGGCGGCGGAGCAAAAAAAATAAAACCACGTGACTTTTCCCTTGGCCAATGGCGCGCGGCGTTCGCCGGCAAAAAAGAAAGTGGCAAAAAACGAAGTAGGAAAGGAGCGCGGGCGAGGGCGAAAGGCGGCGAGATCTAAAGATGGCGCTACCTTAGTAATTTTAGGGACCTTAACCCTCGCCGGTTGACCTACAGCACGGGCGGGGTAGAGCGGCGGCGGCGGCGCGCGTGCATTTGCCACTGCCCTAGCCCTGCCGTGGGGACAGGTGATACCTCTCCGTGTAAATTTACATGTGCGTCGTTAAAGGGAAGGTGAAGCGGTTTTAGAATTAAAAGAAAAGTTGACTAGCAGCAAGTACACATTGAATAGTTCATGTGTACGAAATATTTTCGCAATACAATCAATAGAAGCGGCGCAATGAGCAAACAAAAGTGGCCCGATGCCCCGCCCCCATCTCGCCGCGCGATGCCGGAAGACCGAAGAGCGCGGGCGAAAACCGGCTGAAAAACGTCATACCTGGACTTCCGGCCGGATCGGCCGCCTCGGCCATGCTCTTTTCCCCGTGTTTCCTTGTGAATGATACTTGTTGTTGTTGTGGTTGATAGCACTCATTTGTACAATTTTCGTGTTAAAAAAGTATGCACGAACGCCAAACGAAGCATACGTTATCATGCCGTATTCCTAAGTTGAATAATGCCACGCCGGGATGCTTGATAACATACGGAAGCGACAGCCGAGGTGGCTGTGCTTGATGACAGAGAATATACTACACTACGTTAAATACTTTGTAAACCGCTCCAATGCGGTTTTTTTTTTTATGCGACGGACGTGAATGTTCACATTAGATTCTAGATTTAGGAAGGATGGGGAATACTGCTGTACTTTGGCCGGGGATGTTTCGTTCCATTCCAGAAACCAAGTCACATTTGTGCAGGAAATACTTGTTTCGTTAAACGCGTCGGTTTTCTTTCCCTATGGGCTCAGGACAGTGTTCAAAAAAACAATTTTTTGGCGAAACTAAAACAAGGGGCCAATCCTGATAGAAGTTCTCTCCCGGCTAAGAGGTAAACAGTATTCCTACAAAGTAAAAGATCCAAGACAACCAGATTACTTATTTTGCAAGTATACATGTTACGAGAAGGTGATGTTTGTCTGGAATTAAAAAAAAAAAACACATCTCTGAACCACCACCGTGCTATAATTTGTGTTGACTGCGGGGGCCTAATTTTTTGCCCAAGATTCCGTGTGGCTGCATATTATAAGCTGGCAAGCACTTGTTGTCACTGAACCTCAAGTGTGCTCCAGTGATAGTCGGTGATATATATAATGATGATACTAAAAAAAATTAGGAGCGAAGAGTAAATATACGGCCTCTGTGCGACTAGCGCGGTAAATGCTTAAATCTAGAAATGCTGAAACAGGCCAACGATTCATTATCACAAACGTTTGGTGATTGTTACCTAAAGTAACGTAACTACAACGTAACTGCCTTGTCCGACTGGTCTGTTAATTATAACGAGGTGGCCGTAATATTGTAGCAGAATGCGCAACGCACAAGCGAAAATCAAGCCCTACTACAGCCAATAATGCTGAGCAGGCTGCAGTGTTTTTAGAATGAATGCATGTGAAGCAGTAAGACGCCACTCATCGAAGTTCGGCTAGCAATCGCGGAGGCGCCGTAGCGCCGGTGCCGAAATGGCGCGCGCGTGTGGGTCTGTGTACGGGGATGAGTAACGGGGCTGGGGTGGGCGACAACGAACAAAGGAAATGCGGAAGCAGAGTCTGCTTGTTGGTTTATGCGTGTACCAGCAAGATGTGTCTCGCATATACGTTTACAGCGCATGAACGCTATTTTTTCGCGCAGTGCACGTACGTGCTTTTCGCTGGTAGATTATAAAAGGGAAAACAGCGCAAACTCAGACAAGACACAAGAAGAAGGAGGTGACAAACACGAGCGCTGACTTACAACTGAGCTAAGTTGTAACTTACTCAGTTACTTACTCAGTTGTAAGTCAGCGCTCGTGTTTGTCACCTCCTTCTTCTTGTGTCTTGTCTGAGTTTGCGCTGTTTTCCCTTTTATAATCATGAACCAACTCGCCCAAGCCCTAACCCTTGCTGGTAGATTGTTTATAAAACGCCCATTAATCTTCGGCATAAATGGTTTTGTGTATAATAAGAAACAGCTAAGGCAGTACCTAATATTAACATAAGGTATAAAATCCCCCTATGCTGGTTGCCTAATTCAAAAATATTTTGATGGAACCCACTAGTCGACGTCACAGTCACTGCTTTGAGGTTCTCTGTCGTGTAAAGCAAATTTAAGCTCCAAGATAATTCAACCAACAGCACGGGAAATTATAAAACAAACTTCCAGTCATGTGCGAAAATTAAACTTCAAGCTAAATTGCCGCAAAGGCAACCGTGCGATCGTTCGCAATGCTTCCGACAACCCGCGCGGCCGAAGGGTGTCCTCCTTTGACGTCATGAAAGGCGCAACCAATCAGGGGCGTCAAAAGACGAAAAGCGCGCGTCTTTCAAACGGGGCCGCGCTTTTTGCAAGATAAATGCCACTTGGACTAATGTACGACAAATTTCAATGTGATATTCGGAATCAGCGCGCAAGAAACTATATAACTGTTAATCTAACTCAAATTTTTTGGAAAGCGCTTCAGCTTCCCTTTAAAATAGGCGACTCCTTCCCCCCTTCTGAATTTTCGGTCTAATAGGGTCAAACAGCCTAACATTATCACTCAGAAGCGCCTAATAAAAAATTGAAAGAACCATTTTAACTCCGGGCACATGAAGAAAAATATGCGAGGCCTACATATCTTATCAGCAACTGCATTATATGAAAATGGTGAGGCAGGCAATAAACGCGGCATTTTCCGTGGCTGAAATATCAGTTCTTTTTCTTTTTGGATGATGCCTTGGTTTGCACACGCACAGGGCACGACCAGATACGCGAATGATTTCCCGTCGAGGGAGATACGGTTATCGCTTAGCTAAACGTGTTTCTGCTGCTCACGCTCCGGTCGGGCTCAGCGGACCGCTGGCAGCGAGCGCACTATCAAAAACATACACCTAAAACTCTTAATCATGCAACTGAAGTGCACAACGAGTCTTCTTTTTGGTGAGATAAAGCAGCAAAGGCATTCATTGGTACCGGTGATATTCCGCGGCAGATCCAAAACACGTGCGGCAAGCGTTGTCGGCTCGCTCAGCCAGAGACGATGCGTCGACTAAGAAAAAAAAAAATTCCCGCGCCTTCCCGCGAGGGGAACACGAGTAAATGCAGAGCATTGGGGCCTCAGTACTGGTTGAAGGCAGTGTTGCTTCCATCGCTTCTTCCGTGATGCTGGAATAGCAGACACGAGTAAACGTGGGAGCGAGCGTCAACCAAGGAAGGAAGGAGCAACGCAGTGACTGAAGCACGAGCGACCGCTAGCCGCTTTAAGCGTGAACCGCATGGAGCGTTTTTTCACGCGATTTGCGCGCGTCGGCGTTGCGCGTGCGTTTTTTCGACGCCCGCGTCGACGATTCCGCGCCCGCGGGAGCATCTGCCTTGGCTAGATTTTGACGCGCGTCGCGCGCAGTAGTGGGAGGAGCTAGAGTTCCTGTATATGCTCCCTACGGGAGCATATACAGGAACTCTAGGAGGAGCCTGGCGACTTGCGCCGCTGGGGAGGCGCGCGCCTCATGGCGGTGGTTTCAAAGCACTCGAGACCGCCGGCTGGCTCTGCCGGGGATCTTTAGGCTTACCACCCCGGCAGATATTGCTTGGGCGCATTCGGTAGCGGCGCGGATGATGTTTTATAGTACTGCTTTCAACCACAGTATAAGCTCCTTTACCGCTCAAGCAACTTCGTGCGTGTCTTGAGCGGCATTTTAGAGAGCGCTCAGAAGCGGTCGCTCGAGCTAGCGGTCGCTGGAGCTCCCGACGTCACTTCGCGGCCCAAGCCGCCGCCATGTTTCCGCCGCCTGCCGCACCGCGCGCAGCGTGCGGGTGGCTCCGCGGCAGCGGCAGCGCGCCTGTGGCGTGCGCGGCACGTTTTCGCGAGCAGAAAACGCTCCATGCGGTTCACGCTTTATACTTGCAGCGCTTGCAGTAGAGGGAGAGCAATACGGGAGGAGAGCGCGCATGCGCAAGCAGCGCGCACCCTTCCACGCCCCACCGCGCTGCTATTACGCACCTGTTACGCCGAGACCGCTACGGAGCGAACGGGCTGATTACGACGCATGCGCGCGCCAGCTGCTGTTGAGACAGAGGAGGGAAGGAGGAGAGGCGCACCTGCTGCGGACGCGGAGCTGTGGACGCCGTCCGACGCAGGAAGAGGCGAGGCTAAGAAATGCTCTGCATTTAAAAGAGGGTTGGGAGTGTAGAGGGTTGGTTCGAAGCGCCCTCACTCTATCAAGAATCTGCTGTATCGTTTCCTTGTTGGGTGCGCAGGCCGTATGGAAGTGCGCGCTCGCCGCTCCTCCAGTCCGGCCGTGATTAGGGGCCCGCAGGAGAGAGCGAAGTCGGCGCTCCTGTTTATCTTGCTCCGTCGTTGGAACTCGCTGTTGTTACGCGAAGAAACCTACCACAACTGTACACATACACTGACTGCTGCTGAATGATTTTTATGTAGTTTAGCCGCCACCACACTCGTGTTGTCCTCGCAAGTGTCGTCATGAATGGGACTAAGATGGAACAGCCTGCTCGTACCGTCTACCTGTGCGGAGTCTCGAGTTCGCGTCCCTTTTGAGAAATGGCGTAGAACATAACAAGTGTTAGTGTCGGGGCTACACTGCGAGGCTACTGCATTCTGCATTCGTTTCATTCAAGCCAAGCAGTATTTGCTCATTGCAGGAACTTGAATCGTGCATTTACAGCAATTCTTCCCCATAACCTTCCGTCGACGCTTTCAACGCCGAAAGCGAAACTGACGGTGCAGAAAAATCCGGAGCCACGTACGCTTAACAACCGCCAAGGCTCAAGTTAAGGCAAGTTCGAAAATCGCATGTCTACGTCACACAATCAGCTCCATGGCGGTTAAACGATTGCAGCGCTGGTGCCCCCTCTAGTTCTTAGTACGAAACTCTATGGTGTTCTGACAGGCTTTGTTCAAACAAACTAAAACTCCGGCCGCTGCCCACGCGATTGTGGGGTGATTCTGGTCGCAACCCGTATGCTTCGCCAGTTTTTCGTGTGAAGGGAAGTCGAGGGAGTGTCATACGGTTTCTTTACATTAGTTTAGCCATGAAAATCACTTACCCCACTCAAGCACAATTGCCTATCTGATTGTTTTTCAGCTAACGTATGTTATGTCACGACAAGAAAGGTTTCATTCTAGGTTGTCAAATTGCAGCGAAGAACTTTGCAATGCTGTAGAAAGCCATTTTTTTTTGCGTAGTAGTCTGTGCCCACTGTAATGATTTCGAAAAATGTTTTAGCTTATTTCCGATTCCCCAGTCCAGCCACGAAACAGACTGGCTCTCAATAATTAAACACATTCCAAGCCTATAGCAAAATTGATGCAGTGCTGGGACCATCCTATTCGGCTGCTGCGTGCAGCCTTGTCGACTCAACATGCCAGACTGAGAGTGAAATTGTTAAAGTACACTAGTCTGTCTAGTTGCGTTAACCGAACAGGTGCTACAAAGGATAGACTGCGAGCCAACCACCAACATACCACGAAATCACTCAAGATTCCAGGCTAGAGCTCAGGGTTTAACCTGCGGCCCCTCGATCCTTAACTAAAGACCACGAGCGCTCACTTAGGCTGCTTCAAACGAAAGCGTTTCCTCAGCCGAAGAAATTGCGCTTAATATATCCCACCCAGTACTCGGCTCTGTGTCACTTTTGTAGCAAACTTTACAGACTTTTCCAAATGGGGCGGGGTGTCCAAAAAAAAACCTAGACAGAATTCTTCCTCCATCTCATAAGCAGTGGTATAGCGTGATGTTCAGTTGCAATACCGACGACCACCTTCGGTTGGTGAAAAGGGCCGTCGCAGCTAGCATCACCAATGGGGTCCTCAAATTGGAAAACGTAAGTTTATTCTCTCTCTGTGCCTCCCTCCCTCTCTCTCTCTCTCTCTTTCTCTTTCACTCTCCCAGTCTGCCTCAAGACATACACCGACCCAGATTTTCTTTTTCTGTAAAAACTGCAACATTTTAATATTTCAAGCATTTTTTCAGTACCATTGAACTTTCACATTTTCGGTGTTTTAAGAGAGCCATGAAGAGAAAACACAAGTTTTGTTCATACGAAAGATTGCCTCGTTAGAACCTTACTGACACCACTTTTAACGCATACTTCGGTAAAATAAGCTATATTATTAGGTAAAAAGTGAATGATCGTGTGACCCACTAGCTCATTTCCCGCTACGGAACCTATAATGTCATGCTAGAATGCTCTGCGATTGGCGGAGGCCACCAAAAGCAAACGCAAGTTAGGGAGGGCTTACCAGTTTGCGTAGTGAGCTATATGCCCACGAAACATACTGCACATTCCTTTTATGACACTAAGAACGGTGGAGTAAACGGTTGAAGTTCCGAACGAACACGCAAACATGTACGCAAATGCGTACGAAACTACCGCCGGCCCAGCTGGACATCTCGCCGTCGCGCAGACGAATTTTCGAGTTCGAGGCTCTTCGGGGTCAACGGCCCGTTGTAGCACGCACAGCCGCAACATTGCTTGGTATCTTAATCCCTCGACAGGAAGTTGGCAAGCAACAGCGAGCAGCGACGAGATAGTGCCACTTGTCGCAGAAGTTTCGGAATGGTGGTCGTGTTGGCTTGCTGCTGTCATTACGAGCTCGTTTTGAGTTTACAACCACTGAAAACGTCAGTTTGCTCGAGTACGTACGTTACAATGAAATTTCGTTGCTGTGTCCTGAAATACCCATGTAGTACGGGAAAATCGTCGAGGGAGTGTGACATCGCCGCCGGTAAAGAGATCTCCTTTCATGCGTCGCCCGACGACGAACCTCAGCGAAGCAAGTGGCGACATTTTGTGAACTTTGCAAACGGAGGAGAAAGGGAGCTAAAGGAAGTACGAGTGTACTCGCTTCATTTCAGACAAATTGATTACGGCAGGGACCCTTACGTTAGCGCACTCCAAGGACATGCCGCCGCTCGTTGCCGACTTCGCAAATCGCCGTCAAAGTGCTCCGAGCTTGGAAAAAAAAAATACCGTACACAACGCGCATTGGCGCTCGTATCTTC
Source organism: Haemaphysalis longicornis (assembly GCF_048455015.1). Classification (NCBI taxonomy): domain Eukaryota; kingdom Metazoa; phylum Arthropoda; class Arachnida; order Ixodida; family Ixodidae; genus Haemaphysalis; species Haemaphysalis longicornis. The sequence continues at coordinate 18,474,770 of NW_027526203.1, read as the reverse complement.
CTGGTCGGAGCAGAGAGCTCGTGCGAACGGCTTTCCATACACGACATCGTGGACGAAGAAAACGAGGTAAGACATACACATGGCGCCTGTATATGTCTTACCTTGTTTTTTTCGTCCACGGCTAGTTTCCGCAACGTTTTCTTCTCTTTTAAAGTATGTGGCCTCCACTCAAATACTCCTTGACGGCCAGGTCATCACTCCAAGCCCCGTCATCAAGACCCTGGGCCTACATCTGTAGTCCCACACCAAGAGTGACGATACTTGCAGCGCCTCAAACACAGCATCAATCAAATCATACACATGATCAGGCGAGTTGACACCAAGAAGCGAGGCCTCAAGAAAGCCAGTACGCTGCGATTAATTCAAGCTTTTGTCTTTTGATCTCTAGAGAATCCCTTACGTCACCGCTATCTTCTCGTTAAGGAGGAGATAAAGATCATTGATATAATTATTACAAACGCGGTTAAGCAGGCCATTGGTCTTCCCATGAGTGCATCCACGGAGAAGTTGCTTAGGATGGGGCTTCACTACGCGGTAGAAGAGCTGATAGAGGGCCATCTTTCTAACCAGAAGCTCCGACTTAGCAGAACTGCACTGGATCACCGCATCTTTCACCAGATTCGCTGGGCAGCACAAAATGTCACTCCATGTGATGTACACCCGCACTCTTGCCGACAAGAACTAAAGATGCTCCCTTTTGCTTAGAAATATGAACCCCTCACACGACGAGGGTCGCCGACAAGCACAGACTCAAGCGCTCAACACCACCCTCTGTTGGGATCATGAAGTTATCTATACTGACGCCTCCCAACATCGAGGGGTAAGTACGCAATCATCGTGGCTGCCTCCAGAACCAACATCATTTCGTGTGCCTCACTCAGGACCCAAGACATGACGGCAGCAGAAGAGGCAGCCATCGCCTTGGCTCTTGCTCAACCATGGGTTCGGAAGGTAATCACCGATTCCCAAGAAGCTTAGCAGAATTACCAGCCCGGGTGGGTTTCCCGAGCTGCACTGCATGTGCTAAAAAAAACACTGCCCAACCGGTTCCATTCAGCCCATCTAGACACCTGCTCACGCTTCCATGGAGGGCAACGAATACACCCACCAACAGGCCTGCGATTTTACCGCCCCCCCATGCTACTGAGCTGCGCGAGGACAGTCACTCGCTTGTCACGTTCAGGGACATAACCCAGTATTATAGCCTTCAGAGACAGACCCTACCCTCGCCGCACCCTGAACTTTCCGCCGAACTACCCTACGGCTCATACTATCCGACCCGTCTTCACTCAATGCACCCGAATCACTACGACGCTGAATGTAAATTTTCCTCAAAAGTATAAACACTTCGCCACATAATCGGAGTGTGCGACTTCAACCCTGAGTACCCTCCCCTCTTCCCTTCAACTACTAAACAAGAGCAATGGGAGATGTTGCTGTCCAGCTCTCTCTGCCTACCCAGCTTCAGCTGGTGGCCAGAAAACAGGCGGCGCGGACTGCATATGGGCTCCAGTGAAGAAAGAACCACTCTTCTGGCTCGACCTCTGGGCCGTTCAGAAATCTGAATTAAAGTATTTCCTCCTCCTCCCCCCACTCCCCCTCCATCTCTCGCCGATATTTTCGCCTCTGTCGGCGGCGGCAGAGACGAAGTGAGACGAAGTCTAGCACCAGTTTTGAGCTTCCTTTAAGTTTGTAAAAAAGAGTTTCCACTCATGTGCTTCCCCAACACAACTCAACCAAACACCGTTTATGAATCATGCATTGATTCCATGGAGGGCAACGAATACAAAGATATATCTTTGTGAAGTAGTGAAAGGTGGGGTTAAGTGCATTTTACTTGTCTCAGATTTCACTATACTTAGATCCACGTGAGTGAATTTAAGTGATGTCGCATGGGTAATCGTTGTGGGGGCCGCTGACTGCTTTGCTATCCAAGCACATTCAGAGGGTGGATTGGCGCGAATTTTTTTCACGAGGGAAAATCTCTCTCAGCGGTGAATACTTGACTTACCTCTATGAGATGCAGTTGCTGTGTTGCCGCAGCTCCGTCCTAAAATCTTCCATTTTCGCGCACAGTGTCCTCGCGTAGAGGAGGGCAAAAGCACTGTAAAATTGCCACGACACTGACCAGCGAGACAACGTAGTTACGAAATACCACCCTAGCGGACACAACACAAGGAACGCCCGTCGGTGGAGCGCGCAGGCAGGTCAAAAAATTTCACTCCACGTGCATGTCGACGACACGGCGCCTGCTCGAGGGGAACGAGAAAGGCCTGACGTCACACCTGCGGCGACCAATAAGAGCGGCATTTTTTTTTTGTTTTCTACGCTCCTCGTATCAGTTTCCCTCTCCCGCAAAATTGTGCCTGAACCGTGTCGAAAAGGAGTCGCAGAAATCACGACTCTGTTCTGCGACTCTGTCTAGACTCACCACGCGTAAAAAGCAGTCGTGGTGTCCGGGACTCTCTTTTGACCACCTTTTTTCTTAGATTGTACGCGCGGGCACAGGAATGTCTGCTGGTGTAGGGGAGGTGGGATAGGGAAGAAAGAGTACATAGAAATAAGGGGATAGGGTAGAGGTCTTACATGAATCATATATCATACATAGGCAAGATTAAAGGCGTCGTGCCACCAAAATTGTTGCTTGTGCATTCTTTGTTGCAAACGTTTTATATTTCTTTAAAAAGCGTGATACATGCTCTCACATACACATATTCTGAGTAAAAAAATTATTATCGCACGATTCATGTGATTAGGATTCGGTTTCGGTTTCTGGGCGCCGATTCAAGCAGTGACCTCACAGTGGGCCTGTTCGATTTACGGGCATTCTGGCAGCCCGCGGGCTGCCCGAAGGTTGCTCCCGGGCAGGAAGTTGCGTCATGATTACGTTGTTCAAGCGCCTCGGGATGCACCCGACGCGTTGTTTGCGGACCGCCGTCATCTTGAAGCTACGATTGCTATTGTGAAGAGTACGATTGCGAAGCCGAAGTTTTCTATGTGTGCGTCGCCCTCGCGATGGTCCAGCGGGAAGAACGGCACCGCGTTACCCCTCTAATGGAGAACGTTGTACCGACGTACCCGGAGTTCAAGTTCAGGAGACTGTTTCACCTGTCGCGGTGCACGGTGGTAGCCCTGGTTGCCGAATTCTACTCCGAAGACCTGAGAGGACGCCCCGAAATTCCTGCCCAGAAGACAGTTCTGATTGCCCTGCCGTAAATCGGTACACAGGGTACCATCTACATGATCGCGAACTAGGCGTGAGCGAGTTATCTGTTCACGCCGCAGTCTACCGAGTCATCGGATTTGTACATTTCTATCAGCCCGATATTCTGGCCCGACTGAGCAGTATTGGAGCTAAACAAGCGGGCGTTCCACATTCCGTTTCGTAGAGGAAGCGGAGGACTGCCGGACATGATCAGCGCGATTTATGTATGCCGCATTTCTAGACCCTCAGAGTCCAAAGGAAGCTACTACAATCGCAAGAAACTCACTCCATCGTACTCCAGGGGATCTACAATGCGGACATGGTGCTCATCGACGTGTTCGCCGGCTTTTCTGACAGAGCCCATGACAGGAGAGCTGCGGGAGAGCTTTTTTTTTTTCTTTCCGGAGGAATAAACGAAACCTTTCATTCATTGAACGCGAACAACCAATGTACTCGCTGAAGTAATAAACACAGACACGGCTTCATCTAGAATTGTGACGCCGTCCTCGCCCACGAGCAGGCCCTCCATGTCTGTCGGAAGACGAACCGCAAATGACCGTTTAGGTGCGAATAATGTCATTTGTTTTCTCGTTAAAAAACCGTGTGTTGCAATGCAAAAAATCAACTGATATGTGCGCAAAAGTTATTTTTCAGGTAAAATAAACCCCAAACCATCAAATCCTAAAGAACGAGAAATATTCGCAATTTTATTTTGAAACTCATCGAGCCGCTCTCCTTTTGTCGTTTGCTAGCAGCGTCGTCTGCTATCTGCCAGATCTGTGCCCGCTCGCCGCCAGACCACAAACGCCCGGGCGGCTCTGGCAGCTTTCGGGGAGCCGGAAATGGCCGACCCAGAAAAATCGAAGATCTCGCGCCACCGGAAGTGACGTTTTGGGCTGCCCGAGAAAAACGAATGACCGGCTCTCGCCTCTGGCAGTCCGCAGGAAGCCTCGGGCAGCCAGAAGTGGAACATCGAAGAGGCCCAGTGTTGCGAAGACGCTCTGCCACGTGGGTCTACCATGCGGCGCTGCGGTACGGTGCGACTTTACTGCGGTGTCTGCTCCCGCACACACGTGCTTCACCACGGAAGTAAACACGCCGATTAGTCATGTCAAGCCGCGACAGCTGCGACACGGACTCTTTGTCTGCATCCTCGGATTCAGACAAATGAAAACCATGGATATACAAACCATGGCCCTTAAAAAAACCGCAAAAAAAGCTGTGCCCGCCGCAACCCGCAACGTTGACCGAGTGGGCGCGACGCGCGAGACCAGTGCGCTACCGCACAAATGGTGACCCTCCGCGAAATAGCCGGTGTACTAGATGGAAGCCCATCCTTCGAGTCGTACGTCGGTGTTTACTAGCTAGTTTACAGAATTCCTGGCTGGTAAACTGAAATTTCTTAAACAGCGCTTGTGCAGTAAGGTTCCGCGAAGCCCCCGCAATAGCTTGCCGCCATCAACTCTGCTCCTTCGCGAAAGCGCTCGCAAAACTAAGTGTGCCCGGCTGCGACTGCGATTTTGCACTTTAGGGATAGTGCTTGCCGTACTTTGGTTTTACGTTTTACGATAAAAACATTGGTCGATATTGATTTCTTATTACCCAAATTACCCTACGTAACTCTTCTTCTGCATGAAACTGACCTTATATTTTCTACAGGCGAGCCGATCGCACACGCATATGCAGTGTGCAGCTCCGGGGCAGCGGCGCCGCCGAAGAGCACGGCCGAAGCGCCGAACGCCAAAATACGGATCGAATTAGCGCTAGTGCTGAGTTGTATGGGCTTCATGGACCTTACTGAGTTTATTACACACCAGAAACTAACAAAATAGAGCCGCATTTATTGCGGCACGAATGTTGTCCGGGCGCAGTTTTCGCTTCTCGGTCGATTCCCGACGACGCGTCGGGCGACCGGTTTTGCTGGCGTCTTCGGTCGGCGAGTCAGTCACACTATGGCGACTTTCCATCGGCCGACGTGTTTGTGTCGCCGTTGGCGTAGTGTGACAACGCGGTCTGGCAATTCAGCAGTTCGCCGATGGTTTCGCCAAACCATCGGTTTGGCGAATGGTTTCGCCACGTCTGCGTCGCCGTCGTGTCGGTCTAGTCTGTCTGATACGACCAAGTGACCAAACAAACTGTGGTAACTGGAGTTCACGTTGGCGTCGCTCGAGTCGCTAACGTGGTATAACGTGACAAACTTTGTTATGCTGGCGATTCACTGACGTCATGGTTAGTGGCGCTAGCGGTGGGTCCCGATCTCCAGCAGAGCATTTAGGTACTTTTTAGAAGCGAATTAAAATATATATCAAGCGCTTGCTGTACCCAGCACTTCGTGTTGAGGGTCCTTGCATACAGAGAAAGCCTACAGCAGATTTTTTACAGACTTTAAGTTTGGTGGCACAACCCCTTTAAGGACCATATATACGACGTATTGGTGAAAAAAATGAGCAGTTAAACAATAGAGCTAAGGACAGATACATATAAGCACTAGACATATAAATAAACATCAAGGTACAGGACACAATGGTGTTGCAGAAAAGACACCCGCGCACATACCCACGCACAAACACATATATACACACGGGAAGGCTGCACCAGCAGCAGCATTGCACTGCAACCTGGGTAGTTACATGATGTAGCGGACTGCGCTGTGGAGCCCCGAGGCACCCAAACATGCTCTGAGGGCCTCGATCACTTTGTCCAGCTCCCTGAGACTGCCTCGGGCTAAAGCAGTTCCTCGAGCGGCCAAACTCCTCGTAGCCCGGCCACAAGCTCCGTCCGCCCTGCCGCAAACTTGGGGCACTCGTACAGTACATGCGGCAGGGACAGCACGGGCGCTCGGCAGTGAGTGCAGGTGGGGCTGGCCACCCGCCCCAGTCGGTGTTTCAGCTCTGCCGTCCATGCGTCGCCCACGCGGAGGCGGAGGACGGCCGAGCGCAGTCGACGAGGCAGGTGGAATACCCACACAGGCGGCAGACACCCCCAACACGCAGCCGCGGGTCTGGATGCCTGGTTCGGAGGTGTCGCATGGATGAGTAGGTGGGCGTCTTCCGCTGCTACATGGGGAACCGTGCCGGAGGGAGGCATCGCGTGTGCCTCGACGGCCAGCTCGTCCGCCCGCTCGTTTCCATCCAGCCCGATGTGGGCGGGAACCCACTGCAGGCACAGCCGAGTGCCCCGGTCCGCCAGCTCCACCGCTTTCTCCCAGATGCCCCGTACCGAAAGGGAGTGTGAGTCAGCGTTCCGGACACGCGCCAGGGCCACCCGGGAGTCGCACAGCAGCGCACAGCGTTCAGGCAAGGGCTCCATCTCCAGCAGCAGGTCCAGGCCCAGTCCGACACCCACCAGCTCAGCTCTGGCTGAAGATGAGGCATTGGGCAGCCGTGCCTTCTGGGTGGCCTCTCCCAGCACGGCGGCCGCTGTGGCCGACTCCTGCTGCTGCCGCACCGAGCTATCCGTGTAAACAAGGGCGTGGCTGTGTAGGCTCGCCCCAGACGACGCGCCGTGCCAGCTGCAGTTGTCCGCAGTGGGGCATCCGCCGGTTGCGGCGCAGACGTGGGATGTCCAGCCTCACGTCAGCTGCCAGAGCAGGAGCCGGGCCACCAGGTCTCGCATTCACGGGGGCCAGCACCTCTTCGTAGAGCGCGAGCATGCGCCCAATGCGCGAGTCGTGGTGACCCCTCAGTCGCGACAGCAGTGGCCCGCCCACCTCGGCGCGCCGCAGCCGGTAAATTTGGCCAAGCGCCCACTCGTCAGCCGTCCTCTCGAGGGTCCACGCACCCGCCTCGGCCAGGGTCCTCTCGCACGGTGATCTCTGGGGCAGGCCGAGGCAAGCGTGGACCCCCTTGCAGTGATCCTTTTCCAGATGCCGCCAGTTTGGTTCCCGCAGGCTCACCAGCGACAGCGAATACATGAGCAGACCCACAGCACAGGCACTGTACAGCCGGAGAGCCGTCCCCTGTGAGCAGCCACTGTCCCGGGCCACCATCTTGTGCACTGCCATGGTGGCCAGCTGCGCCCGGGCTCGGAGCTTCTTGGCTGCCTGCCGGAAGTTCAGCCGGTGGTCCAGGGTATGCCCCAGGTAGCGCACCCTGGTCCTCCACTGGAGCTCCTCGCCATCGATGGCCACGCGCCGGGTCCTTCCACGGGCGGCGGCGTCCGGATGCACCAGCATGGCGTCTGTCTATCGCCGACAGCTGTAGGCCGACGCCCGCCGGCTTGGCCCGGACTGCATCCATGCCGCCTGCAGTTGCCGTACAATGGCTCAGCCCTCACTTTTGGGCTCCAGCACCCACAGGGCGATGTCATTAGCGTACAACGAAATGTACACTTGGTGGATCCTTCCTCTGGGCAGGCAGCCTGGCAGGGCTGCCATCACCAGGTTGGAGAGGAAGGGGCTGATGACGGAGCCCTGTGGGATGCCCACGTCCACAGGCCGGGGGGCTGACAGCGCGTCCCCCACCTGCACCTGTGCCTTGCGGCCCGCCAGGAACGCCTTGAGGAAGCCCCGCAGCTTGCCCGCAATGCCAGCCTCCTCCATGGCCAGGGAGATGGATGACGCTGCAGTTGTTCGAAGGTGCCCTTCATGTTCAGGAGCACCAGGGCCGCCACGACGTCGGCGATGGAGTCGGTGGCTGCTCGGTGCCTCTGGAAACCCGTTAGCTGCTCGGGGATGGCCTCTTCCTCCGCTGCGATGGCTTCCATCTTACGCAGCGCAACCCGTTCGAGCAGGTTGCAGCCGCAGGATGTGAGTTCTACGGGCCGGTACGCCATGAATGCCGCAAGGCCCTTGCCTGGCTTTGGGATTTGCGCAAGATGGCTAGCAGCCGCTCTGGTGGCAGCCGGCCCTTGTCCCATATGACACTGTAGGCGTCCAGGAGCCGGCCGAACCCCACCTCATCCAGATTGCGAATCATCTTGTAGGTGAGGCCGTCCGCTTCTGGCGCCGACTTACGCTTGCAGCTACGGAGGGCACTGCGGAGCTCAGCCTCCATGATGGAGGTGTTGTTGAGGGGCTGATGCACCTCCCCCGTCCCAGCAAGAGCAGCAGCGCGCCCTGGTTCCGCCTGGTGTGGCGGCTGAAAGTGTGCATCGAAGAGGTCGGTGAACTCCACAAAGCTGGCCTGCTTGCAGATGGCCATGGAATCCAGGGGGTTGCTGTTTCTCTGGGGCTCCAGGATGGCGTTGAAGATGCCCCAGAGGCGGCGGCAGCGTGGGTCGGCCTCCCAGCTGACCATAGCTCGGCCCAGCATTGCCGGCTCAGGCGTTAGGCGTGACGGCGGCAAGCCGCGTCCACTCGCCGGTACGCCGTCCAGTCCGCCGCCTCCCCCGAACACTGGGCCTTCCTCTCCGCATGGTTGCGCACCGGCCGCAGCTGCAGCAGCTTCAGGTCCGGTGTGCTGGCCCCAACGGCTGGTGTGCAGCTCTGCGTGGCTTGCCTGGCGCAGTAAACCAGGCCCCGGAACACCTCGGCTCCTTCCCCCAGGTCCTGCTCGGCAAGGCAGTGCCGGAACCGGTCCCAGTGGGTGACGTGGTGCAGTGGGGCTCGCTTGACTGTCCTGTCAAGTGGTGCGATGTGCAGCGGGTAGTGGTCGGAGACCCACGTGTTGGTCTCCCTTCTCCAGGTGGCCTCAACCCCGGCTGACCGTAGGGTGAGATCAATGGTGGTGGCTGCGGAACTGCCACGCCGAAGGTGCTTTCATCAGGGTTGAGCGCAGACAGTATGAGGCGCAGCATGGCGTCCCACAGATGCTCTCCACGAGCGCCCATCCGGCCATGTCTTCACGCAGTGTGGTGTGCGTTGAAGTCACTACACGGGAGATGGCGGGCTGCGCACAGGGACCCCAGCCGATCCATGAGGCACGCGTCCCAGGTCTGTCCGGGGCGCACGTACACACTGCACACTGTAATGTCTGCACTACCCGCACTGAGCCGCAACGTCACGGCCGCGAACTCCTGCACCACTGTCGTCACCGCACTGGTATCCAGCTCTGCGTGCTGCACGTCGTTCCGCACAAACAGTGAGGCACGCGAGGTTCCTGGGGGTGGGACGGGCCGTCACACACCACCGCCGAGCACGGGGCACTGTCACACGCCGTGGGGCTATGATAGCCGGTGTAGGGCGGCAGGCGAATCCCCTTAGCCGTCCCTTCCCACTCGCACATAGCTCTCCTGTAGAGCCACGACATGGGGCTCGTGCTGCAGCAGAAATGCACTCAACTCTGCACGACGCAGTCGCAGCGAGTTGACGTTCCAACCACAGGAAACCGCATTACAGCGACTTTAAACAAGCACGTTTCATTATCCCGTACGATTGGTTATACCCTCATCTAACAATCCCCAAATGCGGGTCCTGCGTAAAAGTAGGCCAAATATATCGTAAGAGAGTGTTATCAGAACCTCGACCTATTCTTAAACAACCACCTTTCCCGTGAGCAGTGGGTGAACGGGTAGACGAGTGCACGCCTCTTCGAAAGGCTCCCATTACTCATAATTAACGACCGTTGAACCAAAGAAGAGACAAAGAAAGATGGAAACGGCACTACAGCGCTGCCCTCTCGACGAGGTTATCCATGAACAAACACAGCTTATATTCGCACTGCAGTCACCCACATAAAAGAAAGTGCTATTAAAAATCAACAGTTTTTGAAACGACTACGAAGAGCAAGTCTGGGTATCGACATGGCTTAACAAGGTTGCCGTTCAAATAGGGAAATTCGCGATTGCGCTCGGTTGTAGAGGGCATTCTGATGCAGAAATGGGGAGATCGTTTGTATGATATACCTCGATTGTCCCTCTAGTTTGTTGTAGCAGCGTGGGCTATCAAAAGAACTCCGCAACTCCTTTTTCAATTTTTCTTAAATCGCATATCCTTCCAGAACGTTGGCAGCTAACACAATCAGTATTGAGACTAGGGGATCGCAAAATACCTCAGCCAAAAATTACTGCTCTATGCCCAAGAAATAACTTCGTAACTTTCTCAAAATATTTTTCTCTTTTTCCCGGTATTGGCGTTCTTCAACAGGTGGAATTACGTCTTTACAGTGGGTTAGCGGATATTGGCCGGCTTTCCTTCAGTTGCACCAATGAACGCAGTCAGTAGCCTCTTGAAGAAGGAAGCCACCAAAGAAAAGCTGAAAGAGAAGGCGCATCGGCTGCGACGAGCACATTACGCTGCGGCGCTCCATGCTGGCGAAAACTATCTCGTTCGCAGTGCTTCCGGACGCGAAGGAAAAAGTGAAAGCGTTTATAGGGTGTGTTCCAGAGATCTTTAAGGGGGAACGACCTGCTAAAATTCGTTAATCCAAAATAAAATCTCGGTGGTTTAACGCGCGGAAGCTACACGTGGGCTATACTTGGCGGCGTTGCGGAGTGCTCCGGAATAATTTCGGCCAATCTTTAACGTGCGCGGAAACCTGACAGAATACCTATAGGACTCGTTAATTTATGACCCACGGGCTTCATAACCCTTGTACATGAATACAAAACGTTTTACAAATACATATAAATGTTTAGAACAAATTAGTTTGCTTATCTCTAGAATTATTCACTTCTGTACTGAAATAAAAAAACAAGACTGTCGTTTCCTACACAGCTAGCACCACCTAGTGCAACTCAGATAAACTAAAATATCTTTTTATTGTTTGTTTCAGCAAAGCGACACATTTCCAAACCAAGCAAATTACGCCATCAGCAACTCTTCTACGATTCCTTAAATCATTTCGTATTTGTGCACGATGGTAGTGATATAGTAAGTCCTCTAGGAATGTCATCAGTACAGTCCGGATTTTAGGCAAATGCCTTTTTTGTTCCTTGCGCTCCCATTGCCCCACTTATCATAAATTAGAGGTTAAGACGGGCTCTTATGGTGCTTCTATAGTGCTTATAAATGCCTGTTTTGGCGTCTGTGCCAAAATCGGGGTTTAATGAATACTATTTAGCCTGAAGTTTGGCATTAGAGTGAAGTTTCAGATCGTTATTCATGTTACCGGTCAATACCGACCGCGCTGAATTCTGCGAGCTTCAACCTGGTCCTTTAGTTAAACAAACTCCTGAAAAAGTACCGCTAGCAGCAGTAAAATCGTACACTCTCTCTGAGCGATAAGGGCAACTGTTTGGAATCCAAAATCAGTAAATGGTGGCAGTGGGCCACTGTTTTCCCAATTTTCACCCGTGATTCTTAGACTACGATCACAGTGCTCGCCAAACATATTTCTTCAAACATGTGAGGTGGCATCATTCTTTGAACAAGCATACTAAAATCCAACTCTATTTATAAGTTAACGGTCCAGCATCCAACGCTCCTTGGTTAAGAGATCACTTGTATATTTTGAAACACCAACGGCGAAACAAAAATGCGGAGCTGCATTTCCTTACGCCTTCAAATCCCACTGCCCACGGGCTCTAGAATACGTTTCTCCTTCAAAAATTGGTTCGGCTGCTAAACACCTTTCTAAAAATGCTCTACAGATGTGCGGAAATGTATTTGGCAGTGTTTGGGTCTCTCGTACTAGCAATTATAGTATTATCATTCCACATGAGAAAATTCCCACAGTTGTTATGCGCCTTAATAAAGTGTCGTCTTTCTTGCGTTTATTATTTGCAGCTGCTTGCGTTGGGTCGTAATTGAGTCAGGCAGACTTGAAGTAGCACTTGTTTAAACCAGTATCCCCTGCTCTTTTTTCATGGCTACGCCGTTTGAAATGCCTTCTAGTGAAGAGAAATTCGTTTTTGCTCGAATGCCAGCACAGAGCCATTAATTAAAACATAAGATTGGAAGTTTAGTGGGAGGAAGTGCTGCAGGATCGCGTTTTTTAAAGATGCTCGATGAGGAGCTTACAATTACGCCCACCTCCCCTCGCGGGAACCCTGGTGTGATGCAACGCATCTCATGGGGGGTTCCATTGGCGTTTTCCATCGTATTGATTACGCTTATAGCAGGGATTCTCACGCGAAGGGGAGGTGGGCGTAATTTTCCATTTTCACCATGCAATGCACATGCAGTACACGTATGCTCAGGTACGGTCTTTATCGCAGACGAGAATGAGTGCCTTGTGGGCCGTAAAGTGCACAGTTAGGGGCTCGACGATTGCATCAAGCAATCGTCGAGTACTGCGAGAGAGTGCAAGCGTAACGCGGACGACCGTCGACTGAGACCGTCAGAGCGAGGCATTGCCACTATATATGGTGGTGGTTGTGGTTTGCGACGGGAAAATGAAAGGAAATTCACTGGGGATATTTTGAGCTCGGCAGGGAGCTCACCTGCATACAACCCAGTGCAGGGGAAGGGAAGTAGAGGGGGAGTGATATGATAAAGTAGAAAGAGAGAGAGAGAGGGAGAGAAAGGTATAAAGAGAGCTGTCAGTCCTAGAACGCTGTCAGTCCGGGCACACCAGTCAATCACTGCACTCCGGGCTACAGCCGCTGCGTGAGGCCGGTCGTCTCCAGGAAGTGAAGCAGATAAGTGAACACTTCCCGTTGGGTTGCCGCAGGTCCCTTCGGGAACAGAAGGTCCTCCATGTCGGCGCTGGGAAGGCCTCGACGCTGGAGCCACTTTATATTCACAGCGCCCGAAGGAGAGGAGAGCGCGGAGAGAGTACTGCACATGAGCAGCGCCGAGCGCCGCGCCGCCCACCGGCGCCTAGCAACGGAGTGAGAGCGCGCTGCGCCAACCCGCAGCTGTTTGGGAGAGAGTGTTCGCTATCGGAGAGAGGAGAGGAGGAGAGGCGCAGCTGTGCGGACAACGCCGGACAGACGCAGGAAGGACAGAGGGGAGGGGCGAGCATGAGATGCGTTGCATATAAAACACTACGCACGTTACTACGCACGATAAAGAACCTTTTTTGTGGTGGTTGTTTGTCCGGACTGTCTTTACTTTTAGCATCGGGTCGATGCCCTCTTAGAGAAGGGGGGGGGGGGTAATGCCACGAGCCATGTTTTGGGTTTCATGTTTTGTTTTGGCCGACCGGCTGCGCCGGGCTATGTTATCTGTATTATCCGTTGGCCAAGTGAGGGGCATGTTCTATTCTTTATGCCGCACGGTTATCTCCTTTGATAGGCAGAGTGCTGCTAACTAACTTCACCAGCCTAGAATAATCTGCTATGATTTACAGTGTTCTGGATGCAATTTGACTGTTCGAGAAGCCCTCGCGCCGAGAGATAATTTATGGCAGAGCAGACTCCCCGGCATTCGATTCGCCGACACGAGTCGGCGCACACGAGTCGGCGCACGTCACTGCTTGACTACTGTTTCACCGCCGGTGTATTTTTCTGAGTGGTTAGGGGAGCACAAGTCCCCTCCAATAAACTTGTTTTAAAGCAATACATTTTACCTCTACCCTCCAGGCGTTCTTTCGCGACCGTTGGTGTCATCAGAAAACTCCAGCGAACAAATAAAAGAAGCTACTGGCACCAGCAGGAATCGAACCTGGAACGAATACAGTAACGCAGTGAGAGGCCGTTGCCTTACCGATTGAGCTACGAGCCCACGCGTACACTGAGAAGACCGGTAGTGCACTCACCAAGCACATCTACGGTTTTAACGTCTGCGTTCTCGCTGAATGCCATGTGATAGCTTCACGCGACCTGCTGCGCAGCTGTGCGCTGCGACCACGGCTCGTGTAGCGGCCGTGTCGGCGCCTTGCGCATGCGCTAGGATTTAGAAAAAATAATGGAAGCTCACAGCAATGCATTGCATCGCACTTTTTCCCCTCTCTGCGGCCGATGTCGTACAACCCACGTGGCTACCAGGCACGCAGAAAAATACCCCCTCACCCCTGAGCGGCCAGCCGCTGCCTTGGTGCCTGAGGGTCAAATACCTAGGGCTTCTCATTGACTGCCGGCTGACCTGGATCCCAGCGGTGAGGGCACTCAAGCACTGCCCACCGTGGGAGTTCAGTGGGGCGTGCGGAGGCTGCGGGCACGAGGCCAGGGCTGCTCGCACTAAGTTGCCCTACGAGTATTTCATCAAATGGCGTCCTCGGCCGTCCTGTATGGTCTGCCACTGCTACATCTGCAGCCACTGCAGTGGAAGGAGCTGGAGATGGACCAGCGCCGGGACCAGCGCTGGAGATGGATCAGCCCGTCCCCGGCTGGGGCTACATACAGAGAGGCCGGCACCTGGACCTTCCCGATGCGGGTCCTGCAGACGGGCCTGCACAACATCCACCGGCTCTATAGCGCACCGCATAATGCAGTCCTTCTGTAGCGCTACCGTAGCCGCCCATATTTGCAGATGAGCATGCTAGCATCCATCTACGATAGTCACATTGAGCTGCCGCAGCGTCCCCAACTCGAGGCACCACCACCTGGCACCGGGCGAGCTCTTCGAATCAGCACCAACCTCCTTGAGATTCGTAGCAAGCCGTCAACACCAACCTAGGCTATCCATCACGATGTTGTTGCCCTGCTGGTGCAATTTGTCGGGGACGCAGGTGTGGCAGTCGTTGTCAAAAGGGAGCATGGTATGCGAGTTCGCGTGGATCTTCGTCGGCTGTACCGTTCCTTCCCAGACCCTTTTGTCCGGGTGTTGTGATGTGAACTGTCATCATCGTGGATTTAGGAATCCTACTAAGGCGTTTAAGCTCTATGTCTGCAGCCAAGATACTACTGCCATTTTGAGTATGTGTAATGGCCTGTGGAATTGGTGGGTACGTAGTTACTATGTATTTAGGTAGGTACTATAGAAATGTTTAGGTAATATGCCTGCAGTGAAAAGACTAATGGCCTTTTCAGCGTGTGTAACGAACTTCGGAATTCGTGGTCCATTTATTTCATTACTTGCGAATTATCTTCCTGATCGGTCACAGACCATAGTCATTATAAAAGTTTTAAATACACACATTCATTTAAGTAGTGAAGTGCCACGACGGTCTCTACATGCGCCTGTTTTGTTCAATTTGTATATTAATGCTCTGAGTACTTCTACATCTTACTGTCGCCTTGTTCAGTACGCGAATGGCACACTTTTGATGTCAACAGACATTGGATTTGCAACAGCTGCGAAGAATTTGAAATATGATTGTGAGAAACTAAAGGAATGCTTTGAAACCAATGTGATCGGGATTAACAACACTAAAACACAACTTGAATGTTCCTGCAATTCTTTCATCGCCCAAGAAATACCGATCTTCCTACACAAGTCATCTAATCATCGGAGTTGCGCTCCGGTTTATGTCTCGCATGTTAAATACGTGGGAATATTTTTTGATTCTGACATGTCATGGAACAGCCAGTTGGTCTACATTTGTTGCCATCTTTGCCAAATGGCGTGTTTGTTGTTTTAATGCGGTTACTATGCCCGGTTTCAGTCCGGAAACAGATCGTGCACGCTATTGCTTACAGCGCACTACGCCACGGTATTTCTTGGTTTTATTTTTCCTTTGTCTCTCGGCGAAACAAAGTAGATACTTTGTTGAAACTTGTATTAAATCAATGTTGTATGGTACGAGTTTTGATTACTCCAAAACTTTTAAGGATTTATACATAAGCAGCAGTTTTAAAATACGTTTGGATGAGCGAGTGCTGTACTCCTTACCTTCCTGTAAGGGAACTGCGTCACCGTAATCGTTTTGTTCTGCCTAGGACGCGAACTAGATATAGGAAACGTGCTCCCGGTTTCTATGTCCCCTATGAAATGAACCAATTACGGGATGAGGCTTTCTACCTCAGCACCCGAAAATTAGGAAATGTATTTTTTAACTTTTCTACTAACCGACTTTTAAAGCGGTTTTCACCTCTACTTCTCAGAGTTCTGTCGCGACCATTGTTGCCAACAGAAAAGTCTTCCGAACAAATAAAAGAATTAAATGGCACCGCCAGGAATTAAACCTGGAACGAATAGAGAAACGGAGCGAGAACCCGTTCTGTACCGGTTAAGCTACGAGCCACGCGGAATCGCGGCAGACAGACGGTGCACCTACAGAGCACATCTGCCGGTTTACCCCATGCGTTCTATCTCAATGCCACGGGATAACATCACGCGACATCTCATTCCGCTGCGCGCTCCGCCCATGGTACAGTCGCCAGCAAAAGTCTGCGAGATGTGCAGCGCGTGGCCGAGCGGCGCAAAACTGCATTGCTGCGCCATCTGCAGCCAGCGGGCGCCGGGTTGAGGCTCAAGGAACTGGCGTGCTAGGCCCGCTTTCCGCATGCCTGTCCTTTATTAGTTACGGGGCATCTCTGATCCCTCCCGTGCCCCCGACATGCTTTCGATGTTTGCATTAGCCGCTGTGGCGCCGCGTGACCATCGTCGTCCTTCCTCTATCACTGGTGCAACAAAACACGTCGCCCGCGGCCGCCGTTTGTGCTTCGCGCAACTACAGTGAACTATATTCTAGTTCACTCTAGCGCAACGTTGAATAAATCTTATCTTTCCCGAGGCACTGCTGGTTGAGCACGAATTATGTTCTAATTTTTACCCTAAGCACCGATAAACTGTAAGCTGGCCCAGAATCGCCATTCGCCGCTCATGCCTGAAGCTACCGCAATTGATGTTGGTGCGTGCTCCGACCATGCCGCCCCGCGCCTTGGAGGACCAAAGGAGGCATATCGCACGCCTTGCGGGTTGCTCTAAGTAGGCAGTGACGGAAGTGCGATTGTCAAGTTGCGAGTGCAAGTGGCAAATGGCAAGTGGTGAGAGCAAGTGGCAATATATTACAGACTCAGATGAGTGCGAAGCACTTTTACGGGCCTCCGCTATAATAAAAACCAGCTCAGAACTGTTGAGTGCAGATCAAATACTCCAGTTCGTACGCAAAGTTTTTCCTATGAGGAGTAGGCGGTGCACCAGTTGTAACAGGCCGAGCACACACCTAAGTTTAAGTGAAGAGAAATGGGAAAAAATTGAGAACCCTTCCAGTCTGTGATGAAGTATGACAAGCCGAACTGGGCGGAATCCAAGAAGGTCACGAAAGAAGCAGGTTGTGGGTAAGAGTTCCGCTTACTTCCTAGTTATTCAGGTGAATGGAAGCAATACGGAATAATGTTTTATTTTATAAGACAAACACGGGGCTGAAACTGGCTCGCAAAACGTTGTAGTCGTCTGCGCAACTAATTATCATACAATTTGGTCTGGGGTAGTTCTGACAAAACGAGGGTTACAGCCGTTTTCTATAACCATACCTCCTCCTTTGAATGTCATGTATTTACAGAAGTCGGGACTTCCATATCGTTTACAGCTTCCCTATAAACTAACTGTGGCAAGTAAATGTGCTTCGGCGTAATACATACGCCATCCTCGTGGCCATTTTCATTATGATTTTGTTACATGATACCTACATTAGACCAGAAAGTTTGCTTTGCCGCAATGTTCGGAGAAAGTTTGCTTTCCCGCAATATTCACCGGAAAGTTTGCTTTGCCGCAATATTAAATTTTTTTTATTAATATTAAAAAATTATTATATTAATATTAAAAAATTAAACTTTTTTCTATGCACCCCGTCACCAGACGCAGTTTCCGACAGGTAGCCTAACTAACTCCTGTAAAATAAATTTAGTCGTCAACCAATGCATGACTTGGAAGATAAGATTTATTCAACGTTGCCCGCCGCGCAAACGGCGGCCGTGGGCGACGTGTTTTGTTGCACCAGTGATAGCGGAAGGACGGCGATGGTCACGCGGCGCCACAGCGGCTACTGCAAACATCGAAAGCATGTCGGGGGCACGGGAGGGATCAGATATGCCCCGTAACTAATAAAGGACAGGCATGCGCAAAGCGCGCCTAGCACGCGAGTTCCTTGAGCCTCGACCCGGCGCCCGCTGGCTGCGGATGGCGCAGCAATGCAGTCTTGCGCCGCTCGGCCACGCGCTGCACATCCCGCAAACTTTTGCTGGTGACTGTGCGTGTAGCGGCCGTACGCATGCCTTGAGCATGCTATAGGAGTTATAATTAAATGAAGCTCACACCAACGCATGGCATCTCACTTCTCATCCGTCTCTGCAGCTGATCTCGTCGCCTCCATTGGCGGTGGCAGAGAAGGGGGAAAAGTGAGATCGTCTAACACCGGGGTTGAGGTTCCTTTAATTTTATAAATAAAGAGGTTCCACTATGAGCCTCACCAATACAACTCAACCAACCAGCGTTCATAACTCATGCACTGATTTGCCCTAGTCAAAGAATATCTGTTTGCGTTATTAAGGTTGTGGTTAAGGGCATTTTACTTGTATCTGGTTTCTCTCGTTCTTGAGCCACGTGCGGGAATTCAACTTACGGCGCAAGGGTAATCGTTGTGGGTGTCGTTCACAGCTTCGCTTTCCAACCACCTTCACCGGGTGGATTAGCACGCATTTTTTTTTTCTTTTCTTGCTTTTTTTTCTCCTCTTAACTGTTGTTTTCGTTTTCTTGTGTTCTGGCCAGGACGACAGACGGGGCGGCATACGGACTTTGCAGGAACGGAATGGGTTTATTCCATCATGACCAAGGGTGATACAAAAGAGAGGGCTCGCTAGAGGGCAAGCTCTATATATAGCCACCACGAGAGGTGGGGCAGATGGCGAGAGTGTGGTGACGACATGTCACGTGGCCCAAAGGCGCGCAATAAAACATCCCTCCGGACCTAATTGATAATATAACTTTGGTTGGTATCTCTCCGGCGGGCGCCTCTGTCGATGGGAGTACCTCCGTTGCCGCGGTGGCTGCACGGTGGCTGGTTGAAGGTCCTGACCAGTAGCGTCGTAGGTCCTTAGCGTCGAACATTGGCTGGTCGGAGTTGAACTCCGAAATACTTTTGTACACTTGCTGGTCTGGGCCGCCATCCGGGGTATTATCCCTTCATTGTGTTGGAAGGATCGAGCTGCTACGTGACTGGAGAGAGAGGATTTAAAGCTTATATTTTATTCGGAGGGCGGTTACTGCCGCATGTTTTCGCTCGGTCTTCTGAGGCAGTATTCAGCAGGATAGAAATGGTGATGATGTGCGGTCTGATTTGGTCCGTGTCGCTGTAGGGGGAATTGGCATGGGTCAGCCCCACGTCGGCAATCGTCGCTGGCGGTAGCGGTGATACGTCGAGGCCGCCACATGGCTCGAGAATGATGTCGATATCCCCATGGCAAGGGTATTAGAGGTGTGCGCCCTCTTTTCGGGGCGTCGACGTCGTGGACGCGGAGGGTTCTTTTTGCTGCCTTTTGCTTTGGTGGTCTCCGGAAGCTTGGGCCACATGGTGGCCAGTTTGGAGTGAGCACTGGTCCATCCAGACACGGTCAAACGCCACCCCCCTGGACAGGGTCTTCCTGTCCAGGCCTCCGAGGGGTGACCGCAGTCGGCGTGTGGCGCGGTTGCGAAGAGCACGTCCGAGTCGAGGTAAGCCTAAGAAGTCATAGCATCGGACCACCATTGTAGAGCCCGCAGGCACCGACGAATTCATTAAGGGGCGTCCGAATCACAAGAAATGGGAATCAGGTGAACACTTACGTTGTAAGGTATTGATGGCATGCCACTAGACGTGTGGGAAGGCAGGATCTGGGAAGAGCTTTTCGCGGAGCCGACGTAAGGCGCGGCATCCCGCCGCGCCTCTTCGGAGGAAAACACTCTTCGGAGGAAAAAAAGTGTTTTCCTCCGAAGAGGAAAACACTCTTCGGAGGAAAAAAAGACAGAGCTGTGGCGACTCTCGAGCCACTTTCTGGTGAAGTCTCGATGACGTCAAATAAGCTCGTTTGTGCGACTTCCGGCCGCCGACCAAAGCCACCGCCAGGAAACGTGACAGGTCTCTCGTTACGTGTGATCGCATCACTCCGATGCTAACGGGCAGTGAACGCAGTGGTAACCTTGTTTTTAGTGCTGGCCTCTACTGATGACGCCATCGCGTCACTGCACCGTAAACTTGAAAATATTTAATGATACTTGTTTATTTCTGTTAAAAGCTTGTTTGGTGGATGGATTAGAGCTGAGTAAGTTACCAAAGAATACGTCATTCAAATCTAATGAAGTTGCACTTCGTTTTCATAGCCTGTTTATCTTGTAACAGTAAGTACGGCCGGTCGCTTCAATTCCTGCCCCGTATTTTTACCGCCGTATGAAATATCCAAAGCCACAGGTGTTTTGGTTTCCCCTTCTCGCGTGTTATCTGAGTGAACCAAATTCACAGCTGCTGCAGGCACCGGATGTGAAAACGTGCTTAGCAATTTTGAGCCACCTATCCTTTCCACGGCGTAATCACACATAGTTCGCAGTAGCTCCAAGAGGCCGCAATTCGAGCAATCATGTACGGTGCGCCAGAAAACGACGGCCAGGAATACTGGCTAAAGGAGTGGCAACAAGGGCGCGCAGTTTGGCAAGGCGAAGGCGTTTTGGAGTGAGTATGAGTTTCTGAGCGTTCGTTGGCAAGTACACAAGGGCCCGTAACCCGATGTAGCATTTATGAATATCTAATCGCGTAAATGAGTCTCGAGAATTATTGGTGCGGAAATTAATGGCACATATGTAATTATCGCCGATAATAAGTGTATATTCCTTCCTGAGAATTCACTATTTGGTGGGAAACTACTGCGATTACCCGGCTAAGGCGCCTTTGAGTAGCCGCGGACAGTTCAATATGGTAGATGTAGGCCACCTAAGTGGCAAGTCCAAATTGATCATGTGAGTCAGAGAGAGACATATGGGTTCCAAAAATTCAAGGTGAGACCATTATTCATTTAAAAAAACAATTAATTTGTGCGCACTTTGACTAATTTGTGCGCACTTTGACTAACAAAAACAACTAATTTGTGCGCACTTTGAAAAGAGCTTAGCAAGTTTTTAGAGAGACCAACTGTCTGGTGAAAATTGCTTCAGCTTTGGCTGTTTTTTGTCTGTCCAATGGCCGGCCAACAAAATGAAGCTGAGGAGATCAATATTCATCCGCACTTCACATCTTTTTTTCAGACAAGGGGAAACCAGCGAGCAGAACGCAGGACAAGACGAGGAGGCACACACACAATACCGCTGGACTAACAACTGGTTTATTCGGCAGAAACACGTCACATTTATACACAAAAACCTGCGCGCGCACACACTTTTGAACAACGTGAAGAGCTGAACTATAAAGATAAGAATTCTAATTCCTTTTCCGGGATAACAACCAAAGGATCACTAACGCAACTCTGTTTATTTTTCCTTATTAAATACGCTTCTAGAAGTTCGCGCTCACGTCTCGTTTTCCCACGACCGATAGTGCTAGCGAGGTGAAACCGTGGGGCACAATTCTGGCAATCTTTTACATGCAAAGCTAGATTGCTTCCCGTGCCCGAGCCTAAGGTTCCTCGGTGCTGCCTCAGGCGTTCATTTAGGCACCCGCCAGTCTGCCCAATGTGTATTTTTCCACAGGACAATGGGATAGAATAAACCACCCCCACTGCGCACATGGTGAACCTCGAATGGTGGTTAGTTTTGCAAGTGTCAGCTCGACCCGCCGCGGTGGCTCAGTGGCTAAGGCGTTGCGCTGCTGAGCACGAGGTCGCGGGTTCGATTCCCGGCCGCGGCGGCCGCTTTTCTGATGGAGGCGAAAAGCAAAAACGCCCGTGTGTACGAGATTTCGGCGCACGATAAAGACCCCCAGGTGGTCAAAATTAATCCGGAGCCCTCCACTACGGCGCGCCTCATCGCCTGCGTTGCGTCGGTGCGTTAAACCCCACAATCAATCGAGTGTCAGCTTGCCTCTTCCCACCCGAGATTTGGGGGCACAGACCAGAAAGTTTGCGGGAGCAGAGAAAACCATGTTGACACCATATTTTTGAGCCACTTTTTTCAGCCCATGGGAAGTCTTGTGGAAGTAAGGGATGATTTTAAACTTATTTCTCCCTTCTTCCGCTGGGCAACCAGGCCTTGCAGTAAGTTTTTTCTTCATTTTCTTACCCAAGGATTCACCCACCACCAGCAAAACCTGAGAGGGAAACCCAGACGCCTTACACCGGTCAACCTGTTCTGCCAGACTTTGGTGCATCACATGCGGGTAACGTTTCTTCACAGCATTCATGAAACACAAATTTACTATGCTGCGCTTCACCAACTTCGAGTGCGCCGATTGATACGGCAAAAGCGCCTTTTTAGACAGAGGGGCATATTTCCAACACACGTGTCGGTCGGGCAAAAAAGAAATTTCTAAATCTAAGAACCTAATGGTCTTGTCACCAGGCACCTCTTTTGTAAAATCCAGGTTCTTGGAACATGTACTAAAAACAGTTAAAATCTGGTCTGCCACAAGCGTGGGCTGGTCTGTTTCAGTTAAATTCAAAAGTACTAGAAAATCATCAACATACCTAAAAACCCTAACCACCCGTGTGTCTCGAAGTGCAACCTGTAGCGCCAAGTCAAACTTGGCTAAAAAAATGTTACAAGAACAGGCGCGAGACAAGAGCCAATACAAATCCCTCGGTTTTGCACAAAAAACTTGTCGCCATGCTGTACAATCGTTGAAATCAAGTAAACTTTTAAAAGCTCTAGAAAAGAATCCAGAGTGATGCCGCACGCATTCTGGAATAAACAATCCCGGTTGCTTCAATTAGTTCGCGCACTGCCCTGAAAAGTTCGTCATGGGGAACCGAATAAAACAAATCCACAACGTCCACGGAAAAGGCTGCATTGGCACTGGGAAAACCGCGTTGAAGGCACTCAACCAGGCTCATTGAGCTCTGCAGCAGAAAAGAGTCTGTAGGCACCAGGACTTCTAAGGACGTTTTCAGGAAACTGGACACTACATTCTGTCAGGAGCCTTCTTCTGTGACGGTCGCCCTGAGGGAGTAATCAGGCTTGTGAGACTTCGCGGTGAAAAACACTCGCAGTACACCCTGTTGGCTACTCCGGACTTCTTTTTCCAGCCTCTCCAAATTCAACCGGTTTAGAAGACTCAAGGCTAATGCCTTGGCCTTACGCGGTTTTAAGTCTGACTCCCTGAAATTCCCTGAACGAAACAACATGCAGCGGGCACACCAGTGACGTACCTGGAAGGGGCTTCCCTTCCATCACAATTTGACAGCATCCTGAAGATGGGTCCTAAGTACTCCCTGGAGCCACGGGCCCGAAAGCATGAGCTTCTAGCTGCGGTGCACAGAGTGGCTGATAAGGCCCCATTCGAGGAAAGGACCCACTGCGTCTCGGAGGGTGTGGATTGCCTTAGGAGGACCTGGACTGGCCGCCACGGGACGAGCAAGAATCTGCGCTCTTTGGTCACCCACTTTCAACAGGAAGGTCTTTCCTTGCTGCAAGCCGACAAGGAAGGTGGTTTGCTGTTCTCCCCTCTTCTCATTTCAAGATAAAGGCGACTGAAGCTATCGACAAGAATTTCAGGGAGTCAGGATTAAAACCGCGTAAGGCCAAGGCATTAGCCTTGAGTCTTCTAAACCGGTTGAATTTAGAGAGGCTGGAAAAAGAAGTCCAGAGTAGCCAACAGGGTGTACTGCGAGTGTTTTTCACCGCGAAGACTCACAAGCCTGATTACTCCCTCAGGGCGATCGTCACAGAAGACGGCTCCTGACAGAAAGTAGTGTCCAGTTTCCTGAAAAAGTCCTTAGAAGTCCTGGTGCCAACAGACCCTTTTCTGCTGCAGAGCTCAATGAGCCTGGTTGAGTGCCTTCAACGCGGTTTTCCCAGTGCCAATGCTGCCTTTTCCGGGGACGTTGTGGACTTGTTTTATTCGGTTCCACATGACGAACTAAAACTTTTAAGGCAGTGCGCGAACTAATTGGAGCAACCGGGATTGTTTCATTCCAGAATGCGTGCGGCATCACTCTGGATTCTTTTCTAGAGCTTTTAAAGTTTACTTGATTTCAACGATTGTACAGCATGGCGACAAGTTTTTTGTGCAAAACCGAGGGATTTGTATTGGCTCTTGTGTCGCGCCTGTTCGTTGTAACATTTTGTTAGCCAAGTTGGACTTGGTGCTACAGGTTGCACTTCGAGACACACGGGTGGTTAGGGTTTTTGGGTATGTTGATGATTTTCTAGTACTTTTGAATTTAACTGAAACTGACCACCTCACGCTTGTGGCAGACCAAATTTTAACTGTTTTTAGTACATGTTCCAAGAACCTGGATTTTACAAAAGAGGTGCCTGGTGACAAGACCATTAGGTTCTTAGATTTAGAAATTTCTTTTTTACCCTACCGACACGTGTGTTGGAAATATGCCCCTCTGTCTAAAAAGGCGCTTTTGCCGTATCAATCGGCGCACTCGAAGTTGGTGAAGCGCAGCACAGTAAATTAGTGTTTCATGAATGCTTTGAAGAAACGTTGCCCGCATGTGATGCACCAAAGTCTGGCAGAACAGGTTGACCGGTGTAAGGCGTCTGGGTTTCCCTCTCAGGTTTTGCTGGTGGTGGGTGAATCCTTGGGTAAGAAAATGAAGAAAACATTTACTGCAAGACCTGGTTGCCCAGCGGAAGAAGGGAGAAATAAGTTTGAAGTCATCCCTTACTTTCACAAGATTTCCCATGGGCTGAAAAAAAGTGGCTCAAAAATATGGTGTCAACATGGTTTTCTCTGCTGCCCGCAAACTTTCTGGTCTGTGCCCACAAATCTCGGGTGGGAAGAGGCAAGCTGACACTTGCAAAACTAACCACCAGACGAGGTTCACCATGTGCGCAGTGGGGGTGGTTTATTCTATCCCATTGTCCTGTGGAAAAATACACATTGGGCAGACTGGCGGGTGCCTAAATGAACGCCTGAGGCAGCACCGAGGAACCTTAGGCTCGGGCACGGGAATCAATCTAGCTTTGCATGTAAAAGATTGCCAGAATTGTGCCCCACGGTTTCACCTCGCTAGCACTATCGGTCGTGGGAAAACGAGACGTGAGCGGGAACTGCTAGAAGCGTATTTAATAAGAAAAAATAAACAGACTTGCGTTAGTGATCCTTCGGTTGTTATCACGGAAAAGGAATTCGAATTCTCATCTTTATAGTTCAGCTCTTCAGATTGTTCTAAAGTGTCCGCGCGCGCAGGTTTTGGCGTATAAATGTGATGTGTTTCTGCCGAATAAACCAGTTGTTAGTCCAGCGGTGTTGTGTGTGTGCCTCCTCCTCTTGTCTGCGTTCTGCTCGCTGGTTTCCCCTTGTCTGAAAATTATGAACCAACTAGCCCAGCAATTCACTCTCTTTTACTTCACATCATAGAGCAAATGTATTTATCGTACCATGTATATAGACATTGCATATGTAGATACTAGCGTGCGTCGTATATCTCATATTTTACCATCTTACACTTTTAGATATCATCAAATGGCCAGTAACAGCTCAAAAAAGCCGAAAACAAACTAGCAGAGGCTTTGATGGTGAACACCGGAGCATTGATGTCATATGAATGCCTAAAACTTCCTCAGCATTTCAAGATATTAGGGGGGTATTGCATCGATGCTACATGGTTTTAAGAACCACTGAGCGCACGAACACTCAGTGTAGTTTTAGGTCGCAAACATTTGCCTCTACGAGAACTCATTTGAGGCTGCTGATAATGCGTTTTCTGGCGGCTGTAAAAGAGACATTTATTTCAGGTGCAAAAAGAAGTTCATTTTTTCCTCCTTATAACCATGTAAAAAATGATAAATGTGATACTGATGCCCTAGCGAGGCTAATTTTGACAGCTACTTCGCTAAGGAAAAAACGAATGGATGCCGACAAGGAAGCCCCGATCACAAGCGCTGACTTACAAGTTAAGGCTTAGTGCAGAAAGGGCCACATGGATATGAATGCAGTGAATTTAACTTTGCGGCCGAAAACAAAAGAATTTCAAGCGCCGTTTCTGTTCTTTACGAACTCCAGGAGGAATCCACGCTTATTTCTTCCAAAGTTACAGTAGGCTGGGGGCCACCCCAGCCAGTGAAGCTTTGTGTTTTCGCTGCTAGTAAGGCACGCTGGATCAGGTTCTGCTGATACAGCAGGTCCGATCTCGTCCCCGCGCATCACCACTGTTCCGGAGTAGGTGGGGGCGTCGAAAAGGGGTGTTGCGGGTAGATAAATGCGAGATGGGGTAGCAGTTATTGTCGAAATATTAATAAAAATGTTACGCTCACATATTCTTCCTTCATTATCGTAACATTGAATGTTTTGATTTTCTCTCCTGGTTTGAGCGGTCTTTCTACCTAGCACTTGGTCATTCCACGCGAAACGTCCCAGCCCAAAAATCGACCATCGCCAATTCTATTGAAAAAAATTGTGCTAGTATCTCATGAGGTGAGGGAGGTCTGCACTGAGTATTTTCGCCGAAAAAAATTTTTTCGGTCGTCTGCGTGCTCCTGGAAGTTTCTCCAAACACGCAAATTGGGGCTGGAGATAATAAATTTTAAATAAAGAGTGAAACTATGTAGAATGGCAAATACAATTTTAGAGCAATCTGCTTGCATTGTTCTTCGGTGTGGGGCCATGATTGAAGCGATGCAAGTATTTTTGGTGGTGTACTAGCTAAGTAAAAAGGCAAGAAATGGCGCGTTTAAACGATTTTTTTATAAAGGCACTGTTGAAACTTCAGCTCTAATATTTCCGTCGTGCATTTACATGTTCCTGAGGTGTCTACGAAAAATAATTTAGGTCGCTAAAAGAGCTTACTTTTCAAGACAAGTGCTTACAAAGATGACAAAAAATGAGTTTTTGCCAAACTTCAGACCTAAATAAAGAACCGAGGCCCTCGAGTTAAAATTACATATTACCGCTCATTATACGCACGAACACTTCATCTTTTAATGCCGAAAATTTCATTCGAGTAAATTTTGTTTAAGGCGAGAAAAAAAATTTTGAAGTTCGCAATCCCTCGCACTTGTGTGCACTACGTAACGGCGTCCCCATCTCGGAACGTCCACGTGCTGCCGGCCTTTTTTAGGGCGCAGCCCTACCTCGCCGGTTCGTGGGAGCCGCGTTACCGTCACCGCGACCGAGCCAACGGTGGCTGGACCAACGAATGAAAGGAAAAGCGAATGATTAAAGAAAGCAAAGGAGTGTTGCGAAGTTGGGAGGGGAGGGCGGCTCGCCGTGGCGGCGCGAACCAGCGTTCTCCGAAATTCTGCGGTGGGTCAGGGGGGGAGGGGGGGGGGGCGGTATTCTAAGCCCGCACGAGGTGCTCGACGGCTCGAAACTTGGCGAAAACGTGAAGGGGATGTGCACGTGACTCTAGTGCCTAGAATATTTTTTAGTCACTATAGCGTGACTACGATTTGCGTTCGCTTAAGACGAAGTTCGCGGTGTTTTCCTGAGGCGCACTTCGTGCCGCCGATGCAGAGGCTAGTCAGCGCTGCCGTTGAGAGAACCCACGAGTGCGTGCTGCCTCAGCGCATGCGTTCAAATATCGCATTAGGGAGTATCGTAATCGCAGGCCAATTTTTTGTCATGCGTGCGTACATCGGGCTCTCATGTAAACGAACATTCTTTGTGTCGTTTGAAATCAGAAAAAAATACACCGTAAATCAGAAAAAAATACACCGTAAACGTCATACATCGTCCAGTTCGCTACTTTCTTTTCTATTTTTGGGACGTCGCAAGTCACTAAAGGGAACGTGGCAAGTGAGCGTTTTGTAGCGGCTTTTGGCAGCGAGCTTAACCTCACTCTTGTATGATGCGGGAGACGAAATGTCGCAGAGTCATTTTCCCCTGCGTAGCGCAGTTCACCTGGCCCACGCATATTTACCGCGCTGGTGTTTGTAATGTAATTTTAGACTATAGAGTCCTTTGCAAGACCTCGCCTGAAGAACAAGAGTTGTCGGTAAGTCATTGTCTGCAAGAAGAAACTCACCATCGGCTGGAGACGAATAATCGTCTGCAACTTGTCGTCTGCGGGAAAACTGTCTACGAGGCATCGCTTCCAGAAGAAGAATCGTCTGCAAGTCATCGTCTGCCGAGGCAAAATCGCCTAAAAGTTACCGTCTGCTTCCACGGGTCCCTTTGCACTAGCTCGGATCATTTCGTACGCGGAAACCGGTCAAGCGAAGTCGGGACGAACCGACATTGAACATCATATATGGCACAGAACTCGGTCGTAAAACCTGAAAATGAGTGCTGACACCCAAACTTGTGCTCGAACTGCTTTCGGATCACCATCTTCTGAATGTGAAGGTGAGAAAAAACATTGGTTTCAACGCCCCGCGTGAAAATGGGTGAGCAGGAAAATCAGAACGGTTTGCCCACAAACTGCCGCAAGAAACAGAACATGATAGTTTGTACTGTGAAATACTGCAAACTTGCCTGTTTCGCAATGGCCTTGTCGAATCTGATATTGCTGCTAAGAATTCGTGTAAGCTGCGGCTTCGTGTTCGTTGTAATTAACTGCCGCTAATAGTTATCCATGACGCCTGGTGAGATGAAACAGTTTTGTGTTTATTTAGGCAGTCCAAAGTTGTACAAAGTGTTTCCGTATTGTTCTTTTGAAGCACTAGATGCAGCGTCTTCCTTAATCTAACCATTACTGAAGACGCCCGTGTATTGATAGGTAGCGGAAAAATTAGAATGGTTGACAACTCCACTGCAAAGTTATTATGACATGCAAGTGAAACATGGCTAGCAGATAGAGTCGTCTCAGCCGCCAATAACACCATGATTGTTTCATCCATATAATGTATATAGCGAGCTACGAAGCATTCGCAAAGAAGTCTGCTTTGCCCCAAGATATATTTGTATGTCTTGATATGACACTGGGCCCCATTGAGGCATTTGGGAGAATTTTTCGGTATGAAGCGTCGCTGTAAAATGTTGCCAGGGACAACGCGCAGATATAACTGCTGCGTAGATCGGCAAGAGTGCCTCAACTGACAGACTGTATCAGAATTTACTGGGTGACCCGTTCAACCCCGCTATATCGAACAGCATAGGTCATATTGAGGGCATAAAACCCTCATGAATAAAATAACTTTTTCTCTAAAAGGTTGAGGCCTTTTGTCTATGGGACTTTAAATTAGTGTGCAGTCGAAATGTGCATGTTTCCGGAGGCTTACGCGTAGGCTTGGTCCTTTTTTTTTTTCAGGAAACAAACTTCCTCCATGCACCTTCGGGCCGCGGAATTGCCACAAAACTGCTTACTGCAGACAGCGGCAACTCACAATTGTGCGTGAACTGTCGGACCTACATCAGCGCCTCCTCAAGCTGCGCTCAAAGCAAAGCCTTCATAAGGAAACAACAATTTGTGAACACCACAAGCAACTTTACCTCCACCGGTACACTTCCAAAATGGCATCGAAATTGTGCTCGGACCCACTTTTCAGACATCCAAAGCTCTGCCGTGAGTCCACAGTGATCACAATGGCCCTCGTTGATGCCCACCCTTCACTTGACCTCGTTCCAGGAAACCGAATTTGCGAAGCTTGTAAGCGGCAGTTATATAGCACTCGAAAAATATCGACTTCCGTGCCGCTGAGAGAACACCTCAACGCCATGTGCTCGCAAGGTAAAGTTGAAGATTCCGGTAATGAAACTGGAGATGAGGACTCAAAAGCAGCTGCTGGTAGCCGCGTTAAAAGAAAACGGCTGCAGCTCGAGTCACAGTTGTGCAGGAAGAAAAACACGAAAACGTTCTGGGAGAACCCAACAGGAGCGATGCCTACATCCATGGTAGTGTCCCACCTATCCACATGTGACGCACATGAGGGTGGCGAATTGCTTCTCAGTGATTATGCGATCTTACTGAACGACCTGAAAAACAAGTTTTCTAGTGAAGAGAGGCGAGAAAGAAAGGTTGAATACCTTACTTTGGCCCCCCATTCATGGTCTCGTGAAAAAACAATGCAATTCTTTGGAGCATCCGAACGACAAGTTCGAGAGGCAATGAAAATCAAGGCTACCAGTGGCATTCTAGGCACCCGGGAAAGAAAACGTGGTCGCCCAATTAGTGAAGAAGTGAAAGCGTCAATTAGAGCATTCTACGAAGATGATTCGGTGTCGTACTGCCTACCAGGCAAAAAGGACTCTTTGCAAGGCCACCAAAAGAGACTTTTGTTGATGAACCTCAAAGAGATGCATGAAGAATGGAAGAGGACGTCCGATTTAAAATGCGGATTTTCAACATTCGCGGCTTTGCGTCCTCCACACTGTGTTCTGGCTGGCGGAAGCGGTACGCACACAGTGTGTGTCTGCATGAGCCACCAGAATTTTAAGTTAATGCTCCACTCTAGTGGCCTCAAGGAAACAACGGAAGAACTGTTGTCTACGACAGTGTGCCAACTCGATAACGAAGACTGCATTTTCGACAAATGCCCAACCTGCCCTGGTACGGCTTACGCAGAGAGACTCCTCCAGCGGAGTCTTGGTGACGTCTTCGAGAGCAAGGGCAGCATACATGTCCAGCAATGGATCAGTGGAATGCGCTGTAGACTTGAGACGATTGTTTTAACCCCTGAAGAATTTTCGGCCAAGTTCATGGACATGCTGAACCAGCTTAAGGTCCACCATTTTATCAGTAAGCAGCAAGCCAGCTACTTCCGATACCTTAAGGCCAACATAAGGCAAGACGAGGCCATCATGGTGATGGACTTTGCTGAAAATTACAGCTTCATCGTCCAGGACGCACCACAGGCATACCATTGGGTGAACACGCAGGCCACAATACACCCTGTAGTTATGTATTTTCGCAACCAAGAAAGCAACCCTGCAGACATTTCTGTGCGCTCTTTTGCTATTATCTCTGACTGTTTGGAGCACGACACAGTTGCTGTGGACACATTTCAGAGCGCAGTGCTCGAAATACAGAAACAGGATCTGCCTCAACTAAAAAAAATTCATTACTTCTCTGATGGAGCTTCTTCGCAATACAAGAACAAAAAAAACTTCTTGAATCTTTGCTACCACGAGGAGGACCATAAAATGTTGGCCGAATGGAATTTCTTCGCCACTTCACACGGCAAAAGCGCATGTGACGGCGTCGGAGGCACAATTAAACGTCTGGCAGCAAGAGCAAGTCTCCAGAGTCCTTTTCAAGGTCAGATTCAGACCCCACAGGACCTGTATTCTTGGGCTAAAAACAACATTAAAGGAATAACAGTAATCTGGGTTCCCAGTTCAAAAATACAAGAAACAAGGACACAACTTGGTTCAAGATTCGCCATGGCAATTCCAGTCAAAGGAACGCGACAATTCCATCACTTCAGACCAGCTACGCTTTCAACACTTCGTGTTGCCATTACATCCTTCTCAAGCTCCGAAGAAATTCAGGTAAAAAAACGAGAATGAACAACAAGGCAGTCTTCTTTGACGCTGGCTATTGAACTGGTGAATAGTTGAACATCTGTGGATAAGAAATGGAGGCAAAGGAAACATGTTTCGAGTTTGCAGTAAAAAGTATCCTGCGGTGAATGTGCAATGGCCAGGAAAAGTGCGGTGTGCAGGGAAAAATGACTGTGTGACACTTCTTCCTCCACATCAGACAAGAGTGAGCTGAAGCTCGCTGATTACAGCCGTTACAAAGCGCTCACTGGTTGTGTTCGCCTTAGTGACTGTGGGAAGTCCCCAAAATAAAAAGAAGTGGTGAACTGGGCTATTTATGACGTTTACGGTGTATTTTTTTTCTGATTTCCAGCAACACAAACAATATTCGTTAGCGGAGAGTCCGGTGTACGCATGCATGAGAAAAAAAAAGGCCGGCAGCACGTGGACGTTCCGAGATGGGGACGCCGTTACGTAGTGCACACAAGTGCGAGGGATTGCGAACTTCAAAATTTTTTTTCTCGCCTTAAACAAAATTTACTCGAATGAAATTTTCGACATTAAAAGATGAAGTGTTCGTGCGTATAATGAGCGGTAATATGTAATTTTAACTCGAGGGCCTCGGTTCTTTATTTAGGTCTGAAGTTTGGCAAAAACTCATTTTTTGTCATCTTTGTAAGCACTTGTCTTGAAAAGTAAGCTCTTTTAACGACCTAAATTATTTTTCATAGACACCTCAAGAACATGTAAATGCACGACGGAAATATTAGAGCTGAAGTTTCAACAGTGCCTTTATAAAAAAATCGTTTAAACGCGCCATTTCTTGCCTTTTTACTTAGCTAGTACACCACCAAAAATACTTGCATCGCTTCAATCATGGCCCCACACCGAAGAACAATGCAAGCAGATTGCTCTAAAATTGTATTTGCCATTCTACATAGTTTCACTCTTTATTTAAAATTTATTATCTCCAGCCCCAATTTGCGTGTTTGGAGAAACTTCCAGGAGCACGCACACGACCGAAAAATTTTTTTTCGGCGAAAATACTCAGTGCAGACCTCCCTCACCTCATGAGATACTAGCACAATTTTTTTCAATAGAATTGGCGATGGTCGATTTTTGGGCTGGGACGTTTCGCGTGGAATGACCCTTTAACAAGTCGAAGAGGGCCGTATTCAATAGCGTGGCAGCTACCCAGCGACTGATTTGTCGGCACTCATCAGTCGCATCACACGGTCATCGCGTCCTTTCGCGTCAGTGTGAACTCGAATCGTGTCGCTCCGCGTCTTTCCCGAATTTTCACAGAAACTGAGATTCAACTACCTCGAAACCTAAACGTTCCTGTTTGTCGCAGTAGATCGCTTTTGTGGAGGCCGAAGACACGCGGGGTTGGGCCATGCGTCCGTACAGGGGCCGGCAATCATGAGGGGTGAGGTAGTGCTGGCCGGTCAGGTTGCATAGAAACGGAAAAATAGCAACCAAAGAACGATTATTCATCAGTGTGAACACAGGTCTCCTCAACGCGCATAGGACTGCATATTGGCTTGCCCCCTCCAATTAAAGGCACAAATTTTAGTCGCATTAGCACGCATTATGTAGTTCGCAATAACTGGAAACAGCAGAAAGGAAGTTATGCCTAATTGGTATAAAACTGAGTCCTCTTTTGGAGTCAGTTCTTCCGCCAGTGCATCTGGGGCATACGTTGGGTGTATTAATTTTTATTATATAATTCCGGTGACGTCTCAGACTACGTGCTATATGCCGAGGTTAATTGTTAGCCACTATCTGTGTAGCTTTTTCTTCGAAGATGATTGCCACGTTTAGAATTCTGCCTCGCCAAGGAGTGAGATGTGGTATTTCGCAGATCTCACATCTGGTTTGCCAATTCTGGTTGTCTTAATTTTCTCTGTTTCTCTCCACAAATATTATGAACGCTTTTTGGTAATTTTAATTGCAGACTAACCATGTAATGATCCCCTCAATCACTTCCTGAAGCTGTAGCTCTTCCACTCTTTACGCCTTGATTGATAGTTTTGCCTTCTGTTACAAGCGCTCCATTGTTTCCGCATTTTTTCATGGCACACACTCGTCTCATCCTTTTGGAAATAGTTTCTGACACAGGTCTTTGTCCTTAGGCAGTCAGCTCGGGCCTCGGAAAGCAACGCACTCCCTTTGCTGTTATGGCAAATATTTTTTCTTGAGCCCTGTTTGCCTGCTGTATAGATTCTGGAGGACTTTTTTGTTTTCATATTTTCCCCCGATCTAACCACCTCCGCTTCTTTGAACGTTCTTTGAAGTCCGTTGGTATCAATTATTTTGCATTTTGTCGTTAGCTTTCTGGTCCTCTTCCACCTTTGGGTTTCCACCCTTTTAAGTTAAAAGCACCCGTTCAATCTCGTTTCTCATTTGTTCTCGCCCATTTCTACTGATAAACGATGATGGTGATTGATGATTGATAGTGGTATCTTCTTTGTACGTTGTCATGATCTGTCATCTTACCAAAAAAATTTATATACCTAATTTTTGTACTCTTCGTCTAATACTACCGGTGCTCTTATGGCAGGCACAAAGAACTAATTAGGCACAAAACACTTATTTTATCTGTGGAGGTGGTAGCTGTCCTAGGCAATATTCCACTCTCCGCTTTTCGTCAACCGGCATCCTAATCTATTTTTCGTCGCCTCGACAGCGTTCAAGTTGTTTGCCTCTGTGCTGCCCTTAAATACTAGGGCGTCTGTAATCCGAATATATCCCTCATGTAGATTGGGTGGATACACTCGCATTTTAACACTATCTGCCTCTGAGTTTCTGGTTCTTTTTCGCAGACCACGCATGCCGCATCATTTTGTGTATACTTCCCCAGAAAGCTCTCAGTTCGCGTATAATCTCCTCTACCCTCAAAAACCAAAGCACTGCCCTTGGAATTAAATCAGAAATTTTCCTTTCTGATGACCAATTTATCAGCCCTGTACATTGTCATGCGAAGAAATCACATGACCACAGGAAACATTACTCCAAGAAGAAAACATTTCAAACTCAGCAACAAGATGACAAAGAAGACGACGCAAGGCACGCGGCGCCAAGGTCATTGCCCGGGCTACGGCGATGAGCGCTCGACATTAGAGTACGAGCTTGCGCCGGTCCCGGGCCAATCGGAAGCGGCCAGCGACAGCGGCTGACGGCAGAGGGGAGCCAGAGAAGAAGAGGACAGA
Source organism: Haemaphysalis longicornis (assembly GCF_048455015.1). NCBI lineage: Eukaryota > Metazoa > Arthropoda > Arachnida > Ixodida > Ixodidae > Haemaphysalis > Haemaphysalis longicornis. The sequence goes on along the minus strand of NW_027526203.1, from coordinate 18,440,277 downwards.
GAGGGAAGAGAGACCGGAACGCTGGCGGCCGGGTGCCCTGACCCGGGCCACGTCCAAGAGGCCCTTCACAACGGAACTCCTGACGCCCTCTCCCGCAAGCAAGTTGTCTCGTCGGACATCGGCAGAAGGAAGCGACGTTCCAAGACAGCTGCGTCGGCTCTTCAGCGACGGGAGCTGGGAGCGCGCTCGACCACCACAACCACGACATCCGATAGACCTTGCAACACAGATTCAACACGAACCCGCCGCGGTGGCTCAGTGGCTAACGCGTTGCGCTGCTGAGCACAAGGTCGCGGGTTCGATTCCCGGCTGCGGCGGCCGCTTTTCTGATGGAGGCGAAAAGCAAAAACGCCCGTGTGTACGAGATTTCGGCGCACGATAAAGATCCCCAGGTGGTCAAAATTAATCCGGAGCCCTCCACTACGGCGCGCCTCATCGCCTGCGTCGCGTCGGCGCGTTAAACTCCACAATCAATCAGATTCAACACGACTGCGCCTCTGGGACGTGAGGTAGGATAACCCCGTTCCCGCAGCGAACACCTACCGTGACCTTGTCGTTCACCTTGAACACTTTCCCGCAAAGTCGAACTGCGCTTTTTCCCTTCATTCGCTGACTTTCACTATTTCGTTATTGCTTGATCTCTTTAGCATTTGCCCTGCTGTTCTTTCGTTCTCCAGTGTTCCGTAGTTTGTTTATTCTTGTGTGTAGTTTGGTGTGGGTTTTGGGTGTCATAAACATTGTCTAGTTCACAATTTATACTTGTATTTATTATTATTGTCCCGAAACTGACAACATCTCTAACAACGTTTTAGCTTCCATTTTTTCTCGCCAGTTATTCTTTTCTATATGCCTTGCCTCTTTTTAAAGCAAAGCTATCTACCTCCAACAGCCAACGGTTACGTCGTGGCGTGCGCCAGAAGAAACTCCAAACACGGCTGGGGAGGGGCAGGTAGCTTTTCACTCACAAGAACATGTGGATAGCGCGGCGAATGGCCGCTATTACCCAGCGGTTCCCGCTCGCACGCCGGCTAGACCATTCCGTCGGCTTTGTCCCCTGCTTTAGCGGCGGTTGTTGTGGGCTGGTTGTGGCGCAGCTTCGCGTCCACTGCAGGCTTCTTTCGCACGGCTTGATTAACTTATTTGGTAGCGCCTCCTGGGTAACCCGGACCCGACCGAATTAAGTGGTCGTACGACAAAGATACGTTAAAGATTGGTTTGCAGGGCCGGAAAACAAAATGTAGAGACCACATACACACATATGGCTGCTAGAGAAACGCTGCCTTTGGCGCACTGTTTGCAACGAATGGGACTGCGTTTTCTAAACAGGTGAATACGAGTTCATTTGTGTTTTAACAGCTATTACAAAAGGCGAAAGGAGCAACTGGTTCTGATAAATGGCGACTATCAGTTTCTTCGGCATTCTCGTAATTCTCAAACTTACTAAACTACCCAGTTTAAATCGGTATAAAAGGGAATCAGTAAGCTCACATGCCGAATTGTTTCGGTGTCTGCGCTTGTGTCACGCGGTAGTGTAGCCCCGAGCTAGCACATCAAAACGGCTAGGTTTCACTGTCTTACCCTTCGAGAAACGCTCCTCTATGTTCTCTTTCGCCGACGCACGGCCGGGCTACAGCGGCAGTGACCGCCGCCCTAGCCCTGCCGTTCGGGACGCTGCTGCGTTCGGGACGCCGCCTCCGCAAATCGCAGGTAACGAATTGCAGAATCTCCGGTTTTAATCTTTGTAGAGCCACGTGTGAATTCAAGTGATGTTGCATGGGCAATTGTTGCGGGTGTCGTTTACAGCGTTGCTTCCAACCACCTTCACAGCGTTGATTGGAGCCAATTTTTTTGGTTACCTTGGCTGTCTTGGATTCTCCACTGTTCTTTCCGTATTTCATCGTTAGCTCTCTAGGCATCCTTAGCCACTGCGAATCCACGCTTTTCATATATAGGTACCTAAAAACCTTAGCTGTCTACCTACGTTTGTCCATTGCTCTCAACCTCCTCTCAAAACTTATTTTATTGTGCGATTCTTGAACTTCAAACGACGCCCAGCCCATATTTCCCTGAACTGCTTCGTTGGTTTTTTTCCTATGCGCTCGTAAGGCCAAACGGCCTACCGTTCTCTGGTTCACTTCAAGGCCCGCTAGAGGGACTGATTTTCAACACAGTACTGCATTCAGAAATGTGAGACCTGGAACCATTACTCCTTGCCACATATCTCTCTCTACTTCATATTTGTTATACCCCCACAGAGCTCTACGCTTTATTATCGCGGCGTTTCCCTTTCCCCTGCCCTTATGTTGCTCTTCGTGTTTCTGAAGTAGTTGTCCCCTTGGTTTATCCGCACCCCCCAAAACTTATATTTCATGATTCTAGATAATTCGCCAGGATTGACTGATACTGCGGCAGTGCTAGTGTCATTAAAAACATTTATTCCCAATTTTTCTGCGGTAAAATGTAAGCCGATGTCATTGGCTTCGTCACCGCTAATATTTATCAGCCGTTGCATATCGGTCTGGTTATCAGCTAAAAGAACAATGTTGCCTCTGTATAACATTCCCGGGATAGGCTGTTGTACCACTTCGACTTGCAACGTTTGCGTAAAGTTGAACCTTAATTGACTTTCCTATAGTTTCTTTTCTAACCCTGCCATGTAATGCACAAGCTCAAAGGGCATCGTTGTTTGAGCCCCTGATGGGCGTTGACCTCTTGTGCGCATTTCTGCCCTGCTAATGTCAGGAGCACTCTATCATCTTTATATATTGCTATAACAAACTGCAGTAACTGGTCATCTCAGCCCTGGAGTTTCAGCATTCTTCACAGCAGTTCTCTGTTTACGTTGTCATATGCCCCTTTGATGTCCAAGAACGTAATTCATAATGGCCTATTTTGAGCTTTCGCAATTCCAATGCATTGTGTTATCACGAAGAAATTATCATCCAAGCATCAGTCTTGTCTAAATCTATTCTGCAGTTCATCAAGGGTTTCATTTTCTTCCATCCATTCATGAATTTCTGATTTTAGCGTCTGCAATACGAATCTATACACCACTGACATTACCGTGAGTGGTCTGTGTATATCAATACCGGCTTTCTTGGCTCAGCCTAGATATAATAAATTCAGCCTACTTTCTATTCAATCCTCCGGTATTTGTTGGTTTGGATCACCTTATGTATTGCCCTCGTAAACGATGCCTTCCTTTTAGGTCGACGCAGGTTTATCAGCTGGATTGGCATTCCGTCTGGCCCCACTGCTGTTTGAGGGGAAACCTTTTGCGGGGCTTTTTTCGAGTCAAGGTTGCTCAAACCTATTTCCCTTTTCGCAGTCTTATCTGTCGCTGATGTTGTCGGTGCAGGCTTCCCTACCTGTGTTTTCCTAAACTTCTCACTAGTCACTCGAACAATATGCGTGAACTCCTGCTGTCCTTCTAAATAATTCCCCGCCTTAAGAATGGAGAATTTCTTATGGATGTCGTGTTTTGAGCTTAGTAATTTTACATGTTTCAAAAACTTCTTGGATGCGCTTTTGTCCTTTTTCTGAATTTCTGCCATCCATTGTTCTCTTTTCTGCTTGACCTTTGCTTGCACCATTTTCGGCACTTCTAGTTTTTTTCGCCCCGTAGATAGATTCCACTACCTCCGGTTCCACAAGAGTTCTTTTTGCTTCTCTATATTCTCTCGACGCCTTTTTTCGGTGTTGAATAGCCTCTTTTAATTGCACGGCAAGCCACGCCACATTCCCGATTCTAAGGGATACAAAATTTATTGACATTACGGGAGAAAACATTGCAAAGGACGGCCATGGCGCAGTACTGAGTCCGCTACCAATCGTCTATTTTACTAGACTTGTCGATGGGAAGGATACGTCTAGCCGGCACCAGTAATTATTCATGGAGGAAGATGGCAAATGTTGTAGCAGGATCTCCACACGGGTGGAGCAGTTTTTATTCCCATCTACTGGACAGAGAACAATGGCGTGCTCGCGAAAAGACGTGCCAGTCTTTTGGCGAAATGAGCCATTTATTGCTTCCGCAGTTGTGGGTGGGGCGTAATATTTCAATTACTGAACTCTTAAACTCATGTTTGAACCTCACGCAGGATTCTTCTGAAGAACCAGGACGCTATATTGGCTGGAAAGAAGCAAGCCAGAGTGTTCATTCCACTTTGCGGAAAAGCTCATGAACTGAAGTGGTGAGTGGAGTGCTTGTATGAGGCAGATGCGTCCCCTGGACATGTCACTATTTGCGTCCATGAACGTTACGCAGATGCTTGAGCGATAAAAAAAAAATAAAATTTAAAGTACACTAAAGCGGGAGAGAAAGGTGTCTTATAAGTAGAATACAGTGTCGGTAAAAAGAATACCACTCGCAGCAGCAGTAGTTGCTCAGTAACAAATAAAATCTTGAAAACAGGTGTCGACGCTCCCACACACTTTCCCGCCATAGAACTTGGGACATTACAAATTGCGAACGCACGCTGAAACATTAGTGTAGCTTGCCTAAGCGTTTTCCTGAAGCAAAGACTGATGCAGTTGCTGGCACAGACATAGGAACGTAGAACAAAGGTATGTGGGAACTTTTGCTGGTCCAGCACCTTTTAAAGACACAAAACCCAGCTAGCAAGCAAAAAAATTAATGACAGCTTTCTTTTGTTTCACTTTTGATTTCGTCGAAAACGTTTTGCGTGTGTACGAATGCAGCAAAAACAAGCATGCATGGGGTTGAATGCGAGAACCTACGGACCACTATCGTATATACAGGGTGTTAAACAGGGGCGGATCCAGGGTGGCATCAAGGGGGTGGAGCGTCACTTCACTGCTGTTACATAGCAGACAACGAGAAGGCGTGGGGGGCGAGACGAAAGTTGCCCCCTAAAGAATTCCACGCAATTATTTTTTTTCCTGCGGGTACCTGTAGTAAACCGGTGTACCCCAATCATGCTTATTGTAATGGCGTAGATCAAAACAAACCTTGGGGGACTGCATAACGGTTCTGAGAATGCGCTGAGCTATATTTATGCTAAATAAACTGGGGAAAAGAAGTACGCAGTGTGCACGTCCGACTAGTCAGTTGCAGTCGCTGTGGCCTAATATGTTTGAAAGACAAATCCCAGCACACCGTCGTGATTCCTGGCGTTAAGTGCTAGCCGGAGCTTTAAGCACCATCTTCTGACCCAAACTGAATAAGGAAGGATTTAATGTATATTGGGGATGCATCGGAAATAAATGTCACGCAGAAAGCAAAAAATGTGTTTATGCATTGTTCTGATAATTAGTTTAATGTTAAAGGAGCGCGGAGACGGAATCACAACGCCAAAAAAACGCAAAGGAAAAGTCTAGTAAGATTACGTACTTCCAGACAGACACAGAATCGCTCAAGAACCAGAGCGCACAAAATGATGTTGTACACTGGGCCTAAATAAACAGTTCAAATAAATTTCTCAGCTTCAAAGCACACAAATGATTGATGTCAATGATAAAAAGGAGGCATAAACTAACGCACCCGACACAAGAAAGTCAATCTACAGCCGTTCGTTTTTTCCTTATAGACGGATTAAAAAGCCAACCGCAGTTAATGAACAGCCATTCGTTTTTCCATTATGGATGGGTTACAGAGCCAGCAGCAATCAGTGGTACCACCATAAACAAACCCCTCAAGTACAGTATTTACGTCTACGAAAATGTCCCGGTGCGTAGAGAGTAAAGCAAGCCCTAACAAATTATATTATCCTCGCTCATGTTAGACCGAATCCACGTCTTCAGACTACGACGAGTTGAAATGAACGCTTCTGCTGTTGCAACGCTGATCGGCAGCGCCACCAGGACCCGTAGGAGCGTGTGAATGGTTGGAAAAATGCCCTTAGCGCAAGCGCCGAAAGCCTCAATGGCTGTCGACGGAATGCACACGCCACATGCCTATTTCGGTACCAGTTCGCAAACCACAAGTCGTACTCAACTCGGAACGTCTGTTCAGGATTAGTAAGTTCCATGCGAGTAATTGAGCAGTGCTTCATTTCACGGCAAAGGTGCGGTCAAGGATCAAGTCAATTAAAAAAAGTTTCTTGATCGCAATGAGGTGAGGCAAGATGTCGTCGTGGTTATCATGCTTTCAAAATGTGACGTAATGATCGTACGCAGACACCGGGTATGTTGCTCTCGGTGCTGTTGAAGGTATCTGATGTCGTTTGTATAACAAGCGATTTCACGAGAAGCCTGGTTGTAGCTTTCCATTATTTGAGCCCCGTGGACGTCTTCACGAGGTGAGAGCACGTTCACAAAACACAACGTCAAGATCGCTCCTAACGTTTTATCTCCTCCATAGTAGCAGAGTCGTAGTTGGACGCCCTCATCAACTTACATATATGACTTTGAAAAGCGTAATTTCATGTTTATGTGTCAGTAGCACTTCGGCACAACCCACTTTTCTGTAAATATATTGGGTATCTTCATTAAAATTTTCAAAGTTTAAATGTGGTGTTATTGCAGAGCTTACGCAGAGCAGTGCAGTCACAACAAAATAGTCATATCCTTACCAGCTAACAATGTAGTTCACAGGGCACCGTTGATTATATGTGGGCTTGCATGTTTTGTACGAGCAGGTTCCTCGATTTGGGCCACACCGTGGTCGGCGTAGAGTTTCTCGAGGAATGCGTCCTCGAGTATTTCGTGGAGAATGATCTCAAGGTGGAGAAGACATCGTGTCCGGTCACCAAATGCAAGATCTTACAGGTAACCGATGTTCGGTTCTGTCAGTTTTGTGACTGGTCGCTGAATCATTCAATTCATTCCCTCTTTTTTGGTGGCTGTCATTGAATCTTTACAGCAGATCTGAGGCAGTTAATAAGAACTTCCTCTAGCAAGATTTGAACTTTGCACCATTGAACCATTTGATGTCACTATGCCTTTTTCTTTATTACAATTAGTAACTTTGGCTGCAAATCTGTGTTTGAGTGTGTACGTATGTTTTTTCTGCGTATTTCCGGGTCAAGAAGTTGCGGCTAATGATATCTGCATCATTGGAGCCAACAGAAAAATCTTGAACTTTGACAATTGTGGGTATTATGTATTAACCTACAAGTGCTAACCTTGGGTTTTTAGTGGATTCTACATTATCTACTACCATACACCGTCTTTAGTTGTCCTTTCTAGTTAAAAATAATCGTTGATGCAGTCAAAGACGAGTGATCATCATATGTAATTATATATATATATATATATATATATATATATATATATATATATATATATATATATATATATATATATATATATATATATATATATATATATATATCCGAGTGGCGCCGGCTATCATTCACAAGCATAGGAAACAACATACATTAACATAAATGCCCGAGAAAGTGGAGGGGAAACAGCCCCGCCGGTAGCGTAGTGGTGATCACACCAGACGCGTATTCTGGAGGTTGTGGGTTTGGATCCCACCCGGCGGGCATTTTTTCTCCACTTTCTTTCTGTCTTTCAAAATTCTTTATCTGTTACAATGACCCACCGCACTCTCCCCTTTGCTTTATAAAGCATTCTTGACGGTCAACCCTTATTTATGTCCTAATTCAACGAGTCCCTCATTTCCAATTCTGATTCGCTACATGCATAGCGAGGGCCTCTGTTGTGGCAGTCTTGGTGCCTAGGTAGCTTAAGAGGGTTCAACGCTGGTTGACCACCCTCGATATGTCGTAGGCGCTCGAGGCACGGCCCGGTGGTCAAAAAGAAGGTCCCCTTTACCCCGAGTAGTCCGAGCGGAGCTGGCTACCACCCCCAAGCGCAGGAAGCCGATACTTTAACATAAAATACCCAAGGAAGTGGAGGGGAAACAGCCCCGCCGGTAGCGTAGTGGTTTTCGCACCATACCGGTATTCTGGAGGTCGTGGGTTCGGATCCCACCCGGCGGGCATTTTTTCACCACTTTATTTGTGGCTCAAAAAAGTCTTCATCTGTTTCTATGACCTACCGCATTCCCCCTTTGCTGTCCGAGGTTTTCATGACTGCCAACCCTTATTCTGTCTTTATTCACCGAGCCCCTTATTTCCCATTTCTGATTCGCTATATATATATATATATATATATATATATATATATATATATATATATATATATATATATCAAGGTTGCAGTCCTTCTTGCCAGTGCTATTTGGCGCTTTGACAATGTTTTTGATAAATAGTGCCGAATTAGGTATGATTGCCCTTTTTGACAATGTATAAATAATTGAAAATTCAAGTCGAGAAAAAAAAAAAAAAAAAAATATATATATATATATATATATATATATATATATATATATATATATATATATATTTTCTTCACATTTTTTCTTCACTTTCTTTCTTTCTTTCCAAATTCTTAATCTGTTTCAATTATCTACCACATCCTCCCCTTTGCTTTCCGAGGTTTTCTCGACTGCCAACCCTTATTTCTGTGTTATTTTCAACGAGCCCCTCATTTCCTATTCTGATTCGCTACATGCATAGCGAGGGCCTCTGTTCTGGCAGTCTTGTTGCCAAAGGGAGCTTAAGAGGGTTCAAAGCTGGTCGACCACTCTGGACATGTCGTAGACACTCGAGTCACGACCCGGGGATAAAAAAGAAGGTCCCCTTCACCCCGATTTGTCCGAATGGCGCTGGCTACCACCCCCAAGCACAGGAAACAAATCTACCTAACATAAATACCCCAGAAAGTGAATGGGAAAATCGCCCCGCCGGTAGCGTAGTGGTTATCGCACCAGACCGGTATTCTGGAGGTCGTGGGTTCGGATCCCACCTGGCGGGCATTTTTTCTTCACTTTCTTTCTTTCTTTCCAAATTCTTAATCTGTTTCAATTATCTACCACATCCTCCCCTTTGCTTTCCGAGGTTTTCTCGACTGCCAACCCTTATTTCTGTGTTATATATATATATATATATATATATATGTATATATATATATATATATATATATATATATATGTATATATATATCGGTAGTGGTAGTGCACCGCAGGCGTTATGCGGAGGTTGTAGGTTTGAGTCCCGCTTCAGGAAAACTGGCGAGTTTTTTCTCGACTTGAATTTTCAATTATTTATACATACATATACATTTATACATACATACATACATATATATATATATATACATAAATATATATATATATATATATATTTTTATTATTATTATTATTTATTTATTTATTTATTTATTTAAAAATACCTTACAGGCCGTTGTTGCAGGGCATTGTGTAAGGGGGGGTAACAAAGGGTGAGTGTCGCGACAGAACTGTAAGGGAACATCAAACTTTGAATCAACTTCGAATGAACGGAACAACAAATAACACGTTATATGTCACTAAAGAGGCAAAGAAGAGAATGCACAAAAAAAGTCATTTGAAGTTACACATGGGATCATTGCTGGTTGGAAGGAATACAAATATGCGCAATACAACTTAGTAAAAACACCTTGTACACACGTAGTTAAAAATATTCTATAACAAAGCGCACAAAGCAATTTGTTCTTGTTTTGAAAACACAGGATTATAAAGGGCGACAACAGAGTTTTACTTGTGTGCATAAGGACATTATAAAGTCACAAAGTGTGAAGCGGTAAGAAAAAAGAAAGAAAAAGAAGAGCGCGTGCTGTTTTACTGCACACAAGGCCTTAATCTGTAAGCGGAAGGAACCGGAGTAAAAACGAATGGATATAATTACACTGGAGCGATACAGGAGGTGGCACAAATACTTGTAAAAAAGAACCAGTCGAAGTTTCTATGACTGAAAGAAAGAGTGGAGAAGTCTGAATTTTTCGGGGTCTGATTGATATGCGATGTTATTCGAGAGATCATTCCACAAGCGGATGGCGTGAGGAAGAGCCGATGAGTTAAAGGCGTCGGTTGACCCATATAATCGCGTGAAACGTAAGTTATTATGCAGCCTGCGAGATGTAACGGAAGGTATATCGAGTTGAAATGAGAATGGCTTATTACTGTAAACATACTTATGGAAGAGGCATAGAAAAGAAATATCCCGCCGAGCTCGTCCGCGTCCCCTTCGTCCTTTGTCTTGCCTACTGCGCTCTACGGTGTTTAGATCCCGCCGAGTGCTCAGCAGTTGAAGAGAAAGGCAGAGCTTAATTTCCGTTATGCTGCTATGGTAGTCGTAATTTCGCGAGATAAATCGGGCTGCCCTATTTTGAATCGCTTCAAGCATGTTGATTAGGTAATTTTGGAATGGGCAGCAGATGGATGCGGCGAATTCAAGTTGTGGGCGAACGAAGGTCTGATAAGCTAGTTGACGAACATGGGATGGGCAGCTATGCAAATTGCGGCGTAAGTATCCCAATGATTTTGAAGCTTTTACACAAATGGTGGTGATATTGTGTGACCATAAAAGATTTGGTGTGAAAAGAATACCTAGGTAGTTGTAGCAGGATGCGTGCGACAGAGGGTAATCATCAATGATGGACGAATAGCTGGAAATATTTTCCTTGCGTGTGAAAGACATAATTTTGCACTTCTGCTTGTTTAGCGACATCAGCCATTTTTTGCACCAGTCATTAATCTTGTTGAGGTCATTTTGCAGTGTTAGGTGGTCGTCAGCACAGGTTCTTGAACGATATATAATGCAATCATCGGCGAAAAGTCGCATGCGAGATGAGGTGCTGATTGGCAAATCGTTAATATAAATTAAGAATAGCAGGGGGCCGAGGACGCACGCCTGCGGTACCCCTGACGGTACGTGGGAAAGAGGGGATTGGGTATTGTTTATTACTGTGAACTGCTGGCGGAGCGAAAGAAAGTTTCGAAGTCAAGATAAAGTGAGCGAGTCTAATCGAAGTGAAGATAATATTGAAATCAGACGACAGTGGGGTACACGATCAAATGCTTTTGAAAAATCGAGAAAAATGCAGTCAGTCTGAAGGTTATTGTTCATGTTGCAATGTAGTTCTGGCGTAAATTCCAGCAGCTGTGCTTAGCACGAAAAACCTTTTCTAAATCCATGTTGGTTGACAAAAAAGAAGTGGTTAGATTCTAAGTGCCAGGAAACATGAGAAGCAATTATAAGTTCCAGAAGTTTGCAGCGGATGCACATTAGAGAGATGGGGCGATAACTTTCGGGTGAATGTTTATCGCCGGCTTTAAACAGGGGGACTATTTTACCAATCTTCCAGTCAATGGGAAGCTGGCCTGTTGCTAATGGTTGTGTGAAAATGTGATACAGGATATTAACAGAAACAGAAAGGGTGTTTTTCAGAACTTTGAAACTCATATCGTCAATGCCAGCTGAAGTAGATAGCTTAAGATTAGCGAAAAGAAGTGCGATACCCTCAGGCGTTATTTTAATAGGTTGCATGTAATCTATGTTGAGATCGGGAACGTTGGGAACATCGGTGTGGTCTTCCCGCGTGAAAACGGATGAAAAGAAGGTGTTAAAGGCTGAGGTGCAATGACTGCCTGAGAGGGGAGCATGGTGATCATCTAGCAAGGAAATCTGTTGAGCATCGTGTTCCGGAGATATTTGTTTCCAGAATTTTCTAGGATTTGATTTCAAAAGGGAAGGCAAATCATTAGAGAAATACTTTTGTTTAGCAGATTTAATTGTGGAACAGTAATTTTCATAACATTTTTGTACGCCTCCCATCCCGAGGACGTACCAAGTCGTTTTGCCGCGCGGTATAGACGTTTCTTTTTATTTCTGAGCTATCAGATGGATTTAGTAAATCAGGGGTTAGTTTAATCATATTTGACGGAAACAAGTGGAATATGCCCATTTGCTAGCGCGCATAATTTGTTTCTGTAGAGCACCCAGTTATCATTGACGTCACGTTCGGAAAAGGATAGCAGGAATATGTCATTGTAGAAGGTTTCTAGTTCAGCGTTGATTTTGCTGTAGTTAGCTTTATTGTAATCACGGATTTTTTTCTGTTCAATGCCAGAGAAAGGTAGTCGAATGTTAAGGGTTACTTGAAGAAGACTGTGATCGCTGAATCTATCTATGTTCAGTATGGTATTTACTGTTTCAGGAGCGGTGGTGAGAAGTAGGTCGAGGATGTTAGAACCGCGAGTGGGCTGATTCACCATTTGCGATAAGTTAAAGCCTAAGGTTAGGTTGATAAATTCTGTAGCCATGTGGCGAGGGGAAGACAACTGGTTCCATTCAATCGCGGGAAAATTGAAATCGCCAAGGATGAATATGGAATCGCTATGGCAGAGATGGATGGCTTCAGTGACGCTACTGCGCAGTTCTTCCAGAAATGAATGGTTACAGTCAGGAGGTCGGTAACAATTTCCGATGAGCAGTGTGGTGGACTTGGTTAAGCATGCTACCCAGATAATTTGTATGTTAGACTGTGTTTTGATGGCATATGATTGTAAAGTTTTTTTTACTGCGAGAAGAACTCCTCCGCCCCCCCTATTAGTACGGTCATTTCGGTAAATGTTGAAATTGCTACGATCAGAGAGAACTTCGTTATCGGTTATGTCAGGGTATAGCCAGGTTTCGGTGAGGGCAAGAATATCGCAGTCACAATCGTCAAGGAAGGAACATGACAAATCCCGTTTTGGCATTAGGCTGCGGATGTTAGTAGACGATAGCGATAATGTGGTGATGGCTTGAATGGGCGAAGTCATATTCCTATCTTGCCCGCACGTGTTATTTAGCTATCTGCTAGCTAGTACAACACCATCACTGGTGACGTCATAGATGTAAGTCTGCTTGTTAATGTGCAGGCGGTCAACTGAAATTTTCAAAGCCTCGTTCTGAGACGTAGCGAAGCTCACCAACTTGCGTCTTGCCTGCCGTGTTGCCGGGGAAAAGTCTTCACCAATAGAATAGGTTGTTCCTTTTAATTTGCGTGCACAGGACAAGATCTGCTCTTTGTCCTTATAAAATGTTAGTTTTGCTGTGATAGGCCTATTTTTTCCTTCAGTGAATTTGCCAAGCCTGTGTACACGCTCGATTTGAGAACTAGTTGTTGTTAATTCAAGTTTTTCAGCACAAAACACTATTACTTTCTCCTCCGCCGCGGCCCATTCTTCCTCCTCGTTATCTTCTATCCCAAAAAAGAGAAGGTTTGATCGCCGCTGCCTATTTTCGGCATCGTCGCATCGGGACGAAATGGCTGCCAACTGATCTGAAACTTTCAGGAGGGTGCTGTCAGAGGGACTATCTGCGTTACGCTGCAATGCAATGGTTGCCTGAAGGGCAGCGACTTTAGCATCAAGTAGCTTGATGTGATTTTTAACAGTTTTTTGCTCCCCACTTGCTCGTTTCAGATCAGCTAACATTGTGGCGTGTTCAGCCTCTAGCTTTTTAATTGTTTCCAAAGCCGAAGCGAAGGCGTCAGCTTCCGCTTTACTCATCGGCCCCGGATTCGTTTCCACATCGCCCGCGAGCTTGAGCAGTAAGTTTCGAACGGAAGAACAGAGATTTTACGAAATGCACAACAAACGCTTGAATACATCGTAAAACTCTGGTGGGCACGACACCGCAATGAAACAGGAATGACTGCACTTGATACAGGAAGCACCCTTCATGTAACTGACCTGTAACACCAGTGGCCGTAAGTCTCCCATCCCAAATGCGGCGCCGTACACAAAGCAGGCGGATGAAGACTGAAGCTTATATGCGCCTCTGCTGACGTCACTAGGTGATATATATATATATATATATATATATATATATATGTGTGTGTGTGTGTGTGTGTGTGTGTGTGTGTGTGTGTGTGTGTGTGTGTGTGTGTGTGTGTGTGTGTGTATTCCTGTCATCCCTCTATTTCTTTTCATCATACCTACTGGGAACAAACTATCAACTTTCTGCACTGAACATTGTCTATTCATGATGGTCAACTAACTACAAAGGTCTTAGAAAGCCAACGGATAAGGAAAAATACCTTCATTTCAATAGTTGTCATTTAAAGCACTATAAAACTATAAAACTAACATACCTTAATGAGGCTCTTCGATTTAAAAGAATTTGTACCGAACAATCAGTTTTTAGCGGCAATTGTTCCGAGCTTCCAAGCGCTTTAGCTAAGCAGAAATACTCTCCTCTGATAATTGACGATGCCATTAGGCGTGCTGACAGCCTTGACCGCAAAACACTTTTGTTTTGCGAAAACCAGGCAGCCTGTTTGCTCCCATACTAACCTAATTCTTACCTCTTCCACGCATCCACAGAATTTTCTCTCTCTCTCGATTTGCATATATATATATATATATATATATATATATATATATACATGTAGCGAATCAGAATAGGAAATGAGGGGCTCGTTGAAAATAACACAGAAATAAGGGTTGGCAGTCGAGAAAACCTCGGAAAGCAAAGGGGAGGATGTGGTAGATCATTGAAACAGATTAGGAATTTCCAAATTCCTAATCTGTTTCAATGATCTACCACATCCTCCCCTTTGCTTTCCGAGGTTTTCTCGACTGCCAACCCTTATTTCTGTGTTATATATATATACATATATATATATATATATATATATATATATATATATATATATATATATATATATATATATATATATATATATATATATATATATATATATATATATATATATATATATATATATATATATATATTGCGAATTAGAATGGGAAATGAGGGACTCGTTGAAATGAAGATAGAAAATAAGGGTAGGCAGTCAAGATAGCCAAAGAAACCAAAGGGGAAAATGTCGTTCGACAGATCTATTTTAAAAACGAAAAAGTGGAGAAAAAACGCGGAGAATTGTTCTCCACTTTCCACACACATCTCTACACTCCCTCACCTTGCAATATCAAAGCATGCCATATCACGGGCCACTCATTTGACCATATCAAAGCCACGATACTTGAGTCGATTTTTCGAACCCATCATGACAAGGAGCTTCGATACTATCGCACGTGGCCTAAAAAGAAGCGCAGAAAAACGCAGTTGCTTGCATCAGTAGTGAGTTTTAGCAGTCCGTCCGTTCCGTCGTGTACGTTGTTGCCGGGTTGACCGGGACCCAACTGCGCCTGCACGTGCGGAAGGGCGAAGAGGAAGGGCGAGGAGGCACGGACATGGCGAAGGCAGGCCCGCGGAACTAATCCTCCTACCGCGACGAATGCATAACTGCCCAGACGGGTCCCGGTCAACCCTGTAACAACGTACACGACAAAACAGACGGACTGCGAAAACTCTCTAGTGACTCTATTCCATGCTTCTGCCCGTTCACCGTTCCCGCCCCCCCCTACTGTTTTTCTGTGCGTGTGTGCTTGTCATCGCTGACTTTCAGTGCGGAGTACCTTATGACCGCACAATGTCCGTCCGCGTCCGTGCGCATAGCATTTACAATCGCAAAAAATTCACACAGCTACCGCCAGAATTGGAGCCTGCGTCTGGCAGACGAGAGACAGAGTTAGTGTCAGTCGTCTTACCCATTGGGCTAGTTAGTACGCGAGAGTCAAACGGCTAACTCCCTCCCCTGTAACGGTGCGGAGTAATACCTTAGCACCTCCGAATGTCCGTCCGCGTCCATCCGTGCGCACACCACCATCAAGTGAAAATCAAGCGAAATTCCATTTGACCCGTGAGTTGCGGTTTCATTGAAGGAATAATCAAAGAGCAACTCACGGCTCAAATCGCATGACGGTCGGGGCGCAAATCGGATGTCACTCGGAGCGCAACTTAGATGTCATTTCGAGTCCCCATACTCTGCACCCTCGCCATCATCCACGGAGTGGAGATGCTGCCATTTTTTATACTGCATGTGTTAGACAAATCATTATGTTGTATGTTATCAAACAGAGTATCATCCGGAATTTTGTATTTTTATTGTGTTACTTGATTTTCATTGTTTCTTCTCTCACGTGATCTTGAAACGAACACCTTTTTATGGTTTGTGACAATCACCGCTACTGTTATTCTAACGAAGGCCGCTCCCCCGGCTGAAACGTTCAAACAATTTCTGTTTCGACGTTTGTGTTTATTTTTCTTGATCTTTCCCGGTGTCCAAGAAACAGTTATTCTTGCAATTATATATATATATATATATATATATATATATATATAGAGAGAGAGAGAGAGAGAGAGAGAGAGAGAGACAGAGATAGAGAGAGAGAGAGAGAGAGAGAGAGAGAGAAAGTCGTGAGGTATAGTCCTTAGTTGCTGCAGGAATACGCACAAAGTAAAAGTACGCTCTTTGGAGGCTTTATTCTCAATGTTTCGACCTGAGACAGGTCTTCTTCGGGAATGAAAGCTTTGTGAAAAAATCGTACGGATTCAGGGTGGGGGCGGCGCCCCGAAACAGAAACCAAATGGGAAACAAACACACAAACGACCACACACACCATACAGAGCTTATTCTGCTAAAGTCAAGCGAAAATGACCCGCCAAAACAAGCAAACAAACAAACAGACAAGAAAACGAAAAAGAAAGGGGGGGGGGGGGGTAGCTAGGAGGAACATACTTCATGAACGCGAGTGGTGGGGATGATAAGAAATGCGACAAGTTCATGGGTGGCGAAAGCCCGAAAAACATCCGGTGTCTCCAAGAGGAGAAAACTACAAAGCACATGCCGCCACGACCAGTGAGTGTATATGCGCGCCACCGGTAACGAGGATTGACTACCAACCGTCTTCAGCGGCAAGGTCAAGAATGCAAGCGGGGCCCTTTACCGTATTTGGAGCCCAGGCAGCCTCCGCGACTTTGGGGGGTCCTACAAAAGCCAATGGGGGAGCCCATTTGAGGCGTCCCCTTGCCCGCCTTCGCCTTCCTCTGCACACGGCGACGCGTCGTGTCGCGCAAGGTTCATGCACGGCGTGTTAACTGTTAGCACTCGGCCTGTCGCCCGCACGCGTGGACCCCTGGGATTATTCCGCGAAAATATGGCGGAACGTGGCAATTTGTAAAAAAATGAAAACAAGAAGAGAGAGGCGACATTCGGTGTATCCCTTGCCTCCGGAGCAACCAAAAAATAGAAAAGAAAAGAAAAAGAAGAAAAAAAGGGGAAAGAGAAGCACAGCAAAACAAGCGAAAGGACAGGAAGGACGCGCGCACCCTGTGAGCACTGGTATTGGGGATCACAATGTGAATACAAGACACCCGAGGCGGAAGCCACAACAGACACCAAAATACAATACTTGTTACACACTCGGTCCAAATTGGAAGCTTCAACATTCTATTTCATATTTCCCAATGATAAAATGGGTATGACATATGGTAACATAAACAGGCAATGACTACAATATGGCTATTAATGAGGCGTGTTATGCTTGCTAAACGCTCAGACAAGAAAATGAGAAAGAGAGGAAGCAAAAATAGGGGGCGGGAAAGGAATTGTTGGTAAGGGGTCGGTAGAGGACGAGACAATTATAGTGACCGCGGAATACAGCGGATGGTGGTTGGTGTTTGAATGCACAACCTCACAGCGGGAGCAACAGGCTGCCCGTGCAATACCATGCGCGGGAAAGGCCGATGCACCGGAAGGGCTTAATGTAGGCATAGCAAATGGACAGAACTACAAGGTCTCGTATGTCCCGGGGTCGCAATGCCTCAATGGTCATGCAGCGTACGAATTACAGTCATCGTTCCACGACTCTCATTAAGACCCCCCTTCAGGGTATTAAATTTATAGATTAAGACTCACATTGTTCTCGCTCCCTATAGCTAGAAAAACTGTTTTGTAGAAGTGACTTTAATGTCTTCGAAAGAGTGATTTTGCATCGCTAGGTGTCTGGACAAGGAAAGGTTCGGGAGTGCTTTGGTGTGAGAACGGTGATTTTTAAACCGCAATAAAAAAGGTCCATCAGTCTGTCCTATGTACTGCATCTGAGATCCGCCACACTTCAATAGGTACCGTACTTACCCGATTCTAACGTGCACTTTTTTTTCGGAAAAATAGGACGAAAAATCGCATGCGCGTTAGAATCGGATACGAAACTGAAACAGCAGAAATTCCGTCCCACCCATCGCCATCGCCATGTCAAGATGGCGCTAAAGCTTTTAGCAACGATTTTTCGGACGCAGGAAGCATAGGCGCCTAGGCTTTTCTATCGGCGTTCACACAAATCGTCAAGTAGTTGCACTTGCGCGCTTAATAACAGCAATGGCAGCAGCGGCTCTCACGCGTTCAAAACGAGCGGTAGACTGAAGCGTGCGCCTCTGGAGAAGCTCGCGGGATGGGCGTGTGAGGCGTGGGCCACGATCCTATCGACCATGGTTGAACGTTAGTTCAGAAGTGTGGCATCGCGAACGTGCTTGACGGCACCGAGGACGAAATGTTGTGGTCAGCGGAGAGCGACGACAAGTGAGATGAGTGAGATTACTTCGGGAAATAAATCACCCGTTTCTCTCGCATTCGTTTTTCTTGCTCACACAGTTCCGTGCGCGTTACAATCGGAGGTGCAAGTTTTTTCGGTTTTTTGTCAGGAAAATCGGGTGCGCGTTAGAATCGCGGGGGCGCGTTAGAATCGGGTAATTACGGTAAACCAAATTGGACGAGTCAAAATCAAATGAACCACGTACAGAATATCGGGAGTCCGAATGTGTGCTGATTGCCACCCTCGCGGTCTCCAATTGTTTGCATACCAAACATCTGTTTCTGCCACACGGCCGGCAACCTAATTGCTGGGTGTGCCTGTCTTTGGCGTGGACAAGATAGTCCCCTATGCTTTTTGCTCGCCTGTATACTACACGCGGAGGATCACTGAAAATTATGGAAAGTCGCTCGCTCTACAGGAGAATGTTGAAGTGCTTTTTAAAAATTTGATTCACGTTTGGCGGCCTACTAGTAAAAGTTAAGAATAAATTAGCGCGGGAATTATTCCCATCATTCACGTGTGACCCCTGTAGCAGTGTGTTATGATTTAAACTTGCCGCCCTAGATATGGCATCGTCAACAATGGCCGGCGGGTAATGCTGTTTGACGAGGACGCTCCGCATTCGGCTGGCATTCGAACGAAAGTCTTCATGCCGGGAGCAAATTCTTCTAAATCAATGTGCCTGGGAATAAGTGATGGCCATCCTAATGACGTGGGTGGCAGCTGTAGAAGTGCAGGTACTGTTGGCGGTCTGTAGGTTTCCTGTACACACTAGTCTCCAGGGAGCCCACCCGTACATGAACCTGAACGTCCAAGAAACTAATTTCGGTGCGAGAGTACTCGTAGGGGAATGGAATGTTAGGATGAACTGTGTTGAATTATTCTATAAAGGCAATAAGTCGTTGCTCAGTGTCTGTCCAGATCATGAAAATGTCATCAAGGAATCGGTTCTACAGTGCAGGTGAACTGTCTGAAGTAGAGTGGAATTTTGTTTCAATATTGCGCATGAATATGGTGGCATAATTGGGTGCCATTTTTGTTCCCATCGCAGTGCCACTAGTTTGGAGAAAGTATTTGTTTTCAAATTCAAAACTGTTGAGTTCTAATACGAGACGCGTTAATTCTCAATAATCCTCGCGATGGGAGAGTCGACTTCGCGGTGTTCGTTGTACGAGTGATTGAGGGCATTGATGCCATCGCTGTGCGGAATGTTGGTATAAAGGGAGGTCACGTACAATGTTACGAGAAATGAACCGTCCGGCATAGCCATGCCCTCGATTTCTTGGAGAAAATGGTTTGTGTCCCGTACGTGTGATGGAAATTGAGGAGGTATATCGCGAATGAGGTAATCTATATAACTTGAAATTGGCTCTGTGATGGTGCCTATTCCCGATAAAATTGGTAGGCCGGGATTTCCAAATTTGTGTAATTTCGGAAGCATGTAAAAGCTGCCAACCACTGGGTGGGACGATGATAGTACCGTGGCAAGTTTTCTATCAATTTCTCGGGCCCCCACAAGTCGCTCAAGTACGTTATTCACAATTTTTTTGTGTTATTTAGTAGGGTCTGATAGAAGGGGCTTATAAAATTTCCGGTCACCTAATTCCCGACCCCCTTCTTTGACGTAATCATTCCGGTCAAGAATAACAATACCCCCTCTCTTGTCAGCCGGTTTGATTACAATGTCCTGTGGGATACTCAATGCATTGAGAGCATCCTGTTCTTTTTTTATGATGTTGTGATGACGCGTTTTGCGTGATTGGAATGCCTGAAAAACGTCTCTCTGGACGGCACGAATATAGAAGTCGAGATTTTCCTCCCTTTGTGCACTGGGCGTCCAGTGGTTCTTAGCGACGAAAGAAGGTTTGGCGTTCTCCCTATCACTTCTATTGAAGAAGTACTCTTGTAGACGTAGGCTACGGGCAAAATTATCTAGATCTTTTAGGAGTGTTAATTCTGAGTACTTGCCGTTGCTCTGGCAAAATGTGAGACCCCTGGACAGAACAGATATCTCAGCGGCGCCTAATTTAATCTTCGAGAAATTAACGATGTTGCCGAACCGGCCCCCGCAGTCAACCTCTAGCCGCGGTTCCCCCGGCATTCTGTCAACACCCTCCACGCAGTCAGCCGGAACCACAATAGGCAGACTCGGTTGTTGTCTGATGCCCCTCTTGTAGGACTTCACAAAGTCGCGGAAGCTGCCTGAGCTCCAAATACAGTAAAGGGCCCCGCTTGCATTCTTGACCTTGCCGCTGAAGACGGTTGGTAGTTAATCCTTCTTACCGGCGGCGCGAATGTACACTTACTGCTCGTGGCCGCATGTCCTTTGTAGTTTTCCCCTCTTGGAGACACCGGATGTTTTTCGGGCTTTCGCCAGCCATGAACTTGTCACATTGTCTATCATCCCCACCACTCGCGTTCATGCAGTATGTTCCTCCTGCCTCCACCCCCCCTTTTTTTTCGTCTTTTTTGTCTGTTTGTTCGTTTGCTTGTTTTGGGGGGTCATTTTCGCTTGCCTTTAGCAGAATAAGCTCTGTATGGTGTGTGTGGTCGTTTTTGTGTTTGTTTCCCATGTGGCTTGTGTTTCGGGGCGCCACCCCCCTTCCCTGAGTCCGTACGATTTTTTCCCAAAGCTTTCATTCCTGAAGAAGAGTTGTCTCAGGTCGAAACGTTGGAAATAAAGTATCCGAAGCTATATATATATATATATATATATATATATATATATATATATATATATATATATATATATATATATATTGTGAGCATCCTTGAGCAATCTACCGGCACCGGTTGGCACTGTCGGTCTTGGTGTGGGATCATCGGACTGCCATCAGTGCTTCCTCTTCATCTGTACATTATCATCATCATTAGGGAACGTGCTGTAGCATTTCCTTCTCATCTCTGTGAATACTCATCATCATGTACTCGGGCGTTCCCTGCTCGAGCCTCGGAATAAACGGTCGCCCCGAACATCGGCCTCTCCAGTGAACCTTGTCCTCTCAAGTGGTGGAGGGTGCGTTTCGGTCCCGCTTCGTACCTCTTCGGTCCCACTCCTGGAGCTGCGTTCCGGTCACCGGTTGCCTGGCCCAGCCATGTCCATGACGTGAGAATCGGCCAACACGGCCGCCAACCCGGCACCGCCGCAGTGTATCATTACGACCCGCCAGCGCGACCCGCCATCGTTCGCTGGCCTTCGTGGCGAAGATATTGAGGAATGGCTCGATAGCTACGAACGAGTCAGCGCCTTTAACAGGTGGGACGACCGCGCTAAGCTGCAGAACGTCTCGTGGTCCCTCGACAAAGCAGCCAAGACGTGGTTCTTCAACAACGAGCACCGAATCGCTGACTGGCCCGATTTCACCGGGCAGATACGCCAGAAATTTGGCTCATCCGCTGCTCGTTCTGACACCGCGAAGAAACAGCTGGACGATCGCGTGCAACATGCCAAAGAGACGTATACGTCGTATATAGAGGACGTTCTTGCGCTGTGCCGTCGGGTCAACGGGGATATGCCAGAGGCAGATCGGGTGCGTCACATTATGAAGGGGACTCTGGCCAGTTTGCATTTTCAGCCCTTGCTGTGCAGAACCCAGCGACGGTAGCCGATGTGGTCGCGACGTGTCAACGATTGGACGAGCTGCAATCCATCCGCCTACACAATGACTCGCTGGCACCTGCCTATCTCGCCAATGATGAGCTGCGCACGATGATTCGTGCCATAATCCGTGAAGAGCTCGGCAACCAACCGTTACTATGCAGTGCCAGCGTTCGTCGCAGCGCTCCTGCACCTGGGCTTCGTGAAATAGTTCAAGAGGAGCTGGCGTCTATGTCCTGCCTTTCGGCGTCCCCTCTACCGACAGCGGCAACCAACCCGTCGTATTGCGAAGTCGTAAGCCGAATGCCCTTGCCGTTGGCGCCAGTCGCTGCTCAGCCTCACCCTGGGTTTGTGGCAGCTGTTCCTGCGGTCTGCCGCCCCGCAGACCTGCCAGCCGACGTGGCGACACCCCCGCCAGGACCTCCGCACACGCCGGCCAACGTGCTACTATTGTGGAATCCCTGGTCACATCTATCGTTTCTGCAGGCGACGCCAGCAAGACGAAAGACGCGGCTACGATGTCAACGAACGGGATGACTTCCGTTTTGGTTCCCGTTACCGTCCACGGTCCTATACGCCTCCTATGCGACGTTCATCGTCTCCACCTGGCCAACCAGCCTTTCATCACGATTCCCGAGAAGTGCGCCGCCGATCTCCGTCACCGTATCGCCGCACGTCGTCGCCTCTTCGCCCTGTCTCTCATGAGACTAACCAATTGGCGGGAAACTAGGCCCTGCAGTTTTGGGGGGGAAAACTGCACCAGTTTCGAAAATTGAAATTCCCCCAGGTCATCCAGCTAATATGTTATCGGTATCGGTTGAGGGTATTCGTGTACAAGCTTTGATTGATACGGGAGCAAGCATTTCGATTATCCATGCCGATTAGTGTACACGTTTACGAAAAGTGAGGACTCCCTACGTAGGGCCATCTTTGCGCGGTGCTAATGAGACTGCACTTACACCTTCGGGATACTGTACAGTTAGGGTTATGATCGCCGGAGTTACTTACCACATATTGTGTGCCGTGCTCTCTCCTTGTGCCCACAAGCTGATATTGGGCTGGGACTTTCTCTCTTCGACGTCTGCTATCATTTCATGTCGTCAACCCGCCATCGACATCTCGGATACAGAAGACTTCATTGTTTCCGCTTCAACGGAGTCAGTGACTTTGACAACAGATTGTGTTATACCTGCTAGCTGCGAGCACATCTTGCCGATTTCCGCTGGAGCCATTACTGGGGGAGATGTCCTTGTGGTGCCCTCTGCTCGTTTGGTATCGCGCGGTATTACAGTCGCTGCGGGTCTTGCCCGATTTACGCAAGGTACTGCACTCATTACTGTTCAGAATACGACACCAGAACCAATTCTGCTGTCTAAGGGTTGCACGATTGGATCAGTTAATGACGAAATTGCCGCCTTTCTCCCGCCTGCCGTAACTCCCCAGTGTCCACCCAATTCGGTTTCTGCCTCCCCCACACCTCTTCTTGGTGCCGTCATCAGCCCCGATCTCACTCCATCCCAAAAAAAGTCTCTTCTAGACGTGCTCTCTAAATACCAAGCTTCCTTCGACTCGTACTCCCCCTCTCTTTCGCAGACTTCTACCACAGAGCACTGCATCAAAACTGATGGCCCCGACATAGTTCGCCGTCGTCCATACCGTGTCTCACCATCAGAAAGAAAAATAATTGACGACAATGTGGCCGACATGCTCAAGCGCAAAATCATACGCCCCTCGGCAAGCCCGTGGTCTTCACCTGTCGTCTTGGTGGAGAAGAAGGATGGCTCAGTGCGCTTCTGCGTTGATAACAGGGCGCTAAATAAGATCACTAGGAAGGATGTGTACCCGATGCCTCGCATTGACGATGCTCTGGACTGCCTTCAAGGCGCTGAGTATTTTTCCAGTCTGGACCTACGGTCCGGTTACTGGCAAATTCCGCTGCGTGAGTCGGACAAAGAGAAGGCGGCATTCGCTACGCCTGACGGCCTTTACGAGTTCAACGTGATGCCGTTCGGGCTGGGCAATGCTCCGGCCACGTTTGAACGGATGATGGATACAGTTCTCCGTGGCCTAAAATGGAAAACGTGCTTCTGCTACCTTGACGATATTGTCATCTTCTCGTCCACGTTCTCCGAGCACCTCAAGCGTCTGGAAGAAGTATTAGCGTGCCTTGCCCGCGCTGGGCTTCAGCTTAATGCAAAAAAATGCTGCTTTGCGAGTAAGACTATTAGGGTATTGGGCCACGTGGTCAGCAAAGAGGGCATAGAACCTGATCCTGGCAAGATCGCCGCTGTAGTCGATTTCCCTCGTCCGCTGCACTTAAAAGATCTACGGAGCTTCCTCGGCTTGGCTTCTTACTTCCGTCGTTTCATGCGTAACTTTGCCGCCATTGCTTCTCCTTTACACAAGCTTTTAAAGTCTGGCACGCCCTACGACTGGTCGAGCGAATGTGAAGAAGCCTTTCAAGCACTTAAGGACGCGCTCACATCTCGACGTGTTCTGCGCCACTTCGACGAAAAGAGCCCCACAATACTCCACACGGACGCCAGCGGTCATGGCCTTGGCGCTGTCCTTCTGTAGCGGGACGCCCAGAATCAGGAAAGAGTAGTTGCCTATGCCAGTCGTTTCCTGACAAGTGCTGAACAAAACTATACCATCACAGAGCAAGAGTTTCTGGCAGTAGTGTGGGCCGTTCGAAAATTCCGCCCATACCTTTATGGCCGCCACTTCACCATCGTAACTGACCACCACGCTCCGTGTTGGTTGTCTTCCCTCAAGAACTTGTCCGGACGCCTAGGCCGCTGGGTTCTCCGCCTGCAGCAGTATGATTTCGTCGTCACACATAAGTCCGGCCGGAAACATCTCGATGCCGACGCCCTGTCTCGATGCCCCCTGACCACCATTCCGTCACCTGCTGTGGAGGTCCCGAAAACCGTACTCCAAGTAGCACCCGTTACGTCTCCTGCCCTGGAAGACCCTCCAGAACTTCTTTCGTTGCAGAGGGCGGACGCATACTGTGGTCCCATCATTGACTAGCTTACCGGCCGCGTACAGCCTCCCAACAGTCGCGCTCGCCGTCAACTCGACAAGTTTCAGCTCCTGCATGGCACGCTTCACCGCCGCAACCACCACCCTACCGGCCACAAATGGGTCCCTGTCGTACCCCATTCCCTTCGCACATCCATATTAGAAGCTTGTCACGACGATGCCACGGCTGGGCACCTTAGATTTGCGAAGACTTATGACAGGGTCCGCAGCCGCTACTTCTGGCCTGGGATCTCAACGACTGTCGCAAAATACGTTTCCTCGTGTGCATCTTGCCAGCGTCGCAAACATTCGACGGCTCCCCCGGCCGGGTTGCATCAGCCCTTACCTTGTCCCTTCGCGCCTTTCCAGACGGTCGGAATCGACTTGTATGGACCTTTGCCCATCACGCAGTCCGGTCACCGGTGGATAGTGATGGCGGTCGATAACTTGACAAGATATGCTGAAACTGCACCTGTACGCTCCGGAACAGCCGCAGAAGTCGCCGAATTCATTCTACATCACATCATTTTGCGCCATGGTGCACCACGCATACTTCTTAGCGACCGCGGGCGAACCTTCCTGGCGACCATTGTTCAGGAGCTCCTGCGTGCCTCCAACATCGTGCACAAGACTACTTCCGGCTACCATCCCCAGACAAACGGCTTAACCAAACGTTTCCAACGAACTCTTTCTGATATGATCTCGATGTATATAAGCCCCGACCATCGCAACTGGGACATTATCCTCCCCTTCGTCACCTTTGCTTATAACACTGCACGTCAGCGTACTACTGGCTACTCTCCGTTCTTTCTCGTCTTCGGCCGCTCACCTTCCTATACCTTCGAGTCAACTTTCTTCTCTGCCCCTATTTCCTCTGACGCACCAACCCATGAGCAATACATTTCACGGCTCGCATATTGCCGAGAACAAACACGCTTGCACACTGAAGCTCATCAGCAAGTCAGGAAGACAAGATACGACTCGACACATTCCTCCGTTCGTTTTCACCCTGGTGATGAAGTGCTTCTATGGACCCCTGAACGGAAGCCTGGTCTTTGTGAGAAGTTCCTTCAGCGTTTCCTCGGCCTTTACGTCGTCCTCGAAGAGACTTCTCCAGTTAATTACCGCATAGCACCGATAGGCCCCGTAACAGACCGTCGTCACCGTGGCGTCGAAATAGTCCATGTATCTCGCCTCAAGCCCTTCAGACGCCGGGCTCCAGAATGACTCGTGGCCAGGCGGCCGACTCCGCAAGGGGGGGGGGAAAGTGTGAGCATCCTTGGGCAATCTACCGGCACCGGTTGGCACAGTCGGTCTTGGTGTGGGATCATCGGACTGCCATCAGTGCTTCCTCTTCAGTTGCGCTGCTGAGCACGAGGTCGCGGGTTCGATTCCCGGCCGCGGCGGCCGCTTTTCTGATGGAGGCGAAAAGCAAAAACGCCCGTGTGTACGAGATTTCGGCGCACGTTAAAGATCCCCAGGTGGTCAAAATTAATCCGGAGCCCTCCACTACGGCGCGCCTCATCGCCTGCGTTGCGTCGGCGCGTTAAACCCTACAATCAATCAATCAATCAATCAAGCTTCCTCTTCATCTGTACATTATCATCATCATTAGCGAATGTGCTCTAGCACTTCGTTCTCATCTCTGTGAATACTCATCATCATGTACTCGGGCGTTCCCTGCTCGAGCCTCGGAATAAACGGTCGCCCCGAACATCGGCCTCTCCGGTGAACCTTTTCCTCTTAATATATATATATATATATATATATATGTATATATATATATATAAATATATATATATATATAAATATATATATATATATATATATATATATATATATATATATATATATATATATATATATATATATATATAAATATATATATATATATATATATATATATATATATATATATATATTCTGACGAAGGCTTGCCCCAAGCGAAACGTTAATACATGTTCGTTCGTTACCCTTTAGTCTTCTCTTTTTCCGACCCAGAGAGCGTTTCTCAACGTCACCTGTAAATCCTCCATCATCAGCCAGTGGCACGAAGCTGCTTCTGCCTCTTTGTACTTTATCATCATCATCCTGTGCGGTTTGTGGTTCCGCGGCCAGCTCGCTTCAATAAACGGCTGTTCCGAATCCCAGCCTTTCAAGTGGTGGAGCGTACGACTCAACCCTGCGGTCTACCTCTCCGTGTACACCCCTGGAGCTCCATTCAGGTCGTCCCCTACCGCAGGAGGCCATGCCATGACAGCGGAACGAGCCGACGTCGCGCGTCCGGGTTCGGCCTTCCCGCACGCGCTTCGGGACGATCCCCCCGTGTGACCCCCCCTTCTTCGCTAGGCTTCGTGGCGAAGACGTCGAAGAATGGCTGTAGTCTTACAACCGAGTCCGCGTGTTTAGCCGGTGGGACGACAGAGACAAGCTTGCAAATGTGAATTTCTCTGTCAGAGAAGTGGCCAGAACATGGGTCTTTAACAACGAATGATCGATCAAAGACTGGGCTGAATTTACTACTGAGCTGCACTTGATCTTTGGGTCTTCCACCCCTCGCTCCGCTTGTGCAAAGAAGCTGGAGACCCGTGTGCAGCAAGCACATGAGACGTACACCTCTTATATTGAGGATGTACTTGCTCTTTGCCCGCGCGTTACCGAGACATGGCTGATGGAGACCGGGTGCGTCACATCATGAAGGGGATCGGTCACTTTGCTTTCACAGCTCTTGCCCTTCAGAACCTGTTAACTGTGGCCGATCTGACCAATATTTGCCATAGATTGTATCAGCTCCAGTCCATGCGCCTTCACCAGGAGCCTGTTACACAGCAGCATCTCGGAGACAACCTCCGAGCGCTGATACGTGCCATTTTACGCGAAGAGCTGCGAGATCATGCGGCTGCTTGCGTTTCCGGTGTGCCGCCAGGCTCACACTTCCACGCTCACACAAACGTCCACGGAACATCACAAAAACTTCCACGGAACAGTGGTGGTAGAAGGCGGTAGAGTAACTGCCCTTATTGACACTGGAGCTTAAGTAACAGTTATATGCCCGGTTACGGAAACTTTGGACCCCATTTAACGCATCTTCATTGAGTAGTGCAGATGACGTCGTGATACAACCCTCCGGCACCTGCACTGTGCGTGTTTTCATTGATGGGATTTGGCATCACGTCCAGTGTGGGGTCCTCTTCCCCTGTGCTCATCAACGTATTTTAGGATGGGACTTCCTCAGCTCGGCGAATGCCGTAATATCCGGTGATGGACAAGAAATTCAGCTTTCTGCAACAGTATACTCAAGCGTAGAGAAGACAGCATCACTTCGCTGCCTCGTAGCTAGTGCTGACACTGTCATCGCCCAAGGACAAGATACAATAATTTCCGTTCGTTGCGATAACATCTGTGATGGAGATATTTTTACTCGTCGATTTGGCGGATTTCTTTGCAAGGGGGCCATCATCCCTTCTCGCACGGGGTTGCGTTACTGGCCGCAACGAATAGTACCCCCGAGGATATGTTAATGCCCGAAGGTTATACTGTAGTGACTGTGGACGACACGGCTGCTCTCTCTCTTGTTCCCCCCTCCTGTCTACCACCGAGCTCTGGGTCTAGCACGACGGCCCGCCCCCTCGAAGCCCTTACAGACGCAATAACCTTCGTTCTGTCGCCAACAGAGAAGAAGTCGTTACTGAAGTTGTTGTGGAAGCACGAATTGTCATTTGATCTCTATGCCACCACCCTATACGAGCCACCTCGGCAACAGCCCACCGGATAAAAACAGACGGCAGCCATATTATTCACCGTCGTCCCTATCGCGTGTCCGCATTGGAACGCCAAGTTATCAGCGAACAGGCTGGGGAAATGCTTACAGGCAATTTAATTCGCCCGTAATCTAGTCCATGGTCTTCACCTGTCATTTTGATTAGCAAAAAAGACTGGTCAGTGCACTTTTGCGTTGACTACCGAGCGCTCAAAAAATCACCCGCAAAGACGTGTACCCGATGCCCCGAATCGACGACGCTTTGGACTGTTTGCAAGGAGCGGAGTATTTTTCCAGCCTTGACTTCCA
This sequence comes from Haemaphysalis longicornis, assembly GCF_048455015.1. Lineage (NCBI taxonomy): Eukaryota > Metazoa > Arthropoda > Arachnida > Ixodida > Ixodidae > Haemaphysalis > Haemaphysalis longicornis. Next base: position 18,411,306 of record NW_027526203.1, on the reverse strand, counting down.
CTCCGGGTATTGGCAAATCCCAATGCACGACGACGACAAAGCGAAACGGCATTTGCAACGCCAGTTGGACTATATGAATTTAATGTCATGCCCTTCGGACTTCGTGATGCTCCGGCCACCTTCGAGCGAATGATCGACAGCGTTCTTTGTGGTCTCAAATGGAAGACATTCTTGTGCTATCTCGACGATATTATATTTTCTTGTTCAAGTTTCCACGAACATCTGCAGCGCCTGGACGAGGTCCTCGCATGCCTTGCTACGGCAGGTCTGAGACTAAACACAAAGAAATGCCGTTTCGGCTGAAAAAGCATGAAAGTTTTAGGGCATGTATTAAGCAAAGATGGTATACGACCGGACCCCGACAAGATTGCAGGAATTGTCGATTTTCATCGCCCTTTACAACAGAAAGCCCTCCGCTGTTTTCTAGGCCTGGCGTAATATTTCCGTCGAACTTTGTAACCATAGCCTCTCCCTTGAACAAGCTTCTGAAAGCTGGCGCTCCTTTCACGTGGTCTGACAAGTGCGAAAAGGCGTTTGGACATCTCAGATCGGCGCTCACTTCCGGCCCCGTTCTCAGTCATTTCGACAAGCGAAAACACTGCATTCTACATACCGGCGCTAGTGGACACGAAATAGGCGCTGTGCTGTTACAACCCGACGAGCAACTTCGAGAGAGAGTTGCTGCGTATGCCAGTCGCTCCCTGGGCCCTGCTGAGACAAATTATTCTATAACTGAGCAGGAGTACCCTGCCGTTATTTGCTCCATACGAAAATTTCGCCCTTACCTATACGGCAGGCTTTTCACAGTAGTTACAGATCACCACGCACTCTGCTGGCTTTCTTCACTGAAGACACTCTCCGGACATCGCGGCCGCTATATCCTACGCCTACAAGAGTACGACTTTGCCATTACTTTCAAGTCCGGAAAAAAAAACGTCTTGACGCAGACGCTGTTTCACGCTGTCCATTACTTACATTTTCTAGCAGCGCGTTTGCCCTTATTGCACCCCGCATACTGGCGCCTCTGGATTATATTGACTCTAACAGCCACTCCGACTTCATTGAGCGACAGCGAGCCGACACGTACTGTCACACAATTGACCGCATCACAGGTGCCGCGCAGTCACCCAACAGTCGCATGCGTCGTCAGCTCAGCCAATTCAAGATTCTGCATGGCGCATTATACCATTCAGCGCACCAGCCTTATGGTCCAAAATTGGTTCCCGTTGTCCCTAGGTCTCTGGCTGGTCAAATTTGGTTTAGTGAAGCCACTGTGCTAAAAAACGCTGTGCTAGCCCGAAACTATAATCGTCTACGGGCGGTGCCAACTAATGGGAGAATATTATCGATGCAAAGAAATGAGCAGGCATAACACTATCCTGACAAGTGCAGCCTGAGGCCACGGCCACGGAGCACCGACGCATCGCCTGCAGCGCAACCCCGAGGGTGCGCCGCGTGCAGATCCAGCCGCGCCCGCACTCCGGATCCACAGCGGCCACCGGAGCCCCAACCACCACCGAGACACTGGAAAACGCCATCAGCCAATCCGCACTGCCTTCGGGCGCCCCAAAGCCAGCCCATACCCCGTAGAACCTCCGCAAGGAAGTGTCTTCGGCGCCGACAAACTGACTAGGATCCAGAAAACCCGATAATGCAGCCTCCTACCCAGTGTCAGAACAGTTCTTAAGATTAAGAAAAATTACTGAAAAACGCGTACGTTCGCAATTGCACGTTTCTGCACTTTCACAGTATTTGTCTGCCGAGGTAGCTCCCATGGGTTTGAGGGTTAGGCTGAGACCGGCGGCTGCCGAACTCTCCCCATCCAAAATGAGGAAGTGGCAACAGGTACTAGACAACGCATCCTTGCAATTAACGCAGATAATTCTAAATCACTAAGAGACTGTGTCCCGTTCCCTCCCCCAGGAAAAGGAAATTCTTAGTAAGGAGCTAAGCGAAAGAGAATCAGGCCTTCTACGCAGCTACGAATCGAAAAAGGTATCTGCCATATGCGAAACAAAAGTCCGTAAATTTTCCCGAGATAATATTCCAAGCAATGACTACACCCGTAAGAAAAAAGTTAGCCCCACTACTAATGGATGTCCATTATCTCGAAATGCACATGAAAATCGCCCCTTTAACGCGATTAACGCGCCAAATACTTACCATTCACCAGCTCACATTAGCGCCAATACTAATAAGTCTGCCAATGCAAACCCAAATTTTTATCCCCTTTCTGTCAACTCTCCCCACGCTATCAACGCTAACAAAAATCACGCTGGAAATGTGATGAACCTCTCTAGTACTACCCTGTCACCAGATCAGATGAGCGCCCTGTCAAGAGGTCTGAACGTTTGCCCGGCAACTGGCGGTTTCGACGAATTTCAACTTTTTAAGGACTTAGATACCTTCGCTAGGAATATGAGACTGCGAGAATACTTCCATGACCGTCCTCCAACCGACGAAGCCCGAACTGCATTACCTAGCCATAAGCACTGGACACCTGGAAAAGGATACAAACGATTTTCTCTCGGATATCATGAAGATTGAAATTCCTAACAACTGTTTACTTGTTACCCTGGATGTCGTGTCGCTATACACTAACATTCCACATGCGGATGGAATCACCGCTGTATCATGTGCGTATGAGCGGTCGGCGGGTGACAAACCTATCGATTCTCTCACCCTTGAAACTTTCCTTCACATTATTCTTGAGCTTAACAATTTTGAGTTTGGTGGTGTCAATTACGTGCAAGTCAGCAGAACGTCAATGGGAACCAAAATAGGGTCCAACTACGCGAATATCTTTATGGGATGTCTAGAGTCAAATTTCCTCGCAACCCAAATTTTGAAGCCACTGTACTGCAAAAAGTATATAGACGATATATTCATGATATGGCAGCATGGTGAAATGGAACTTTTAATGTTTATTGAGGCTTTTAACCTTGCGTATCCTAATATTTCCCTCTCTCATTCCTACTCTACGCACAGCATAAATTTCCTGGAAGTTACAATCACAGTTTCTGAGGGCAGGCTTCAGAGTAATCTCTATAGGAAACCTATGGCCACGAGCCAGTGTTTTCACTTCCACAGCAGCCATGTCAGGCACTGCAAGACTGCAGTACCTTATAGCCAATCTCACCGTTTTAGGCGAATCTGCACAAGCCAAGCGGATTTCGATTCTAACTGCAGAGAACTTAAAACCGCGCTTTTGGATAAAAAAACTACCCAGAGCAGGTACTCGATGACGCGATTACACGAGCTAACCAGTTTTACCGCGCCAAAATTTTCCGTAAAAAAGCTTCTAAAACCCAATCCACAAACAAACCTCGTTTTGACACATTCGGCCTCTTCTCCGAAAGTTGCATCTGTACTAAGGAAACATAACAATATCCTTGCTCAATGTGAACGCCTAAAAAGAATATTTCCCGAGCCGCCACACGTTGTTTATAGACGCAGCAAAAATTTGGGCGACGTTCTCACCAAATCCAGCATCAGCCGACTGGTTGCATGCCCTCTGGTTGCATGCCCTATAACAAACCACGGTGTGAGGTATGCCAACAAACGACTACCACACAGCACGCCGCCAGCACAGCTTCAAACTATTATGTTAATGTAAAAGGGAACTTTAACTGTGATTCCGCCAACGTCGTATACCTGCTGGAATGCACCCTCTGGGGCAAAAAATACATCGGCCAGACTGAAACACCTTTTCGTTTGAACTTTAAAAATCACCGTTCTCATGCAAAAACCTGCCCTTCTTTGCCTCTATCAAAGCATGTTAACACTCCTGGTCATTTTTTTTGAACAACTGAAGGCCACAATTCTTGAATCTAGTTTTAAAACGCATCACGATCGCGAGGTTCGTGAGTCCTACCTCGCGGGTAAGTTTAAGTAAGCGTCCTTTGGCATCAATGAAAGTTTTGGGAAATTGACGAGTCTTTCCTTCGATTAAAATTTCGGCTTCATTTCTGAGGATAGTGTTATTATGCCTGTTCATTTCTTTCCGACGATAATACGCTCTCATCAGTTGCTGACCTCCCGTAGACGGTTATAGTTTCGTGCCAGCACCGCGTTTTTTAGCACAGTGGCTTCACTAAAACAAATTTGACCGGCAAGTGTGGAGATTATGTTCTGGGTAGAAGGTTGCCGTACCATTACTAGCTTTGATAGTCTCACCTCGTAATAAATTTGTGCACACGAACGTCGTGTTAGATTGCTTTCCTCTCCCCTTTCTTTTTTGTATTGCTGTTGCTGACCGCCTCGGCGTTCCCTGAACTGGTACCATGTGCCGACCAGATGTGTACCGCCCGGTGCAGCGTCATACGCGTGCACCTGCTTTCTGTGATCTTTCTTTTCATGACTTGTTTTACCCTGTCTTTTTTCTCCTTTTCTTCTTTCCTGCTTTGTTCTGCTCTTTGTATACGAACGTACACTCATTTCCTGTCGAAACTGCCTGTCTTACTGCTTTTGGGCGTGACCCTTGCATCCCACCAACAGAAGTCATGGAGGAAAGAAAAGGTCTATAGTCTTTCATGTTTCAATCGCCTGACCCTGATTCTTAAAACGGGTGTGTATGGGCAGATGTTCGCCTTTTGCGTACATGGTCATATCTTCTTTGGGTCCCTCTCTTACCCCCAGTTTCCACGGGACACTGAAAATACCAATTACCTTGTTCATTTCTTTTTCTTCGTACTTCTGTCTAATATTCGTACCAGGCGACTGTGATTTTTTTATCTTTTTTTACGCCCATGCCAAATACGTGCAAGGGCATATCTTGTTTTCACACCCCTCTTTACCCCCTATTGCCAAGAGGGAAAGGGTAACTACCTTTTTCAATTTTCTTTTTTTCCTGTTATGTTTCTTCTTTTTTAGTTGTGTTCTCATGTTCGTTCCGCGAGACTGTGATTTTTTTTGCCCATGTCAAATACGTGCATGGGTACATATTGTTTTGATCCCTCGTTCGCCCCTGTTGCCAAGGGGGAAACGGGGAATTACCTTGCTAAAAGTTTCCTTTTTTTTCGTTGTTTCTTTTCTTGTTTGACACTTTTTTCTCATGTTCGTGCCGCGTGACTGTGGGTTCGTGTTATCCTTTTTTCCCTCTTCAATTTCTCTCATTTTTTTGCTGCCCACCAACCATGATCCCATTGTAGAAACTCTCCCTTCTCTTGCCCTGCCCTCGCCTTTGCTAAATTTTCTATATATATATATATATATATATATATATATATATATATATATATATAACCTCGAAACCAACTTTTTCTGTACTTTGAAGAAAGGAAGTCCTCTTGCTGACACGTCAGTAAACTTTTATTTTTACTTTTTTATTCTTTTATTTATTTCTCTTGTGTCTGTGTCTCTACTTGCCTTATTTTTTCGCGCTCTGTGCGAGTTTTTGTTTCCAGACTCTATATATATATTGTAAAGGCGAATAGCAGTCACAATGGTAGTTGATCGTGGGGGTTTATTTAAGGCGTAGCGTAAGGCAACGGGCCGAGCGTAGGTCCAGCCGGTATGAGCTCGTGAGCGTGAACGTCCGAGTCGGGCCTTCGTCGTCTTCATGATAATCCTCAGGGCATACCCGATTGGGCAAGTGGCGTTTCGGCATCTAATATTGTTGTGCAGCGTTAACTCTTCTCGTTACAATTGCCCCCGGTGCAAAAGGAGCCATTCTGGCTAGTCAAGGGCCGACAAAACTAGAGGGTCGTAGTATGGCTTTAACCGATCCACGTGAACAATTTCACGCCATCGGCGGCGATGATCTGTAGTTTGTGCAACTGGTTCCACAAGGTAATTGACGGGCGAAGTCCGCTCAATGACTCTGTACGGGCCATGGTACTTGGTGGTCAGTTTTGGGGAGAGACCGGGTGCTGAGCAGGGCACCCATAGCCACACAAGGGAGCCGGGATCAAAACGGCGATCTTTGACGCATTCGTCGTGACAATGCTTCTGGCGCTGCTGATCGGTCGATGTAAACGAACGGGCCAGTCGACGGCATTCCTCGGCACGACGAGCAAGGTCTGAAATCGGCGTAAATTCGGTTGCGTCGGGCTTGTAGGGGAGTATCGTGTCGAGTGTGCAGGACGGCTCTCGCCCATACAACAAGAAAAACGGCGAGAATCATGTGGTCGTCTGCGTTACCGTATTGTAAGCAAATGTTACAAACGGGAGTGCGAGGTCGCACTTCGATTGGTTGGCAGACACGTACATGGAGAGCATGTCACCAAGGGTGCGATTGAAGCGTTCAGTGATCCCGTTCGTTTGTGGATGGTATGATGTGGCAGTCCGATGAACGACGTAGCACTCAGAGAGCAGTGCTTCAATAACCTCAGACAAGAAAACCCGCCCTCGGTCACTGAGAAGCTCCTAAGGTGCCCCGTGTCGAAGAACAAAGCGGCAAAGCAGGAAGGACGCTACGTCGCGAGCCGTGGCGGCCGGAAGAGCATCTGTTTCGGCGTACCGAGTAAGGTGAGCCACGGCGACAATAATCCATCGGTTTCCGGCTGCAGTAGACGGAAGTGGGCCATACAGGTCGATGCCCACACGTTCTAATGGCTTTGCTGGGCATGGTAGTGGCTGCAAAGGACCGGAAAGGCGGGGCGGCGGCGATTTTCGGCGTTGACATTCAGGGCAAGAGCGCACGTACTTGCGCACGAAGGTATACATGCCACGCCAGTAGTACTGCAGGCGAAGACGCTCATAGGTCTTTAGTACGCCAGCATGACCGCAACTTGGATTAGCGTGAAATGAGGTGCATATGTTGCTGCGCAAATGACGCGGTGTGACCAGCAGCCACTTTCGGCCGTCGAAGCAGTAGTTGCGGCGGTAGAGTAGCTCGTCACGGAGGGCAAAGTGAGAAACCTGCCGGCGTAGGGCCCGAGATCCCCCGGCAGGCGATGTACCGGAGAGCATCCCAATAAGAGAAGCTATCCACGGGTCCTTGCGTTGCTCGGTTGACATGTTGCTGACTGCAAGAGGCGACAGACGTAAGTCACTGCCACTTGAGGCAAGGCAGGAAACTTCAGCAGGCACTGGTGAGCGTGAAAGAGCATCAGCGTCAGAATGCTTGCGACCTGAACGGTAAATGACCCGGATGTCGTATTCTTGCAGTCGAAGAGCCCACCGACTAAGACGACCCGATGGATCCTTGAGGGAGGAGAGCCAACAGAGTGCATGATGATCGGTGAAGACATCGAATGGGCGACCATACAAGTACGGGCGGAACTTGCCCAGTGCCCAAATTATCGCCAAGCACTCCTTCTCTGTTACAGAGTAGTTCGACTTGGCTTTCGTCAGCGTACGGCTCGCGTATGCTATGACGTACTCGTCAAAACCGGGCTGTCGTTGGGCAAGCACGGCACCGACGCCGATCCCACTAGCATTAGTGTGGACCTCGGTTGGGGCGGACGCGTCGAAGTGCCGCAGTATCGGCGGGGATGTGAGTAGGCGCGTAGCGTAACAAATGCTTCGTCGCAGGAGGGTGACCATACAGATATGTCACTGGCACCACCGAGGAGCTGAGTTAAAGACGAAATTATGCTGGCGAAGTTGCGTACGAAGCGTCTAAAATACGAGCCAAGACCGATAAAGCTCCTAAGCGCCTTTATAGAGGTCGGCTTCGGAAATTCGGCTACGGCTCTCAGCTTCGTATCATCTGGGAGGATCCCGTCCTTCGAAACGACGTGTCCCAGGATCGTCAGTTTGCACGCAGCAAAACGACACTTTTTCAGATTCAGCTGCAGCCCAGCTCTTGCAAGGCAGGTCAAAACTTGCACCAGGCGGCCGAGGTGCGTTTTGAAGTCCGAAGAGAAAACAACGACGTCGTCCAGATAGCAAAGACACGTCTTCAACTTTAGTCCGCTCAAAGTACTGTCCATCTTTCGCTCGAAGGTGGCAGGAGCGTTGCAAAGCCCGAACGGCAATACATTAAATTCATAAAGACCGTCAGGGGTAACAAAAGCAGTTTTCTCTCGATCTGCTTCCACCATCGGGCCCTGCCAGTACCCGGAACGAAGGTCTAGCGACGAGAAGTATTCTGCTCCCTGCAAACAGTAAAGGGCGTCGTCGATGCGGGGGAGGGGATACACGTCCTTGCGGGTTATGGTGTTCAAACGGCGGTAGTCGACGCAAAACCGAATGGACCCATCCTTCTTTTTCACAAGAACCACGGGTGACGCCCAGGGACTCTTGGAGGGACGAATAATGTCACGCTGAAGCATGTCATTCACGTGGTCTTCAATGGTGCGTCGCTCTGCCGGTGATACAGGATACGGTCATTGTCGAAGCGGGGCATGCGAGCCAGTATCGATGGCGTGGCTCACAACGGACGTACGGCCAAGAAAACTTTGCCCACTATCGAAAGACGAAGAAAACTGGCTCAGAAGTGCAGTACGCTGCGCTCGTTGGGTGGCGTCCAAATTTTCGTCGATTGAGCGGCAGAAAATCTCGGGACATGTTTCGTCCCGTGTGCATGGCGTAGTAGCGCTCAGCTCGTCGACTTGGAGATGGGGCGCATCATCAAGAAGCTCCGTAACAAGACGGGGATCGACCGACTCTACAAAGCCGAGTGTTTCGCCGTGTAAAAAGCCGCCCGCATCTTCCCACGGGGGGAACTCGAGTAAATGCGTCGCATCTACTCGAGTCAAGCAAAGCGTCACGTCAAGCGAAAGCCAAGCAAAGACTCCCTTGACTGAATTCCGAACGCGCGCTCCGCCGCTTATTACGTTGAGGGGACTGCGTAAGCCGGTCCCAGTCGACGACGTTGGAGTACTTGTAAAGCGGCGTGGACTCTAGGTGTTTGAGTCAAGCGCGGATGTTGCTTCACCGGAGAACGGCACACCGGTTGTATGCGCAGCGCGCCCGAAGAAGAGAGTACTGCACATGAGAGAGTGCACGAGAGAGTACTGCACATGCGCCGGCCCCAGCGCGTCTGCCGCGGCTATGACGCAACGTGCCGCGGCTATGACGCAACACAATCCAACACAATCCACTTTAATCCAATCCAAATCCAATCCAGGTCAAGCCAAGCCAAGCCAAGCCAATCCAATCCAAGCCAATCCAATCGTATCCAATCCAATGCCCCTCGCGAGAGAGTGTTCGAATCCAATCCAATGCCCCTCGCGAGAGAGTGTTCGCTATCGCCTCGACTCGACGCGCATGCGCAGTGAGCGTGCGGACTACGGACGCCAACGCGGGTGACATCGTGAGTTACTGAAATGCTCTGCATTTAAAAGGGCGCACGAAGTCGTCGACTGGTTCGTAATCATCATTGCACTCGCGCCATTGCGAATCGTCAAAAGGTCGAGGGGTAGCGGAACACATCTGCGGCGGAAGAAAATGTCGGACGGCGTAAAAAGCACCGTGGCCTCAGGAATAGATGTGCAGCAAAGAGGAACAAGAACGGAAGAACGGGATTGGACGACAGTGTCTTCGGCGATGACCACCTTGGCGTTGGGAGCACAGAAAGAATCTTCCAAGAGAGGCGAAAACTCAACTTCGGCAGGTGCACACCGTATGACGGCGTGATGGCGCGACAAAAAGTCCCAACCCAGGATTACATCATGAGAGCAAGACGGCAACACGACAAATTCAACGGTGTAGAGAATATTCTGAATAACGACACGGGCCGTGCATGCTGCTATGGGAATAATCTGTTGTGCACTGGCGGTGCGCAAGGATAGTCAGGAAAGTGGCGTCAGAACCTTTCGAATTCAGCGGCATAGGTCGGCGTGAACGACAGAAACAGCAGCCCCAGTGTCGATTAGGGCAGTAGTGAGGATACCTTCAACAAACACATCAATAACATTTCGGGCGACCCGCCGCGGTGGCTCAGTGGCTAAGGCGTTGCGCTGCTGAGCACGAGGTCGCGGGTTCGATTTCCGGCCGCGGCGGCCGCTTTTCTGATGGAGGCGAAAAGCAAAAACGCCCGTGTGTACGAGATTTCGGCGCACGATAAAGATCCCCGGGTGGTGAAAATTAATCCGGAGCCCTCCACTACGGCGCGCCTCATCGCCTGCGTTGCGTCGGCGCGTTAAACCCCACAATCAGAATCAGAATTTTCGGGCGGAACGTGAGGACTTTTATCTTTCGAGGGCGACGCAGCTCTTGCCTCGGGAACTGCGGCTGTTAGTTTTCCTCCCCAGTGCTGGCAGAGCGGCGCCGCATAGGCGACAGCGAGCGACGACGTGGAGAAGGAGATCGGCGGTTGGTGGACGTAGTAGAGCGGTCAGGCGGCAGCGACGTCATCTGCGGATCAGAGGCGACTGGATACATTGGCTGCGGAACAATATACGACTGGGCGTAAGCGGGGTCGTAGTACGGAGCCTGTTGGAAGGTGTTCGGAGGCTGCGTACGACGGCGGCAGTAGCGAGCTACATGTCCAGCGATTCCGCATACAAAGCATATAGGACGATTGTCCTGCGTACGCCACGTGCGCGTGGGAACAGGACTACCCACAGCCGTTTGAAGACGGCTCGCCGGCATGACATTCGGAATCAGAGTGGTCTGCAACGGACGCAGTGGCACACCAGGCTGGGCTGGTGGAGCAGGCGGGTGCATCACTCGAGGGTTGACCGAAGGAGCAGGCCGCAGAGGGGACCTCCCTGCAGCTTCGGCGTACGTTATGGGGCCGGCGACCGGCGCCTGGTAGTGGGCAGGTGGTAGTGCCTCAGCGACATCTTCTTGTATCACGTGCCTCAGTGCAGGAGCTAGAGGGGACGACAGTTCCGTGGTGTACGGCGGGAGGGACACCTGGCGAGCCACCTCTTCCCGAATAAAATCCTTTATCCGGGTGAACAGCGTCGGGTCGTGTGTGTAGGTCGCAGCCAAACTCGACAGGGGCTCGGCTTGAGCGCAAGCTTGCCGAGTTAGGGCCCGTTGCTTTCAAAGCTGGTCGAAGCTCTGACACAAACGTACGACGTCGGCAATCGTTTGGGGATCCTTGGACAGCAGCATCTGGAACGCGTCATCGTTCACTCCTTTAAGGACGTGCCTGACCTTGTCCGTTTCCGTCATCGACGGGTCGACCCGCTTGCACAAGTCAACCACGTCCTCGATGTAGCTGGTGAATGTTTCCCCAGCTTGTTGGCCGCGTGCACGCAACTGCTGCTCGGCATGGAGCTTGCGTACAGCTGGGCGGCCGAATGCTGCCACAAAGCGGGTGCGGAAGGCAGACCAGGTAGTAATGTCTGATTCATTGTTCGCGTACCACCGCTGGGCGAGCTTATCAAGGGCGTAAAACACGTTATGCAGCTTAGTCGGATCATTCCATTTGTTGTAGGCACTCACACCCTCATAGGACGACAGCCAGTCTTCGACATCAGTGTCGTCTTCGCCAGTGAATATGGTTGGATCCCGCTGTCGCATCGCGCAAGAGCAGATCACGGGTGCGCCCGACGGCGCAGGGTGCTGGCTGGTCTCTTGGTGGTTTATCTCGGGCAGTGTCCGGTTCCGAAGCTCCAGTGTGGAACCGATACCCTTGACCTCCACCACTTGTAAAGGGGAATAGCAGTCACAATGGTAGTTGATCGTGGGGGTTTATTTAAGGCGTAGTGTAAGGCAACGGGCCGAGCGTAGGTCCAGCCGGTATGAGCTCGCGAGCATGAACATCCGAGTCGGGCCTTCGTCGCCTTCATAATAATCCTGAGGGCATACCCGATTGGGCAAATGGCGCTTCGGCATCTAATAGTGTTGTGCAGCGTTAACTCTTCTCGTTACAATATATATATATATATATATATATATATATATATATATATATATATATATATATATATATATATATATATATATATATATATATATATATATATATATATATATATATATATATATATATCCGTGCGGAGCTGGAATTTTGTGAATGAACGGTGCATCACTCCCTAACCCGCAAATTTTTTTCTCGCCCTCTCTGGCTAAGAAAAAGGAGACCACCTGCAGTGCTAGCGCCTTGCCTTGCCTCAATATCTTGCCCTCATCACACCGAAGACAGAAGGTCCCCGTGATCTCCTTCCGCCCGCCGTATATCCTCTCCTTCTAGAAACAAACGCTGCCCCAATATTATAGGTGCGCCGATTTGCTGTAGCCCATTTCTTGGTATCGTCGTTTTGCCGTTGTGCCGTTGCTTTGAAGAATGAAGATCATTTCTGCCACGGCGAACAGCGTGACCACGGAGTATTAATAGGCAAGCCCTTTCCGAACTACCTCCACTGTGGCAATGCTCGTAGATGAAACATTCCTTGACGACAACAAACTTTCGGGCATATTTGAGAAGGAAATTCGGCACAGAAGCAAGCGATGCAGCAGTTGTTTAATTAAAGCTTCACGTTAAAGCAGCTGTTACGAAAATAATAAAATATATTTGGCCAGCTTTGCACTAGTACCGCGAAGACTGGGCAAAGAGCGAAGCTGGCGCCCCCTTCCCCTTCCCTCCAGCTTATTCTTGGTTCGGTTAACTTTATGCGTGGTTCTGCTTGGAGACTCGGTCAAGTTTTTTTACGTGGCGTCGTCGTTAGCCCCTCAAAGCGCAATCAACACTCGTTCATTGAAGTATGTCCAAAGTACGCGTGCGCACCCGCTTTGCAGTGAAGCTCTAATAGCAGCGGAGGGCGCAGCGGGACGAGCATTTGTTGAAAGGCTTTGAACTGGTTCGGTGGCCACCTTTCGGACTTGTGTGGGAGGCTAATTAGAAAATGATTAACCTTATCGTTTTTCGACCTTTCGGCTTCTTTTATTTTGGCATTAATTGTTATATTTGCAACGTAAAAAGAAAAATCACATGCACGTTGGCTACACGAAGCAGGTGTTGGTTTGCGTACCAACTTCTGGTTTGTCTTTTTCCACTGCCTCTGTTCCTCGTTCAAGTATGCAGCGCACGCTAAATTTGAATTCAAGATCATACAAAAATTGTTAACGTCACAATACTATCGGGAACGAGAATGACAAGCTGAGAGGCCGAGGCGGTCACGCAGACAAGAATTCACGCAGCTTTAGGTACACAATAGAGTGGTATAAACGCAAAAACTACAACAAACATAAAATAACGATGTTACTGACCTTGCTAGGACAATGAGCGCATAGATGCCCTTATTTCCGCTCTTCCGTGTCTGTGACAGCAAACGCACGCCGGCATGGCTGGTCTACGCTGAGCTCAGGCTGCAATTCTCTCTTGAAATGTCGCAGTAGGTATGTAAGACACCTAATCAGATAGGGAGATCGCACCAATACTAACATTCACGGTATATTCTCACATCTGCAGCTTCGTTTCGTAGCAATCAGCGCAAATCGTTCACTCGGGAAATGCTGCGCCCACTTCGACCGCTTCGGCGTTGTCCCTAGCGAGTCAAAAAGAGACGCCAAATCTATACGCCAAGTCTTGCAGTTGGCAGCCCAGTCTTAGTCTCATCAAACCCTGCCGTAACCGGCATGTAGTAAGTGAAACGATCCTGGCCAATCCCCCAAGTGGGTATGCGCCACAAACTGCGCAGGAGGCCACCTGGTTCTTGCTGCGGCAGGAAACTAAACACCCCCCTCGCGAGGGGCACGATCAAATGCAGAGCATTTCCGGGGGCGCACGACGTTAAGTAGTTTGCGTTACGTTAATGTTGTTGCACTTTTTGCTGTTGGTTGTTGTATTGTAATTAAATGAGGAGACGTAATTACGTGGTCAGGTGACACCATTTATTAGCAGGTGGGTATGACATCATTTATTAGCAGGTGGGTATGATTATTGTGGTGCAGTGGGAAGAGCACCATGTACCTCGCGTTCCGCCCACAGGTAGTGAATGCGTTGTATCAGCAGCTTCTTGACGTAGTTTGAATGAGTCAAGGATATAGGCGCGCTCGTAGCCCTCCGTTCTGTGTCGGCTTTGTGGCGCAGTGGGTAGAGCACCATGTACCTTGCGTTCCGCCCGCAGGGTCTTGGAATCGAAACCAGGCGCTGGTAGGTATTATTTTTTTTATATAGTGTAGGGGGAGCGGTGCGGACGACGATGGACAACTAGAACGGGTGACATTGTGAGTTAAAGAAATGCTCTGCATTTAAAACTGTACAACTCGCCGGAAGAAGCGATACGGGGAGCCACCGCGACGCGTTCCCAAAGCCATGCTTGCACCAGTTGTATCGCGCCTCCGACTGGTGAAGATGCGAGTCCCGCCCGAGCGAGGCGAAGCAAAGCTGCGGGAATGCTGAGATGCCGGTGCGCGTGATGACGTTATCGCTCGGCGAGGTTTCTTCGCGCACGTTCGCCGGCCCAACCACCAGCTTAAGCAACATCGCTGTTAAAATACTAGTTAAAAACCGGCGCCCAAGAGCGATGAAATGGAAGCGAACAAAAACAAAGCAAAGACGCTGGCGAGCAGTTTCGGATCTAGTGAAATAACGATGACTGCGCTAGCGCGAATTGTGGCACTGGATTTCCCGCTGACGTGGCCCACGCCAAAGCATGGCAATTACTTGTGATAGACGTTGTTAGTCTTTATTCTTCGCATCTTTGAACACCTTGGCAATCATTTCTCCGGGTTCTTTGGGCTCTTTTTTGTTCAGACCCCTGACCGGCGACTACGCGTATTCGTCTGCAACATCTTCGATTTCCGAAGGTAAGAAATCTCGCCCAATTAGTCGCCTAATACCTTGTCTTGTCATTCTCTTCGAATTAACGGCTTTGCTCACAATGACTTCACTTTTCATGCTGTCCAGCGCTCTATCACCGCCTTACGAGTCCCTCCAGCAAAAAAGTTATTTCTTTTGCAGTGCGCAGCCAGAAGTGGCGAAGACCGGAGATGCCGACCGGAACGCGTTCCGCTCCCCGCTAGCAGACGACGCTCGCTTTCCTAGCGCAACTCGCAACCGCAGCGCCGCGGTGGCGAGAGTCGCGGCCGGCCGCCTTCTCTCCACGGCCGCGGTGGGGAGATACGGAACTGAAACTAAAGCGTGGCAAACTGTTCGCATGGCGACGCAGTGAAACATCCCCTCGCGAGGGGCACGATCAAATGCAGAGCATTTCCGGGGGGCACGACGTTAAGTAGTTTGCGTTACGTTAATGTTGTTGCACTTGTGGCAACTGCTGACGAGAGAGCGCTCGTCAGCAGTAAAATTGGCAGCATCGGCGCACGTTGAGTCCTAGAGAGGGGAGAGAGTGTCCTTGAAACGTGCCTGGGCACGCTATCGAATGCTGATCGCGCCGATAGCGAAACGTCTGAGCCGGGCATGTCGAGGTGAGCGATGCGGACAACTACGGACGTCAAGAACGTGTGACATCGTGAGTTAAAGAAATGCTCTGCATTTAAAACCAGCACTGTTACGATGGGTACTTCAGTACCAGCGTCTCAAAGAGCATGATTTTGAGCAACCCTTACTTACTGCAGTGGCTTACTTACGGGGATGAAATTTCCTTTCAACGGCAGATGCCCGTCATAAAATACCAGCGATTGGAAAAGCTCGCACTTATCTCTCTGAAATGAAAAATCAATTTCAATGCTACGTTATGTGAAGAGGGGTAAAGTTTTGTGATGGGAATCTGCACTTCAAACACAGTAGCTGCGACTCCCTTGCTTCTTGAGGCGCATGCCTTTGACGATGAAGGTATGTCACACAGCGACTGACCACAGGTACTGATGTCCTCGCAGTTGTTTCAAAACGAGCTGGAAGAAATACTAAGATGGCTTCGCGATTATGTAAAGGCGCAGTTGCGTGTTGTGAAAAGCTTTTCCCCTCCGCTTATTATATTTCAGCAATTTGGGCTGTTTTCGTGCGTTGTCTCACGAAGACTGTCCTATACTAGGGGACAACTATTTTTGGCAATGGAAAGAAAGCTACGAAGGGGGGGGGGGGGGGAGCTAACTGCTTTGTGTTACTGCGCAAAAGTAGTTCTCGACTGGTTTGGAATTGAAATTGGAGAACGTATTTTTTATTATCACATTGTTGGTTTCGGTTTCAGTTTTGTCGTGACAGAAACGCACTTGCTACAGTCCATTTCTTAGCATGAGCTCCGTGGTTGAGTGCTCTGTACCGTGACAACCCAGCATGCAGGCATATTGACGTCTCCTTCCACACGCTTTATATGTTTGTAAACACAAGCAAACGCTTTGACTGGAGAACTCCGACCTACCGTGGACAATACGGTCCAAATCTCTACCGTTCCAAAGTGAATTTTGTCAGCGCTGCTGTTTTGAGAGCACGCACTGATTTGTAAACTCTTCTGGAGCTGAAAACTGGGCAGCACCATCTACATGTGAAGCGTGCTTACATAGCGCGGGCGCGGTATACCGGTAGAGCAGCACACACGCTTACGCACATGCGCGCTTACGCCTGCAAGCTGGCTAACCGAACGAATTGTGCAAACGACGGAGAGTCCCTGTTGCATCAGTCTAACTTGGGCGTACACGTCGCAAGCAACTTGATCCTCTTCTTTTGACAGCTTTTGCTTCTCAAGCGTCTTAAAATTGCTATGTGGAGAATGAAGTGGCCAGCTACGGGAGGGAAAAAAGGGTGCCGTCGACAAATACGGTAGGTTTTTTTCGGAAGAAAACCAATGCGACGCTACTGGCGCAGGACGGAACAAAGAACAAAGAAAACGCTAAAATCTAAAAATAGAGCTCTCTGTTTTACACATTCTGCATAGTAATTTAGTGCCATTATCAATCCTAGGCCAAAAAATACCTATATATTTTTCAATTGCCTAGGTTACAAGCAGCCAATTAATTGGCTAGTTGCAACCAGCCAATTGCATTACAACCACACAATTGGACTTAAGCAAGCTTTTACGTGGGACGGCATTCGCTTTAGCACCAGGCTAGGAAACAAGGTGGGGTGGCACTTAGGTGGGACAGCAGTAGCTTTTTTAGGGGTTCCCGCGAACCTAAGGAAGGCAGACTAGGCGACACATTAGAAGCAAGCGACGTATGCGCACTCAACACTGGCAGGCAGCCAGGCCTACAGCTAGCGGAAGAACATATAGACATAGCTGAGAGCGTAGACAAAGGCAATTCAAGCGGACACAATAGAGCGAACTATTTTGTAAGAGACAAAAAAAGACCCCGTAAGCAGTAAGCGAAAGGAAAAGCGAATTCAATAAATGTTGAATCAGCTACATAAATATGCCGGGACGCTGAAAGCCTGATAAGTGGGTAGGAATTAAAAACAAACTTGAACGGGAAGAAATAAACGTGTGCGTTTAGGCCGGGGCACACTTCAGAGAACTAGAAGCTCCACTTGTCATAGAGGATTACGTCTCGGAAGGATGCAACAGGCCCACACGAATGAAGAGAGAGGAAGCGTTGGCATGGAAACCTATGCCAGGAAAACCGGCTTGTAATAGTAAACACAGAAAACAAGTGTGACGGACATATAACGTGGGAAAGCACTAACAGAAAGTGCAGCATAGAATATAGTCTAGCCTCCGAGACAGTATACGAAAGAATACGCGAAATGAGGATAGATGAAAACGGAACAGACCCCTTAGGAAGCGACCGCAAGCGGCTTACCTTGCTCTTTGGAGGTGAAGCCGGTCAAATTTAGAAATCGGTACATCCGGAGGAACGGGAGGTATTTGATCAATAAACAGTAAAAAGATCATCGCTGATATCATGAAAAACGAAATCAATAAGTACCCAGAAAAAAATTGGGATTTCGACCACATGAGCGCGTTCATAAAGCATAAGATGAGTGAAGCCACGCAACGAAATGGATAGAAAGGGGAAATCCGAGAAGCTGTTGGAATACGCAAATAACAGAGGCTATTGACAAGTGAAGGAAGGCATCTAAAAAACGTAGAGGCAAAAACGAACTGGTATGAAACCGTATGTAGTGAAGGAAAAATGGGATATCTACCGAAAAAAAAACCAGAAGTGCAGAAAACGGTGCAAGCAAAGATCAATCAGAAAAGAGAACGCTAGATGGCAGAAATCCGGAAGAAAGACAAAGGCGCATCCAAGAAGTTTTACAACCATGTAAAATTACTAATCTGAAAACACGGTATTCATGAAAAATTCTTGATTGAAGAGGAGAGCGTGCGAGCGAAGCAACTTTATGAAAAATGCCTGCAGAACGATTAGCCGTCCCAAGAATGGAAGGCATCACCTTGACGTGGCCAGGACGTCTTCCCGGCTGTTGGCACCTCTACTCCGGCCGCGGCCTTACTACTTACTCCCTTTGGTCGACTGCCCTGTCCCTGCTTTGGGGTGGCAGCCTCCATCCGGTTTCACTCGCTCGTTGCCTTTCGAGGGCCGCCGAGATCTGCTGAACGGCCTGGGCTTGGATCTCTTCATCGTTGGAACGCATTGCGGCCTCGAGCCGCGGCAGGATCGTTGTAATCGCTCTAGCTTCGTGCGGGTTCTTGGCACAGTCCCAAAGGATGTGAGCCGCAGTGGCTCTCTCCTTTCGACACACAAACAAAGGTCGCTTACATAAACACTCGGATATATGTGCTTCATCAGGACCGGGGTGACTAAGGACCCTGTCTGTAGTTGTCGATATATTACTGCTTCCTCACGGGTCAAGCCCGGATGAGGTGGCGGCATAGTCCTTCTATCTAGTCTGTACCACTTCACAATTTCGTTGCAAGAGGTCATCCTGTCCGCGGTTTCCCACCACCACGTCGGGTCGACCTCAGTAGCAGCGGCACGTTTCGTTAGTCCTCGCGCCGCCGCGTTCGCCGTCTCGTTGTGGTTTGCGTGGCCGCGATCCGACACATCACTGCCCATGTGCGCCGGAAAGCACTTAATCACAACACAACGACTTTCACTCGCGAGATCGACCGCACGTAACACATGTGCGGCTTCACCACACACTCTTCCTCTGGCGTAGTTTTTCACCGCCGTCCTATAATCACAGAGCACAGTCCTGCACTCGTCGGCAATGGCTAGGGCAATGGCGACTTCCTCTGCTCGATGCGCCGATCCAGTCCCCACACTCGCCGCCGTCCGTGTAGCGCCGGTCGCTGCCCCTAAGAATGCTGCGGCGAATGCCCTCCTGCCATTTGGATTCTCTGCCGCATCCACAAACAATCCGTTTTTGGCATGGAGATCGATGTGCACCTTGACCCTCGCCGCCCGCTGCTCCTTGTTGAACTCGGGGTTCCTATTTCTTGGCACAGGACATACCGGCGACCGTCTGCTAATTGCTTCCGGTACAGGCACGTCTGTATTTTCCGGTCCCCCTTCCTTTGGCCCAGGCCTAGGTCACGCAGCACTTGTCTGACCGTTCTTGTTTTCCATAGCCGCACGAGCTGGGCGGTCTTCTGCGCCTCGACGATTTCTTCCAAGGTGTTATGCACTCCCAGGGCCAGGAACGTTTCGGTGCTTGTGCACTCGAGAAGTCCGAGTGCTGTCTTGTGCGCTTTGCGTATGACCGCGTTGATCTTATTACGCTCGTACTGCCTCAAGTTGTGGAAAGCAGCAAGGTACGTAATGTGGCTTATAGCGAAGAATTGCTCTAGCCGGGTGAGGCTTTCTTCCTTCATGCCTGGTTTTCTGTTGGACACCCTCTTGATGAGGCGAATTGTCATGGTGACTTTGGCCGCGAGGAGACGGTTGACCGTCTCGCCGTTCACTCGTTTGCGCTGAATCAGCATACCCAGCACTCGGATCTTCTCTACCTCCGGGATCGTGCGACCGCCGCTCGTCTTGATCTTGATTTTCTCTTGCTCTCTCGCAGGATCGTTGCCTTTCGCCTTCGTAGCTACCCCTTTCGGTGGAATCACACACAGCTCGGACTTGCTTGGAGAGCAGACGAGCCCGGACCCGTCGAGCTGCTCCTCAATAGCGTCAACCGCCTCTTGCAATGCACCCTCGATGTGTCCGTCGCTTTCACCTGGGACCCATAGCGTTATGTCATCGGCATGGATGGTGTGTCGCACCCCCCATACTCGCGAGAGCCGCTAGGCCACCCCAATCATTACAAGGTTGAAGAGTAATGGCGAAATTACCGAGCCCTCGGGGGTCCCGACACTGCCGAGCTTCTCCTCTTTGAGCCGCCGGTCACCGCCGTTGATCTCGGTGGTCCGCCCCGCCAAAAAATCCTTGATGTATGCATAGGTTCTCTTGCCCATGTTTAGCCGCGACACCTGGGCCAGGATTGCCGACTGCCTCACTTTGTCGAAAGCACTCTGCAAGTCCGAACCCAAGATGGCTCGGTCGTGTTTCGTGCTGGTAGCGTGATCGAGGATTTCATTTCATTTTTCAATTGTCTCATGGCGTTCTGAGTTCCGCGCTTGTTTCGGAACCTGATGACGGTGTTTGGGTAAAGCCCTGCATGTTCCAGGTACCTCTGCCTCCTGTTCATGAGAACATGCTCCAGCGCTTTGCCCACACAGGATGTAAGCGAGATCGGCCAGAGGTTCTCAATGCTGGGTGGCTTGCCCTGTTTGGGAATCAAGATGGTCTTAGCTGCTTTCCATTGCCGGGGCAGTTACCCGGCTCACCAGCATTTGTTGAAGTTTGCCGTGAGGTCGGTAAGATTTTTCAGCGCTCTATTCGTGACCCGGTCGGGACAAGCGGCGGATTTACTGTTAAGATCGTGAGAAGCAACCCTCACTTCCCATACTTCGATGTCTAAATCTAGCCACTCCTTTGCTTCGCCTTGGTAGTCCGGGTGCGTCTCTGTGGGTGTGACCAGCAGGTACTTGTCGTCGAGGCGTTTCTTCACCCCATCTTCCCCGTGCTCGGTCAGCGCCCTGTGGACGATCTTGGCTACGTTGTTCTGCTGGTGCGTCTTGGTCGTGGTCTCATCCAAAAGATGTCTCAGCATACTCCACGTCTTGCCGCACTGCATGTGGCCGTCCGCCGCGTCACAAGCCTCATTCCACTGCTGAGTGCAAAGCACTCTGCTGTGGGACTCGATCTCGCCGTTGAGTTCGGCGACCTTCTTGCGTAGCTTTCTGTTTGTCGGCTGCGTCTTCCATCTTGTGAGGATGGACTGCTTGGCCGCGATGAGGTGGGCCAGGCGGCTGTCGACCGTTTCCATACGCTCGTCCGTCTCGACTTCCTTGGTGGCCTCTTCTGCCTTCTTTACAATCTCGGTCGATCACTCTTCAATGTCTGTAATTTCGGTCTTCTCCTCGGGTAACAACCTCCGAAAGCTTCCCAATCCGTAAGTCGATGTTTCCTAAAGCTTCTGCCGACTTCGTCGTTGCCACCGAGCGGGACAGTGACCTCCACAATGTAGTGGTCTCTGCCCAACTCGTGCCCCGTGTTTCGCCATTCAAAGTCCGTCGCACCGCCGCAGTTACCCCTGACGAAAGTGAGATCGGGCGTTGTGTCTCGGGTGATCGATTTACCGATTCTGGCAGGGTACTGGGTCGGTTATTAGATTTAGACCCAAGTCAGTAGCATCTTGCATAAAGTCCCTGCTCTTTGCCAATGTTTTGTGCTAACCCCAGGCTTGATTGGGGGCGTTAAAGTCCCCACAGGTTACCAGCCTGCTGTCGGGACCCGCGATGTTGCACGCCTTGTGTAACAGTGCTCTGAATTTCTGCTTACCGTGTGACGGGCTACTGTTCACGTTTATCAGAAAAGGGCTTTCATTCTTCATTTTCCCCGTAAGTACTTCTACCATGATGTGCTCAATTGGGCTTTTGCCCAACAACTCGTGCTCGACGTACGTGAGGTTTTTCCTCACCAAGGTGCAAACTCCCCTGCCACTACTGCCAGCCACCGCCCGGAGGCTTGGCGGGCTAGCGTGGGACCGGTAACCCGAGAGCTTGACATTTTCAATGCGTGTCTCTTGCAACATGATGATGTCTGGCTTTCTTGATACTTGTTGTAAGTGGTGCTGTAGTATAGCCTTCTTCCCAGCAAAACCATTGCAATTCCAATTCCAGACCAGGAGGCCTTTCACTGCTGTTGTGGTTGCGGTGGTTGATGTCCTATCCATGTTTGCTGAAAATAGCCATTTGCGTCGCCAAATTCTGCATTGCCGTAGCCAATTGCTGGCACGTCGTTTCAACTGATATAAAACGGTCGGTGACTGTCGTGGGGAACGTCGTGCGAATATACTCTTCAATGCGGTCGAGCCTATCTGCAAGGTTGTCGAACCTATCACTGAGTCTACATCTCTTTAAGATTTTCAATTGCCTTTCTCTTGGGTGCCGGAGCCGCCGCTTCCCCGTTCGCTGCCCTCGGGTTCACCTCTACTTCTGGTTCATCCTCGGTCATAGCCATCTGCTGTAGTTTTGGCGATAACTGCTGCTGCTGTGCCTGCATGCAGTTGCGGTAACTGGGCCGCCATAATTCTCTTGAGCTCTACCATTTCCTTATTGATCTTATTTACTATCGTCTCTTGTTCAGTATTCTTCGTCCGCAACGCCTCGTTTGCGTCTGTAAGCGCTTTCGTCGCCCCAGTTTCATTTTCAAATTTCCTTCACTACTTGCAATGGCGATGACTGCTGCTTCGTCGTTTGTTGCTGCTCCCGCTTTGCTATCCCGGACTTTGCCGCGTCTGCCCAGCCGAATCTCTCTTTGGATTGGGATCGGTGGCGGTGGCTCGTGCTTCGGTTTAAGTTGCTGCTTTCGATTTTGTCCCCGCGGCACCGTGACTCACGGTGACTAGTTGTGCCGCTCTCTCCTGTTGACGTCAGCAACGGTGGAAACTCTCCGGGCGCAAGCTGTTGCTTTACGCATTGCTCCGGAATCTTGCGCGCCCACTGCCTTCTGGTTAAGACGTAGGGAGTCTTGTATCTGTTTTTGCATTCTCTGCTGCCCGTTGGGTGTTGTCCCGCACAAGGCTTGCATTTCGGGTTACACTCGTACTCGCTGCCTTGAGCAGGGTTGTTGGCTCCACAGTCGAAGCACACTTTCACATCAGGGTTAGGGCAAACGTCTTTTCTGTGGCCTACTTTGCCGCACTGTTTGCAGACATCGAAATGGTTGCGATACAGACTACACCTCGTTAATACATGGCCGTAACATACATAATATGGAACCTTTTCGTCTTCAAAGACCCCAATTACCGTAGTCGTGTTGCCAATTCGTTGTGCTTCTCTTGCTAATAGATTTCTTGAGTTAACGACGTTCCGGTCAATTTCCGCCGGAGTATTTTCGGTGGGAATGCCTCGAATGATCCCCTTGACCGTAGGATATGGTGTGGTTTGGTACGCGCCCACCTCGTGTACCTTCTCCCCGATACGGATTGCCAGAATCTTGGCATAGTTTGACAAAGCACGCCCCTCATCAGGGGTACTCACAACCATGACGTTCTGGTGTAGGTTGGAGCAGAAGGTATCCGCCGCACGGTCTTCTCTCGATACCCTCGCCGCCACCCTGATGGCAGAGGTAACGATCGCAGACTGCGTTCTTACAAAGTTTAGGCCTCCCCGCTACATCACCATCACTTTAATGTCCTCTCCCGGCAGCACGTCTGACATCCTCGCTGCCCTCGTTGTCGATGCGATCACTTTTCTGGCGAAGTGGTCCCTTGTTTAGGCTTCGACTGACGGGTAATGGCGGAGGCACCCTCACCGCCAGCCGGGGCTCTGATACGCCGACCCACGTGCGACCAACCGGAACTCATTAAAATCTTCCGAGGAAATTTCCTCACCTGGAACCTCAATGCACATCGTTCCGCCGCTGTTGCCGGGGCCTGGGGTCGTTAACTCCTCCGAAGACATGGTCGTCTCCATCTCCGAAGCCATGATGCCGTACTTTTTCATCACGCCGGGGTTAGGCCCAAACGGCCTAGCGGGCCGAAGTCCTCGGCCGTTGTCCTCGGCCGTTCGGGTAGGCTTACCGGCAGGCCGCCACCACCGTGAATACGAAGTCCGCATAAATCACCATAAATCGTACCGTTTGCTCGAAACTGGCACCGGTCGACGACCCCGTACCTTCACGCGCACATCGGTACCACTTAGTTCACGGTAACTGCTAATTAACACTGATAAAAGTGACAGAAAAGACGGAGACGGAACAGGCTCCAGCGCACTTCTTTGTCCTCCATGAGGAGAGGAAACATTTAGAAGGAGAGCAGGCATTGGCGCATATTCATCCGGTGAACAGTGAAAAGTTTAGGGAAATAGAAGTAGGGAAACCTGCACCGATAACATCAGCGCCACAGAAGACTGTTGAAAGGGAAGTAAGTTTGAGCAACCTTGACTGGAAAAGAGCATAGCAAAAGGATTCCCCCCAAACAGTAGTGGGCCCGGACGGAATACCAATGCAGCTGATAAACCTGCTTGTACCTAAAAGTGCGGCATCGTTTATGAGGGCAACAGAGAAGGGGATACAAACCAAACAAATATCGGAGGATTGGCTAGAAGGCAGGGTGAATTTAACATATAAAGGCACAGTAACGTAAGTGGTGTTTAGATTCGTATTGCAGGTGATAAAATCAGAAATTCAAGCATGGATGGAAGAAAATGAAATCCTTGGGGAACTGCAGAAAGGATTTAAACAAGACAAGAGCTTGGGTGATAATTTGTTCGGAATAACACACTGCGTTGAAATTGCGAAAGCCCAGAACAAACCATTATGTATTGCACTGAAAGCTCGTTAATTCAAACTACAATAATTCGAATATATAGATAATTCAAACTGCGTGATTTGGTCCAGTCAAGTCTCCATCGAAGCCTGCATTGTAAAGAATGGTAATTCCAACAAGAGGGGCCTCGGCAACGCATAATTCGAACTACGCAACCCCGAGCGCGCAGCTTGGAGCCTGGCGCACGGCCAGAGAAACGGCCCGCTGCCTACACATGAGGCTGCGTCGCTTCCAAAAAGAAGAGGAAAGTTATATCGGGTAAAAGCATATCTAAAACTTCCATAGCGGATGATTTGCAAGGAATTTCTTAGCAGACAACGTCGATTTGGACACGAGTTCAGGGTGTGGGGTGTAGCATCATTTCTTGAGTCAGAAGCGTACAGCCTAGCTGTCGCTGCGAGTGACCCCGAGGTGGTTGCGGACGAAGCGCCAGTGCTGCTATCGCTCGGAAGTAAGGTCCAGATGGAATGGTACATCTCTGTTCTTCACATTTTCATGTACGCGAAAAGGAAGCCTTCCGCTACATCGCTCGTTACAGAAAGAAGTTCTAGCTTTCGCCTTCGAGCATGAAAGGCAGCTGTCAATCGCGACCTTTTTCACGCATCCAATTGCTGACATGCTCTACTACTTAACAATAGCATTGTACGGCTTTTGTGCCTCACTGCAGTTAGTTCGAACTTTTATTAGTTCGTACGGAGGGGGCGCCACCTGACAGATCGAATTAACGAGCTTTTACTGTAACTTCTTGGACATTAAAGGGGCGTATCACTACGTACACAGAGACCTTCTGTGGATAGTGCTTAAACTCAATGGATTGGATGTCGGGTGAATACAGTTCCTTAATGAAGTAGGGACAGTGACGGAATCCCGTCTGGCCGGGAGAATACATTTCAAACACACGAGACGCCGACCAGTCAAAAAATCGTTCTTGACGTTTGTGATTCCAGCACGGAAGACTCGAAACGTCAAGAACAATTTTTTTACTGGTCGGCGTCTCGTGTGTTCGAAAAAAAAAATACAGTTCTTTATAGCAATCTATAAATATAATATAGTGCTCCTGACATGGCAAGGGCAGAAATGAGCACAGCAGGTCAACACCCATCGGGGCCTGAAACAGGGATGCCCTTTGAGCCCAATACTGTTTATGCTTTACATGGCAGGGTTAGAAAAGAAACTGGAAGAAACTCAAGTAGGGCTCAAACTAACGCATATGTTGCAAGGCGAAGTGGTACGGCAACATATTCCGCAAATGTTATACGCCGACCACATTGTTGTTTTGGTTGGTAACCATAAGGATGTGCAACGGCTCATAAATATTAGCAGCCAGGAGGCCACCGACTTCCGGTTAAATTCTAACGCAGAAAAATCCGGAAGAATTGGTTTCAGGGAACCTAGCAGTGACGCAGTGTCCGTCCAGCATGGCGAAAAACCCAGAGTGAAGGAATACAAGTATTTCGGAGTGTGGATAAACCAAGGGGATTACTACTTAAGAACTCACGAGGAGCAACCCAATGATAAGGGAAAGCGAAACGCAGCTATAATGAACATGGAGCTCTGTGGGGGTACAACAGATATGAAGTAGGGAGAGGGATTCGGAAAGGAGTAATGATTACGGGTCTCACATTTGCGAATGCAGTACTCTGCTTACAATTAGACGCTTTAGCAAACTTTTACGTTAACCAGAGAATTGTAGGCCGTTTGGCCTTAGAATCGCATGGAAAAACAACTAATGAAGCAGTACAGGGAGATATGGGCTGGGCGTCGTTTGAAGTTCGAGAGGCGCACAGTAAAATATGTTTTGAGATGAGGTTGAGAGCAATGGATCAATGAAGGTGGGCAGCTAAGGCTTTTAGGTACCTATACATCAAAAGCATGGAGACGCAATGGTTAAGACTAGAAGGCTAACGATGAAATACGGAAAGAACTGTGGAGAATCCAAAACGGCCAAGGTAATCAAAAAAGAGGCAAGGCAGATTGAAACGAATAAATGGAGAAAAAAATGGAAGCTAAAACGTCGTTAGAGATGTACAGGGCGGAGAACTTGGACATCAGAAAGGAAAATTCCTACGATAATTCCTTAGGCAGTGCTTGCCTTTTTGAAGCTAGAGCAGGTGTGGTCTGCGGAAAAATATAGAAAGTATGCGGCACATAGTGTAAGAATGGGAGGGTATTCATCCAACTCTACATGTGGGAAATATTAGGTTTCGAGAAGCCCTAGGATTTAAGGGTAGCAAAGAGGGAGTGAACTTCAAGGCTGTCGAGGCGACAAAAAGAAGAATAGAATGCTGGGGTGCGAAAAGACGGGAGGGGAATATTGCCTATTACAGCTACCACCAGTAACAGAAAAACTAAGTATTTCGTGCCTAACAGGTTTTTTATGCCTGCCCTATGAGCAGCGCTAGTATTTACGAATGGTATTAGACATAGGCATATTCGTTTTTTTGTAAGATGACACGTCATCACCCAGCTACAAATGGGATACCAGTAGCAATCATCAATCGTTATCATCATCGGCATTGCCAGAGAACGCTTCCGCCAGTATAGCAATGTTTACAAAGGCCTCTACAGATAGCGACCTGCCCATATCAGGCGGTGACAATGGGAGGCAGCATGCCGAATAATTTTTGTAGGTGGCGCTATATTTGATCCGCAACCTCGGCAGCTTAGCTTCGCTAGCAGTACGACATGCGACTTCTTGCATAAAATGTAGGGGTCGTATCAATCAATACCGATTGTAGCGATCAGTACCCATTATACCGACCAGCACCGAGAATACACGGTTCAGTCTAGACCGTCTTCTTAGCTATGAGAACATCAACGTGCACAAGTAAACCGCCCTGCTACCATGTCTGCTTTCTCGACCACAATTCTTTATTTTCGAGCATTTCTTTTCATTGAAACATTCGTAAACATTATTGCCTTCGGCCTTACGTCGAGAAGCTTTCTTATAACGTTAATCTCGTCTGTGCACTTGCAAATCTTCGCAGGGAAGGCCTGAATCTGTATAACGCAGCTCTAACAGCGTATTTGGTTGTCGAAACGCTTCATTCTGGCATAAAAACAATGTTATTCCACCAAAGACAGCCCCATGGCAACCCCTTCAACGGCTGCGTCATTTTCACCATAACTGGAGCCCCGTTTGTTGGAGCAACCTCGGGGTGGCTTACAAACCAAACAAATAGCAAAGATGGGTATGACAGCAACCCGTGTTCAATGCATGCGGTGAAAACTGAAGTTATCTGCGGGAAAACGTTTCCAGCCACTGCCCCAGTACCGAAGTGAAGTGAGCCTGGTGAAAAGAACTGGCCTTTGCCGCGCGGCTGCCAGCCTTCCTCAGCTGCTCTCAACAAATACTATCGCGTACGATATGTTCACTGAAAGTACGATGCAAAAAAGTTGAGCAGGACCTTTTACCATATTCTAGCGTGCAAGCGTTTCTTCTGGCTACGCTTGTCTGAGAGCCTTCTGCCGATGTCGACTATAACCAACAACCTCAACATCAGACTCACTGCAGCTACTTTTCCGGAATCACTATCCACATTGCTGCGACACTACCCGCACAGAAGCAAAACTGCGGGAGAAATATATGAAGCACGCTTGTTTTATCGCTTTTTTCGTTATACTCGTATTATGAGGTCGTCGTAGAAGATAACTGGAATTCACCTCGCGTCGTGTGTTTCTCCTGCTTTTTCTGATGCACACTATAAAACAGTGCTTGCCAATCGCTTCTCTATTTTCATTTTTTCTGATCTATGCTATGGAAAAAAAAATGGGCAGAATATTTAACCGTGTTTTATATTCTGTCTGTCGTGCGCGCTGTGAAACGCGTGGAACGCCGTGAAACGCCTTGGCAAAGGGTTAGTAGCTGGGGGCGATTTTTGAGGACGATATTGCGCGGGTGCACGTTCGGTGGACGCCAGCCAGGTGCATGCTTTCGCCAGTCTAGCCAAGCAACGGTTAGTCGTTAAAAACACTTATTTACGCACACCGTCAAGCCCCAAACAGGTGTGCACTTCCCCCAGGCTGAGTCGGGAAATACTGAGCGTAACGCACCAATCAAAAGGAAAAATAACAACGACGGCAGGCCAAGACGTAAACAGCAGAGGAAAGGGGATCAAATGCAGTGCAAACCGATTCAGTGGCGTCTAAAAGAACTAAAAAAGCCAAACAAGTAATAAATTCGGCGCGCAGAATCGCCGAGCATGCGAAGATCGCTATCTCTAAAGCCGGACGCGGTAGCGTCTCTTTTAATGCAACAGTGATCACCTGTAGTATCACTTCGGGAATATATGATTACGAAAGCGGGATGATGGGAAATATAGGGACGAAAGTACAAACTTGGGATATCCTTTTCTTTGGCCAGTTGTGACGAGTTTAAATCTTGCTAGGAGCACCGATTGATACCGAGCATTTTCAGTTCTCGTCGTGCCCAGGTGCTTTTACGGGAACAAATGACTATCGTATGATTTGTTCTTTGAACCAGTTCATGGGTGTCGATCCTTGGGGAAATGAGCTCCATGTGCCTTAGAGGGTGGCGAGAAGTTTGATAAAAAGCAAAACTACAAGTCCCGCGCCTGTGGTGGACTGTGGCAGGTATACAGATATGAAAAGTAAAAACTCCCTTTTTTACGGTTTTGAATATTTACGGCACGCATATTATAGCTGTTTGAAACTCATATGACACAGAAGAATAGTTAGTTCAGGATGAATGCAATACCAAAAAGATAACGCAAACACAATCAACCGCCGAAGGTAACGACGCGTTTTCTTGTTACACACTGTACATGAGATGCAAAGAAGTTCCTGCTCAAGAAAAGTGGCGGTGATGAACTACTTACATTTTCTTGTCCACATTTTATTGCTTGACTGTAGACATAAAAAAATTCGACAAGAGAGCAAGGACTTGAGAAAGTAATGAGCGCAAGTAAATAGCGTATACAGCCTGTAGGCCGTCCGCTTTAAAACAGTGCGTCTCACTTCGAAACCACACCTTGTATAAGTTATGATTTCAAATACTACCTTCATGGTTTAAAAGCGTGCGTTGCAGCAGGTCGTTTTTGTCACGTCACACTCTTCTCACCTTCGCAATAGTGATAAAAATCCTAGATATCTTCGGCAAAAAACGCTAGCTTTCTGCGTTAAGATGCAGGTACAGAATTTGTAGAACAGAACCTGCCGAACTAAAGTTGCTTCCTATAAAGTAGAAATAATTAAACACGTTTCTGATGTTATATGGAAAACAGAAGAGTATACATAAAGTTGTGCTCGTTCTTAGGGAATGCGCAGGCCTTTTTGACATCGTGTGGGACAGATCTGGGTTTACGGCTGTCACGGATGCCGAAAGGGCAAAGTAAGTCACCTTTGTCATTATTAAATACGTTATTTCTGTTCTGTATCTTGGCGTGAAAAAAATACGATATTTAAAAGTATAGTAGTGTTAGCCATGCAAATACAAGGCAGAATACACACCAGAAGTATGCACAATGTTTATAGCTGTGGGTTGCCGTTTCAATAAAAGCCACGTGATAGTAAGCGCTCATCCTGTGCAGCTCTCACCTTCGTCTTGTGTTGTTTCGCGCTTCTTTTTGTAAAAAGCTACATGATCATCATCATCACCAGCCTATCTACGCCCACTGCAGGACAAAGGCTTCTCCCATTAATCATCAATCATTCCAGTCCTGTGCTAAGTGCGACCAATTTATCCCCGCAAATTTCTTGATCTCATTTGCTCATCTAACTTTCTTCCGCCCCCTATCACGCTTGCCTCCTCTAGGGATCCACTATTAATGACCAACGGTTATCTCGCCTTCGCATTACATGCCCTGCCCACGTCCATTTCTTCTTCTTAATTTCTACTAATATGTCCTTAAAAAAGCGTCCCATGAATGCGCCTACTAATAAGCTACATACCACTATTTAAAAATACGCCAACAAGCATGCTATTCGTAATGGAACGTGTGAAGAGCAATTACGTGCAATATTCAGCCGCGATAAGTGTTCCCCTGACAGCCTGCTCTACATAGTCCGCGTCATCGCCGTTACGGCTCTGCGAGTTGGTTTAGAAGATCCGAATGGGTCATGAACTCAAAACATTCCAAAACATTTCGGAACGCACATCTCTTCTCCCGGAAAGGTTGTTTACAGTAATCAAAAATCGTAAACTTGATTCGTTATTTCAACAATTCAACAATGCTCCTCCGTCTGTGTTCTTTTTGGGTAGTTTGCGCACCGTCATCGCGTCTCGGTAGGTTTCTTCGATCCGAGTGGCTCGTACGACTCCTGTGGAACTAGTTTCCGTTTGCATTCTGGTCTTGTTTGCGGGTACGTTTTTTGTTAGGTACGCATCCGTGCTCAAGGCCCTCCTGGCTCCTGGCTTCTCGTATGGCATGTGGACAGCAGTCTACAATGCTCCCTGGTACACGGGTAAGTGCATGCGCAAGCTGTCTTATTTATTCCTAATACAAAACCCACTTTACATCTCCGGGGCAGGATAAGGGAAGAAACGCTTTATTTTGGGTATTTTCAAGGCAAAAGTATTTAGGATAATTTGGGTGGTTTTGCAGTGCCCATCTGAATTCGGCCAGTTGGCTCGATGTACTGCGCATCAAATTATACAGTCGCCCTCTTCAAGAATAACATAGAAGGAGATGAGGCGCCCCCCGAGTAAGGACTAAAACGGCTGAGCCTCGCTTGCCACCCAACGGCCACGGCTGGGAACAGCCGGACAAGGTTGCCTTCCTTTCCAGGACACAGCGGTGGCCATTCCCAACTGCTGGCGAATTCTACCACTCTCCACACATATCACATGCTCAATTTCTCAAGTGTGCGCGGGCTTTTTTAGTGTGGTCCGTGTGTACGTTGTCCCGTGTATTCTTAATTAAACGAGACACTCCACTTTTTGTGTTAGGACGATGCAATATAAAATTCGTTACACTCGATCCGAGACGGAGCCGTGGAGGAGTATTCATGAAAGCCTCGCATAAAATTCTGGCTGATGGCTGTGGAAGGTCTGTTGTGATTTCGAGGACACTGTGCGTATAAATTGTGTGCCAAGGTTATTTGAGGAGCCCTACACACTTCCTGTGCTGCAATGCCGTACTAAACGTCACAACACATCCTGCGTTGCCTGGGACCCGTAGCTTCTAAACTCCGCAACAGAACAGCTGGAACGCTATGCCTCGTCACCATATGCAGCTTCCGGTCGCCACATTGTGCGCTCCTTGTTGAACTTCTACCGTACCAGCTGGGTGAGACCTAGTGCGTTTCCGGTGCTGGCATTTCGCACTCGATGAAATATATTTTGCCATGAGGATGCTCGTTTGGTTCTGTTGGTAGAACATGACAATGAATTGAAGCGCTGGGAAAACGGGACAAGCGAGTCAGCACACACAAGGGGCTAGTTCCAACAGTTTTATTAGCAGACTAATACACATATAAGGCGTTTTTTTAATTCAGCCAGATCCAGAAACCGAAACGAAATCAAATATAACTGCACTGACAAGAAAAACTCGCAACTCGGCAACTCAGCAACTCGGCAACAAAACTCAGCAAAACTCGGCAAACACGATAAAACAAACACTCCTATGATATCCCTATACACTTTACGTGGATTTGTTCTTAGTTAAGACACCACGCTAATGTTAATGTATTTTGTACCTTCAGCATATTTTTTATACTGAGTTGTGACAGTAAAATAGTTCTAATTCTGGGCTTTATGCATTGAAGCAGCATCCAGGGGATGAGCCGCGCTAGAGCAGAGAGCTCCGGATTAATTTAAGCAAGCTGTGAATTCGTAAAAAATTCAACGTTCGGATTTTTTTTTCACCGCCATTATATCTCCGGTACTTTTGTTGTTTTGAGAGCTGACGTTATTATTTGCACCATAATGAAGGACTCCGGATTAATTTTAATCGCACTGGGATATTTTGTTGGCTCACATTTTCACAAAGGAGCGTAATTCGCCACTAGAAGCTAAACTGCCATAGCCGGCATAGAGCCGTTATTCGCTGCACAACGTGTTAGAAGCTGAGCTGCACCCACGGGTCTAGTTTTACTGCCGGAGACTTTGCTCCAGCCCTGCATCACCACCTAATTTTTTGTAATGTCTTGAGATAAGGGGAAAAATGCCCCATGTGTTGAAAGATGCTACTCGGCTTACAGCCCAACACAAAGTCCACCCTGAATACGATCCAACAGAAACCTATGACATAGCGATTGAACAAAAGCACTGCGCCAAGCCTCGATTTTAATATTCCGATTAGGTGTATGTTTACTTTAAATAAGAACAGCATTTGTGAATATGAGCACATGCGTCCTCAGAGCCATTATTCTTGAGCATTTGTTTGCCCCGAGGGAAAGGTGAGAAAATATTACGTGCCCTTAGTAGACACCTTATGAACTAAGACTATATTTTCGTCTATCCCATAGTAAACATCAATTTTTTTGTCAGCATGCGTCATGCTTGCCAAACATGCCCACAATGTGATATTTTATTAAGTGGAAGTCTTTAACGGCCTCATGAAACCATTCAGGATGGCGTACGATGGGAAAAGGCTTTTAACGGACCATTCTTCTGACAATTTAATACAAATATCTGAAAGAATTCAAACATGGAGTACATGTTCTATAATTCTATTCTTCAATGCTTTAGTTTACTCGCCCCCTTTTTTCTACCATATGTGCACAATGATGAGAGTGGAGGCTCAACTTACAAAATAAAGTGCTTTGTAGAGGCTTTGCAACCAGGTGCGATTCGATGGTCCGCTCCTTTGCTTTCCCTTCGAGAGGTTTGAATTTTGCGATAGGCCTGGAAAAACGAGAATGACAGAATAAATTCATGGGCGATACACTGCGTGCCCTGGTTTCGTATAAGTATTGTAAAAAGTTAGAGCACTGCACTTGCTTTGGCAAGGCGGAGTATGCTCAAATGCTCAACTCAATAAAAAACAATGAATGAATTCGTACATTGATACAAAATTTTGCAAGGAAAATGGTCCTTCAGAACATTTAGTACTAGGCTAGCCAAATCTTCCCGTGCTTGTGGCTACAGTCCAGGCAACAGCCGCTACAGCACAAGCAAGTTCATTCGAATTGTACACGTATATTTTTTTAATACTTTTGCTACGGCGATTTGGGGCCGCGCCCAAGGACGCGGGTTGGATACCGGCTGTGGTGGCTGCTTTTCAGATACAGGAAAAAATTATAAACGCCCGTACGTCGAGATTTCAACGCACGTTAAAGATCACCATGTGGTCAAAACAATACAAACCCCTCCACTACGGCACGGCTCATAGGCCAACGCGCGGGAGCTACACAGCTTCAGCGCGTTGAACACCGCAATAGAACTAGGAGTCGGTTGGAATAAGTCGCCCAGGAAAGGGTTCATAGAAACGAATAAAAAATATGGTAGTTATTTGGAGCGTTAGCATCCTGTTGAAGGTTGTTCAAGAGTACGGTGCAAAAGCAAAATGGGAAAATTTTGATTTCCGTAGGGTGTGCATGAAATCAATGCATATGAATTTCAAAACGAAAAACACATTTCACCATGTCCCGTCGTGCTTAACCACAGAAGTAAAGAAGCTGCCTCGAGGGAACGGTCGAGGGAACGGAGCAGCCATCGCCTCGGCTCTCACTCAACCAGGGGTTCGGAAGGTAGTCAGCGACTCCCAGCAATACTACCAGAATTACCAGTCGGGGTGGGTGTCCAGAGCTGCACTGCGTGTGCTAAACAACCACTCCCCAACCGGTTCCATTCAGCTCATCTTGACGCCAGCTGACGCTTCCATGGAGGGCAACGAATACGCCCACCAACAAGCCAGCGCTTTTACCCCCCAGGCTATGGAGCTGCACGAAGACAGTCAACCGCTTGTCACGTTCAAGGACATAACCAAGCATTATCGCCTTGAGAGACAGACCCTACCCTCGCCTTACCCTGACTTTTTCAGAGGAGACCAAACTACCCTATGGCTCGTACAATGCGGCTCCTTCCCACACCCGACGCGTCTTCACTCAAAGCACCCGAAAGCGCTGCGACGCTGAATGTAAACATTGCTCAGAAGTAGGAACACTCCGCCACATAATCCGGGTGTGCAACTTTAGCCCTGAGCACCCTCCTCTCTTCCCCTCAACTACCAACAAGAGCAAT
The DNA here is from genome assembly GCF_048455015.1 of Haemaphysalis longicornis. NCBI lineage: Eukaryota > Metazoa > Arthropoda > Arachnida > Ixodida > Ixodidae > Haemaphysalis > Haemaphysalis longicornis. The sequence continues at coordinate 18,376,696 of NW_027526203.1, read as the reverse complement.
GGGAGAGGTGGCTGTGCAGTCCCTCTCTGCCTACCCAGCCTCAGCTGGTGGACACAGCACAGGTGGCGCGGACTGCATATGGGCTCTAGTGAAGGAAGCACTCCCCTGTGGCGCCCTCTGGGCCGTTCAGAAATCGAAATAAAAGTATTTTCCCTCCTGCTCCTCCTTCCACTGCCCTCCCTCCCCCGTCTCTGCCACCGACCTCGTCGCCTCCGTCCGCGGCGGCAGAGACGTTGAAGTTACATCGTGTAACAGTGGGTTTGAGCTTCCTTTAATTTTATGAAAAAAAGGGTTTCTACTTATGTGCTACACCAATACAACTCAACCAACCACCGTTCATGCATCATGCATTGATTTAACCTTAGCTAAGCATATCTCTGAAGTAATAAAGGGTGCGGTTAAGCGCATTTTACTTCTCTCTGGTTTCACTATTTGTAGAGACACGTTAGTTAGTTTAACTGACATCGCATGGGTAATCATTGCGGGTGCCGTTTACAGCTTTGCGTTCCATCCATATTCGCAGGGTGGAGTGGCGCGAATTTTTTTTCCGTCCTCGTATCTTTCCCCTCTCCCATAGAGTTTATGGCGAAAGAAGGTCAGGAAGCTTAGGAAGCACGTACTGAAAGCTAGAGAAGATCACAATAAAGGCCCACTCACATGCAGGCGTAAAATCAACGTACGCGCACAATGTCGTACGCCTGCGGTGACACCGCCCCTGCCTTTCCACCGGTGAGAGGGCGCCGGAGAGGGCGAGCAACCGCATACGCGCCGCAACTCGCACGTAAACCCAGCGTCATGGCAAAAAGAATGCCAACCGTCTTGCCCACCGTACACCAATGCGACGCGCAGTGTGGCTAGACTACTCCGTACGCAGCCTTGTGGCTGCTTTGTGGCGACCTGTTCAACTACAGTTTGACTGAAATGATACATATAATGGTTATTCTCAGAAACGTATGAATATTTAATGCAGAAACAGCTAAAACAGTTCTTGGGACAATAAAAAACCGTTATAATTAGTACGCTACTATGTAGCAGGCAGAAAACCCTCCACTACATTTGGCGTAACTCATAGTTGTTCGTTGCTTTGTGTGTTTTCTAACATTTTTGCTCTCCGTATTTTACAAACTACTTCGTTTTATTACGTGATTAATAGTAATGATAGCTCGTTTACCAACTACCTCTCTTCTTATTCGACCTTACCGCCAGATAATATCACCGCCAGAGGTCGACGCCAACACCGTGCGCCCGAAAGTTTGCCCCGATGTCTGGCTGCCTCTGACTTGGCGTAACAAGCGCTCTATAGCAATATTTTCGCCTTACAACGGAGTACCCCGGTTCCTTACGCGCTTATGCCTGTTTACGTCGTTGCGCGAGTACGTCGGTTTTACGCGTGCATGGGATTGCCCTTAACCCGAGAACAACCAACGCCGGCGTGCGCACAAAAACTACAGTCGCGATCGATTTTTCGAACGCTCTCTTTTCAAGACCTGTTTTAATATGCGGACCCCGCATTGGCTGAATCACGTGCTTTATAGAGTACATCTAAAAAACCAACCAAAATTTCAGACACTTGAAAATATTGTCGATCGGTTTTCGGCGCTTTTTCTTTCAATTGCGAGTATAAAGCTACCGGAAATCCAAACAACACCGCTTTCATTTTGTTTTTCTGAGGCCTAGAACACGGGTTACATGCGTGTCGCTGGGTGATCTCGCACACAACTTCGTTAGAAGGCACCGTTCGCTGCACTATATCTCGAGCCGCGTGCAGTCATCGTGACCACAGGGGCCGTTTAATCGCGTATGGTCGGTTTTCCTACTTTCCGTTGCCGCCTCAGCAACCTGTGGAGTTTTAATCCCCAGTGGTTACCTGTAACGACGACACCGCCTTCCTCATCCACGTCCTCGACAAAAGCTTCGAAGCGAGAAAATTACAGCCGATTAAAAATGAGAGAGAAGCTGCCATCATCAGTCAAATGCGAAGTGGCTGGTCGCAAGCGGCTGGCCATATTCAATAAAGTAGTGAATAAAGTAACTGAACTAAAGTAAGTGAAGTGACCTACAAGTAAAGTGACTTTTTATGCGTGCATTCATTTTTTCGGACAGCCCGATTTTCGGGTCGCTATCTCGGCCCTTTGAGTCTCCGGAAAACAGGTCGGCGACAATACATAAAGTGGAAATTATGACAAAAGTACTCAAACCGACAGACCTTTTCCATCAACCCATGTGCACAGTATTTGACTGCCGCGGTCGCTCCCAGGGGTCTTAGGATTAGAATAAAACCTGCTGCTACCGAACTCTTCCCGTCCAACATGAATAAGTGGAAACAGGTACTCGATAAAGCATCTTTACAATTAGCTGAAATAATCCTCAATCACTAGGAAACTACGGCCCATTCTCTCCGAAAGAAAGAGGAACTACTTAGTCAGGAACTAAGCAAAAGAGAGTTGAACCTTTTAAGCAACTACGAATCCAAGACGGCCTCCGCCATAACCTGAACAAAAGACCGCAAATTTAACCGAGATAGGATTTCTAACACTGGCCACACGCGTAAGAACCTAACAAGCTCCGGCACTAGTAACTGCCCCCACTCTGACAATACGACCGATAATGTCACTACGACTGTAATAAATGCTTCGATTACTGCACCGCGAACAGTTCCGTTAAATCCCTGTACTAATAATTTTCCCTCGTCTGCCGTCACAAAAGAAAATCTTACCGGGAGTGTAATGAACCTTTCAAGTATAACCCTCTCCCCAGCTCAGATGAACGTCTTGTCAAAGGACCTAAACTTTTGCCCGGCTACTGGTGGTTTTGATGAATTTCAACTTTTTAAGGACTTAGATAACTTCGCCAGCACCATGAGGCTACGAGAATACTTCTACGATCACCCCGCGACGGAAGAAGCCCGCAGAACCCTACCTAGCTATAAGCACTGGACCCCTCCCACACAGCGTGATAGTTGCCTCGACATGTACATCAAAGCTGTCCAACGCGATGTGCGAAAAGCATACCAAACACAAATTTCTTTCCACCACAACATGACTACCAACGAAAGGAAAGCCCTAGAGGAATTCGCAAGCTGTCCCGACATAATTATTAAACCTGCCGACAAGGGAGGCGCAATCGTAATCCTTGATAAAACCGACCATGTTAACGAGGCCAATAAGCAACTATCGGTATCGACGTTCTATAAAGCACTACCCAATGATCCCACTCAAGACAATAAGCAAATTTTCAAATATAAACTTGCTGCGCTTGTTAAAATAAAACAATAAATGAAAGCACGGCTCGTTCCCTGATCCCCTTAAGCCCAGAAGCCGGTAAATTCTATCTTCTCCCAAGGAATCACAAAGATAACTAGCCAGGGCGCCCCATTGTTTCTGGCATTGGCAGTGCTACCGAAAACCTCTCGCGCTATGTGGATAATCTCATTTGCGGCATTCCGCACAGCTTTCCCTCATTCATTAAGGATGCGAATGACTTTCTCTCAGACATTTCAAAAATTGAAATTCCTGATAACTGCCTTCTTGTCACCCTCGATGTTGCGTCACTGTATACTAACATCCCCCATGGAGATGGCATCGCCGGTGTATCCCTTGCGTCTGAGCAGTCATCGTGCGAAAAACCTATCGATTCTTCTGCTCTCCAAACTTTCTGTAGGCTTATTCTTGAACTTAACAATTTTGAGTTTGACGGAGTTAATTACGTACAAGTCAGCGGAACGTCAATGGGAACTTGAATCGGACCTAACTACGCCAATATCTTTATGGCTCACCTCGAATCAAACTTTCTTGACACCCAAAATTTAAAGCCAATATACTATAAAAGGTATATTGATGACATATTCATGATCTGGAAACACGGTGAGGCGGAGCTCCTCACCTTCATTGAGGCATTTAACCTAGCCCATCCTAGCATTTCCCTTGCTCATTCCTATTCCCAATACAGTGTAAACTTTCTGGACGTCACCGTTACTACCTCCCGAGGTCGGCTTCAAACTAAACTGTATAGAAAACCGACAGACACGCGGCAGTATCTGCACTTCCGAATTAGCCATGTCAGACACTGCAAGACAGCAATACCTTACAACCAAGCCCACCGATTTAGGAGAATTTGCTCAAACCAAGCCGACTTTGACTCAAACTGTCGAGAACTCAAGACCGCCCTCCTGAATAAAAAATACCCGGTAAAACTTATCAACCAACCAATTAGACCGAAATTAGAGCCAACCAATTAGACCGTAACGAAATCTGTAAGAAAAAAGCCCCGAACGGTAACCCGCAAACTAACTTAGTTTTAAGCCACTCATCCTCCGCTCCAAGAGTGTCAACCGTACTAAAAAAAACGTCAAAATATCCTAATGCAAAGTGACCGCTTAAAAAGCACATTCCCCGAACCACCACGCGTTGTCTACCGGCGTAATAAGAATTTAGGCGACTTTCTTACTATCTCTCGTATCAACCAACCGGAAACTAATGGCCGCATGCCCTGTAATAAACCTCGATGTAAAGTATGCCCACATATGACCACTACACAGCGCGCCACCAGCACGGCTTCAGACTACTACGTAAATATAAAAGGTAACTTTAACTGTGACTGCGCTAATGTCGTATACCTTCTAGAGTGCACTGTTTGTAGGCAACAAGATATCGGCCAAACTGAAACGCCCTTCCGAATGCGATTCAATAATCACCGCTCTCATGCAAAAAAGCTGCCCTTATTTGCCCCTATCAAGACATCAGAACAGTCCCGGGAATGCATTTGAACATCTTAAAGCAACGATTTTAGAATCCGCCTTCAAAACGCACCATGACCGCGAGGTTCGGGAATCTTATCTCATTTATAAGTTTGGGTAGCCACACTTGAGATTAATGAAAGTTACGGAAAACTAACGTGCTTATCCCTCGATTAAAATTGGCGGCTTCATAATTTTTATAACTATGCCCATTAATCCTACCCTTGAGTTTCCCATCAGAATTCGCAAAAACTTTCCAAATACAGCAGCTTTATTAGCCTAATGCGGCTCAACAATGCCATTTGTCCTGGGGAAGGAGGCCTCGTTCCCACCACCACTTAAGAATGTTTAACTCTTTGTGATCTATTTATGTTTAACCTTTTGTGACCCTACCTATTTCCTGTTCAGTTGCTAGCTTCTGTGAAATGCTCTTTTGTGCCCCCTATCTATTCTCTTCATCCGCGGAGGGCACAACCATCTTCGCTTCCGCCCCAACCAGTCTCCCCAGCCACTGAATACCTTACTGTATACTCTTCCCTTTCTTTTGAAACCGCGGTTGTCCAGTTTCCCGCATTGTCTGAACTTGCAGCCCGCGCGGCATACGTTGACCAGTCAAGGTGCAACCTTGAACGCTGCTTTCTTAACACGACCCCTTTCTCTCTCTCGCTCCCCCCCCCCCTTTTTTTCTGTTTTGTTGTTGTAACATAGGCGTAGCCCGGCTGTATGCGTACTCTCCTTTTCCGAAACATTTTCCGCTCCTTCTCACAGTTTTCTGCAAACCTATATAAGAAATGGGTTCCAAATGTTTGCGACAGCAAAATCATGTAACTTTACTCTGATGAAGGCAAGTCCCGTTGCCGCTACGTAAGTAAACCTTGTTTGTTATTGTTCTTGCTGTGTATCCGACTCTTTACTTATACTATTTCTGCGCGCTTTGTGAGTTTTCTCTTTCTCTAGATTTATATATATATATATATATATATATATATATATATATATATATATATATATATATATATATATATATATATATACACGAGAGGGTAGACACACGTATGAAAACGATGATTGAACTAACGTTTCGACCGGGGTCCGGTCTTCGTCAGAGTCACCGGACCCCGGTCGAAACGTTAGTTCGATCATCGTTTTCAAACGTGTGTCGACCCTCTCGTGTATTTTGAAACCGAATCCCGGAACTTATTCATCGCTATATATATATATATATATATATATATATATATATATATATATATATATAGAAATAAGGGTTGGCAGTCGAGAAAACCTCGGAAAGCAAAGGGGTAACTTTAACTGTGACTGCGCTAATGTCGTATACCTTCTAGAGTGCACTGTTTGTAGGCTTTTTTCTTTACTTTCTTTCTTTCTTTCCAAATTCTTAATCTGTTTCAATGATCTACCACATCCTCCCCTTTGCTTTCCGAGGTTTTCTCGACTGCCAACCCTTATTTCTGTGTTATTTTCAACGAGCCCCTCATTTCCTATTCTGATTCGCTATATATATATATATATATATATATATATATATATATATATATATATATGTATATATATATATATATATATATATAAGACAGAAATAATGGTTGGCAGTCAAGAAAACCTCGGAAAACAAAGGGAAGGATATAGTAGGTCATTGAAACAGATAAAGAATTTGGAAAGAAAGAAAGTGAAGAAAAAATGCCCGCCAGGTGGGATCCGAACCCACGACCTCCAGAATACCGGTCTGGTGCGATAACCACTACGCTACCGACGGGCTATTTTTCTCCCTCACTTTCTGGGGTATTTATGTCAATGTAATTTTTTCCTGCGCTTGAGGGTTGTAGCCCGCGCCACTCCGACTTCTCGGGTTGAAGGGGATTTTCTTTTTAACCCCCGGGCCGTGACTCGAGTGTCTACGATATGTCGAGAGTGGTCGACGAGCGGTGAACCCTTTTAAGCTCCCTATGGCACCAAGACTGCCAGAACAGAAGCCCTCGCTATGCATGTAGCGAATCAGAATAGGAAATGAGAGGCTCGTTGAAAATAAGACAGACATAAGGGTTGGCAGTAAAGAAAACCCCGGAAACCAAGGGGAGGATATAAAAGGTCATTGAAACAGATAAAGAATTTGGAAAGAAAGAAAGTGAAGAAAAAATAGACGAAAAAATATATATATAGATAGTCGGGAAGTAGAGTCCTTAATTGCTGCAGGAATACGCACAAAGTAAAAGTACGATCTTCGAAGACTTTATTTCCAACGTTTCGACCTGACACAGGTCTTCCGACCTGAGACAGGTCTTCCTCAGGAAGACGTGTGTCAGGTCGAAACGTTAGAACTAAATTCTTCCCCGCACGGGGCACCTTGAGTAATCTTGGTGACGGTGAGTGGCGACACCGCGTACCCCGAGCCCCCCATACTGTAGCTGTTACCTACCGTGGCTAGAAGTTGAAAGGTGAAGGGTTAGAAGCCGTGAACGGTGGCCGTCGGAGCCTTGGTCAAGCTCCGGCCGATGGGCTCCCTGCCTGTCTACCAGGCAGGGAGCTCCGGGACCTCTTTGACTACCAGGGTAAGGTCAAAGGAGAAAGTACCCCCGTCTCCCTGCTTTTATACTATGCTATATGGCATTTTCTAAACTCCCCCCCAAACGTGATCGGCCCCCGAAAAGGGGCCGCACCGAAGTGAATTTCCCACCGCTACCTACCATAGAATTCGCCAGACCTGACAATTTCCCCCGGTTTTTGATCATGGAATCTGCAGAACAATCTGAACCTCTTACATCGAAGTCAGTCTTCCTCATTGCTAAGTTTCTTGACAACATTCTGGGCAAGAACTACAAAGCAAAAAAGCTAACCAGTGGTGAAATCCTTGTGGAAATATAGAATCAACAACAGTCTAAAATTTTCCTCGAACAGAGCATGATCGGTGACTTGAAAATTAAGGTAACTCCTCACCGCAGTCTAAACACATGCCAAGGTGTAATTTCTCAATTTGACCTAAAGGACGAAAAGACTCCGACTTGCTGGAGGGCCTGCGTGAGCAAGGCGTTACTGCAGTCAGACGAATCACCATCCGTAGAGACAACCAGGAAATAAAAACAAGCTTGTAATTCTCACTTTCGACCGTTGCAACCTCCCTCAATATGTAAATGCCGGCTTCATCCGTTGTGAAGTCCGTCCCTATGTTCCCAATCCGCGTCGGTGCTACAAGTGCCAGCGCTAAAGGCACGGCACTTTACAGTGTTGGGGGAAACTGACGTGTGCCAAATGTTCTGATCACGACCACCCTACAGACAATTGTAAAGCCAGTAGCATGAAATGCCCAAATTGTGAAGGACCCCATGCAGCGTACTCGCGTACCTGTGGAAGGTTCAAACTCGAGAAACGCATCATTAATTTGAAGGTAACGGAAAACATCTCGTACCCGGAAGCACGCAAAAGGTTTGCCTGCTTTGCTTCTCCAAGGTACGCCGACGCAGCTCGCCGGGGGGCAGAGCGGCGTCTGGTCTCGGTGGCGACCCAGTTCAGTGAGTCTGATCTGGTCCCACCCCAGCCCCCCACTGGGTTGTCTCCGGCAGCCCAACCCGTCACCACACCGCTTGTTCAGTCACCAGCCGCTGTGGTGGCAACTGAGTCAGTTGGGGGCGCTGCTGCATCCGCCATTTCTTCTCCACCTGTCCAAAGCTCAAGTGAGGGTACGGATATGGAGGTGGAGATGGGGGATTCCGCAGCAGCTCCCGCCCCTGCCGCACCGCCTGTGGCACTTCTGGCAGTGCCGATGCCATCGGTGGCGGCGGTTGCAGAAAAAAGCACCCACAAGGGTTCCACGTCCAAGGAGCCCAATCCGTTGGGCACTCCCAGGACGTCGGACGAAGACATGGACGTTGGACCCTATCTGTCTGCAGTGCAGCGGAAGGAACGGGTACCATCGTCCAAACCATCCGATAAGCCCAAAAAACCAAGAGTCACAGCCCTGAAAGACAATACGTAAACACTCATTCTCACACATTTCCAGTCGCTTTTGCAAATAATGGGAAGGAAAAATATTATACAATGGAACTGTAGAGGCCTCATCAAAAATTTTGACGATATATATCAGATACTACACACCAAGCAGCCAAGTATAATGTGCCTGCAGGAAACTCATCTGAGCAGCAAAAACACAAACTTCTTGAATAATTATATGGTATTTAGAAAAGACAGAGATGGATGCACACACTCCTCGGGAGGTGTGGCTATTGTTGCTCGAAAATGCATTGCATGTAATACCATCTCCTTAAACACTGTCCTTGAAGCTGTTGCGATCCCTCCAATAATATTTAATAGATTAATAACAGTGTGCTCCCTTTACATACCGCCTGACTTCCAGCTCTCGAGCTCGGATTTCGAAGGGCTGGTTGATCAGTTGCCTGAACCTTACATCTTGATAGGCGACCTGAATGCACATAATTCTCTTTGGGGCTCTTCCCGCACCGATGCCCGGGGTCGCCTCATTGAGAAATTCTTAACATCGTCGGGAGCATGCCTTTTCAACAAGAAACAGCCAACATATTATAATATAGGACACAACACCTACTCACACCTTGAGCTGACTATAGGATCGGCAGTACTTCTTCCGTCTCTTGAATGGGACGTGGACACCAATCCATACGGTAGTGACCACTTCCCTACTTCATTAACATACATTGACAAAGGCCCTACCTGTTCCCCTTCCCATAATCGGTTCAATGAAGCAAAAGCAAACTGGAATACATTTACAGAAATCTCCAAACTACACTACACATCTATAACACACCTACACGTACATGAAGCCGCCCGACTCCTCACGGCACACATCCTCGACGCCACCGAAAAGTGAATTCCCCACGCCTCTGGTGCCCCGCGCAACCAGAGGAGGCCGTGGTGGAATGAGGACTGCAGGCGGGCGTGAGAGGGCCAGAACAAGGCGTGGGGTATCCTGCGCCGGTACCCCACGTCGGGAAACCTTTTATTGTTCAAAAGGGCTAAGGCGATGGGAAAACGTGTGCGCCGTGAGGCAAAACGAGAGAGTTGGCGCTCATTCGTAACATCCATAAACTCTTACACTGACTCTCGCAAAGTCTGGACACGAATACGCAAACTAAAAGGACAACAGACACACAGCCTGCCCCTCGTTAGTACAACAGGGGACACACTGGAAGACCAGGCTAACACACTCGCACAACACTTCCAACACGTGTCCAGTTCAGCACACTACACTAGCACTTTCATGAAACATAAACAATTGGCTGAAAAGAAGTCTTTACTTGATAACGATAAGTCAACCTCCTCTTATAACTCGGAGTTCTCACTTTATGAGCTCTGAGCACCTGTAAACTTTATGAGCTCTGGGCCGCTCTGAGCACCTGTAAACCCTCAGCTCCAGGCCCAGACAACATCACATATACAATGATACAGCACCTACACTCAGACACTCTTCTAACACTCCTCCACCTATATAACAAGATTTGGCTTTCGGGGCACATTCCAAGCTCTTGGAGGGAGGCTATAGTTGTAGCTTTCCTGAAAGAGGGGAAGGATCCTTCCTTTCCCGCTAGCTATAGATCCATTGCCCTGACGAGCTGCCTTTGTAAGCTTTTCGAGAAGATGATTAACCGAAGACTTGTGTACTTCCTGGAGTACAATGGACTTCTCGAGAGCTGCCAGGCAGGTTTCAGGGCAGGGCGATCTACACATGATCAACTCGTTGCCTTAGAATCCTACATCAAAGATGCATTTATTCATAAACAGTATTGTATGGCAGTATTTTTCGATATTGAAAAAGCGTATGATACTGCATGGCGCTATGGAATTCTTAGCGACCTTAAGTCTTTTGGTTTGTCAGGCAACATGTTAAATATTCTTGCAAGCTACATGTCGGAGAGAACTTTTCGTGTGAGAGTGGGCAATAGATATTCCCGAGTTCACGTCCAGGAAAACGGTGTGCCTCAAGGGGGCGTTTTGAGCTGCACGCTGTTTATTATAAAAATGAACTCGCTGGGAAAAGGATTGCCACCAACCATTTCTTACTCGCTATATGTAGACGACGTTCAAATCTCCTTCAAATCATGTTATCTGTCCGTTTGCGAGAGGCAAGTCCAGCTTGGTGTCAACAAACTCGCTGACTGGGCCGACAGGAATGGATTTAAGCTTAATCCAGAGAAGTGTACCTGTGTTGTATTTTCAAGGAGGCGCGGAATCAATGCTGATCCTAATATTAAGCTTAAAGGTGTCTCAATCCCTCTCAGAAAGGAACACAAATTTTTAGGCGTGGTGCTAGATGAAAAACTGACATTTATTCCTCATATAAAACACCTGAAACAGAAGAGCCTCAAAACCATGAATATTCTGAAGGTTCTTTCGCATTGCTCGTACGGAGCGGACAAACAAATACTCCTCCGCGTATTTACCAGCCTTATTGGCTCACGGTTAGACTACGGGAGTGTCGTCTATGGGTCCGCATGTAAAACGGCTCTGAACATGTTGGATCCAGTGCTGCACTTGGGTCTCCGTCTTGCATGTGGAGCGTTCCGGACGAGTCCCATTGAAAGCCTGTATGCAGAGTGTGATAGGTGGAGCCTTGAACACCAGCGTTCGTATACTTCATTGCTGTATGCTATTAAGACGACTTCTGTAAAAAACCACCCATGTAGTTTTATCATAAGCAACACCTCATCCGATCCGTTGTTCGCAGCACGGCCATCGATACCCGCTCCTTTCTCTATCCGAGTGAGAGCCCTCGCTGAGGAACTAGGGATTTCATTTGAGGAGAGCATGAAGTGTTCTATTGCTGACCTCATTTCGCCTTGGGAGAGGTCAGCAATTTCGTGTGATATTTCTTTTAAACATATCAACAAACGAAATGCGCCTAGAGAACTTATACAACAGCACTTTCTTCAGTTACAACACAAATACCCCCACACCACTTTCTACACCGATGCTTCGAAGTCTTCTTCAGCCGTCGCATGCACTGCACACGGCCCAAACTTTACCAGTACGAAGACCTTACACAGAAATAGCAGCATTTTTACGGCCGAAGCATATGGTATCTTATTAGCAGTACAACACATTACACAAATTAGAACAGAACACTCCATTATCTTTACAGACTCTCTAAGTGTGGTAACAGCCTTACATTGCTTCAGACCTACAAAAAACATTGTCCTCCAGCATCTAATCAAAGCCTTAACCTTTGCTCCTCACTCAAAACTGAAAATAATTATTTGCTGTGTTCCAGGTCACAGTGGCATTCTGGGGAACGAAATTGCTGACCAGAGTGCCGCTGTAGCTGTTATCTGCAGTAGCATAGATGTACCATGTGTTCCCTACCTCGACCTCAAGCCACTGGTACGGACAGCCTTGCGCAAATCTTGGAAGGAAACATGGGACACACAAACAGAGAACAAATTCTACACTATAAAGCCACAATTAGGTAGATACATAACAGACAAACAAGACAGACACAAGGAAGTAGCCTTAGCCAGGCTACGGATAGGCCACACTTATGTAACACATTCACACTTGCTCACTGGGTCTCCGAGACCCGTGTGCAGCAGGTGTGGAGAGGGCCTATCCGTAGTTCACATACTAATCACATGCAAGGCACTCCACACCACACGACACAAACACTTTCCAGAAATCTACAGACAACAAATACCACTCCACTCATAGCACTTCTTAGGCGATAAACCAATGTTTACTGTCAAACGTGTTTTTAATTATCTATCAGAAGTTAAATTTCTGAATCTCATATCGTATCATGCATAATCACAACCTGGCCCTCTACACCAGCCATCCTCATTGTCTTTATTGTTTTTACTTCTGGTGCTATTCACTTTTAGTATGACTTTAATCTGTGGTAGCTAACCATCTTTTTTTTGGCGCTCTTTGCCCCAGTTGGCCTTGCGCCATTAAAATGCAACCATCAATCAATCAATCGGAACTAAATTCTTCAAAATGCGTACTTTTACTTTGTATATATATATATATATATATATATATATATATATATATATATATATATATATATATATATATATATATATATATGAAAAAATGCCCGCCAGGTGGGATCCGAACCCATGACCTCCAGAATACCCGTCTGGTGCGATAACCACAACGCTACCGGCGGGGCGATGTTCCCCTCCACTTTCTGGGGTATTTATGTTAAGGTATATATATATATATATATATATATATATATATATATATATATATATATATATATATATATATATATATATATATATATATATATATATATATATATATATATATATATATATATATATATATATATATATATATATATATATACCTAATGCCGCCATGTGTGTTTATGTGCCTCTGCATTTTATCCACTTTTCAGGTCCCCCAAGAAGTGCGGATGAGGCCACGTTGCGGGAGCATTTTGGTAAGGTTAAGATTGGTCTTACACTTTTGGTGTACAAACAAAAACCATCTTTAAAGATGATAGCAGAGTGCTTCCATGCCTTTCTGGTCATGAAACTTCGCCATCACGCTATGGGAGAGCTTCGTTCGCTGCCGCGCCGTGGCGCTGGTGTTGATCGGAGGGCAGGGGGGGGGGGGGGGCGTGTTCAGAGAGCGTTTGACAGGGAACGGACCATGGAGTTAGATAAAACAGAGGCTCGCCGCCTTATCAGCAGTGCGCTTTCGCTTTACGTGTCGTGGGCAGATCAAATGGACTTATTATTTCGTCAGTGGCGAAAAAATTTGGTCCGAACGGGCATGCTGCTACTGCGTTCCTGCCTGCTGGTCTGGCTACAGAGCAGCGGCGGCCGCCCGATGCCCTCCGATCTGCGGTGGCGCCACTCGCGGTAGCCTTTGTCCCCGTACGAAACTTAGCCGGGAGTTTCATGATCAGAGAAGCATTGAAAGACTCTGATAATAGCTTCTCGCTCTAGCCGTCTTTCAATTTCACCGCATAGAAGTAGTCACTTTGGCGTTTGTAATGAAGCAGGGTTTTAATTCTGGAGCGCAAGTAGGTAGGTTATCTCATGTTTTGTTTGATGACCGCGTGTACCTTCACTGGAGATTCCTGTTGTATGAAACTGCAACCTTCCGGACTACGCATTCACATTCGATATCTCGTAGTGGCCAATCAGACATTGCGTTATCTAGGGTTCTGTTTGAACGTATATGAACGGGCTTCTTAAAGTCTGTTTAAAGGAATACAGGCCGGCTGGTCAGGCCGGTCAGGTAAGCAAGTCAGGCAATTAAAAAAAAATGTACCGTGGTGTGGAGATCGCTTTCTCTCTAGCAATTAAATGGACCACGCTCGAACCCCACATGCACTGGCTCTTTTTTCACTGTTTGCTTAACCCAAAACCCATTTCCTTTTATCACGCATGTTATCAATTTACGGCATATTAGGACATTACGAACAAAATGTTTAGTTGTGTTCTCCTTAGGTCAGTCCCACCTCCTGTTTTCTACGTTTCAGTTTTCCTCTTTTATGTCGGTTTCAGCGATTGTTTTGAGAATTTTTCTTCATTGAATAAATTTCCTGCTGTTTTGGTGGCTTTTCGTTCAGACGTTTTTGTCTTGGGTGGTTTTTTCCCTCTTAGGTTGGTTGCAACTTTCCCGTAGTTAGCTGAAAGAAGGCGAGCTTGGGTGGACCCATTTGCGTGACTGTCTTTTTCAATAGGGGTGTTTTTTTCCCCTGTTAGGCTCGTTTTGCTTGTTATTGTCGCACTTAAGGTACTTTTGGTCTGCTCTGGGAATTTTGTCTGCTGCCCCATGGGCCCCAAGCAGGCGCGGGCTTCTATAGAGTACGGATTGTGAATACGCCCTCGGATAGGTGCAAGTTCTCTCTGAATTTTCTCTTCCTGACGAAACACGTTGCAAAATATTAAAACATCTCACCGAGGATTGTTACCCGCCGCGGTGGCTCAGTGGCTAAGGCGTTGCGCTGCTGAGCACGAGGTCGCGGGTTCGATTCCCGGCCGCGGCGGCCGCTTTTCTGATGGAGGCGAAAAGCAAAAACGCCCGTGTGTACGAGATTTCGGCGCCCGTTAAAGATACCCAGGTGGTCAAAATTAATCCGGAGCCCTCCACTACGGCGCGCCTCATCGCCTGCTTTGCGTCGGCGCGTTAAACCCCAGAATCAATCAATCACCGAGGATTGTTCACGCCAAGCGAAGCATGCGTTTACCTTATAGCGCAAAGGTACTCGCCGTAATTGCTGTTTTGCCTCGTTTGATAAAGAGAGTGTCTATTATATCACATTTTATTGCCACAAGCCTCAACTCAACTTAACGCGTCATAGGACTGAGCGAATTATTACGCATGAGCAAGTACACAACAGCTTACCTTGCTGAACGCGTCTGAGCAGCTCGCGCGAATCCAGTGAATGGTGGATTCTACTGCGTCATGGGTCACGTAACTGGTACATAAGGGAGGGCCATTCACCAGTTCACCACATAAACCACGTCTCATGGGCTTCTACTGACCGTTGCGCACGACAGCACTGTTTACCGCGCAGCAAAATTACGCTCGTACAATTAATGGTTGCGTGCTAGTTTTTGCAACCACCTCTACTTAGCCAAGAATAAGCGACAGCCAGTAGCGCACGTAAATGCAGTTCCGAGCATTGGCCTTTAAAATGATATACATTAAAGGACACTCAGAAGCCCACAGATGGTAAGTACTTCGCACAGGGTGAATCGGAAAATTTGAAGCTCAACATTCAGAAATAAAACGAAATCATATCGTTGGTGGGCCAAAGTAAGCGCGTAAAGAGCAGACGACTCCTAAGCAATGAGATTAAAAGGCCGAGCAGACCTGTGCAGTGGCGTCGCAAACAACTAAAAAAGTGAAGGAAGCCCACATTAAGGCGTAACACTTGAAGGTAGCGAAGCGGAACGCAACCTTCACCACCATCACGATGGTTTGAGTTCACGATTGCAACCGATATGCTTCTTCTTCGCTGCGGAAATTACCTTTACTCCATCAATGTTGCTACAAGTGTGAGCTTCCTTCTTTTTTTTTTTTTGAAGTGATGTCATTGCCAGTCACCTAGGAGGGGCATACGCTATGACGTGTCTTTCTTGTTCCGAGCAAGTGTTTCCACGATTACAGAGAAGGCTTGAGCTTTTTTTCTTGGGAGGAGGGGGGGGGGGGAAGGTCTTGGCCAAAGTCGTTGTCTTGCAATCTCCTTGGCTGGGCTGGCTTGGCCTTGGCTTGCACACGTGCACCGGGGACGCTAGAAAGTGGCCGCGAGGCAGGCATACAGCAGCGCTAGGCATTTTCTTGGTACTTTAAACTGTCGGTCAGTCGCCGCAATCTTGCCTTGACAAACAAGCTCTGGGGGCAAGTTTCGAGGCACGAACACACAAGCCCTAGTGGCATTTTCATGGCTTTTGTAACCACCGGACGTTCGCCGCTATCTTGGCCAATCTCCCCATGTGGGTATGCTTGGCTTGACAAACATGCGCGCCGGAGATGCGTCTCGAGCCACGCACACACGAGCGCTCGGCATTTTCTTGGTTTTCTAAACTGCCGCGCGGTCGCAAAAGGCCCGCGGCCACGTGCGCGCACTTGGCAATTTCTTGGTGGTTTTAACTGCGGACACGAAAAATTACGATTTGCGAAAAAGCTTCGCTGTTAAAAGAGCGAAACCAATAAAATCAAAACCGGCACGCGGAATCATGGAGCGTGGGCTGGTCGTGGTTTAAAGCCGGGTAGGTTTCCAGTCGGCTGAGTTTCCTTTGGTGCTCAGCAGGGTCTCGGAGCTCCCGAACAGAGAGCCCGTCGGCCGGACTTCATGAAAGGCTCCTACGGCCATCGTTTCTGCTTGCTATCCTCCAGCTCAAACCCATCACCACGGTCGGATACAGCATCGGTGCGGGGGGTCCACGGTGTCGCCACCTGCATTTTCTAATATTGCTCAACGTTCCCTTCGCGGGCTATAAATTTACGCAACCGATGCGTGCAGACCAATTTTTGAAACTGTCAATTGTTCGATATGTCTATTCGGTCTTAATATATTTGTATAGCGCATTGATTGTACCGCGCACGGAACACGCATTGCACATGACCCGTCATGTTTGTTTGTTAAAATCAGGCTCCTGTACAAACGCCATAGACGTGAAGCCTAAATATTTGCCAGTTGGATAAAATGTTTTCCGGACAGATAGATCAAGCCCTAATCTCTCGTTACAAATGATAAGTCCCCTTTATCTACCTGAGCTGATGTTAAAGAGTATGACTATGCCTTCGCATGCCTTCGCATGTTTAGATACAAGTATCCTTACGGTATAATTACGGAAGGAGGAACTAAAACTGTTCAGAAGCGTTCTATCAGATCCGTTCCCCGCATTCAGAGCTGCTTCTGTTTCAGGGGACGTTGCGAAGGTCGTTTTCGTCGACAGCCACGTACGGGCCCAAGCGAAATTCCTGAATGGTAGAGCTTCGGTTACGTTTTGTCTCTGGCACTTGACCGCGTAACAGACACCGTGATAACGTGCAAAACAAACGGAAGAAAATAAAGGTATTTTCGTACTACGTATGCGGCATTTTTGTGAGTTCATACATTACCAACGACGTCGTCAAGACAGTGAATCAGGGGACGCTTCGATTTCCAATTGGCTCTCCATTTATTTGCTTTTTAACTGGACTTCCTATTGTGGAGAGTCTGGTGACCTAAGTTACCAGGATGCAAGCTTCCATCGTAAAAGTATCCATCAATCTGTACACAAGCACACTTCCAAATGAAGGATGGGGGAAGAACACGAGATTCTAATTTGCAAAATGTGGCCTTTGCCCCACGATCGCCTAAAATGGGGTAGTGTAGCATGGCTGCCACCGAGTACGCCTAGCTTGCTAACACCTGAAGAGACTATGGTAACGATGGCGCACAAAAACCAGGAAGAGAGAAAAAACGCTCACAGTAATACAAGGCCCGCTTCTGTCTAGTGTTTATTGAGAAAATAATGCTGCCTATGTTTAAAAACTTAGAAGCCAAGTTCGGTCACTTCAAGTCAGAAAGGTCAGAAGGCTATTTCGTTTTCCGAAAGCGCTACTGACGGCGCACTGACAGTTTTCCCCGCCGGCCATATAAAGTGTGCTTCAAGAATTTCACGCGGAGCTTGTCACTGGCTTTTTTGGAGACCTTTGTGCAACCTAACAAGCAGTGCAGAAATACATCCTGCAATGCTCTCAAAGGTGACCACCTGCAATTTTTTTAAAGTCCCCTTGCTGTCCTTCGCTCTATCATTCAGACACCTTCCAGATTGCCCGATAACCATAGCCACAGCTCAGTTGAATTTTGTATACAATCCCCATGCAGCAATCAGTGTAGCGGGCGGGGTATTTTTTGTCACAAGAATCTGCTTTTTTATCATACGGCATACTTTTGACAGCCTGCATCGGAAGGTAAACACCGCATTGTCTAATTACCTTTTAACTACTTTCTTAGTGCCCTGCGAAACGTTATGCGAATAAGGTGTGACATGCATGTTATTTTTCTCAAACCACCCTTATTTTTTAAGATCTTTTTTATTTCCACAGGGCATAGATGAGAGAGTGAGTTGATGACGACGAAAGTTTTAGATGAACATGAAAATTTAGACAGTTTTAGCTGATCGTTGTCGACGGTGCGCTGCAGTACCGACGGCCCGCTCAAAGCAACCCGAGCTTATACCATTCGCCGCCAAGCACACCACACATGCTCAATGGCGCTTCCGCTTCCTATCGGAGCAGAGGGGGCCGTGAAAACCGGTCAGCTAAAACTTGCTGTTCGCTTAACGAATGAAGTCTAGTAGGGAACGATGATGGGGCCCATGTGTGCATGCTGTGTATGGGGATTCGTGACACCTTGTGGCGACGGGCCTCAGCGTAAACACTGAGGCCCGTCGCCACAAGATGTCACATTCTCGTCGGACGCATGGTGAGCCACAAAGTGATATCATCCACATAAAGGGCATGTCGATGTTTGGGTATTTGCTCAAGGACAGCGGGAAGGCTAATGAATGCGATGTTAAACGGAAGGGGAGGCAATACAGACTCCTGGGGTGTGCCGCGTCTGCCGAGTTGGATTGGTTTAGTGATGAGATCCCCTAGTTTGCGGATGGCTCGACGATCTGTGAGAAAATAGACGATGTAGCTGTAGGTTCGTTCTCCGCAGCCAGTCGGATTAAGCCGAACAAGAATCGCCGTGCGGGTCACAATAACAAATGCTCCTTTAAGATCCAGGGCAAGGATGGCTCGAGGGTAGTGGCGGGTAGCTGGTGCGATTATTTCTCACTTGAGGTGAAGGACCACGTCTTGGGTGCTGAGGTGTTGACGAAATGTAAACATGGAGTTGTAAGTATTGCAACGGGAAATGTTGTAATGAATGCAACGCCCAACCACCGTGTCCTAAATACACGCGTCGGTATATAATATGGTTGAGCTGGGTGGAAGATGGCTATCCGTATCTGTGGTGGGTTGTTGAAGGGCAGGCGCCGAATCGTTGAACTCTGGGCGAGGGAGGTCAGTTGGCTTGTTGCCACTCAATTGTACGAACTGCCAGGGCTGGTAACTTATGCGACACTGCGTAAGCTATTAAAGCGCGCGCAGAATCACACAATGCAGCATTTAATTTTCGAGCTTCGCGGCGTTGGTGAACAAGTTTATCCAATATATCCAGTTAGACATGTTTCTAGAGAACAACTACAGGGGTGATGCGTGGGAGCACAGTAATTGCTCTCATAGCCTCTTTGTTATTACTTTCAGCCGATCTCACTGTGTTGCCGTCAAATGCTGTAACTGAGCAGAGAACACCAAGCGGGGTTGTAAAACTGCTCTCACTATTTGTCGCGCCATGTGTGAGCTTGCTCTACCAGCTTTGGGAGCTTTTCTTCGTCGTCGGTGCTTTAGTTTCATCTAATCTTCCGAAGAAGCACATCGCACGCATTGAAAATAAGGAAAGAAGAAAATCCCGCCTGGCTGAGCTTTGTAATCTGGTCGCGAAAACTGGCCTCTCCTTATGAGCGCACTATTTCTTTGCGGCCGCTTGAATACACGAGATCGCAATACTTTTTCTTACTAGATTTCAGTGCGTGCTGTACAAGGGATTCAGCTTTTAAATGCGAATGCATTTCTTAGTCGGGGGTTGTCGTGCTCCGTCGGCGTGCGCCTGCATTCCTCAAGCGCGAGCGCACGTGAGCGCGCGCCTCGTAGTTCTGCCTTCGTCGTCGTCGTCGTCGTCTCGTCGCGGCGGACCCGCGCCGCTACAGTCGGGGGTTGTCGTGCTCCGTCGGCGTGCGCCCGCAGGTGTTATCTCTCCGCGCTCCTCCTCGCCCCTAGCAACAGCTGTGGCGCGCCTAGCAACCGGAGCAGGGGGTAGCTCGGGCGGGAGTAGCGGAGGGCAAGGGGAGAGGAGGAGCGCGCTCGGGCGTGTGAGGGCGCTCGCATCGCGGAGCTCGGGCGTAGTAGCCGAGAGTGAGTGGAGAGGAGGAGCGCGCTCGGGCGTGTGAGGGCACTCGCATCGCGGAGCTCGGCGGGAGAGAGAGCTCGCGCGCGGGGCGGGCGTGTTGCGCGGGTCTCTCTCTCCTCTCCGCGTACCCTCTCTCCGCTCGCTGCGCTCGGAAAATGTATATAAATGCAGTGGAGCGCACGCCTCTCTCCGTTACTGCTTGCCGCAGCGCACTCATCGGTGCACCCAATGCATTCGCATTTCCGCACGATCCCCTTCGGGGAGGTGGAGGGAGTTTTTTTGTTCGCCCTCGGGTGGTATCGCCAGCGCACATGTGTACCTCTTTAAATCGTAATCTGCAGATCCAAGAAGCCCACTTCATTATCGCGCGGCAGCTCCCACGGGAATTTAAAGGGACCCTGCAAGACTTTTTTCCCTTTTTGTTCTTAATCTGAAAGGCTTTCAGAACGTAGCCAAAAATCGCATCCAGTACTCAGGATTGGTTATCACAAAGTACCTAAGCTCAAAATGAGTGTTTTACGCCAATGAGATAACTTCTAAACGTGCTTAAAATGTTCCTTTTTTTATAGACTTGGAGTTGTTTGCGCGCCCGAATGACGTAATCGGAGTGATCGCTAGGCTATTCACCGGCATTCTCTCAGTTGCTGCAATAAACACGTTCGATTCAAACCAATAAAGGAAATCTAAGCAACAGTAAAGTAGGAACTGGGAGGCATATCTTCTGCGACGATCCAATCACGCAGGGCCGGTCTGTATTCGCGATAACCACAGCTTTCCTAATGCTTCCAGACACGAATTAAAAAAAATTGGAAACGATTTTTGGTAGTGTAGTAGGATCCTTCTAAGAGCTTCCGACGGTGCAATCAAGGTGTGATTTACATTTTCAACAGTGGCGTATAATGCTGCTCCGCCCTTATTCACAATAACCACAGTCATCGAAATGCCTTTAAATAGTAAGGCCGAGTAACCTATAAAGAGACGCGCTCACACCCTTGCCAAAGGTACTCATGAAACTTGAGGCAAAGTAGCGCCAGGAGATCCGATGCAAACTTGACTTCGTCGTTCACAATCCTCGTCATCAAAACTAACCGCTGTGGAAGGAAGTGAGAAAGTCCCAGGAATTCACCCTTGTTTATTTCCGTCACACTTCTGGATATTCTTCTAACAAGATCTGCGATATCTTTTAGAGTACTGAAAATACAAGTGAGGCAGAAGATGGAATATTTTGTTGAAATTGGCTTCAGCAGTGCGCCGGGACCAAACCGTAACGGCTGCGCTTAGGAGCCCTCGGGACATCTGCAGCCATTTGTTGTGCTTTAAATGTAATTCGTCACTTCGAGAAATCGACCGCAAGTGTTCATGTGTACAACATGGGGTGATGCTTTCAGAGGACGCGTAGCAGTTGGGGATTCGCACGCTGTTCGCTACTCACAATGTGCCTTCAACGCTGAAATTGCGACGCGTTCTCTAAACAAGGTTTCGAGGGCAGATTCACCTCTTAGAGTACTGTCCGGCTTCGAAGACGATATTGCTTTCTTGTGCCAACAACCAATGTAGTGCGCACTCCATCTACTGTGTTAGGGGCCCTTGGTATTGCAACTCACTTCAGTCATGGAGCAACAGCGAATGCGCTTCATTGTGTCAAGCCTTCAGACGGTTTCTGCAGGCGTGTGTATTAACCGAGAAATGTTCAAGACCTGTACATGGGTCGCGTCGCCCATTGTTTAGGTCTGACTGTGAGCGTGGACGTGCTCTAGCTACCTTCTATTTCTGTTCCTCACATTACATCGTAAATAACGATGTGTTCATGAGACACATAGCCACGCACGGCTTCTGGATCGGCTGATCTCGTAACAATAAGACCTAAACGCGCGCAGCGCCCCCATTGAGCTGCTCCAGTGTTGACTCCACATTTTTAATCTCTTCTCGGGATGCAGAGAACGCATGCGCATTGTGTGCTGGCACTATATGGCTGGCGGTTAGTACAAGTACCTAGAACTACTAAGTAAGCTACGCTTCAGAGCAACGACACTGATGCACGCCGGGGAGTTGTTGCGGCCATTTTGGTGGCCGTCTCTGAGGTTCCCAGCTTTATACTGTCAATTGCGGCCGGCCTTTAAGGCCGGCATTTGTGCGGGCACCCCTTGGCCACCACGACAGCTGTGTATATTTTTCGAGATATCGCGACGGTGTTACAGGGTCAGGCTCGGTTACGCTAGGCCGCAAGAGTGGTCCTATAAAAATGGTAAGTTCTCACTCCATGTGTGGTCCGAAAGCCAAGCTTTGCTGTTTGTTAGTTATCGCACCGTAAAAATGAATGCTTGCGAAAGCAATATAAATCGATGGATGCTTCATGAAAGGCAACTTGCATATGTTAAATTTTATTGCTGTCTTGCATTTTACTAGCCATTTCAAGTAAGGCGTGACACCAAGCCTGCACGTGCAGCGACCGTTCACCGTATGAAAACTTGGTAGGCAACAACACCGAGGGAAACGTGGGTCTAACTTGTCAAACGAAGCGCAAACATCATAGCCATCCACTGCTTTGTTTTGCTCAACAGAAGCGTAAAATAGTTTTATTACCAGAAGGCACAAAAGCTAGAGAAATCTGTAGGGCTGAATAAAAAGCACGCCTCTTGTCTGTCCCCGGACACCAGGGAATCTAAGGGAACCAGGGAATCTAAGGGAATCGGAACCCCAGCGACCCTCATCGCTGGCCGCAGCACTGCATCCCTAAAAAAGAAAGGGCATCTCATCCCAACGCTCGTAGACCACAACTTAAGCGCCTTCGCAGTTCCCGCCGCAACCTTCCTCCTCCCACTCCTGATCTTACGCGCCTGGAGGGCACTTCCATGCACCAGGCGCAGACTCTCTCCCTCCCGCGTTACCTCATTCTGCAGCATATTACGACCCGTACTGGCTCGCCCCACTGTCAGGTGTATGGTGGCTACCTTGACGTAACACTTACCTATTAGACTTGTCCTAGCTCCAGGTGATCACCCCACTTTCTTTATCCACACCTTTTAACACCCAACATTCCATACGCATGGAATGAGAGAGCTGGGCCGCTCCTCCACCAATTCTTCGCTCGATCCTCTGGCCTCGCCTCGCCCGGCACATTGCCCATGTGCAGGGCCCTGACTACTGCGGAGTACCGGCCTCACCGCATTCCTGGACCACCAGAAAACATTTCCGGACGCCCGGACATAAGCCGATTGAAATAACGTTTTTTCCCTCTCTCTTTTGCCTTCGTCTTCCTTTTTGATAATACAAAATGTTTTCAATGAATGGCTTGACATCTAAACGTGCGCTTTGGCGGCGAGGGGTTTGCTAGAGCCACTAGATAAGCTTATTTATTGGCTCTCTGTTTCGCCATCACTGCACGGCGTGGAAAACGCTGCAGTAGACGAATTTCACCGAAATTCCGACCTGTACCTTCTAATTGAGCTTGCATTAGTCCCCCTACCCACAATTAAAAAACAAGACAACACCATCGCGCCAGTAATGGACATAAATCATATTTCGCTAGTGGTTATCATTTACTCGGAATCAACTACATGATTAATACATTTCTCTTCACAGGAAAAGTTAAATGAGCACGCATTATTTATTGTCACCTGAATGAAATGCCTCCTTTCTGCAGCCTTGTCAAGAAAAGGACGCACACACACATGACTAATCAGCACAAGTACATAGTTGTGAATATATGGATGCAATCTTTACTCAAAATAAACAAATATAAGCTGAAAGATGTATCAATCAGAACTCACTGTGAGAAATAAATTTTTATTACAGTGGTATGCTGGGCAGAATAACCACGGTCCTAAGTAACACTCAAAGTTGTGTAGCAAACAGTTTTACCTGTGTCTATTTACAGAACAGCAAAATATTCCTCCAATAGTTGCGAAGACATCTACGTTGGTACCCTAAGATGTAAGGCGCTATAGCGTTTCTTTGACACCCGCGGACCGTGCTCGTACGGAGATGCTGCATTTCAGATTTATGCTTAACGAGCAGAAGTGTTATGATTCTTCGGCATTGAGACTCGTTGTAGCAAGGGGAACGATTGTGTTCCTACGCATAAAATGAGGATTCGTTAACATTTTTCGAAGATGGCGGTGTGGTAGTCTTGGTCACAAGGAGCATGGTATGTTAGTACGTGTGCATCTTGCATAGTGCATCGTTCGCTTTCAGACCATTGGATCTGGCTGTCCAGGTGACGTTAACTTTCTGCATTATAAATGGGAACATCCTACCGAAGCTCTTGGTAGTATGCCTTCAAAAACTGTATAATATCCTTTGTGAGTCTGTGAAGATGTTATGCTTCTATTTGATACTTCCGCAATTCGGATTGCCAAGAGGATAGCTCCAACTTCCAGTTCTTTGTTCCGCTATGTTGGAGGGTCATGCAGTAACAAAGATTGCCAGAGTAGTCAATTACGACACTTGGGGCCTCGTGATCCCGTACACCTCAGAGTCGGTGTATACTTTGGTCTCATGATACTGAAACCTTCATCGAATGAACTTGAGCCTGCCATACCGCCCCTTCTTTTTTAAGATTGTATCCATATCTTTCGTAGAGGAGAGTTTTAAGGCAAAGCCTTTTACCTCTACCCCCCAAGGGTTCTTTCGCGACCGTTGGTGTCAACAGAAAACTCCGGCGAACAAATAAAAGAATTTACTGGCACCGCCAGGAATCGAACCTCGCACTGATAAACTAACAAAGCGGCGAGACCCGTTGTCTTACCGATTTAGCTACGAGCCCACGCGGAAACGGAGAAGAAAGGGGGTGCACTAACCAAGCACACCTACGGATTTACCCCCTTGCATTGTCGCTGAATGCCACGTGATAGTGTCACGCGACCTCTCGCGCTGCGGTGCGGTCCGCCCACGGCACGTCTAGCGGCCCTGTGCGTGCCTTGCGTATGTGCTAAGTTGTACAAAAATTAAAGGAAGCTCACACCAACCCATAGCATCTGACTTCTAGTACGCCAATGTGCTAAAGCCTGTGGCCTCCAATGTTCACGTAAAAAATCACAGCTCCTTGTCGTCCACCCTCCCGCCAAACGACACATCAAGGAACACAATCAAATACTCCTTGATGGCCAGGCCATCACTCCAAGCCCCTGCATCAAGATCCTGGGCCTAAATTTCCTGGCCAACACCAAGAGTGAAACCTCGCAGCGTTTAACACGAGAACCTTATCTAGTGAAGCGAGTCTAGAGGTGTTGTTCGAGGAATTAAAGGGCGTCAAATGGGATGTCATAGGGCTTAGTGAGGTTAGGAGGACAGGTGAACCCTTTACGGTGATGAAAAATGAACACGTCCTATGTTATCGCGGTCAAGTGGCCAGAAGAGAACTGGTAGTGGGATTTCGAGTCAATAAAAGCATAGCTGGCAACATAGAAGAATACTATAGTATTAACGAAAGGGCAACAGGTCATGTATTAAGCCTCAATGAGAAGTACAAACTCTAGGTGGTACAGGGATACGCGCCCACATCCAGCCACGACGACCAGGTAGTGGAATGCTTGTATGAAGATGTGGAATCGGCAATGGCTAAAGTAAAAACACAGTATACCATAGTTATCGGGAACTTCAATGCTAAAGTAGGCAAGAATCAGGCTGGAGACAAGGCAGTTGGGAACTATGGTCTGGGCTGTAGAAATATCAGGGGCGACCTACTAGTCGAGTTCGGAGAACGGAATAACCTACGCATAATGAATACCTTCTGCAAACGGGAGAGCCGGAAGTGGACGTGGAGGAGCCCAAATGGGGAGCATAAAAATGAAATAGACTTCATAATATGCGATAACCCTGGCGTCGTGAAGAATGTGGAAGTGCTCGGAAGGGTAAGGTGTAGTGACCACCGTATGGTAAGATCTCGAATTAAGCTAGATTTGAGGAGGGACCGTAACAAGCTAGTACGAAAGAAGCCGAATAATGAGCTAACAGTAAGACGTAAAGTAGAAGAATTCAGGATCGCTCAACAAAACCAATATTCAGCTCTTACCGAGGAAACAGAGCTTACGACGAAGGAAGCCAGCGACAACTTTACACGTATTATCACGGAGTGTGCAGTAGAAGTCGGGGGCACGATGGCTAGACAGGATACTGGTAAACTTTTCCAGGAGACGAAAGTGTTAGATGTGTAGAATTACGGATGGCCGAGCGGTAGGAAGTGACTACCGCGAACAGTAAGCCATCAGGCCCGCGAAACATATCAGAACATGCCGAGCCGTTTGCCCAGAACGAACTGTCTTTGTTTTCCCAAAACGGCCACTCGCCGCTGTGCCAGGCTCGCACGGCTGAACATAAAACTATCAGTGCCGCGTGGGGGCGCTGCACATGTGCTAACATTGTAACACTCCTCCCCTCTTAGGAGGAAGACAATGGGGAGAACCTATTCACTGGTTTCCTAGTCTTCGTGCTAAGTCGCAACTTCGGTGTGCTAGGCACGACAGAGTCACTGTTCATGTGCACACCACTGCTGAGCGCCGTCCCGTCACTGTCCATGGCACAGCTACTCCCAGAGAAGCCATTTCCAGGTGGCTGTTCCTGATGAGGCACTTCTGGAACAGCTGGTGCATGGAGATGCGGCGGCTCCAGCTGTGGTGGAACTCCAGCGATAGCAGTTTCAGGAGAAGTCAGATGTGCGTCTGTCTGCCCAAGGCGTAAGTGGTCGCTGTGTCGATTTCCCAAGGTGCCGTCTTCAAACCGGACACTGGCTGATGACGGAGTGACGTCCACAACACTGGCAGGCACCCAAGGTGTACCCCTGCGGAAGTTTCGTGCATACACGTCATCACCTGGCGGCAGTGATGGGGCCTGCCGGGACCCTCTGTCGGCATACAACTTCTGCTTCAGTTGTTTTAGAAGTACAGATGCCTGCGGGCTTGGCCTCAGGACATCCAACGGAGTCTTGAACATTCTTCCCGTCAAAACCTCACACGGTGGCCGACCTGTAACTTCATGTGGTGTGGTCCATTGGAACAGGAACCTAAAGATCTGCGTTAGGAAGTTCCCAGCCATCAGCATCTTTGTGCGCCAGAACTGCACCTATACCATAAGGCGAAGCGTCGCAGCTGAAGCAAACAGGCCTTCCAGTGTTGAAATGCACAAGAACTGGAGCTGATGTCACCAAATGCTTGCAGGCAGTGAATGCATCTTGTTGTACTTGTCCCCACTCCCACTTCTTCCCTTCACAAAGAAGCAAGTGCAGTGAACGAAGGAGGGACGAAAGATTGGGTAAGAAGCGCCTGTAGAAGTTGACAAGTCCCAAGAAACTCTGAAGTTGCTTGACATCTTGAGGCACAGGAGCATGCAGAATGGCTGCTACCTTGTCAACGTTCGGGGAAAGGCCTTCCTTGCTGATGATGTGCCCGAGATACACAACTTGTGGCACGAAGAAGTGGCATTTTTCAAGTTTTTGCTTGAGGCCAGATTCCTGAAGCTTGCTAAGCACAGCACGGATGTTGCGAAAATGCTCAGCATCGTTTGCGCCAGTTACAAGAATGTCGTCGAAATAGACTGCTACGTGTGGCAGCCCCCGAGCAAGTTCTCCATCTCACGCTGAAATATGGCAGGAGCAGATAGGACGCCAAAAGGCAACCGGGAGTACTGAAAGAACCCCATATGCGTCGAAATGGTGACGTACTCTCTAGAGGCCTCGTCAAGGACAACTTGCTGGTAAGCATCTCGCAAATCCAATTTTGTGAATTTCTCAACTCCACAAAGCACAGTCCACAGTTCCTCAATCCTTGGAATGGGGTACTGCTCCACTGTTGCAACTGGGTTTATGGTGACACCAAAGTCTCCACAGATTCTGATGCGTCAATCCTTTCTGGTCACAAGAACAATAGGTGCAGCCCACTCAGCTGTCTTGACTGGAACAAGAATGGAATCTCTTCTTAATCTTTGGATTTCTTGAGTGACTCCATCTGTCAAGGCATACGGCAGTGGGCGTGGCTTGAAGAACCGAGGCGGAGCATCTGAAGGAACATGTACAGAAGCTTTAGCACCTTTGAACGTACCCAGGCTTTCTTCAAACACTTTGGCGTAGTCTTGGACTAGGTGTTTGACGTCGGAAAGTGCGTGGATGTTCACTTCAACGTCGGAAACGCCGATGCCCAGCTCACGCATTCAGTTGCGTCCTAGAAGAGTGGGCGATCTTTCCCCGGTCAGAAAAAAATTTCCCCGCATTTCCCCGAGGGGAAGAATGTGAAAGTGCGAATGCAGGAGTTGAATTTGCGCGGTTCGGTAATGTTCGCGAAAGAGAGATCACACACACACACAACTACAAAGAAAGAAAGATGCATTTATTCACAGACACCTATTTGTGTTGTCGTTGTACTTGATTGCTAGAGCGGATCTCAGCTTTGAAATTTCGTGTCAGTACTCCTTTATGAGGGTGCATTAGCCCTTCTCACGCCCGATTCTTGGCCAATCGCCCTAAGTGGGTATGTGGTGCGGACGGACGGACGGCGGTGGACGCGTGATTCTGATTACTTGGCCAATCGCCCTAAGTGGGTATGTGCTAAAGAAATTAGGAACTCTTCTTGGCCAATCGCCCTAAGTGGGTATGTGGTGCGGACGGACGGACGGCGGTGGACGCGTGATTCAGGGTCGCTTAAGAAATGCATTCGCACTTAAAACTTGAACCGAAAACAAGACATATCCACGGAACTGCAGCAGGCTTCAATCCCACCTCGGTGAGGTATATTTGTGTACAGAGAAGTTACATCTATAGTTACAAGGAAGGCGCCATCAGGGATTTTTATGTTGTTAATTTCCCGTAGGAAGTGGTTAGTATCACGAAGATATGCCGAATGGGTAGTGAAGGAACTCTTCTTGGCCAATCGCCCTAAGTGGGTATGTGGTGGGGTCGCTTTCGCACTTAACAACTCTTCTTGGCCAATCGCCCTAAGTGGGTATGTGGTGCGGATGGACGGACGGCGGTGGACGCGTGATTCAGGGTCGCTTAAGAAGTGCATTCGCACATAAAATAGGTAGGTCGGCCTCCTTGCCATGAAACTTCACGCTGACGTCAGCTTTGCCTTGAACCTTTTTCAGTTCCCCGGAATAGCTTCGCAGAAGCACTTGTGACGGCTTGAGAGGAACCGAAGGCAAAAGCTGAAGAAGACGCAACTTGGCCATGACGGAGACACTTGCTTCCGTTTCCACTTCCATGCGGAGCGGCTTGCCGCAAACGTCAACAGTGATGGTGAAAGGCGGAAGCGGCATGGCGTAGTCAACTTGCTACATGTCGAAAGCTTCGGAAGATGAAGTTCTAGCGGCGTCCTCATCGCGGACAGTATTCACACGATGACGGTTGCTCGACGACAGTGAACTTCGTGCCGAGAACGAACGTGCCCTGGAAGGGCTGTTGCTTTGGGCTGGGCTGTGCTTTCGTCTCGTATTGCACACCTTCGCCAAGTGACCTCGTTTGTGGTAATAATTACAGATTGTCTTCACACGCTGGCATTTTGATGCAAGGTGTCCGTCCCCGCAGCGGTTGCAGGTGACGCCCTCCGAGCCTGACGAGACACGGTGAGTCGAGAAAGCGCTGCTCGTGTTAGCTTGGGCTATCTCGCCTGCGTCCTTTTTTGCTGCTTCCATTGCCAGGGCGGTCTGCACGGCATCGTCGAAGGTGAGGTCCGGTTTTTCCAGCAGTCTTGTTTGGACGTCCGCGCTGTTTATGCCACACACGGTGCGGTCGCGGAGCATGTTTTCGAGTTCAGCACCAAAGTTGCAGTGCTCGGAAAGGCTCTTTAGTGCTGCGATGAAATTGCTGACGGATTCCCCTTCCGCGCGAACGCGCGAGTTGAAACGAAAACGCTGCACAACGGCAGATTGCTTCGGATAGTAGTGACTTCCAAGAACTAGAAAAATCTCGTCCAGCGTCTTGTCACTGGGCTTGGCGAGCTTGACCAAATTTCGGAGCAAAGCATACATTTTCTGCCCGCAGCAGCTGATAAATACGGAAGTACGCTTCTCTGGGGCGACATCATTGGCAAAAAAATGCTTGGAGCCGGTCCACGTAACATGGCCAGTCGTCTCCTCCCCCCTCGAACGGCTCGAGGTTGCCGAAACTTGGCATTGGGAACGGATGGCAGAACGGTGCGGGAACGAAGACTCATGTTAAACTTTCTTTCATCCTCGTCGCCAGTTGTTAGATGTGTAGAATTACGGATGGCCGAGCCGTAGGAAGTGACTACCGCGAACAGTAGGCCATCAGGCCCGCGAAACACATGAGAACATGCCGAGCCGTTTGCCCAGAACGAACTATCTTTATTTTCCCAAAACGGCCACTCGCCGCTATGCCAGGCTCGCACGGCTGAACATAAAACTATCAGCGCCGCGTGGGGGCGCTGCACATGTGCTAACATTCTAACAGAAAGATCTAATTAGGAAACAGCAAACCATGACAATCTCCACCCCAGCTGACAGAATAGAACTAGCGGAGCTGTCGAAGTTAATCAATAAGCGCAAGACAGCTGACATACGGAAGAGGATCGAATGCGCTGCAAAGAACGGAGGTATCCTGAAAGCAGTGAAGAGGCGTCCGGGCGTGGGGAAAAATCAGATGTATTTACTTAAAGACAAACAAGGCAATGTCATAACAAATAGGAATAAAATAGTCAAAGTAGCCGAGGAGTTCCATAGAGATCTGTAGAGTAGCCGGGACATCCAGGATAATGCCGAACAAGAAAGTAGTTCACAGGAGATAGACATCCCACCAGTAACGACCAAAGAAGTAAGGAAGGCTTTGAAAGAAATGGAAGGGTGCAAAGCACCTGGTGACGATCAGATAACAGCAGACCTCTTGAAGGATTGCAGTGAATTTGTACTTGAAAAACTGGCAGACCTTGTGGGAATTACGGAGGTCCCTCATCTTCCTTATCTCTCTCGGCTCGCCGCAGAGGCGAGAGGGGGAGGTCCCTCCAAAGCTTGTGGGAATTACGGAGGTCCGCCATCTTCTATATCTCTCTCGGCTCGCCGCGGAAGCGAGAGAGGGGAGGTCCCTCTCTCTCCCTGCGGCCGCACATTTCCCCGTCGTGAGAGGATGACGGCGGGGGGCGCTGCCAAACCCTTGACGTGACGAGTTTGACCGGAAGGTCTGGGCGGGATGGTCTGGGGCGGCCTACGAAGGAAGAGCTTCTTTGTATACCAGCAGTAAAAATGGTTGTAGGTTTCCCCGAAGTCCGGCGTCGATCAGGAACCCAATCACCCGGGCTCCGGTTGATTTGGCTAGGGGCTGGCAGGGCGATGGTGTTGAAGTTCTTGGAGACGGCGGTCGAATTGACGAACTCGAGGCGTTAGGGTTGATTAAGTGAAACGAAGAGTTTATATACAGCTATTTACAGTAGGAAAACTGGGTACATGAGTAATAAAAGGAAAAACTTTAAACTTCAGCTAGACGCTAGCTCCACGTGCTCCCAAATCACTTGAGCTTCCCAACTTTGTCTAACTATCATATCCTCGGAGCGTACACAAACCGCTCGAGAAACGACAGCTGAGACTCTGTCTCGACGCAAGATCCATCTAGTTGCCCGGTACGGCGCTGTACCCTAAACATCTCACGCGATCTTAACCTCTAGCCTCGGGGGCTCACAAATCCCAACCTAGCTTTAATGGTCGAGACTCCTTGTCCCGCCG
Organism: Haemaphysalis longicornis; assembly: GCF_048455015.1. NCBI lineage: Eukaryota > Metazoa > Arthropoda > Arachnida > Ixodida > Ixodidae > Haemaphysalis > Haemaphysalis longicornis. The sequence goes on along the minus strand of NW_027526203.1, from coordinate 18,344,849 downwards.
GGAACTGCACAGCTCAGCGCTCAGACAAGAACAATTTCTAACGGCCAAGTTCGGCCTTATAACACCTCGAGATCACACTTTCTCGGGAACGCCCCTGTAGCGTTCGTACACGCGTAAGGGAGTGCCCAAATTCACGTAGACAGCTGTCACTCAGCGCGCTACGGAACATTCAATGAGGTGCCTCCATCTTTGGGTCAACGGCTCGCTCGCGGACGAGCAAGTGCGCGCGACCCCGCGGGGTGAGAGCGAAAGGCGGCCACAGTGCACTGTGCCGACCGGGGCCCGTTAACAATGGTTTCTCGCGCGGCACGCGCTTCGACGCCGGCAATTCCAACCCCTCCGCGCGTCACGTCAACGATTCTCGGAACCCCGCGGCGCCGTCTGCGTTCTCAATGGGGGATTATCCCCGTGGTATTCGATGGGCCAGACAATCCGTCTCCGTGCGGGCGGTGACGAATTGGCGACGGCTGCGGCGTAGAGTCCACAGTGCTGAATCCCCAGACAGAGTGGCGGGTTCTCACGCACAGCCCGGGCGCCTGGCCGCTGATCTCATAAGTGGACCTTACACCAGCCATCATAGGGAGGGGCCGTAACTAAGTCTTGCTCCTTTTATTGCAGTGCAATAAGCTCCTTTATTGCAGTGCAATAAGCATCGGAGTGGGCGATTGCTGTGTTCCTGTGTCCCTTGCTGTTCACTGCCGCGCCGCCAAGTTGGCGATTTGTGGCGGCGTTCAGCGGCGCTAGCCTTGCGGCCGAATCTCGAGGATCGAGCTAGGCCGCCGTAAGAACCATGGTCCCCACAACCTGTATACGCAATGCCTAATGACCGCAAGTGTACCGGAATTGTGGATGAACGGGAACATCATCCTAATCCATTAAAAAGGTGACATGAAGGTCTTGAAAATTTACCGGCCGATCAGATTACTGTCAGTCGTCTAAAAGGTACTTACCAAGGTAATCGCTAACAGAATTTCTGCAACCTTAGATTTCAGTCAACCTAAACAACAAGCAGGGTTCCGTAAAGGCTATTAAACAATAGACCATATTCACATGATCAATCAGGTTATAGAGAAGTGCACTGAGTAAACTGAACCCCTAGATATAGCCTTCATAGATTATGAGAAAGCATTTGACTCGGTCGAAACCTCAGCAGTCTTTCAGGCATTGCGGAACCAGGACTACATGAGCATTATGTAAGAACAATAGAAGATATCTACAATGGGTCCACAGCTACCATTATTCTCCATAAGGAGAGCAGTAAAATACCTATAAGGAAGGGCGTCAGACAAGGAGACACAATCTCTCCAATGTTATTCCCGGATGTTTACAAGAAGTATTCAATACGTTGGATTGGGAACAGGTGGCAGTAAGGGTAATGGAGAATACCTCAGTAACCTCGGATTTGCTGATGACGTTGCCTTGCTAAATAACTCGGAGGAAAAATTGCAAAGCACGCTTTCCGCACTGGACAAACAGAGTAGAACGGTGGGCCTGACAATTATTATGCAAAAAACCAAAGTAATGATCAATAACCTCGGGACAGCACAGTGGTTTGAAGTAGGTAGCGATACAGTGGAAATGGTAAGCGAATATATCTACTCAGGCCAAAATTTGACCCCGAATCCCAAACATGAGGCAGAGATAATTAGAAGGAAAAGAATGGGGTGGAGTGCATACGCCAGACATTCTCAGATAATGAATGGCAGCCTACGCTTGTCCCTGAAGAAGAAAGTGTATGACAGCTGCATCTTACCGGTACTCACCTACGGGGCAGAAACTTGGAGGCTCACTAAGAGGGTTCAACTTAGACTGAGAACGACTCAGAAGGCAATGCAGCGGAAGGTGATAGGTTTAACATTAAGGGAAAAGAAGAGAGCGGAGTGGGTCAGGGAACAAACGCGTGTTAAGGACATATTAGTAGAAATGAAGAATAAGAAATAGACGTGGGCAGGGCATGTAATGCGAAGGCAAGATAACCGTTGGTCATTAAGGTTAACAGAGTGTATCCCTAGAGAAGGCAAGCGTTGCAGGCGGCGGCAGAAAGTTAGATGGGCAGATGAGATCAAGAACTTTGCGGGGATAAACTGGTCGCAATTAGAACCGGACTGGGGTAATTGGAGATTAATGGGAGAGGCCTTTGCCCTGCAGTGGGCGTAGATAGGCTGGTGATAATGATGATGATGCTGATACCAAATGCCATAAGAAGACTGCACTGGCTATCAGCGTAAGATAACGTTTAATGTAAGCTTGAGCGGAGGTCATGGTGAGGGACTTTCGGCGTCGAACCTGGCCCCCCAAAACGCGGAAACATCGGCAATACCTCTCGCATGCCAAGCCGCCGCATCGCCGTCACCTAATCTCGCTGGTCACGCCGGTGGCTATCAGCAGGGTGCACTGCGCGTATCGGAGGCCGCACGGTCGCGCGTTGTTGTTAACAGTTTTGACCTCTGTACCCTCTTTCCAAACTCAAATGGCCCACTGAAACTTGACGATTTAGAAGTATTATAAGCATTACGTGGCTCTAGCCTTTCGATTTCCACAGTGACTACGGCTTCCCTAGGTTGCACTTTTCCCCAGCCAACCTGAGGGGAGACTACTGAAGAGCAGTCCGCCTGCCGTCTTTCCTCATCCCCGACTCGGGCAAAATAAAGTTGTTCACTCCAGCCAAACGTATGGTCTATTGTCAAAGTGTGATGTCTCTTTTTCGGCAAACTAAGCAACGCAACAGCGAACGCTTGTCTGGTTGACAAACGTCGGACGCTTATTAAGTCATTATATGACACTCTCCAGCAGCAGGAGCTGTGTTTTATTTATTTATGTTGTACATTAGCGTCATGGCAGAGAATGCAGCTTCGAATTCTAGAGAGATGAAGTTTTCCTTATAGTTAGCGGCAGTGGTGGCTGAGGGTGAGGTGTTGATATATCGTTAAGATTTAGTACAAACTATATCAAATGCCAAATCCTTCTTTTGTTAACCCTAGAGTACCTGTGTTACATCCTGCAGAGATACGAAGCCAGCAGTCTGTTACAATGACACGCGCTTGTGCTTGTTGCCCACGGCTGACGAGCGTATGACGGTTAGATCGTTTTCACAAACATCAGTTTGGGCAGTAAAACGATCAAAATACCATCTGTACGCGATTCCAGACACACAAACACTAGAAAAAAAATTGTAAAGAAGTATTGCAAGCATGTTCGACACAGCATCGTTCACCCACCTTGGAGCCCCCTACCTATAGGCGAATTTCACCTCGACCGCGGCCCAGAAAGCCGCCAATTTAAGCCACATCGGATGCAAAAACTTTTCTTTTTATGCCGCCTGTCTTGAGTGTGAGTTTTTTCCAGAAATTTTTTCTTGTTTATCTAAATCCTGTCCGACCAATTATCTCAATTTGCTCTATTATAACGATTAGAAGTGGAACTTTCGCAATATCTGCATTATTGTGGAAATGCAGAGTGTTCCATGGTCCGCCATTTTGCGTAATTTTTTTTTATTTTATTTTTTAGTGTTTCAAATTTTTTTTCTACCACTTATCTCAGTTACACTAAAATAACGATTATAAGTGAAACTTTCGCAGTCTTTATTATTGTGGAAATGCATTGCGTTATACGTTTTGCCATTTTCCGTCATTTTTTTTTATTTTTCTTATTTTTATTGCTTCAAAATTTCGTCCGGCCAATTATCTTCATTTAATGTATTATAACGATTACATTTGGAACGGTCCCGAAATCTGCATTATTGTGGAAATGCAGGGCGTTACACGGTTTGCTTTTTCGGTTATTATTTTATATTTTTCTTATTTTTCAGTTTTTCAAAATTTCGTTCGAGCAATTATCTCTATTTACGCTACTCTAAGGATTAAACTTGGAACTTTCGGGAAATCTGTATTATTCTGGAAATGCAGCGCGTTACATGGTTCGCCATTGTAATTATTTTATATTTTTCTTATTTTCTTAGTTTTTCAAAATTATGTTCGAACAATTATCTCTGCAGTATTATATTGATTACAGGTGGAAATTTCGCCAAATGTGCATTATTGTAGAAATGCGGGGCCTTACACCTTTCGCTACTTCCCGTAATTTTTGTGTATTTTTTTATTTTGTAGTTTTCCAAACTTTCGTGTTACCAGTTATCTCCATTTACGCATTATAGCGAATACAGGTAAAACGTCCGAAATATCTGCATTTTTGAAGAAATGCCGGGCGTTACAGGGTCCTGGCTGTGGGGGTATTCGGCAAAGAATGCTACGCATTGAAATTCGACGGGACGCCGCTGGCGCACATACGCCGCGGAGCATACGCCCAAGCCAAGGCCACGTTTATGCCGGCTTGTGTTGCCCAAGCTAGAGAATCGGCCAGCTACTCCATGGTCCCTAAAATTACTAAGGTAGCGCCATCTTTAGATCTCGCCGCCTTTCGCCCTCGCCCGCGCTCCTCTCTTACTTCGTTTTTTGCCATTTTCTTTTTCGCCGGCGAACGCCGCGCGCCATTGGCCAAGGAAAAAGTCACGTGGTTTTGTTTTTTTTGCTCCGCCGCCGGGTCGCCTCGCCGATGCCTCGCCGGCTGGGACATTGCGCAACGCCGCCGCTGCGACGCCATTGCTGGCTTCCGAGCCACCGTCGCCACCGTGCTTCAGTACCGGAATTAGCTGCTCGCTTCGAAAAAATGTCGCACCGGTGTCGTTTTAGGTTGCTTCTCGGTGTCGATGTGTTGTGCCTTAGGCAGCGCGAATATCGTCAGGCAGGGCACAAGACTTCGTTATTCCGTCCGGGAAACGCGACGCAGAAAGGAGAAAAGTTTGGTTGCATAGATTTGAACGGGCATACTTCAGGCCGACGCTACCATCCCTCTTTTGCGAGGTAAGTTTCTGAATGCTTGTTCTTGCTCTGTTAAATTCTGCGCGAACTTGAGCGGTCACTTACGAAGAAATGCGTATTCCCTTCGCGACCGTCGTCCACGCTTTGTTCTGAGTAGGCATTGCGCGCAGCGCCGAGTTCGTCCCGTCGTAAGCTTTGGTTTGGATAAGAGGCCGTGTATTTGTCATGTGCGCGCTTAACTTCCAGCATCAATTTCAGCGGCGTAGCATGTTCAGTCAGTTGTCGTAAGGGTTTCGTGACGCGAGAATTGTTCACCTGAATTCATGCTTGTTTTGGCCGACGGCACCTTGCGTCTGACCATGTATCGTGTGCGTTCCGAGTGCGTGTACGCTCTTTTTGGCGTGAAGTCATGTTTTGTGTGTTAGCTACCCGGGTGGTATTATAATCCCGTTGTTATGACATCGGAGTGATTTGCTTCGTAATATGGGCTTGGTCGGTGCGGCGCAAATTGAGGCTGTTGCGAGAAAAAAAAATTGCGGCGAGGTAAAACAATTTAAGGTCAGCTAATATAGTGACCGCGCCGTTGACGTACGTTTGATGCGCAATTTCTGTTATCGCTTTATTAAATTCGCGCACGTTTGAATGAGCACTTCAAATGCATATTCGCACCGTAACGGCTGTACGCCCTTTCTTCCGTGTATGCACAGAGGAACGTTAATTACGACTTACGTTTGCATTACACGTGATGCCGTACATTTGCAGTGTGCGCGCTTACTTCATCTTAGTTGTCAATGGCGCAGCGTATCCAGTCATTGCGATTTGAACCAAAACACACTGGGCGACTATATTATTTTCAGCAGACGTATTTTTGTCCAGCAAAGCGCTTGCTAAACAAATTTAGTGTAGCGAGTTGGGCGGACGCGGCACTGAGCAGATGCGCGAACACAAATTTGACCATGCTACGGTAGAACAGTCACTAACTCCCTTCTGCAATGCATTATATTTGCGGAGTGTTTGTGGCGCATCTCAAACTCGGTGGCGACATTTCTTTTCCCTTCTCAATAGGATTATTTCACGGATCAATTTGAGCAACGGATATTGGAGAAGCTTGGCGTTAAAAAAACTAAACCCAAATGCCACTCCCAACATTTTTTCTCACGGGAAGCCACGTCAGCAGCACAAGCCACCTGCACGACGTCATTACGGACGTTCGTTCCAATAAAATATCTATTTGCTGGCACCAATTCATCTTTGTGATTTATTGTTTTCTCTTGATAATCATCGTGACATTGGTCCTCTTTCGAATTTCTTTCGGGTGTATCCCTGTGTTAGTGCAATGTACAAATCTGCCAGAATATATCCCAGCACAAAACAATTCTGTCCAGGCGCCTCCATTAATAACGGCTGTAAACGACCGCGCCCGGTGAAAAAACGTATTGCATGATTAATTAACTGCAGTAACTAGTTACATAATTTGTACCTAGAGGGACTGTAATTTCAGTTTACCCGATCGATTGATCGCAGTCTTCTCTGGCGCGTATTCCCAGAATTAATAGTCTGCGTTTTTCACTAGGTTCGCACATGAACGTACGGCCGCGAGTGTAGTTTAGTGTATCCGGCTGCGAAGTCGGGGAAGCAGGGGCTTTTCACGTCGCTGTACGTGCACACACGCACAACAGCATGTGTATGTTTTTAGTCTACTCACAGCAGCCTATAACGACATGAAGGTGAAGGAAACATTTCTACAAAAACGGCAAAGCACTCTAAACTGCGCGTAATTAAGGTAGGCTGTAGGTCGTTAGTAAAAGCGGGCGCAGAGTGAACGCCGCTGAGGATACACAATTATCGCAAGAAAGGCGAGTGCAAGGACGCCAGCGCAGCGCTCGAACTACGGCATTTGCGAATGAAGCGCACTGTATACTGCCGCGAACCGTGCGCAAGACCTCTGTGCAGTGATTGCACGACCACAGTCACGCGAATGCAAGAACGGAACTACCGTAACAGAGCAGTTTGAAATGTCCACGCTCGATCCTTTCGCATTCACGAGCTATCCTGAGGTGTTACAGAATGCCGCACACGTAAACAAAAACCGCGCTGTGCGTATGCGCCAGCGGCATCCGCCCCGCAAATATCCCCTTGTAGACAAAAATATAAAACAAAACACTATCACTCAGTGCCTGTTGGTAAAACGGGGCTCTAGAAATCCTATAAATGCTACCAAAGAGCGATTTCGGCGCGAAAACAAGAGCAAACTGCAGCGAGCGCCCTGAACCGTAGCGAGGGCGTCTGCTCTCAAGTGGCCAACAAATATGGCGGCCCCGCCGCGGAGTTAAAGGGACGGCGGCGCCGCGGGTGAGGGGAGAGAAAAAAGAGGAGGGCAGCGGAGAAGGAGGGAGCAGTTGGCGCTACCTTAGTTCTTTCAGGGACCTTAAGTGTATCTTTCTAGTACAATCTATTTTGACCGGTTTCGGCATGTAGATGAAGCGCTCGCTTGTCTGAGAATGGGTACATGCATTTAAAGTTTAGTTGGAACTCACGTTCTGCTTTGCGGCATTGCGAAGTCGCCTTCACTGAGCTGCAGTGCTGAATTCTGAGGATCGGTTAAGATAGCTTATGTTGTTCTAATACTGATCCGAGTGTATGGTGATTTCTGATACGGAATAGAGAGGATATACTCCACAAAAATGGGTTCTCTGTCCTGTTAAGGCGTTAGGGGTGTTGCGATGAACGTCCGAGAGGGAGGAGAACTCTGTTGCATTGTGAAGGAAAAATATAATATAATTTATGTAAAATACAGAATCCAGACACTTTCCAGCGAATTCAGAAATTCTACACCGCTAAAATTCAATTTATTCGTACTTAACGTATATATTTATTGAGCGAGGATTGTAGCGTGAGCAAACAAATCCAGCAGCGCGGCTCTGATTTGCTTCAAGAGAGGTAATTGCGTAGTTTTCATGAAGGTTCCGGCTATCATATGCATATCAAGTTTAATGCGGGTGAAAGTTTTGTAAAGGAGTTCCTGGATTTGTGGTGAAACAGGGTTAGAGATCTTTTGACGCAACCAAAAGATTTTCCTCAGGAGGTGGTCAGTTGTTGCGTGTGATCAGGCGAGGTTATTTTGTTTGATGGGGTTAGGAAAAGGTAACTATATGAATCGCGCATGGTTAGGAATCTGGAGTTCACCGAGTACTGGAAGGAAATGTTCCTGCACTTGCATGAAACTTGCATCGACCTGTGGTCTCGAATAGATTCCCGCAGCCCACTGAACGGGAGAACTCGATGCAGCTACGTTTACTGTATCTACGGGCAGGGTAGCCTTTGCTTCGATCGCTAATTCCAAAGGGAGGTCCTTCGTTACCTTGATTCCACTGAGGTTCCCAAGGAACAGCTTTTCGCTGTTCCCCTTTATGCCCTCAGTGGTCCAGAAGTGACATCTTCCATCAGCCCTTAATCGTGTTACTTCCAATAAGGCGTCTGCAACGTGCGTCGCTTGCCTGTTCTGATTTGACGAACTGAGATCAGCCATTTCGGGAAGCGGGCGTGTCACCTGGGTCATGAACTCTTCGTGACCCCATGCTACACGCCGAACCGGCTGAGCGTGCCTGTGTGCGCGAGTGCGCGGAAAAAGGAGGACAACCTTGTCGCTGATGATGATGATGATTTCCCCTTTGCAGAGGGGTGATGACATGTCCTCTTACCAAAAATGTCTAATATACCTATGTTTTATACTCTTGGTTTAATGCTAGCGCTGCTTAGGGCAGGCATAAAAAGCTTATTAGGCACAAAACACTTTTTTTTCCTGTTACAGGTGGTAACTGTCCTAGGCAATATTCCCCCTCTCTGCTTTTCGTCCACCAGCATTCTAATCTTCTTTTCCTCCCCTCGAGAGCCTTGTAGTTAATTGTCTCTGTGCTACCCTTAAATCCTACGGCTTCTGGATGCCGAATATTTCTCTCATGTAGATTTGGATGGATACCCTCACATTCTAACACTATGTGCTGCATAGTTTCTGTTTCTTTTCCGGAGACCACGTATACCACATCATTTTGTGTATACTTCCCCACAAAGCTCTTAGTTCGCAATCAACCTGCTCTAGCCTGAAAAAGCAAAGCACTGCCATTGGAATTATCGTAGAAACTTTCCTTTCTGTTGTTCAATTTCTCAGCCCTGTACATCTCTATCGACGTTTTAGCTTCCATTTTTTCTCTCCATTTATTCGTTTTAATCTGTCTTGCCTCTTTTTTGGTTAGCTTGGCTGTTTTGGATTCTCCACTGTTCTTTCCCTATTTCATCGTTAGCCTTCTAGTCTTCGTTAACCACTGCGTGTACACGCTTTTCAAGTATAGGTACCTAAAAACCTTAGCTGCCCGCCTTCGTAAATCCATTGCTCTCAACCTCATCTCAAAACATATTTTACTCTGTGCTTCTCTAACTTCAAACGACGCCCAGCCCATATCTCCCTGTATTGCTTCGGTAGTTGTTTTTCCATGCGCGCCTAAGGCCAAACGTCCTACCGTTCTCTGGTTCACTTCAAGACCTGATAGAACGTCTGATTTTAAGCAGAGTACAGCATTCGCAAATGTGAGATCCGGAACCACTACTCCTTTCCACATTCCTCTTGATTGATTGTAGGGTTTAACGCGCCGACGCAACGCAGGCGATGAGGTGCGCCGTAGTGGAGGGCTCCGGATTAATTTTGACCACCTGGGGATCTTTATCGTGCGCCGAAATCTCGTACACACGGGCGTTTTTGCTTTTCGCCTCCATCAGAAAAGCGACCACCGCGGCCGGGAATCGAACCCGCGACCTCGTGCTCAGCACCACATTCCTCTTACTACTTCCTATTTGTTATACCCCCACATAGCTCTATGCTTCATTATAGCTGCGTTTCGCTTTCCCGTAACCCTAAGTTGCTCCTCGTGAGTTCTTAAGTAGTTTTCCCCTTCGTTTATCCACACTCCCAAATATTTATATTTGGGAGTGTGAATAAACGCGGCACCTTCGCGGCACCCTCTCCCTTACCAGGGAAGGACCTTCTCTACCCCGGGGCTGATCTGCGGGATGCGCGAGCGTTCCCCCGGTAGTCGACTGGACGATTGGGTCGGCATCGGTTGGCTCGGTAGTGCCTACTCCGAATGACACATTGACGGTGAGCCCAGTTGCCTCCACGGGACTCTGCTAAGATTTTCTGTCCTGATCGGTAGCAAGGGATGCCTCCCCCGCTCCCGTGGCTGTGATGACGAATATCGAGGTCTGAGTCCCGCGGCTTGAGCGAGCGAACGAAACCACTGCCTCCCCGCAAGCGATGGTGGCCTTTCTGATGCTGGATGGTGGGTATTCTGGTATATGATCTGTATCTGCCAGGCAATAAAGCCTCACTTTGGATTGCCGGAGTCTGCCTACCGGATGTGAGTACCCGAGCCCGTGCGTGAGTCTTCGCATTGCGCTGGCGCTATAGTGTACGGCGCGTAGCACTTTCTCTAGCGAAGCTAGCTGGGGCCCTCTGCTATCCCGTACGTTAGCGCGCAACCTGTGGTAGCAAATAGCTTCCCACAGCCCATTCGAAGGGAGAACTCGATGCAGCTATGTTTACTGTATCCACGTACAGGGAACCCATTGCTGCGATCGCGAATTCCAGGGGAAGTCCTTCGTTACCTTGAATCCAAGGAACAACTTTCGTTGTTCACCTTTATATTCTCAGTGATCTCAGAAGCGACATCTTTCATCAGCCCTTAATAATCTTACCTCCAACAAGGCGACTGGAAAGTGCGTCTCTTGTCTATTTCTTCGGGTGCTAGCTGTACCTCCAAAAAATGTACTTTTACAGCGGAGCTGCATTTGTCTCCCTTTCATGAATTTCTCATGTCTCTTTTCTGATGGAGGTGCATGAAAAATGTTGTCGGAGTTGCTTCTATTGCTTTCGGGTGATGTAGAGCTAAATCCTAGCCCTCCTAAACCTGACATCGCTGCTCTAGTCACCTCCATTAAACGCCTCGAAGAAGCCCAAACCGTTTTCCGTACAGAACTGTCTCACATAAATGCAGCCCAATCCGCCCACGAACAACTGATTTCATCGCTGAGTAATCGAATCAATCTCATTAAACTAAAACAATCGGAACCAACTACCAGTGCTGAAATGGAAGAAACATGTCAAATAAAACAAGAACTTGAAGTTCTTAAAGCCGCACACATTGATGCGAACAATCGCATGCGTCGAAATAACCTTCTTTTCCTAGGCCTCAATGACTGTGAAAAAGAAACGTGGAAGGAATCAGAAAAAAAGATACTTGAATTTTGCACAACTCAGTTAAATCGTGAAATACATTCCACGGATATAGAACGAGCTCATCGTCTTGGTAAATTTCAGGATAGCAAAAAAAAATCGCGCCAATCCACCCCGTGAATGTGGTTGCAAAGCAAAGCTGTAAACGGCACCCATAACGATTACTCATGCGACGTCCCTTAAATTCACACACATCGCTCTACAATTAGTAAAACCAGAGAAAAGTGAAATGCACTTAACCACACCATTTATTACTTCAAAGAGATATTCTTGGTAAGGTTAAATCAATGCATGATGCATAAACGGTGTTAAGTTGAGTTTTATTGGTGTAGCACAAGAGTGGAAAGTGTTTTTATAAAATTAAAGTAAGCTCCAACCCGGTGTTAGACGATCTGACTTCTCCGTCTCTGCAGCGCGGACGGAGGCGACGAGATTTCCGGCAGAGAAGGAGAAGGAGGAGGAAGAAATACTTCTGTTCAGATTTCTGTTCAGATTTCTGTTCAGATTTCTGAACGGCTCGGAGTGCAGCCCTGGGGAGTGATTCCTTCTTCTGTGGGGCCCATATGCAGTCCGCGCGGTCTGTGTTCTGTCCACTCGCTGAATCTGGGTAGGCTAGAGAGGGAATGGACAGCAGCATCTCCCATTGCTCTTGTTGGGTAGTTGACGGAAAGAGAGGAGGGTGCTCAGGGCTAAAGTCGCAAACCCCGATTACGGGGCGGAGTGTTACTACTTCTGAGCAAAATTTACATTCAGCGTCGTTGCGATTCGGATGCATTAAAGGGGTCCTGAAATGCCTTCCGCCGATGAATGGATGTACATGTAACCAAATAAAGCAATGTATTAGCAATCTCCTCCTGCAAGAATTTTGTTAAAGCGATGAGTATTAGCTGAGAAATCGTAAATCAAAAACCGCGAATTATCGTCGCGCCGTATTTCCTCCTCCTTTCAACTGTTTCTTCGCTGTTGGCCTCCCCTCCCATGATGCTCCGCTCCTCAGCGGTGACGTACTTCCGCTATTGCGCTCCCACAGACTGCCGTCTGCTACGGGCCAGCTCTTTCGGCTTTTTCATCTCTGTAGACACCATGGACACAGGCTGGAAAAGCGAACGAATGACCTGGCCGCATGTGTGCGGCCTGGCCTTGCCCTTTCGCGGTGTACGTAGGTGCAGTTGGTATCGGCGGCGAACTCGCAGCCGCGTGGGGAGAATCGTGCGCTCGTTCCCTTTGGTGCACCGCGCACTGTTTATCCAAAAAGCGCGGTCTCAGATGTGGCCCCGCTGGTGCCGGGTGTTATTTTGCGGTGGTTGTAATTCCTACTACCGGCGGCATGTGAAAAAAGACATTTTCAAACGACACAGAACCCGTGCACAAAACGCGCCGGATCGGATCGCTTTATCAGCGGCGATGAACGTGAAGGCGAAGAGCAAACCAACGCTGCACTCGATCAGCTAGAACCCGTGTTCTGACAAGCTGCACCCGTGTGTTGCATTCAACACTCACGGGAAAGCGTTTGTTTGCACTTGTTTGGATAGTCGTAAAATGTCGAAACACTCCGGCACTCCGCTAGCAGATCAGCCGGCGAGACATTTCGGAAAACATTTGACAGATGGCGCCGTATGCATTAGTGTGTCGCTACGCAAAACTGATGAGACGCTCTACTAAAACTGCCATCGCGGTGTCACGTAGCGGGACGCAAAAATTTAGCGTTTAGCGTATGCAAAGGCCACAAACGCTGTACTAAAACTCTATTAGCAGCAAAATAGCGTGCGTATGTGAAACCGCTTGCGTTTACAAAGCTGCACGCCGAGCGCGTACGTTTCAAACCTAGTGACATCGTTTAAATACACTGCCAAGCACAGTGTAACGTAGTTAGATATCAACCGTATGCTCAGGCGACAAGCAAGAGCTTGTTTTATGTGGGGCGGAGATTGCGCATAAAGGCCCCTTCGCACTTGCGACGAAAGCGAGTGAGAGCGGCAGGAATTCCGTCGCTTTGTCGCGCGACGATCGTTTTTGTCGAATGGTCGGGACAAATTTTGGTTGCGCGACAGAATTCCCGTCGCTTTCGCTCGCTTTCGTCGCAAGCGGGAATGGAAAGTTCTGCCTCTGCCGTCTGCTACGCAGCTCGGAGGTAACCGCGCGATCTGCTCGGGCCGGATGAACGCGCACACTCCCGCACGGCAGCGCCCCAAGCGGCAGACGGCCGCGTACATCGCTCCCGGCGCCCGCCTGGAGCCCGCCCTCGGCACACTAGCCAGTATATTTCAGGCACTATAATGGAGGAAAGATTTTTTGCTTCCGATGAACCTAGTTCTTTGCCCCTGTGTTTTTAAATACGTGAAGTGGTTAGCACGTCGTCCTCACGCAGCTCTGTATCGTCGTGGCATCGGTGATTGTCCGAACGAAGCTTGCAGCTAAGCCAATGCAGCGACCGAAGCTGTGTGTGTGTGTGTGCATCGCCTCCTGTGTGTTGTGGACGCGTTCGTTTCGCGATGAAATGCGACATTGTACTTCTGCGGGTGGATAGTGCTTCCCATGGTCTGGATTATCTTTCTCGAACGACGTACCACTCAACCTCGCATGGGGTATGTGCAGTGTGCCTGGCTAAAAGCCTTCTCGCTTGCGCGCCAGAGTTGTGACTTGCTGCTCGTCCCCGCAAACCGGGTGTGAGGTGAGTGCCGAATTTACGACGGGCAGGAGGAGGCAACTCATCGTCTGTCAATCGCGGTTCAGACTTGCAACGCATGTTGTGACGTTGCGTTCGTTCGAAACGCATCTCTGGATTGTTTTGAAGTTGAATAAAATGTACGCGTCAAACCCGGGCATTCGGCTCAGGGCGTTCTCTGCGATTGCACCAAAGAAGTGCCACGGGACTTTCTTTATGGTACGTACTCACGTAAGATAAAATCCACGTCGTGTTATGGCCGTGTGGCATTCAATACAAACGGTTAAGCGTTTGTTTACACTTGTTTCGTTTGTCGTAAAATGTCAAAGCACTCCGGCACTCCGCTGGCAGATCAGCCGGCGAGCCGACGCTGAGCAGACGACTCATCTCTTTGCCGGAAGTGCGTGAAAAAGCCGCCCAATAGCAGGATGTCTAGCTCATGACGAACATCTGGGAATCGATGATGTAGACATGTGAAGATGGCGGCGTCTAAAAACACGAAGGAAAGGGTGAGAAAAAAGCGACAAACTTTGCAACAAAAGTGTGAGCTTTCCGCTGCGCGTAAAAGAGTAATACTTGGCACAGGTGACGTTGGCGACCCAATCTAGCGATTGCGCTAGTTCATTTAGTGTGCTCAAAATGCCTTTCAGGGCCCCTTTAAGTGAAATCGCGTAGGCTGTAGGAAGGAGCCCGGATTGTATGAGCCGTAGGGTAGTTTGTTGTTCTCTCGAAAGGTCTGGGTAAGGCGAAGGTACGGGCTGTCTCAGAAGGGGATAATGCTGGGTCAAGTGTCTGAACGAGACAAGCGGGTGACTGTCACCGTACAGCTCCATAGCACGGGGGGTAAAAGTGCAAGCTTGTTGGGTGGGCATATTTGTTGTCCTCCATTGAAGCGTGAGGGGGTGTCCAGATGAGCTGAATGGAACCGTTTGGGGAGTGGTTTTTTAGCACGCGCAGTGCAGGTCAGGACCCCCAACCCGACTGGTAATTCCAGTAGGCTTGCTGGGAATCGGTGACTACCCTCCGAAACCCTGGTTGATTGAGAGCCAAGGTGATGGCTGCCTCTTCTGCTGCTGTCATTTCTTGGGTCCTAAGCGAGGTACACGCAAGGAGGTTAGTTCTGGAGGTAGCCACGATGATGGCGTATTGCTGTCCTCGATGTTTGGAAACGTCTGTGTAGATAACTGCATGATCCCCACCCAGGGTGGTGTTTAGCGCTTGAGCCCGTGCTTTTCGGTAACCCTCGTCATGTGAAGGGTTCATATTTCTAAGCAAAGGGAGCATCTTTAGTTTTAGTCGCCAAAAGTCTGGGAGTACGTCAAGCGGAGTGACATTCTGGGCTGCCAAGCCAATGTGGTGAAGCATGCGGTTGCCCACCGCAGTTCTGAGTCGGACCTTCTGGTTAGAAAGATGGCCTTCTATCAGCTCTTCCACCGTGTTGTGGAGCCCCGTGCTAAGCAGCCTCTGTGTGGACGCACTCACGAGAAGACCAATGGCCTGCTCGACCACCTTTCTAATCATTATATAAAGCATCCCTATGTCTTTCTTGTCGAGAAGAAGACAGGGGGTTGACGTAAGTGACTCTCGAGGGGACAAAAGCTTCAATTTATCGAAAGGTGCCGGATTCCTTTAGGCCTCGCTTCTTGGTGGCAACTCGCGTGATCATGTGTATGATTTGATTAATGCTGTTTTTGAGCCGCTGCAATGAGACGTCACACTTGGTGTTAGCTTCGAGATGTAGGCTCATGATCTTGATTTTGTTGCTTGGAGTGATGGCCCGGCCATCAAGGGGTATTTGAAGGTATTCCTTGATTTGGCGTGAGGGCGGACGACAAGGAGCTGTGATTTTTTACGTGAACACTGGAGGCCACAGGCTTTAGCACATTGGCGTACTAGAAGTGAGATGCCATGAATTGGTGTGAGCTTCCTTTAATTTTTGTAACTCTTAGCACATGAGCAAGGTGCGCACCGGGCCGCTACACGGGCGTGAGTGGTAGCGTCACGCTTTCACGAGGCATTCAGCTAGAACGCCGGTGGTAAACCCGCAGATGTGCTTGGTGAGTACACCATCTGTCGTCCCCGTCTTCGCGTGGGCTCGTAGCTAAATCGGTAAGAGAACGGGCTCTCCCCTTGTTAGTCTGGTAGTTCCAGGTTCGATTCCCGGCGGTGCCAGTAAATTCTTTTATTTGTTCGCTGGAGTTTTGGGGTGCCACCAACGGTCGCGAAAGAGCCCTTGGGGGGTAGAGGTAAAAAGCTTTGCTTTAAAAACGCCCAATTGTTATCAAGCTCGTCACCTACATAACAAAAGAAAGCATCCTTGCATGTCGCCGGAAACTAAAAGACACAGAGTACGCCATACGGGAAGTCTTCGCATCGGTCACACGTTTCGCACGTTCCGAATTGTTGCAGTTCATCCGACCCAAAAAATGTGCCTTTAAATTACAGCTTGATAAACTTCATGTTGGTTCAAAATGTTACTTCTACGACGCCGCTTCAGACACAGTAATGGAAAGCACAAACAACCGCACAGAATTACCACCAGAAAGTGCATCAGCCGCTCTTACAGATACTACTGTAGATAGTGTACCACAAAGTCTTTCTGATGCTGGAAAATGACGCAGAACAAAACAAACTTTCCCTGTTTCGTCCCACTGCTCAGCATCATCTTCTGTGCACATAAACATTGCATTTACTAATATCCGCAGCATCATTCCCAAACGTGATTCATTATGCATCTTCATTGAAGATATCACTGCTGATATCATTTTACTAACAGAAACATGGCTACACGATGACATCTCTGATAACGAAGTATTTCCTGCAGATCTTAATTTGACCCTGTACCGTCATCACCGCCACGGCAGGCGAGGAGGAGGTGTGCTCATCGGCATCAAAAACACACTGTCGTCTTCACTTATATTTCACGACGATGAAATAGAACTAACATGGGTTCTTGTCTCCAACAACACTCTCAAATCAGTCTTTGGTATCTGTTACCACCCACCCGATCAGCCTCCAACTTTCTGTGCCAGCCTCCAATCATCACTTAATTATGTTAAATGTCAGTTTCCTAATGCTGCCGTCTCCTCTTCGGCGACTTTAACTTTCCACACATTTCATGGCCGCTGTTGACTACACTTAGTGGTTCGCCATCTACTGAAGCCAAACAGTTCATCAATGTAGCGCTGGACTTCAACCTCCACCAAATCATTACGTGCCCTACAAGGGGCGATAATACACTTGATCTGCTGTTAGTATCCAATCCTCACGATATAAAAGGCTTAACTCTCCTTCCTGGATTAAGCGACCATAATTTGATTCATATTTCGATTTCATTGCCAGTAATCAAAAGGTCACCCTCGAAAAAGTTTATATCCGATTATAAAAGAGGCAATTTTGAAGCATTTAACAGGGAATTAAGTGATTTATTTCAAGACTTTAAGAATTCGTACTTAAACCGCTCAGTTAATACTAATTAGGAGATAAACAAGAACATCATGTTAAACCTGAAAAATAAATACGTACCTAACATTCTTATCAAATTTGATTCCAACCACCCATGGTTTAATCGGCAGCTAAAATCACTCCTTAATAGAAAAAAAAACGCTTGTACAGGAAAACCAATGAAACTAACAGTCCGGAAGCCTGGCAACGATACCAGTTATGTTCCAAACAGTATATTCAACAGTTAAGTGCCGCTAAACATAAATTTTTTTCATCCGATTTACTCGCTATTCTTCAGTCGAACCCTACTAAATTCTGGCGTATTCTTAGCAATAAGTCAAAACATAGCCTTATAGAACTTATGGGCCCCGACGATGTGCCTATAAGTACTGAAAAATGCGCTGATGCCCTCAATGATTATTTTTGTTCCGTATTTTCGCCTACTGGCACTTCTGTGATCGCCTTCGCGCTACCTCCTATCTCAAACACGATGCCTGTACTTCAGATCACCCCTGAGGGTATTTCTAACCTTATCAAGTCACTAAAAATATCTTCTTCAACCGGTGTTGATCAAATCAACAGCAAACTACTAATAAATACCATATTTCATTCCAGTCAGATACTTTGTTTAATTTTCACACAATCATTAGATTCCAGCATCGTTCCCGCCGAATGGAAAATAGCCCAAATTGTTCCTCTCTTCAAATCTGGCAATCGTGCAGTACCATCTAACTACCGCCCCATTTCCCTTACGGGTGTCTCTTGCAAGTTAATCGAACCCGTTATAGCATCAAACCTTATGAAGTACCTTCAATCAATTAACTTCTTTTACCCTCACCAACATGGTTTCCGCAAATCATTATCATGTGAGACTCAACTGGCTGAATTTACACACATCTTTCACTGCATGGATGCTAACATACAAGTCGACGCCATATTCTTAGATTTTTCAAAGGCATTTGATCGCGTCCCGCACAATCACCTCTTGCTTAAATTATCTACCCTCGGTATTCCCTCGAACTTGCTGCGCTGGCTGGAACACTTCCTAACTGACCGCATGCAACTAACTCTTGTTAATAACAAACACCCACCCCTCTCCAGCGTCACATCTGGAGTACCCCAAGGCGCATGTTTGTCTCCTCTGCTCTTTCGAATTTACATAAATGATTTATCGACTCATATTAAAACAAAATTAAGGTTATTTGCCGACGACTGCGTCATATATAACCCTACCCAAAGCTCCATCGATAACAGCACCCTGCAGCATGATCTCGACTCCATTTCTTCATGGTGCGATAAAGCGGTGATGCCTCTTAACCTTTCTAAATGTAAAGTAATGTCATTTTCTCGTAAGCACAACATACCCGAGCATTCATATAGCATCAAACCAACAGTGATTGATACGACTGAAAAGTACAAATACCTCGATGTGCACCTTACGTCATCTCTATCCAGGGCACCACACATTTAATTCATCTGCTCTGATGCTTCCCGCACACTTGGATTCCTGCGCCGAAATCTTCAGTCTGCATCATCCGATATTAAAAAGCTGGCATACCTAACATTCGTTCGCCCTAAGCTGGAATACGCATCATCCATTTGGAATACTTCACAGTCATATATTTCTAACGATTTGGAATCAATTCAAAACCGCGCAAGTCGTTTTATCACGTCACAGTACTCGAACGAAGTAAGTGTCACATCGCTCAAACAAACCCTCGGTATTCCCAAGTTTGCATCTCGTCGCATTATCTCTCGCCTTTGCCTTCTTCACGCTTTCTATTACCCTCCTGAATCCAGACACGCTTTATTGATACCACCGCCACGAACGTCATCCCGTTTGAATCACAATCATTCTACTGCCCGAATCACTTGCCATACGTCATCAATGAACTCGTCCTTCTTTCCTCATGCTATAGCGATGTGGAATACATTGCCGGGGGATATCGCCTCATTTACTAACCGAAAAACATTTCGTGACAAGCTAAACTGTCAAATTGCTACGCTACCAATACGTATGTGATTAAACTCTGTTTAGAACATGTGAAATGCTGTTCCTTTCTACGAGTTGTGTTTTGCCTCTGTTATCTTGTAATTAATTTTTTTGCCTTCCTTTTTATTACCCTTGTTTGTTGTTCATATGCTGTATACCTCGGCCAAGAGCCCCCCCCCCCCCTATGTAATGCCCTCGGGCCTTTAAGGTGGAAATAAATGAAATGAAATGAAATGAAAAAAAAAACGCCCGTGTGTTCGAGATTTCGGGGCACGTTAACGATCCCCAGGTGGTCAAAATTATTCCGGAGCCCACCAATACGGCGCGCCTCATCGCCTGTGTAGAGCCGGTGCATTGAACCTCACAATCAACCAATCAATCGATCAATCAATTGATCAATCAATCAATCTATCAATCAATCAATCAAATTGCACCGGCTTGTATAAGCAGGCAAAGCAAACCAGTAATAGGTGAGCTGCCATGTCCGTACTAAAGATGGCGCTCTTGTGTACATCGGGTACAAATCGCCCCGCGCCTCGCATGGGGATGTCGAAAGGTTACTGCGCACGTACCGCAAGCGTGTCGGGCGCGACGGTATTGCGCCTGTCGTGGACTTCATTAAAGACATAGGCTGACAGTACAGACGGCGTGTCGCGTAGTTGATGTGCAGCGAGTAAGCCCTCCCCACCTAGAGTGGGCCGTTTAAAAGCACTTGGACCCGTCGCTACCTACGAGGTTGGGTGTAGGTGCATATGTTTTGAGAAAATGTCGGAATAGTGTCCGTCTTGCCAATAATTCATGTTACACCAATTACCATAGTAACTGACACGAAGTGAGGGGTGTGATTATGTGTCGAAATCCACAATTATCCCACGTGTTTTGCAGTATTTGCAACGTTTATTCTCTATTGAGGCAGTTGAGGCGCGTTGAGGCAGTCACCGGCTGCAGGATCACGGCAGGCAGGTCTTTCATTCCGGAGGTGGGAAGATTCGAAGTGGGCTGCGAAGTTCCACCGAAGCACGGTCTTGGAGCTCAGGGAGCATAGTACCTCGTAGAAGTCGCATTCATTGTCCAAATAGCGCGACATTCTGTCCAGAGGCCCGGCGTAGTTGCGCTCGTTTTCCCTTCTCCGACAGCAGGTGACCTGGCCGCTGAGAACTTCGGAGCGCGCGTGTCGTTTGGGCAGGTCCTTGCCTAGCCAGAGGTTCTTCCCTTCGACCCGACGCTTCGGATAGGAAGGGTGCGACTGGGCGATGTCCACGAAGCAGGCGCTGCTGTGGACGTGCTCGCAGCTCAATGTGTAGTGGCGCGAGGGCACGGAGCGGCAGGGAGAACAGGCCGGCACGAAAGCGGGCAGGCTGCCGGGGAACTCACCATACGACTGCGGTTGGCAGTGCGGGAGCCCACCTGCAGACATCGCACCTGCCAGCTGAAATGATGCCGCGATGGGTGTCAGAATAGCTAGGAGCAGCGCCGGGCCTAACAGCGTTCCACAACGCCGAAATGATCACCATGTTGATGGTACTGATTTTCCCAAAGAAAAAAGGCGCATACCCTTTCGGGGGCTATAGGCACACGAAAAATGGGGGAGAAGGAAAAATGCCCGAGTTGGATTCTCAAGGGAGGTAAAAAGGGCCGGAGAAAAAAGGGGAAAATCGTGCACCCCTCCATCTAAGGGTAACGAAAATTAAACGCGAAGCTTTATCGTGATGGATTCTTGGTTGTCTAAGTTTTGACTTAGACTCGCAGACGGTTTGGGCGTTGAGTCATTGAACATTGACTTTGACGCGATTGCAGTTTAGACTGCTGATCGCAGCGGCCTTGACTTGGACCTGTCGCCGTTTGATTTCACACGAAGAATGATTCGCGTTCAACCATCGTCCTTGTTATACGTAGGGGTGCGTGATTTTACTGCCTAATTTTCAATGTCCATGCTCCCGTCTCCAAATTCAAGCTGCTTCGAGCGTGTCGTAATCGCGCCATCGGATAGACGTCCGCTTCATTGCGCAAGGGACCCAGGGTTGATTTCGACCACGCGAAGCGTTGTTTTTCTTTCACTTCACCAACGATAATCATGATCGTCACAAAAAGTTAGCTTCCCGGCAGTGCGTTATCGACGCGGCATACGCCATTAGTCACACTTGGAAAGCTCCGCTTTAAAAAGTGTCAACCTAATCAACATATCTCTATCACGGTGCACGAGCAATCTCGGGAATGAAGATAGAGGAGAAGGAGAGATAATGCATAATTTTTATTTATCGAGCAGACGCTGATGTATGGACCTCGCCCTGTGGAGGCCGGGATGCCTTGACTTCGGCTGGCTGTCGTTGCTCCGGTCACTAGTTTGATTTGGGTATACGCGGCCGGAGAGCAAATGAACGAGTGGATGGTGCGACAAATTTTCAAGGTCGCTCGTTACGAAACACACCCGCTTTTATGGGCGAAGCCCCTGAGTGGCTGGAGCTGTTAGTAGTAAAACACCTGGTAGTAAAAACGGCGCAAACACCTGGAAACTCGTTCTTACCTCACGCTAGAAGTTAACGCGTGCTAAAGAACACCGGGACACTGGCTTAAGCCTCTTGCCAGTGCTCTTCGTAAACCATACTCAAAAAACACCCGGACACTCATTTACGCCTTGCGTTAGAGAGCTTATTCATTGAAAGAAAAAAAACTTTTACAGCAATACCTCTAGCCCCCCCCCCCCCCCCCCAATGGTTTAATCCCCGTTGGCAAAAAAGGCGCCAGCAATACACCTATATACTGCATGCTTGGCTCCTCCCCAGGATTCCCGTTAGTGTAGATGGCCACGGATTTTCGCTTCGTAGTAGTAGCGTGCTTCAAAGTAGCCAAAGAAACGCTCGAGTAAATGTAAAAGGAATAACTTGCGGAGGTTTTATTCAATATGTACATATTTATATTTAAATGTGTGCTTAGGCTCAGGTTTTTTCGATATTTTGATTGATTAATTAATTGATTGATTGATTGATTGATTGATTGATTGATTGATTGATTGATTGATTGATTGATTGATTGATTGATTGATTGATTGATTGATTGATTGATTGATTGATTGATTGATTGATTGATTGATTGATTGAGTGTGGTGCAAATTTTACTTTGAACACATCACTATCATAATAGGCGTTTTTTACCGTCCTCCGGGATCGTCAGCGGATTATTTGATCACCTTGACAAACTTTATTATAGTGAGCATAACTACAGTAGCGGAAATCTAATCATTATGGGAGACTTTAACGCGCCTGGAATTCGATGGTCCACCCTGTCTTGAAGCGATCCGCCCTCTATCACAGACATAGAGCTTCTGAAGTTTTCTCTGTTTCTCGGCCTAACCCAAGTTGTTCGAGAATTTACAAGAGAGTCTCCAGTTCTCTATTTAGCCTTTGTTAGCCCAACATTGTTACAAAGCTCGTTTAACTGCCTTGTCACTGAAGGAGTTTCCGATCATAAAGCCGTTATCGTTTCGCTCTCATGTCACCCCCACCGAGTATTGTGTATTTAAGTAATCATGACATTAACCGCGCTGATGACGACAGTATCATGACAGTTCAACCGGATTCTTTTGAAAATTTCGAACAGCATAGCGAATCTAGGGACGTCAACGGCTTTGTTTCTTTCTTTTAAAATCTTGAGCATTCTTGTATCACCCACTTTATACATATAAAAACTAAGAAAAAAAATGTTCGGCTGCCATGGATGACAAGGGCGTTGTTACAATTGACACGTCGCGTAAAAAGGTTACATCGTTCCACTAGACGTCAGATCTTCCCGTCACTAAGTGAGTTCAATAAACTTTAACAGGAACTAAGGGCCAAAACTAAAGCCGCCAAAGATTTCTAGTACCAAGTGACAATGAAAAACCTGACGGTAACAAATGCAAGAACATTTTGGCGCTCCATCTTGCCGAGTTCAACGGAACCAAACACGATGGACATTTGTGGAGCTTCCACAAGCGACCCTTTCACAATATAAAACGCATTTATTTCTTATTTTAAATCTGTTTTCACCATCGATAAATTGCAAACACCTACCTTTTCACTGGCCAAACCTGCACTCTCAATTGGTGACGTATGTTCATCTGAAGAAGGCATTCTAAATTTATACCTAACTTAAACCCTAAAGAAAGCACTGGCTCAGATAATATTCCCAACACCTTTTTAGTACGATATGCTTTATGCACAAGTCGCTACCTTATGGTAATATACAAAAAAATCTCCAGCAACAGCAACAGTTTCATTATCATGGAAACTTGCTAAAGTGCTCCTTTTTTTTAAAGCCGGATTGAAAACCTCCCCGTCTAATTACAGGCCTATTTCCTTGACATCTGACTCGTGCAAAATATTAGAGCACGCCATATATAACACACAGTAGAATTCCTGGAAGCTAATAATATTCTAAACGAGTTTCAACACGGCTTTAGACGTGCTTTTCGTACAATCACTCAACTTACCGAATTTAGTCATGATATTATTGAATCCATTGATTCGGGTAATCAGGTAGATGGTATTTTTATTGACTTATCGAAAGCTTTCGATACAGTTCTCCATTCCAAACTTTTACTTAAACTTAACTACATATTAAAAATCCCGCTGCTCGTTCATTGGAGATCTAGTTTTTTCTCGCATCGCTTACAGTATGTACTTTTTAACTGAACGGCTTCTAGTACCCCTGATATAACTTCAGGTGTTGCGCCAGGCGCGGTACTTCGACCCCTTCTTTTCTTGTTATTTATTACTGACATACCCGGTAATATAATGTCTCAGATTAGGCTACACGCCGATGACTGCGTAATTTATCAAAAAATTACTTCTGCCGAGGATCACGCAAAACAGAACAATTCATTTTCTTGTTTTTGTACATGGTGCCAAACCTTGCAAATGAATGTAAATTTGCAGAAAACTGTGTGCATAACATTTTATACTCGGTCATCCGCTCATCTATTTCCCTTCTCATTCAATGGTTGTCATTTACAAAGAAAAACGGAATATAAGTACCTCGGCCTTCATTTGACTCATAACATGTCCTGGTCCAAGCACATCGATATCACATATAACAAAGCCCTGAAGAGATTAGGTTACCTACAGTGCGTTCTCCGTGCAGCGCCAAAACAAAACCAAGCTATTAACATTTAAAACTTTAGTACGGCCATTACTTGAATACGGTTATGGCGTTTGGAATCCACAGAAACCATCCGACATTGCAAAATTAGAATCCATACAAAAAAAGCTGTCCGTTTTATCTGCCGATGATAGCACCGCGATTTCTCCCCCACGTCCGACTAAGCACCTCTGGGTTTAACTCCGTTATCTACTCGGCGCCGTTCAGAATGCTTAAAATTCCTCTACACCTTGACTAATTCACCGCGCTTGCCATCGCTTCACAAGTATCTGCAGTTTGCCACACCATCCTCTGTTTACACCAGAAGCCAACATGCGCTAAATATTGCTCAATTTCACCCCAAAACTGATATGTTGAAGTATAGTTTTTTTCCTTTGACTATTGAGCTCTGGAACTCGCTACCCGATGGTACTCGCGGGCTCCCTTTAAATCAGTTTCTGAGTGCGATATCAAACACGCGTTAAATAGAGATTTCTATGTACTCTTGCTTTCTTTGGTCTTGCCCTTGTTCATTCTGTACATTGCCTAGTATTGTGAACCAGACAATCTGTGTCATGCGCTCGTGTTTAGTTCATGCTTTTTATCACTTGTTCATTTGTATTTCCACTTCTGCATTAGCCCTAAGAAGGGCTGCAGTATCAATAAATAAATAAATAAATAAATAAATAAATAAATAAATAAATAAATAAATAAATAAATAAATAAATAAACTGATTGATTGTAGGGTTTAACTCGCCGACGCAACGCAGCCGATGAGGCGGGCCGTAGTGGAGGGCTCCGTATTAATTTTGACCAACTGGGGATCTTTAAGCTAATTCGAAGTCTCGTACACGCGGCGTTTTTTTGTTTTCGCCTCCACCAGACGAGCGGTAGCCACGACCGGGAATAGAACCCGCGTACTCTTGCTGAGCAACACAATGTGAAGAGAAATTGAAACATAGTTTGTGTGAAAGGCAGAGCGATACACTTTGCGGCGAAGTTGAAAGGCCGAGAATATTTAGCGTTAATTTAGTTGTGCGAATACTGCCGCGAAAGTTGTAATATGCGCAAACACATCTAGCCGCCCTGTCTGAAATACTTCAAGTGAGTTAATCGGGCAATTTTGATGAATGCTTCAAATCATCATCATCATCTTCTCCTTCTGGTTCTTCATTTTCGTGGTAAGAGGGGGCGACACAAAAAACTGTGGAAACAGCTTCAAATGGTCCCCGACCTCTATACGTTGACAACATGGCAGTTCGCATCTTTCTGATTTTAAACTGACGACTACAGAAATTATTTAAGCACATGACTTTGAGAAAAGCCTGATACAATATCATCATAACTCCTAATAATTATACGACTAATAAGCGCAATATAAAGTGCCACATGAGTATGCAGTTATCCGCGAAAAACAGCGGGGTAGACAAAATTTTGTCTCTTATATCATTATATAGATGAGAAATAAAAGTGTCCAGAGCTTTGTGGAATGTCTGAAATAACCTCGACGTGGCCGACGATTTAGAGAAATTTTATTGGTTTTAACGGATAAATGCCGGGAGTAAGATTCAGATATTTGAAACGCAAAGGGACACGGTTGAGAACGTTTGAGAATTCGGGGTATATTACATCCGTTTGAAACTAAGAGTTTCGATTACAATGATGATCCCTAGTGAATTCGTACAGTTCGGTCGAGACCGAGACTCCTGACCGGATCGCTTGCTGGTGGTGGTATAGGGATGGTGGCGTTGAATATTATATTACACGAGGCCCACAATGCACTACATGCTGTGGGAGTGCTCAGGATCGGGGCGCAGAGAAGAGCTCAGCTTCCACCGAACATCAAGACCCCAAAGGAGGGGGCGTCACCACCTTTTGGCGGGGCGCTCCTAAAAGAGACTATCATGTCTGTGTGGACTGTACCACAGAGTGGACTTGACCAAACTACCGCGGGGATACACAGGAAAATTAAGAGGCCCTCATCTGCTCTACCGCCATCCCCAGCCCTGGCGATACCTTGAGTCCCCCCTCTTAAATAAACACAAATAATGATAATATTAATTGTAGCTAAGGGGGGATGGGGTAGGAAGCCTCCTCAATCCGGAAACCCTCGTGACCAGGCTGAATTAAGGGCCCTGGCGAGACCAGAACCAGCTGGCGAACTGACTCCGGTTTCGTGAGCTGTCTCCCGCGGCTGCAGGGAACAGGGCGAGGAGAGTTGCTTCGGTGAGTATATAAGGCAGGAGAATACTGATGGTAAGTGGACGGAGCAATGTCACAGTGCTTGCAGTGGCAAGGGTCGATGGGGGGGCATGGTGATGTAGGAGACCATGATTGAAGAATGTGCTCGTTCGTAGTCGGCGGTGGTGAAGCTGTCACGAAGGAGAGGCTATGTTGTGCATGTGTCGGCATAGTGAGAGAGGAGTTGCAAGTGGTGCCTAAGGGTGTGAGAGAGTCAGGTGGGATAGCTACTTTTGCGATATTGTTTCACGTGAAGAATAAAAAGAAATGGGTGCGACATGCTCGCTCAGGGTCCGCCGTGCCCAGAGTCCTAGATGGACGAAACGGCGCAAGGCACAGCCGTGCTCACCTGTGACGTGACGGGCGCGGCAGTGTTCTGTGGAGAAAGTGTATGGACCCGACGGCCCATGCGCAGGCGTCCATTGTAGACACATAATTCACCAGGACTAGCCTCGTAGCACCCATAACGTCCCACTAACTCGGCTTCAAGAGCGATGGGCAACACGCATGCTCCGAAGGTCGGCTGGACGAGGCTCTGATCAACTCCTGGCTCAATCAACAGAAGCGGGTTCTTGAGCGACATGGTCGCTGAGCCTTTGCTCTGCCCACTTCGAAGCCAGGTTCGTAATCGAAGTCGGGCCCCGAATAGCACTGAAACTCGTGCAGTTACCCCTTTCATCCCCTTACAGTCGTGCATAATCAGAACCACGAGTTTCTGTTTTAACTGGAAAGAAAGCATGGAAGCGGAGCGGTCAGTTAAAATAGTGCCAGTGTTACGGGGTCTCCATGTTAACTAGACACGACCGTGCCTTGTGGTGGGTACGTTTGGAAACCCAAGTGGGCTGTGTGGTTCTGAATCGCTTAGAAACTATTAGCTTGGAATATCATAAATAATTTAAGAAGAGTAAATACATTAAGGGTGAAAAAAGAACTCTTTCCTTGACAACTTGCACGAGATGTACAGAAGATTCTAATTGGCCATCTCAATCGCATTTATTTCTTGAAATTTCGAAAGCACCGTAAAGAAATAAAAGTCATTAAAGTAATTAAACCTGCAGGAAAGTGAGTACGGCCGTATGGTGGTTCGGCCTCCGGGAAAGTGGCCTCCGAGGTGGGATCAAACATTGCCGCACACTCCCGCTACGCTTTTTTCTCGTCCAAGCTGCCCCTGTAGTCCCAGACCACGGCATCCGTGATCGGCTGCCGGCAGCCGATCGCGGAGGCCGTGCCCAGACCATGGCAGTGCCCAGTACGGCCACCAGGGCGATCAGGCACAGGCTTTTAAGTGCGAATGCACTTCTTAAGCGACCCTGAATCACGCGTCCACCGCCGTCCGTCCATCCGCACCACATACCCACTTAGGGCGATTGGCCAAGAAGAGTTCCTAATTTCTTTAGCACATACCCACTTAGGGCGATTGGCCAAGAAGAATTCTTTCGCATCACCCGTGCATTTCCCACTTACTTGGCACATACCCACGTGGGGGATTGGCCAGGAATCGGGCGTGAGAAGGGCTAATGCACCCGCTTAAAGGAGTACTGACACGAAATTTCAAAGCTGAGATCCGCTCTAGCAATCAAGTACAACGACAACACAAATAGGTGTCTGTGCATGGCACATACCCACGTGGGGGATTGGCCAGGAATCGGGCGTGAGAAGGGCTAATGCACCCGCTTAAAGGAGTACTGACACGAAATTTCAAAGCTGAGATCCGCTCTAGCAATCAAGTACAAGGACAACACAAATAGGTGTCTGTGAATAAATGCATCTTTCTTTCTTTGTAGTTGTGTGTGTGTGTGTGATCTCTCTTTCGCGAACATTCACCAATGTGGAACTTCTTTTCCACGACTTGTGTGATTTTAAAAAGCGGCGACAAGTTGTTGCCTCGACCTGCGTCGGTTCGAGCCGCACCATCGGCTATGCGAGCAGGCACGGCGGGTGCGTGTGCTTCTGCGAGCAGTTAACGCTTCACGATTTCCTGCTTTATACATTTCTTGCAAACAAGGGAAATCTACAAACTTCACTCGGCGATCGTCGTAGTCCACATTGTTGATCGGGGAAACTAGCCGCTGCTTACGCGTCGGTCGCATACGTGATACACCACCACGCTCATGGTGTTTGCGGATAATCTACCATAGTTGATACTTTTATAAAGTCCCCATGAGGTCGAACTGCGCTTGACGCACTGAGAATTAACTTCAAACGCAGGAAATTAACACGAAAATACTTTTAGAGCACGCTTCCTAAGCGAAGTGTCACGCGCTCCGAGCCAACAGCAGCAGCAAAATAGGAACGGTGATCCTACAAGTGACGTCAAAACGATCGCAGCGCCGGCCTCCTGCAGTGGTGGGCCTCGCGGCCAATACCACACTAAGATCGCGTCATAAACGTTTATACTCTCGTAAACACACCACGCTTGCAAACGGAGTGCGTGCTCCACATTATTCTGTAATATTTCGAACGCGTACAAACGGTAAATCACAGTCTTCAACAAGCCCCAAAAGCAACGGCGACAGGGAGGAGCGAGCTGGAGACTCCCGCGGCTGCTTTCGAAACGGGCCGCTAGGGGGATTTCAGTGGCGCCCCTACTATACGCCTCGAGCGCGGCCTGTAGGGGCGCCACTGAAATCCCCCTAGCGGCCCGTTTCGAAAGCAGCCGCGGGAGTCCGCGCCCCGCTCTCCAGTGCCGCCGCTGCTTTTACGGCACGTTCACGACTGAGATTTACCGTTTGCGGGCGTTTGAAATCCATGTTTATGTGGAGCAGTCACTCTGTTCGCAAATGAGGTGTGTTTCCGAGAGTGTAAATGCTTCCGACGCGAGCTTAGTGTGGTATATTCGGTCTGCATAAGCGCCAGGTGTGTGCCACAGGCCAGCGTCGCGGAACCGGCGTATGATGGAGCCGATTGTAGTTACACTGACCTGAATTTACTAGCCGTGTCTCCGTAACCGCCGGTTCCTCAGATGTTCATGCTACGGCTATACACTAAGTTTTAAATCGGCTTTGTGCGCTTACATAATCAGCGGAGCACTGATACCTGACAGCACACCAGTTACGTTTGCCAATATTATTGTTCACCACCATTTCCAAGCCAGTCTGTGGTAATTTCGGGAATATTCAACAAAAGTACGATGGACAATACATAATTATACTCGGGGATCAGCACACGACAGAGTCGTCTTGTCGTGAGGTGCGCGCCCGCAGACTTTCATCTGCTACATATATTCTCTGCGAGCAGCGCGGAGACGGGCTTACAATATAATCCGCGTCCGCGACTAAATGCTTCTTCGAAATATCGTCATATGGCACAGGGAGCCTGCAGAATAAACCAGAAACTGAAAGCAGAGGGCCTTATCACATACAGTCAAACCCGGCTATAACGAACCCGGATAGAGCGAATTATGCTATATATCGAACAAAAATAATTCAGTTACGGATATACATGGGAAACTGATTCCTTATAACGAAGTTCACATCCGATATATCGAACTCCGCGCGCCTAGAATGGCCGCCGAAATGCATGGTCTCGGAGCGGCGATTGAGATGTGGATTGGCCGCGACCACGAAGCAAGAGCCGGGACTGGGACATTGCGCCTTGCCCGGACCGACGTGACGGCCGACACTTTCCGTAACTATTTCCGACGCGTGGGACTTACGACGGAACCCGCCCAGAGCAGCATCGGTGAACTGTGTTAAGAGTTCGCCAACGTTGCCGATGCTGTCGCGAGTGAAAGCCGTCCGATGCTTAGACCAAAGCGCTTTCGGTAGTCGATGTGCTCCGCCAATGCTTCTTCGATTTTGGAGAACGCAGATTCGTACTGCTGCAAATAATGTTTCGTGTAGAGAAGGCTATGCTAGTTGTAGCCGCCAAAACCAAAGTGAAAACAAAAATCACCGCTTTTTTTTTTTGCAGGTAGGCAGTTAGGGCGGAAAGAAGCTTTATTAATTGCAATAAATGGATTATTTTGGGTATGGTTAATGGCTACTTTACTGTGTTCGTTTCTCGATGCGGGGATGGTGGAGTTGAGCAGGTGGGGGGGGGGGGGAGGGGGGAGGGGAGGGGGGGTACCGCGCAATGCGAACTCGTAACAATAAGCTCGTTATAGGCGGGTTCGGCTATATCGAAATATTGGATATATCGAACAAATCGCGGTGCATATTGCAGTTCGCTATAAACAGGTTCGACTGTACCACACTCTTCCAACTACACATTTCATCGCTTGTTGAACAGCCTACCCTGTATACTTCCAAAAATGCGTCCGCCGTACGATCAGCTCTTCGTTGAAGCAGAAAAACAAAAGGAAAGTGAACGCGAGATTTATGTGTGGGATTACGAAAACGTTCATTGCTTGATTCCGCTCCGCATTTGTACACGGCGTCCCCCTCCCTGCTCCCCCCCCCCCACCGATTTCTCGCGAAATAGCAGTGCATTTCGCGTACAGTTGGTCTAGTGAACCCTACCTGGCTTACGTTTAGACGCACGTCTTTAGCATGCCCGAAGCAGCACTGTTTTTTTTCCTGTTAGAGCTATTATGTTGCTAAGTTCAGCATTGGCACAGCATTTATTTTTCTGTGGCTTCATTTCCTTGGTTCTTGCTATATGGGGTGTGTGGGCACATATTTAGCGACGCATAGGCTTGGAATACACTTTAGATTTTCGCATGGTTTATATTCTTATAAAAGGCATAAGTTATTGTCCGGGATTGGGTAATCACATCCCGGAAACATATTTTCTGTGGCGTATATATGCGAAACGAAGCCGCATTCATTGTCCACGCTGCAAAATGAAGCCAACCTCTCATTGTGCAAGTATCAGGTCTAAACGAGGCGTCAGTAGAATTCATTTGTGCCTGATGTTTTGGAGGTGACATGGGTGATATGCTGCTGCCGTCGCCGACGCCCGGAAGAGCGGCGACGAAGCGCGCAGAACCGCGTCCCCGGGTAGCTCTTGCAGGCGATCGCGTACTCTACGAAGACGCAGCTGCTTTTTAAGTGACCTAAACGTTCTCTTTGCCTATAGTTGTCACAATGACAAGTTTTTTTTAGGCGCGGAAAGGCGAAAAGAAGCGAAATAGAACCAAAACACTGCACGAGCCCCTATCAGTCACGCAGCGCAAATCCCGTCAACGCCGCGGAGAAGTGGCGGCAGGCGGCGCAGCGATCGCGAAGCTCGAGGCGTATACTCGGTGACAACTTAAGAACGGCCCCGGAAGTTGCCGCTGTGCCAAATATCACCGTAGCCGGATGTTTCTCCGCGCGGCACAAGTAGGGCGTTGCTGGGAATATTTTGAACATGGCGTGAGCCGTTCCCGTGATTTTTTGGACTTAATATGCTCATAAACGACTCCAGTGACGACAAACAAACTGCGTGAGACAAGGCAGACGATATCACGCATTCATAGCAAACCCCTTTCAAAACGCGCGCGCACTGACGTCACGGGTCCGGCGCTTTGGCGGAGTGATACACTACATGAGGTGGTGCCGTTCTTGAGTTGTAACCGAGTACCCCTACAGGCAGCGATAGGCAGCCGGGAAAGGAGGAAAATACTCGCAAGCCAGTTCTCTCGGCGGCCAGCGCGCCTTCCGCTTCCGGCGGACCAGCGTTGCCTGTGCGCGCTGGGCTGTTAACATCGCTCGGCGCGGTGTGCTCCGCTTCGTTTAGTACAAGAGTGTTTCTCACCATATGCGTAGTTTTTGCGGAACTGTTGATGTCGTTCAAGGCGCAAACGTCGCTTGGTCAGCACTGTGCGGTGGTGGGTTAGGGAACAACCAGAGAAAGCGAGAAAAAGTCTCCGATAGCACACATCTGCACGACTCTGCGTGGAGAAAATGCAGTGCGGTTGCGATATGTTTTAAATGCAGAGCATTTCTTTAACTCGCAATGTCACCCGCCCGTTGGCGATCGGCGTCCGCAGCCAGCCAGCACGTGCGCCCCTCCCCCGCTCCTCCTCGCTCTGAACAACAGGTGCGGGCGCGCATGCGCGTGCTCCGGCGCTGAAAGAGGCGTTGCAGCAGCAGGTGCTACCTCCTCTCCCTCTACTACGCGCGCTACGAATATACTCGTTTCCCGAGCGAAGGATCCGCGGCCCGACGTTGACGTTTGGCCGCGGCTTCTCGTGCACGAAGTTCGGCGTCGGCAGCGCGCCGTCTCGCCGCCTTGTCTTCTGCCGCCGTCGATGAAGACGATGGCACGATGTCTTGAACTGGTACTGCAACGCTGACGTTGGCTCGCGTCGCGGTACTGGTTGAAGGTGTTGCTTCCATCGCTTATGAACTTCGACGATGGCGAACTGCCCTCCCGAGAGGGATAATAAGAAAGAAAAGAAAAGAAAGAAAAGAATAATAATAAAGATCCAACCGATTGCCCCGCAGAGAGGGTGAGGTGCAAACGATGGCAATAAATAACACGTTACGTACTTACATCTCTCGTCTCTCTCTCTCTCTCTCTCTCTCTCTCTCTCTCCCTCTCTCGTCTCACAACCCAACTACCCAACCCCTACGACAACAACAACTACCACCGCCAACTACCACAACCTACGCCACGTGACCACCCCCAATGCGCTGCATTTACTCGTGTCCCTCGTGGGGGGGCATGCGACGGAGGTTTTTAAATGCAGACCATTTCAGTAACTCACGATGTCCCCCGCGTTGGCGTCCGTAGTCCGCATCGCTCCCCCTACACTATAAAAAAAAATAATACCTTCCGGCGCCAGGTTTCGATTCCACGACTCTGCGGGCGGAACGCAAGGTACACGGCGCTCTACCGACTGCTCCACAAAGCCGACACGGAATGGAAGGTTACGCACGCGCCTTATATCCTTGACTCATTCAACCGTCGGCCACAGGTGCGCCCTCTCCCCCGCGTCCTCCTCGCCTTCTCTCCGCTCGCAACACCCTCTCTCGCCGCGTTCGGTTCGGGCGCACAACAAGTGGGGACGTGCGCAACACCCTCTCTCGCCGCGTTGGGTTCGCATCACGCGTTCGTGTGGTGGCGCGATTTCGGCGCTATAACACTCTCTCGCGAAGGGCATTGGATTGGATTGGATTGGATTGGCTTGGATTGGATTTGGATTGGGTTGGATTAAAGTGGATTGTGTTGGATTGTGTTGCGTCATAGCCGCTCCACGTTGCGTAATAGCCGCGGCAGGGGGTTCACGGCACGTTTCACGTTTCACCATCGACTTCATCGACAATGTCTACGCTGGAAGACAACAGTTACAACAACAACAACCAATACGTAATCCATAAGACTTGCAGGCGCGCCCCCCGCGGAAATGCTCTGCATTTGATCGTGCCCCTCGCGAGGGGGATGTTTTAAATGCAGAGCATTTCAGTAACTCACGATGTCACCCGCGTTGACGTCCGTAGTCCGCACCGCACCCCTCCCTACTATATATAAAAAAACATCCCCCTCGCGAGGGGCACGATCAAATGCAGAGCATTTCTGCGGGGGAGGCGCGCCTGCAAGTCGTATGGATTACGTATTGGTTGTTGTTGTTGTAATTGTTGTCTTCCAGCGTAGACATTGTCGATGAAGTCGATGGTGAAACGTGCCGTGAACCCCCTGCCGCGGCTATGACGCAACGTGGAGCGGCTATGACGCAACGTGGCGCGGCTATGACGCAACACAATCCAACACAATCCACTTTAATCCAATCCAATCCAAATCTAAGCCAATCCAAGCCAATCCAATCGAATCCAATCCAATGCCCCTCGCGAGAGAGTGTTATAGCGCCGAAATCGCCACCATGCGAACGCGTGATGCTGACGTCACGATCACGCCACAGATGTTAGCGACCGCAGCGCGCGCGAACGACATATGTGGTTTAAAGGGGGCCTGAGATGGATTTCAAAGTGTTTCTGTTTGTGTCAGAAATCTACTCTATAGTTCTTGTAGAAACAAGTCCCAAAATAGTAAGCATATTCGCTCACGCTAACAAAAGTTATTACCCCGACGAGACAGAACTATTTGTTGGCTCGGCGGCTTGCGATGACGACATAGTCCGACCTCGTCCGAGGCGAAGCACTCATTTCATGGTTGGCCGCCGGAATGTCCGCGATTTTTGACGGCGGCGGTTTGGTTTAGAGCGTCGTCGTTACCATGGTTACCTCAGCGAGTGGGTCGCACATGAGACGACGATGTCCTTTTTTTCTTTTTTTTTAAGCTACTTTTTCAGTCTTTGCGGACTTTGGGCAGGAGATACTGGTGATTGCGGAAGTCGACCTTGCATGCGCGAAAGTTTCTGTGAACGGTAACTTATTTTTACCGTCGCTATACATAGCGATACAGAGGCTAGAATTTCTACCGACTGTAGTAGCGAGCCCCCTGCGCCGGCGAAATGTACGCTCGCGTTTTGATTAGATTACCGGAAAGTTCCGAGTGAACGCCCTCCCCCGGAACATCGCCCACCCCCTTTTACGGGTGAAATATTCAATTTACTGAAAGACGCGCGCCCACCCCGTAAAATCCATGGCTTTAGCGCCGATGAGTGAACAAAACAAACCCGAATCATCTCTTCATGTGTAGATGCGGTCACTTATTCGTCCTTTCCGCGCTTGACCCGAAATTTCGCCCATCTCGTATTTTTCACTTGATATCACTGTACTTAAATTTGGGTGGGCGTTCTTCCGGAACTTTACGGCACAGCAAATGCGCTGTGCTCTGCGCTTCATGCAAGCAATCTTAGTTGATGTTGTTTACTACATTCTTGCTAAATGGTGATCAGGAGCACAATAAATGACAATTTTTTTTAGAATGAGCGAGCAAAATTTCCGCCCCTACTCCAGCTTCTCACGCTTCCAATGGTTCAGATGCCTTTATGAACTAGCATAGCTCTTTTATGCTTTCAAAATCGTCTTGGGCAAGGTAATATACGTAACTGCGGAATCATTACAATATATCTTACTCATTTTATATCGAAATATTTAGCAGTGGCGTGAATCTGGTTAATGCAATACTTGGTCCTAATTATTCCCACTAGATGGCGGCGTCAACGTCATGTTTTCGATTTTTTAAGCTCTACAGTAGAAGTATACGGCTCTTTTAAAAAATAATTATTGTATTGTGAGAGTTCAATCTAAGACGTCTAAGATTCAAGCCATTTCAAGCGTAAGCGAACAGCTCTGGGCAACAAACGTTTGCGTCATTTGCTTTGCGACAAATTCACCAGATGTCGCTACTCGGCAGAGCCGGTAAGCCGGAATGCAGAAACCGCAGAGTGCAACCCTTTCATTTTCAGCGGCAAACGGCTACTCCAAGGTAAATATAAATGGTAGCGAAGGCTCGGGCAAAAAGCGGTTCAGAACCTATTGCCAGCGACATCAGCATGGGGGCTTATGGGAGTGGCGATTGAAGCGCGACTAGGTGAGGAGGGAACAAACACTAGTAACAAAAAACCAAGTTTTGTTCAACAATAAAACAACATTAATATTTTACGAACAATATTTATTTCTGAATCACATTTATTTAGGCACAATGTGTAAATAATTTATGAAAATGCTGTTCATTCTCAAAAACCTTTTTTGTAGCGCCCTCTGAAGAATGGCACATGTCATTGCTCTGTGATGCAGTCCTTGTAGTGTTCGGAAAGGCGCTCCTAAAGTTCGTCTGCTAGGAAACGCCCCTCGCGTGTTTTGGTGGTGCGCATTTGCATTCGTTTTTCCGTGTCAATTTGGTGTGCACTTAATTTTTGCTGTGCGTGGAGTTGCGAGGTGCGTTGTATCGACAGTGGACACGTTTAGTACCGTGCCCGACGGGCACGGTAAACTACGGGACGATGCTGCCAACGGTTGGAGCGGAGCGCTTTCCTCGGTACCTACGGAAACGATGTGCCGTGCAACAGCAACTCCCGTACACCTGGCGTTTTACTGCACCATTTTCCTCTCATTTCCACAGGTAACGCGAAACTATAGTACTGTTAATACGTGCACGGGGGCTGTGTAAGGGTAAGTGGTGGTGCTTCGAAAAAAAAATGGGTCTAAAGCTTTGTTATGTAACAGTTATCTCTTGATTTCACCTCAGGCTGGCTCGGAGCAAGTGGTGTCAATTACTCTAGGACTTCTCAGCGTAGTACCAATCGAATTTAAACGAGTCGCTTTAATTGTCTATCTCAGTGTTTCTCTATTGCATTACAATGCTTGTAGTGCTCGTTGCTTCCCGCACTTGTATGCGCAAGCATTATTTCCATCGCAGTACTGTGTTGTGCTGCTCCGTGCTGCGCTGCTGCCAGATCTTTCCTGCGATGTGCTTTTACATACTGCCATCGCTTTCGTTTGCATTGATCCATTTTTCCTCTTTTTACTTATCTGTTGCGACACTTGCCTAATAATGCAATCAGGAAATTGCAGGCGTGAATTCTGAGTGAACTTCTGTAGAAACCCATGTCTACTTGATAAGACACCGGTGCAGCTGCGGTGTGCTCGCTGCACTTTCGTGAATCGGCATTCCTGCGGCCGGTTTTCTGCGTTAAGATGCAGTGCCTAGTTCTTTTCTCTTGTTTCGAAGTATTTCTGCTGCTGACGCTTTCATTGCTCATAATGCTATGTGTTACGGGTAAAGTCAATTTTTCGGCGCGTAAGGAAAGTCATAATGCATGTAGTGCCCACGAACATTTTGTACTTATTGTATACGTGCTGATTTTGTGCAGTGTGGTAAATTTGTTTTATGTTTATCCTGTAATAAAATTCAAATGTCTTGATTATAGCATGACTATGCGTTATTTCTTCTCTTAGCACAGAAGTCCACAAACTGAGCAAGCATTATATAACCTTGATCTATACTTAACGCACGCACGCAACCTGCGTATGTGCGACGCAATTAAACCCAGCAGTGGCGTTGTTAGAAACTGGTATCGGGGTGAGGAGTGGGCACGTTTTTTATATGAAAGGGGGGACGGGGAGAGTGGTAAAGTGTCATTTTGTGCCCTGTATCCCAAGGCAGAAAAAAAAATGTCGGGGGGGGGGGGTGCGTTTGCCACCCACTGCAATCAAAATAAACAACTGATTGCTTTTATACAGCAGTGGAAGGCATGAATACAGAATTAAGGTTCAGAGAAGATGCAAGATGTTTTTATAAACACCGAGGCTAATCATACGACAGTATGCTAAAGTACGTTTCTCTAGTCACGAGTATAAGCTGGCGTTGACTTGAAACACACACGCCAAGGGCTCGCCAAATTGCGTCAGATGGCAATGACTTGAGCCCTCAGCGATCAGAGGCCTGCTAAGGCTATTTTGAAGTCAAATGTTCCCGCTAATGCTACCAAAATGACGTCACTTTCTGACCGGATCTTGCGTCACATCCTGTTTATTTTTTGTTCCGCCGGAAGTGTTCCCTCCTCACACAGATGGCGCTAAGCCCCATGAGCAGCTTAAGAGCCGCCATTTTCTGAACGTATGGGCTTCTATGGAAGCTTCGCTACCAGTTATATCTACCTTGGCTACTCTTGCTTCATTTAACACGGTAAACGGTAAAGCGCGCTAAGGACACTAGGCAACAGGTTCATTCAGAATGCCGGTGCAGCAAACCACACTTTCTGCGATCATGACTTGATGGGAAGCAATGAAATGAAACTCTTTGGCAGTTGTCGTTACGGGATGAGCATGCTCTTGCCCTTGTCGCGACCGCCGCAGAGAATCAGCTGCGACAGCGTTTGGGCTTGAACTGATTTATTCAGCCCGCGTGAGCGCACTTGAGCGTGCGCCTCGTGATCACGAGCAGTGCCCGGCGTCGTCCAAGCGCTGCGTGCGGAGCTCCTCCTTCGTCGTCGGCGCGGCGCTCCCTTGGCGCGCCGTTCGTTACCACCTCTGAAACAACGTCGAGGCTACGCTCGAAACACAGATGGTGCAAAGAATCCTTTCGGGTACAGCGTCAGAGAAAGCAAATGCAAAGAAAACTGATGATACTCTAACACCAGACACGGAGCGCTGAGCGATCACGCTGGCAGCAAGCGTCGTTGCTCCTGCGCTCACTGTATCCTTCCGCCGAGAACGGAGGAGCGTCAAGCCCGGTTTGGCCCGGTGTGTAAGTGCTTTACACTCCGCTATAAAACAAATATGTGTGACTGTGTAAAAGCACCCACACACAAAAGATGTTTTTTGTAGCTTTCTGATGTTTTTACGCTCGTAAAAAATTGATTAAATCAAGAGCGCACAAACACGTCACGATTAGTTCAAGAAATAGCCGTTGCGCTCCGATACCATCGACCCCCAAAAAAACCCCATCTCAGGGGCCCTTTAAGCGCGAACCGACCGCGGCGAGAGAGCGCGATGCGAGCGCCCCACCTGTTCTTGCGCGCGAACCTAACGCGGCGAGAGAGGGTGTTGCGCACGTCCCCACCTGTTGTGCGCCCGAACCGAACGCGGCGAGAGAGGGCGTTGCGAGCGGAGAGAAGGCGAGGAGGACGCGGGGGAGAGGGCGCACCTCTGGCCGACGGTTGAATGAGTCAAGGATATAAGGCAGATTCGTAACCTTCCGTTCTGTGTCGGCTTTGTGGCTCAGTTGGTAGAGTACCGTGCACCTTGCGTTCCGCCCGCAGAGTCGTAGGATCGAAAACTGGCGCCGGCAGGTATTATTTTTTTATATAGTGTAGGGGGAGCGATGCGGACGCGGGCTACGGACGCCATCGCGGGTGACATCGTGAGTTACTCAAATGCTCTGCATTTTTAAAAAATTCAGTGGAGTTTTTCCTTCTCCTGTCGTTTTCTTTTTAACATTGTATATTTAAAAAAAACTAGGTCAACGAGCTGTGTTTTCATTAGTGTAAGCCACGTTTCGACGGGGTTCAAGGGAAGCACATGCATGTGGCAGTCGGTGTCGGCTGGCGCCTCGTAGGGGTTGTGTAATTTTTAAATGCAGAGCATTTCAGTAACTCACGATGTCACCCGCGTTGGCGTCCGTAGTCCGCGTCCGCATCGCTCCCCCTACACTATATAAAAAAATAATACTTGTCGGCGCCAGGTTTCGATCCTACGACTCTGCGGGCGGAACGCAAGGTGCACGGTACTCTACCAACTGAGCCACAAAGCCGACACAGAACGGAAGGTTACGAACGTGCCTTATATCCTTGACTCATTCAACCGTCGGCCAGAGGTGCGCCCTCTCCCCCGCGTCCTCGTCGCCTTCTCTCCGCTCGCAACGCCCTCTCTCGCCGCGTTCGGTTCGGGCGCACAACAGGTGGGGACGTGCGCAACACCCTCTCTCGCCGCGTTAGGTTCGCGCGCAAGAACAGGTGGGGCGCTCGCATCGCGCTCTCTCGCCGCGGTCGGTTCGCGCTTAAACGACATATGTCGTTCGCGCGCGCTGCGGTCGCTAACATCTGTGGCGTGATCGTGACGTCAGCATCACGCGTTCGCGTGGTGGCGATTTCGGCGCTATAACACTCTCTCGCGAGGGGCATTGGATTGGATTCGATTGGATTGGCTTGGATTGGCTTGGATTTGGATTGGATTGGATTAAAGTGGATTGTGTTGGATTGTGTTGCGTCATAGCCGCGCCACGTTGCGTCATAGCCGCTCCACGTTGCGTCATAGCCGCGGCAGGGGGTTCACGGCAAGTTTCACCATCGACTTCATCGACAATGTCTACGCTGGAAGACAACAATTACAACAGCAGCAACCAATACGTAATCCATACGACTTGCAGGTGCCCCCCCCCCCCCCCCCGCAGAAATGCTCTGCATTTGATCGTGCCCCTCGCGAGGGGGATGTTTTCCTTTTTGCTGCATCGTTTCCCGATGGACGCGGAATTGAGACTCGGTGGACGCCGTTGATAAACCGCAAAGACTTTGTACCAACGACCAACTTTAGGGGCTGTTCAGTGTACTTGGACGGCAAGTAGGCGAAGCCAAATCGGTTTATCACACGCATATATCTGCGACAGGGGCGACAAAACGGAACTCCCTTAAACGTTAGAAGTAACTTTATCCTTTTCAAAACCCGACCGATTTTTCGGACCTGGAGGGGAACGAAAAGCAGTCCGAATAAAAGAGCAGTCCGAAAAATCCGCGTGTCATTATTATTTTTGTGAAAATTGCCGGTTCCACGAGAAAGTCCGGAATATCCAGCAAGCCCGAAATTTTGGAGTTCGAAAAAACGGTAGGCTACTGCAATTGTTTGATTATGGGGTTTAACCCGCCGACGCTCCACCGACGATGAGGCGCACCGTAGTAGACGGCTCGGGATAAATTTTCACCACCTGGGGTTCTCTAACGAGCGCCGATACAATACAACATTACAATAACATCTGGTCCCTTGTAAGCAATTTAAAATGACTTATAATGTTCGGTCATCATAGCCGATTAGCATTAAACAATCCCCTTTTTATCCAATCTAACCTGTAAAATCACGGCGTTTTGTTTACTTCTCAGGCGAACGCATCACACTGCCAAAAGATATTAAAGGATAACTTTCTCCGTCGTACACTGCTGGTCGATAGCACGAAAAGCAGGCAGCACAATGTTGAAACGTAGCTTGAGATATGAGAACGCTTCATTTGGAAAATAGCTCAACCGGTTCACAACGCTGTAAAAGGAAAAGTTCCTCATCCTTCTGCGTTGTCACGGAATCTGAAGTACTACAATTATAAAACAGCCACTGCTGGACGCGTAGAGCATTCGTGGTGCAAGCAGATGATCCAGAAAGATCCATGGGCTCCGAGAGAGGGGGCACGTGCGCTGCGCAGAGTTAGGCAATCATAAACACTACCTTCGAATAGTAATTTGACTGGTTGTGCGGTCGTGTTACTTTTCCGCCAAGGTAATTCCGTTTTGTCAGTAACCGTCATAAGTCTAGTTCAGAAAGATCATATTGTATTGCAATGTCAACAGCGTGGCAATCGTCTCGTCGAAAGTCCATCGCGAGCGCGGGTCAGCGTTACCCACACGCTGTGCGCGCTTTTCATTCGACGTCCGCGCTTCCGTAGGCATGACTGATCGTTGAACATAACGTGGTGGCATTGAAAATAGGTATTTACTCCCCGATATCGATTTTTATGTCAGTCGGTGCCATACCGGTAGCGTTTGCATCGCTGAACTGCGGAGCACCAGTGCTGCACCCCCGGCACCACCACCACGAGTGCTACTGCTGCCCGCAACAGCTCTTCCGCTCTGGCAGCGAATTGGTACCTAAAATTCGACGGCAGTTGGTGAAAACAAAACAGAGCACACACACAAGCACTGCAACCGCTAATTCAACGCCAAACCACTACGGTTCACTTGGTAATCCACGGGCACCGAACAGACGCACGGTAAAAACGGAGCGCTTAACAGCCCAGCGCGGCGGTTTCGGCGTTCGCTTGATAGACGGCGCTAGCGTCTGGTCAGAAAAAGCAAATGGCGGCAGGCTACCTCTAGAAAGTAAAATGGTGTATCAGCCGCAAACGAAGCACAGCTGATGATTTAGCCCCTGCCAATCTACCCTTGTTGGAGCGTTCCGAAACACATGAAGAGTATCAGCATCATCGTCGTCGTCGTCGTCGTCATCGTAAAACAATACTTGCGAAGACAGCAAACGACTGGAATGAGGTGACGCGTGCCGTGGATTGTTGTGTAGTAAATCGTACGATTGCATTACAGCCCCAACTGCCAGCGATCTATCATTTGTCGTTGCCCTTGCTTTCATAGGCGGAAGTGAATAGCCAGCTGTTCGTACTGTCCTTCGTTTATCATTGCCGAAATTAATCATTGAGGAATTGTAGCGGAGCAGTGGCCAGGCATGCACGGCACGGCGTGCACCTCAACTGAGCGACAACGCTCCACGCGTGTCTAACATAGGCTTTAAACTTATTCTGCAGGTGCGCAGCGTGTGGCCTGACCTGTTCCAGCAGTGTCCTCCTTGGACTGGAGGCTTGGCCGTGCTGCGGCGCCACTGAGCTTCGGTGGCTGATCTGCGTTGGGGGTCCATCGAATAGTGAACTAGAATAGAGTCATTTCACCATACGACACGGTGGGCGCTGTTTCGTTTGTCGCGCAGTCTGCAAGATTCTCGTTGGTTGCGTGCGTCCGAGGTAGCCTAAAGAAGACTAGCCGGGTAAATACTTCCACAGAAATCTGAAAAGCCTCGGCAACAAGCAACGTGCATGGGAGCGAAATTATGTCAGAAACAACGCGGACTAAAATGGCACACTATGTAGTTCTCAGCTGTTGGCACAGTTACAACAAGCCCAAAGACAAAAAAATCCCGCGCCACCTCCACTAACGTGAAACTTGAGGAGAAGCGAAGCATGCATTGTATAAGTGTATCCAAAGGTTGTAAATCTCTCTTGCGCGCTTGATGAGGTGGTAGCGCCCTC
Source organism: Haemaphysalis longicornis (assembly GCF_048455015.1). NCBI lineage: Eukaryota > Metazoa > Arthropoda > Arachnida > Ixodida > Ixodidae > Haemaphysalis > Haemaphysalis longicornis. Next base: position 18,302,001 of record NW_027526203.1, on the reverse strand, counting down.
TCTTGCGTTGAACTGGATTTAAGCAATTAAATGAGAGATAGACTGGCCGTAAGTTGTCTTCGTGTCACACGCCGTAGCATGCTAAGTACGCTTTATAGGAGAGAACTTGGCGTTTGAAACCAATTTCGAGATGGAACCTAACCAATTTCTGTTATTAATGCAATTAAATCTTGATTATTCCTATATTTTAAGAGAGTTTAAATCGTGTGCGTTTAATTTGAACGGTTTATATCCATTATACGCTTGTTTTCTGGCCACCGTTTGACAACTTGATTTACCATGACGACATGAGACGGCGGCAACCCGAACCCATTAGATGCTTGCAAGTGACTTCCTTTTTTATTCCAAAATTAGGGAGAGGCGAATGTTCGAGGATAGCGATATTATGGCCAAAGCGGAGAGCTACCTGACTGAACTGAATCCCCAGGGGTATAGATGACTCCTCTGCAGAGCAGGACAGGTCGTCTCGATGACAAACACCACCTCTCTATGAAAAAGCACCACCCCAATATGTGAACAAAAAGAAAGGATGTATGCTTGAACGCGTTCATAAACAATTCTTTTGACAACACGAAAAAAGACGCAGGGACCAAGACCGGACAAACACTTTGTCCCGTTTACCGCAGCGCCTTGTTCCGTTTACTTCTTGTCTACGTCTTTTTGTCCGTTGTCCTAATAAACAAAAGTTCAAGATCTGAGCTTACGGCAATGGCAGCATGTATGGCATCATGAGACATAATCGACTGCTCACTTTTCCGACCACAACGATGTTCCTATCGTGGAGAACCTTCACCTTTGGGTGGTACGCAAAGCCTCTAATCAAATCGCTATGTATGCGTGGGACTGTAGGGACTTGGTAAATTTACTAAGTAAGGAACTAGCCGTGCTCACACGGGCAACAAGCGGCCACACTTGGTGAGTGGTCGCTCCTCTCGACGGGTGACCCTCACACTCGCGACCACGACGACTAAAAGTAGGGTCTTGCGACGACCTTCCATTGACGGGGGGCAACTATGGACGCTACCCGCGCTCAAATGAGACTTTCATTTAAAAAGGAGCTGTATGTTGCGGAACTATCAGCAGCCTAGGTTGCAGCATTATCCATTTGGTATACTCGTCATATTTTATCAGAAAGGTGTCGTGCGCCTCTTAAAATAAAAAAGCCGCAGTTGCCATTGTGAGGTACGCAGAAATGTAATTGCCTTTTTAAAGCAAAGCTTTCTCTCACTCTTCTCCTGGTTTTCGGGGACTGCTGCTGCTTTTGGCAGCACACGCCACTAAATTACACCAGATAACGCTGCTACTGGTCCCGCTTCCTCTCACCTCATACTCCACTCCTCCCTCCTGCATACTCCTCATCCCCCTGTTCCATATGTATCCCTCCCCGTTCCAATTACCTCCCCTCCAACCGGGTCACACTACCCCGGGTGGGTGGGTAGATTCCCCCGGGACTCGGGGTGCATCGCTTCAAGAAAATTTATTAATCGCCGATACAAAGACCCGCTGTGCTAAATACTACACGGGTCGCCTAAACCATACACACTGCATGTATCACTTCACTTACTACACCACTCACTATACACACAGTTCACTCCACAGTTCTCCATAGTTCACTAGTACACACACCATTAGAAGCACAATTACTCTGAAAGATCACTGTAGATCACATCCTCGAAAGTTCACGACAATACGCCAAGATCAATACAACAGTCAATAGGGTAGAATAGACACGTCTATTTGTTTGTTTACCACACGGATAAACCGAGTGGACCACCGCTGAAGGAACTGCTCTTCCCCCAGCGCGGCGAGCTCAGCCTCCAGGTGATCGAATAGACGCGAGCGCATTTTCCGAAGCATTGGAAACATGTACTTTTGCGGCCGCGCTCTGAGAGCCGCAAAGCCGCGCCTTTTCCAGATGATCTGGGCACCAACGCACAGTAAAAACAGAACAAATGCGTCGCGAGACTTTGTGCGTGCGTCGAGTTTGTGTCCAAACATCCGAGCTAACAATTTCCAGCAGGTCTTTGCAACCTTGCAATCGAAAATCGCGTGCTGCAGGGTTTCACGCAGCCCGCACTGTGGGCACCTGTTGGAGGGTGCCACACCCCATTTTGCGATGCGGTCTGTCGTGGGCAGGACCCCCCAGCCGCGTTGCCAGCTGAAATCTCTGACGTCGGCCGGTAAAAATGAGGCCGTCAGCTGCTTCCACCTTACCGCCCTGCTCTTTCGGAGCTTGTCCTGAGTGAGCTGCGTTACTGCGAGGGTTTCGCAAATTTTACTTGGCGGTGTGTTGAAGACGTCAATGTCAGGGAGTTGCGTTCTCAAATTTCTGAACGACTTTATGACGTGCTTATAAAACGGGGGTGGCTGCTCGGCTGAGGGTCCTACCCGCACACCATTGAAAAACAATGCTCGGTCAGTGCCAAGGAAGAACTCACAGAGCTTTCGCCCCGGGTATTCCTCATCACTAGCTAGGTTGAGCAAGTGCCTTATTGCGAGGAGACTACTCATTGTTTCTAAACAGGGGATACTGAAACCGCCCATGCTGCTTGGAAGTCGCAAGCATGTGCGGGCCACTTTTTCAGTTTTCCCACCCCAGAAAAAGGAGCCGAGCATAGTTCCCAGTTTCCTGAGTACATGCCGTGGTGGCCGCGCCACCCTCGCTACGTAGTAGTAGGCTGCCGACACACAGGCTTTTATCACATAGCTGCGCTCCTGCAAACAAAGGTCGAAGGATGCAGCTACTGCTAGCCGCGCCTCCGCCTTTCCTTTCAACTGCCTCCATGTCTCATTCGCCACTTCGCCCGACGCGCGAAAGACAACCCCCAACACTTTCCCTCGGGCAACCCATTCAATGCCGCCAGGCAAGTCCGACGCGAACGCGCCAAAGCGGAGCGCCTTGCTTTTCCCCCTGTTCAGCTGGGCACCAGACAGCTCGCTGTACTCTGTGAAAAGCCGTAAAAACGCTGCGTAACTGTCTTCGTCTCTTAAGAACAGGGAAACGTCGTCCGCGTACGCCGAGACCTTGACCTGGCCCTGGCCAGGCAACGGGAAGCCGCGTATCGCAGGGGAGTCAATTATTCGACGCAAAAGCGGACCAAGGCATAGGGCGAAGAGGAGGGGCGACAGCGGGAAACCCTGTCTTATTCCACGAGTCACGGGGAAGGGTTCAGTGAGCTGCCCGTTCACAAAAAGCTGCGATGTCACGTCCGTGTACAGTGCCCCCAACCTTGCCACGCAGTCCCGAGGAAAGCCGAAGTTTTCCAGAACGGCGAGCAAGTACTGGTGCTCGACCCGATCGAAGGCTTTCGCCTGATCGACCGAGACAAAACAGCCGGAGATGCCCGTCCGCGTGGCGAAGGTGAAAAGGTCTCTAGTTAGTGTCAGCGCCGAGAATATAGTGCGGCCGGGGACGCTGCACGTCTGCGGTAAGCTAACTATTTCCGGGAGCGCCATGCCGATGCGTTTAACCAGCACAGACGCTACCAACTTGTAGTCCGCATTCAGCAGAGTTATCGGCCGGTAGGCATGCGGTTCTGAAGGATCACCGCCGGGCTTAGCTATTAGAACTACCCTCCCCGCGCGAAACGAGTCGGGTTTCCTTCCTTCGGCCAAGAATGCGTTCACCATTCCTAGCATCTGCTCTTTGAGGACCGGAAAAAACACTTTGTAAAACCCCGCCGGGATTAATCGTCAGGGCCAGGAGCGGAGGAGTCACGCATATCTTTCAATACTTTCCATAGCTCCTCTGCCGTGACAGGGGCACAGAGACGCTCGTGCCAGTGGCTAGGAACGCTTGGCAGTGCCCCGCAAAAGTTCCGTACGTGATTTTTGAAGCTGTTCTCATCAAGGTAAGCCTTCCCTGAACTGAAAAATTCTTGGAAGTACTGGGCTAACGTCCTGCAGATATGCTCATTATTCGTACTCCGTTCACCATTCGGTGATTGTACGTATGGTACTTGAACACGCGATGCCTGATCTATTGAGCCTGCTTTAACGTGCCTTAAGACAAACGGATCTGAAACGGGGCGCCCCAAAACGAATGCTTTGCTTGCTGCGCGTGACGATTGCCGCAAAAGGCGCTCGTATCGCGCTTTTAGCAGATCCATGTAGTCTCGCATAGCAAACGTTACAGTATCCGCGCTCTTAACTATTCGTAACCTCCTGAGGGTTTCGTTTAGATCACGCGTGATGCGAACCTTGCGCTCACGCCCTGCTTGGGTAAGAAGTGTACGCCATCCAGCTTTCAAGCAGTCCCAGTCGGCTCCCCCTTGATGCGTGTCCCTTTCCTCCACTAGAGAAGCCCTAATTCCTGCCACGCTAACGGCCTCAGTAAGCAAGCATTGATCCATTCACCACAAATTGAGGTTAGGATCACCTGTATGGGATTTTAGTTTCACCGAAACTGGCACGTGATCTGAAATTCTGGGCACCTCCTCTGGGAAGGACAACACTTCGCAACTCTCTACTAAGCCACTTAACTCGGGGGGAAAAAGAAATTTGTCTAAACGACTGGCCGATCGACCCCCAGACCATGTTGCAACAAACACGACTCCGTGTAGATGAACCGACGCATCGCAGAGGCGAAACTGATCCATCAGGTCGCGCAACGCGCTCGCACCTCTAAACGGCCTTCCTCGGCCTGGCCCTCTAACGTCTCGCTCGGGGTCAACAACACAGTTAAAATCGCCCACTGGAAAAGTTGGGTAGGCATCCAACAAAAACATGTCTAGCGAACAAAAGAAACTGGCGGAAAGATGGCGCGGTGCAGGCCCATACAAATTAACTGCCCTCACCCGGCGTGAGAACAGGTAAAAATCAATGGCAATTACCCGGCCGTCAAAGCCAAAAGTTACATGTGCTTTGTCGCGAAGGTAAGCACTCAAAAAGACAACACCAACGCCTGATGCCATAGAGTCGTTTAGCGAAAAAAAAGGCGTGAACTGAAAAACGCTGTTTTAATGTGTCACCGGTGGCCACGAGAAATTTTAGGGTCACGGGTTTTTCGTCGGTAAGCCCCCGCTGGTGACCCTAGGGTGTATAACTGATAAGTCACCAGTGGCGGTTAACCAGTGGGTCAGGGTCAGTGAGCCACTTGCGAGCGCACCCAATAGACACTTCTGTGGATGATTGTGCCGATAGGAAAAACCAAAATTTCTTTGTTCACATTGCGGCAAAGGAAAACTATCATCACTTGGTTCATTTGCAATTGAGCACGCGCTCTCACGAAGTTTCAATTGTTGCAAAGGAAGATGCACTGGACGGTAACAGAACAAACGCCCCACATCGGTAAATGGTTTTCATCAGTGGAGATGATACCGTATCTGCCATTGCATCCTGGCTCCTCTGCGTGCCATCTGTAGGTCTCCGGCCAGTGGAACTCAGGTCCCGTGGACATGGTCAAGCACAAACATTGCGAACAACGCTTTTTGCGTTCGTGGCATTAGATCCTGCACCTTCAGTGGCCGTTTGAGTTCGACACTTATCGTTAAAAATAGCCAATCTGCATTTATCTGTCACGCGTGTCTTACGATGGTCGAGACCCTTTCAGATTTTTTAGACACCTTTTCGATGCGCGACAAGATTTTCCTTTCCTGGAAACGTGATGACTTGCAGAGATGTTTTTTTTGACGTCCTTAAGTATCGTTTGCAGTAAATGTAAATATACCCCTATGCGGCAGCATAAGCTACGGCCAGCGAGGCCGTCAGAACCGTTTACAAATGGTCATCAAAGCCAAGCGTATACCTACGGAGTGTCTGCCAGAGGGGGAGGGGTGTGAGCACTAAGGACGTCTCCTCCTCTGAAACCGATGTGGGGGGAGGAACCAGCGCTGCCGTCGATGCGCAGACATCACGCACTTTATCCTCACAAAACAGAACTGGCATAACCCCCAAAATTGGCTTCACTTCGGTGGACGCCTGTGGGCAGTGGTGCAGCCTTTACAGGGACGTTTCACACATCAGTGTTTCGCATGGATGGGTGCCCTTTTAAAGACGATAGTCTTTTCTTGGGCTACTTAAACCCAGAAATTCTGGTCTGTCTGTATGTCTGCCTGTCTGTAACTCGATTCAGTCACCCGGCCAAAGTAAAATTGATATTGCGCAATAGTCTTCGATACTCACAGCCAAACGTAAACGTCTAAGCTCGGTTTATATGTTCATACTTGTCAACTTTGTTGAACAAGAACAAGACATTACGCAAATATAACACAGGAAATTAGTACACAAGGGATATTTACAGTGTTCTTTTAGTTAAAAAAATCATGGATGCTTGGTTTTTCGATAACAAATGATATTCTACATCTACTGCAGAAAGCCGCCGCCTCCTGGCGGCATATGAAAAATCACGCGGCAACAGCAACAAGAGGTTCCGCTAGCTAGGTTCCACGTTCTGTTTGGAACGCACGTGGAGCACGGTCACGTAGTTCTATGAACCTTGTAGTCGGCCGCATCCATTCACGCGCGTCTCCGCCGTACTGCAGCGCTGGCCTCGAGGAACCCGGCCTGTAGGAGTGGAACGCGGTAAATTCAAATCACCTTGCGCAAACGTTTAGGTGTTAACCTTGGAATGAGCGCGACGGTACAGGAGCAGCATGAGAGGTGAGCGGGAAAGCAAAGGGGGGCATTTGCTTGACAAATGTGTGCAAAGACTATACGGGGCCAGTGTTTTGTAAAAGTCGCCGACAAGGAAAAGAAATCACATTTGCAACAACATAACAATAAAATAAACGAGCTACAGTTACCCTTATATTCTGTATCTTTAAATGTCTGCTACATCGCATTAGTTGCAAATTGAATTAATTAATCCCATTCGAGGCGACTAACTTTCATCTTACAGTCACCGGAGAAAAAGAAAAGGCTAGCGATTACGATACTCCCTCATGCGATATTTCGGCGAAGCTGCAGTGCGCTGAGGTAGCACTCACTCGTGGGTTTTCTCGACGGCAGCGATGAAGAGCCTCTACGTCGGCGGCGCGAAGTGCGTCTCAGGAAGGGACCGCGAACTGAGTCTAAAGCCCGTACTACATGGAGCGATTTCGCCTGCGAATTCGCTGATGCAGCGCCGCTCGTGCGGCAAAACCACCTTTTTTCGTTGCTGCGGCAAAGTGCCAAACATTTGAAGCGGTCGAGCAAACGCCGCTCGTGCGGCGTGTGCGGCGTAGAGGGGCCGGACCTGCGGCCAATAGGAGCACAGCTCGGCACCACTTGCATGCTTGGAAACCAGATGGCGTTGCTTGTATGAGCGCGACAAAAGCGCGGGCACACCAAAACGTTTGTCTTCTCTACTGTGTGTGCGTATATTGTTAAAGAATTGGCGATTATATAAAACCGCAAATAAACTTATATTTACCGCAAACCAGTCAAAAACAACTTGCCAAGAAAGTAAAATAAAACCACCCTTGTTAAAATCACAACAACCTTTGCTGGTGGCAAACTTAATTCAGTCTGCAAACAAGGCGCATCTGAAATGCGAAAATCGCGGCGTTCGCAGGCCCCATGTAGACGATAATTCCTGGCATTGCGAACTTCGCAAGTGCGAATGTGCGTTCCAGCGGATTCGCAGGCGAAATTCGCTCCATGTAGAACGGGCTTTAAGCGAACGCTTAAGCGAATGCCAAGCGTCGTGCCGTCAAGCGCCTCGTGCGGGCACAGCATACTGCCCTTCCCCTCCCCCACCACCCACTTTCAGAGAGCGCTGGCTGGCGCCGCCATAACCAACCGCCCTCCCCTCACAATTTTGCGACACTTTCCTCCTTTGCTTTCTTTCATCGCTCGCTTTTTCTTTCACTCGTCGGTCTTGCCATCGTTAGCTCGGTTACGCCGACAACGCGGCTCAGCCCATAGATGGCTGCTAAAGGGCTGCGCCCTAAAACGCCACCTAAGTACCCATTTACAGTTGTGCATACGGAAGCATTAGTGTCCAAATAAATATCGGCGAGTGCCCCTTCCTGAGTGCATGCAGTAAACTAGTGGGAAATGATCCTCGGCTTCCGACGCTGGCCGTTTCCCTAAATGACGCATTTTATGACATCGCCTTTAAAAAAAGGATGTGCCCGCCTAGTCTGTGCCTTCTAAAACTATCCTGCTATTTTTACTGAGGGCCAGTCATCCTGTCCTCTGACCACTGCCCGCTTAATTGATTTTCTTTGCAACGAGCTTTACTATATTCAAGAACGAAATCTTCTGAAGTAACGAAAAGGTGCCGCCAACGAACTGCGATTGGCGTGAGAGGAGCTTTTTAGCTCCCTTTCTGTGTCACATTTGTGCGTTGAAATAAATATGTATTGCAGGTAAATATTTCAAGTCTGCCGCGCAACCAGCGTTTTCGCATGGGCCACACGCCAGGTGTTGGCAATATGAGACGTCGGCGTCGGCGGGGACAATATGATACGTCGGCGGGGACAAGCCTTTTGTCCAAAGCCCTCCCGGGTGACTGGAACCACGTGGCGCGGTCAACCTCGCCCGACGACTGAACTGGGAAAAAGGCTGAGGGTGGCGCAGACGAGAAGCTCAGTTAGAGAAGCTCAGAGTAAAATATGCTTTGAGATGAGGTTGAGGGCAATGGATCAAAGAAGGTGGGCAGCTAAGGTATTTAGGCACCTATACTTGAAAAGCGTGGACACGCAGTGGTTAAGAAAGACTAGAAGGCTAACGATGAAATACGGAAAGAACAGTGGGGAATCCAAAACAGCCAAGGTAACCAAAAAAGAGGCAAGGCAGATTGAAACGAATAAATGGAGGGAAAAAATGGAAGCTAAAACGTCGTTAGAGATGTACAGGGCTGAGAAGGTGAACATCAGAAAGGAAAATTTCTACGATAATTCCCAGGGCAGTGCTTTGCTTTTTGAGGCTAGAGCAGGTTGCCTGCGAACTAAGAGTTTTGTGGGGAAGTATTCACAAAATGATGGGGTATGCGTGGTCTGCGGAAAAGAAACAGAAACTATGCGGCACATCGTGTTAGAATGTGAGGGTATCCATCCAAATCTACATGAAGGGAATATTGGGCTTTCAGAAGCCCTAGGATTTAAGGGTATCACAGAGGAAGTTAACTTCAAGGCTGTCGAGGGGACGAAAAGAAGATTAGAATGCTAGTGGACGAAAAGCAGAGAGGGGAATATTGCCTAGGACAGTTACCACCTGTAACAGGAAAAAAAAAAGTATTTTGTGCCTAATAAGCTTTTTGTGCCTGCCCTAAGCAGCGTTAGTATTGAACAAAAAGTGTAAAACATGGGTATATTAGTCCTTTTTGGTCAGATGACATGTCATCACCCCGATACAAAGGGGAAACCAATAGAAATCATCATCATCATCATCATCAACGTGTCTCGTGTGAGTGATGC